>NC_141691.1:1326387163-1326987163 GCF_964263255.1 Lissotriton vulgaris
AAATACAAAGATGAAGAAACGCATGCGTGGGGTAGATAGTCTGCATTCTTAAAGGAAAGGAAATGAAGGGTTATTTTTACCGCGTTAGCATTGTCGTTTAAAAAGTTACAGTGATTTTCATTATATGTTAAGAAAGTGTCACTGATGAAGACTGAAAATAAATCCTTATAAATAACAGGGACTGGTGTATTTTAGAAAAGGTGTGTAACATTACATGAATTGTAAAAAAAAAAAAAATGTAATTGAAAGTGTATGGTTTGAAAATGAAAAGTAGAGGTTTATAGTTCACGTTTTGAAAGCGGTTCCAGAGGGTCAGATGCATGATAGATTTATAAAAAATAGAACATGTTTTTCAATAGTATTATGGAAAAAATATGTGCCTTTATGTACTATTTAGATTATCTGCCGGTTGCCTATTCTTTGAGTTTTAGTAATCCTGTGTCTTATAAGTTTTCCAGGGGCAGTTTGAGGTTCATGGTGGGCTTGGGCAGGGAGGGTAGGTTGGGGGTTTGTAATAGGGGGTCCGGGTGGGGTGGAGTGTGGAGTTTAGTGAAGAGTGAGGGGGTGGGGGGTTAGGGTGTTTGGTAATGGAGCAGAGTCAGAGGACGCCAAATTTCTTTTATGGGGTGCCACAGAAATATGTATTTATTCTCAGAGGTTTATTATATTAAGGATATATATTAACATGGTGGCTCTTGTCGTTTTGTGGTTCTGTGCATGTGTATAATGCTGGCCCTGTAGTTTTTGTTTATGGACCTTATTACGACACACAGCGGAGCCACGTTGCACAGTGTGAGATCAGAGACTTAGGAAATAAAACTTTATAATTGTAAGGGCTCTAAGCGATACAAATCACCCGTTCTCGGTGTAAAAAATATCACCGCTATTGGTGGTATTTTCTACGGTGTTAGTGCTCGAAGGAGAATAGTAACATATATGTGAAATAAAATTATGTAACAGGCTCAGCATTTCACATTATCGCGTGAAAACAAAAGTTGTTCTCACATAGCAATAAGTCTCTTATAATTAAGGGACGGAGTGTATATAGTGCTATTTACTACTCTGCTATGTGAACGATGTCGAATATTTCATAAGAGGAGGCTTTAAAAGTTTTTCGATAAACTGGTTTTCCAGGGAAGTGGGTGGAGTGTTCCGTGTAAATTGCAGAATAGAAACTAGTAAGAACCAATTGGAAGTGTTGTTTTAAAGTCACATGACTGCACATGCGTGTCTCGACGCCTGTACGCGATAGGTGGGTGCGCGCACCCGGTCGCGCACTAAATGTAAGCAGTGAAAAAACATCCTATAATATGCTCTTGGAGCACGTTTTGGTAGAAAGAGTTAGTTCTGAAAAGAACTTTTTTTTTTGGAAACAAGTGTTATGATGCTTTTGATTTCTTAAAGTTGCTACGACATTTTTCAGTATGTCATACTATCCAAATAAAGTGAAGAAATTTAACTTTTCTTGGAGCATTTATGACTCTCAATTTTGTGTTTAATTAGAGTAAAGCTTTGCTCTCCGTATACAAGAAGTTTTCCACAGTTCGTGCATTCCATGTGCACGTTCGCCAGATATGGTTTCAAGTCCATTTCAGCACTCGATGGAGATACAGGTCGTCCACCGGAAGATGTGCTGATTACTTCTGATGGTAATAGCGTGGCCTCCGTTTTTCTTGTCAAAGGTGGTTGCTCATTTCCTTCAGATTCGGAAGATGAATGCGGAACGGTAGCTATTGCAGCGAAGTCTTCGGGAAGATGTTCGACGTTGTTCTCTCTTGAGAGTAGAAAAGAAAGTGATGGAAGTGGGTGGAGTGCTGCGTGTAAATTCCAGAATAGAAACTACCAAGAACCAATTAGAAGTGTTGTTTTGAAGTCACATGACTTCACATGCAAGTGTCAGGTCCTGTACGCGATAGGAGGGTGCGCGCACCCGGTCTCGCACTAAAATAAAGCGGCGAAAAAACATCTCATAATATGCTCTTGGAGCACGTTTTGGTAGAAAGAGGTAGTTCTGAAAAGAACTTTTTTTTTTTTTTTTTTTTGGAAACAAGTGTTATGATGCTTTTGATTTCTTAAAGTTGCTACGACATTTTTCAGTATGTCATACTATCCAAATAAAGTGAAGAAATTTAACTTTTCTTGGAGCATTTATGACTCTCAATTTTGTGTTTAATTAGAGTAAAGCTTTGCTCTCCGTATACAAGAAGTTTTCCACAGTTCGTGCATTTCATGTGCACGTTCGCCAGATATGGTTTCAAGTCCATTTCAGCACTCGATGGAGATACAGGTCGTCCACCGGAAGATGTGCTGATTACTTCTGATGGTAATAGCGTGGCCTCCGTTTTTCTTGTCAAAGGTGGTCGCTCATTTCCTTCAGATTCGGAAGATGAATGCGGAACGGTAGCCATTGCAGCGAAATCTTCGGGAGAATGTTCAACGTTGTTCTCTCTTGAGAGTAGAAAAGAAAGTGATGGAAGTGGGTGGAGTGCTGCATGTAAATTCCAGAATAGAAACTACCAAGAACCAATTAGAAGTGTTGTTTTGAAGTCACATGACTTCACATGCAAGTGTCAGGTCCTGTACGCGATAGGAGGGTGCGCGCACCCGGTCTCGCACTAAAATAAAGCGGCGAAAAAACATCTTATAATATGCTCTTGGAGCACGTTTTGGTAGAAAGAGGTAGTTCTGAAAAGAACTTTTTTTTTTTTTTTGGAAACAAGTGTTATGATGCTTTCGATTTTTTAAAGTTGCTACTACATTTTTCAGTATGTAATACTATGAAAATGAAGTAAAGAAATTTATCTTTTCTTGGGGCATTTATGACTTTCAATTTTGAGTTGAATAAGAATGAGGCTCTGCTCTCCGTACAAAGGAATTTCTCCACACTCGTTGCATTTCATATGCACCATAGCAAGATATGGTCTCAAGTCCATCTCAGCACTCGATGGAGATACAGGTCGTCCACCAAAAGATGTGCTGGCCACCTCTAATGGTAATAGCGTTGGCAGGGCTCTTGTCAATGCTTTTGCATAATGCTCAGGGTGCCTTTGTTTAACATGCCGCAGCATGGTGTGTATAGAAAAGGAATATTTTCTATTTGGATTTCCCCTTGAGAGCTCCGAATTGCATATCGTGCAGGTTACTTTTGGCGCATTCACTTTCTTTTGATCTTCAGGATAAGTAAAAAATTGCAAAATGAAAGATTCCTTTTTTCTTCTTAACGGTGGTCGCTCATTTCCTTCAGATTCGGAAGATGAATGCGAAAGAGCAGCCATTTCAGCAAAGTTTTCCGGAAGATGCTCGACGTTGTTGTCTCTTGAGAGTAGGAAAGATTGTGAGGAAAGTGGGTGGAGTGCTTCGTGTAAATTCCAGAACAGAAACTACTAAGAACCAATTGGAAGTCTTGTTTTCAAGTCACATGACTTTACATGCGCTTCTCAGGACGTGTAGGCGGTGACACTATCTAGTTACGAACGTGATTTCATACTTAGGAACTAGCATTCAAAAAAACTATGAAATTCACTGAAAAAACATAGGTTTTACACACGTTATAGTTAGGAAATAGCATTTGAAAAACCTATGAAATTCACTGAAAAAAACATAGGTTTGACACCAGTTATAGTTAGCTGGAAATTTTACTGACATAAAACCAATGAAATTCCACGTTATAGTTAGTTGGACTCACTATAACTTGCACGTGTAATGCACTGCTGATGACATTACATATTACATCACTCATGACATGGTCAGTGACATCACTCATGACATCACTGATGACAGACCTCCTTTAAGTGTAATGTAACCCTTAAAACACATATTGGAAAATAGAAATTAACATTTTCAAAAAAAATGGAGATACCCATACCAGTTACAACAACCAATTCAGTAATTCCACCATCTATATACACATTCTCTCATTCACCAACAGTTCTATATAGTCACTCATACATATACTCACTCATCATATGTAGTGATACACCTATACATCCTGTTACACACCGACAATCATCCAAAAGTTACTCACACACATACTCACACATGCAAATAAACTATTGAACATCCATTTATTTGCATATACAACTATACACACACTACCACGTTACTTCTAAGGAAACTTATACATACTTACTCTCTTAAACAATCACTTATAGAAACACATACTTATTTAAACATGAACTCTTTCTATCTCTTAGTCTCACATATACTGACTTATATATATCAATACTCACATATACTAAATTAAAACATATCTCGTTACTGATAAAGACACTAGTGAGGCAGGCATTCACTCACTAACACACACATATACACACTCATCCACCCATACAGTCCTGCACATATGCCGTCTTCAAAAAATATAGAAACAGTGAGTCAGTCATTGATGGATCTATATGATAAGTAACACCCCCACCAAACCATAGAGACACTCATACTGATACTAAAAAACATCTAATAACCCATATACACACACATGTAGGTACTCATCAACCCATGCAGCCACTTATTCACAAAGTGAAACACTGATACATATATTTAAATATTTTAACATTACTCGCTAATATATGTATTCACTAAGATACACTTTATAAGCCAGTTAACCAATCATTTTTTTTAAAAAAAACATTCATTAAAACATTTATTTAAACATTTATTCTTCCATCGACCTTTACATATACATATATAAAAAATATTTATTTTTCAGTAAGGTACACATTCACTGGATGGTGTCATCAGTGATGTCATGAGTGATGTCACTGACCATGTCATGAGTGATGTAATATGTAATGTCATCAGCAGTGCATTACACGCGCAAGTTATAGTGAGTCCAACTAACTATAACGTGGAATTTCATTAGTTTTATGTCAGTAAAATTTCCAGCTAACTATAACTGGTGTCAAACCTATGTTTTTTTCAGTGAATTTCATAGGTTTTTCAAATGCTATTTCCTAACTATATCGTGTGTAAAACCTATGGTTTTTTCAGTGAATATATATATATATGTATATATATTCACTGAAAAAACCATAGGTTTCACACCAGTTATAGTTAGCTGGAAATTGTAAGAGTTCCTGTTTAAATAAGTATGTGTTTCTATAAGTGTTTGTTTAAGAGAGTAAGTATGTGGAAGTTTCCTTAGAAGTAAGGTGGTAGTGTGTGTATAGTTGTATATGCAAATAAATGGATGTTCAATAGTTTTTTTGCATGTGTGAGAATGTGTGTGAGTAACTTTTGGATGACTGTCGATGTGTTACAGGATGTATAGGTGTATCACTACATATGATGAGTGAGTATATGTATGAGTGACTACATAGAACTGTTGGTGAATTAGTGGATGTGTATATAAATGGTGGAATTACTGAATTGGTTGTTGTAACTGGTATGGGTATCTCCTTTTTTTGATAATTTTAGTTTCTATTTTTGAATATGTGTTTCAAGGGTTAAAGTGAAAGGAGGTCTGTCACTCTGTCACTAGGATGGTGTCATCAGGGATGTCATGAGTGATGTCACTGACCATGTCATGAGTGATGTAATATGTGACGTCATCAGCAGTGCATTACACGCGCAAGTTATAGTGAGTCCAACTAAATATAACGTGGAATTTCAATGGTTTTATGTCAGTAAAATTTCCAGCTAACTATAACTGGTGTGAAACCTATGGTTTTTTCAGTGAATTTAATAGATTTTTTAAATGCTAATTCCTAACTATAACTGGTGTGAAACCTATGGTTTTTTCAGTGAATATATATATATATATATATATATTACCTACTGGCGGTCGCCAGTAGGTAGTTATAGTTAGGATTTTTTTCAATGTTAAATCTCAAAATTCTATTTGGAATTACTTTGGCACCGGTTGACGAATCTGCCTGAAAATTTCCTGAAAATGGCCTCGTCGAGCTCCGGTCCTTCCTTGAAAGTTTGGGGGGGATACGTCAAGCGGGGGCCGAGATAAAAGGGGGGTCCCAAAACGCGTTTTCCCCATGTAAATTTCCATAGGGCGGTCGATTTCACTTTTAGCCCGAACGGCTGAATGGATTTCCAGCAAACTTGGCAAAATTGAAGGGACTGGTAGCCCGATGTGCCTTTGCTATGTCTCAAGATGTGTGCTGCAGTGGATTTTGAGTAATTTACGTTCAAAAAAATATATATATCTATAGGCGCTCTCCGGTGCGCGCACCGGAGTGCGCTCCTGGCGCGACACGCGACTTGTGCGCAGAAAGCTGATTGGCTCTTGGGTGTCTGTAAACATTCTAAACAGTCTGGAGCGGCCGCCATCTTGTGTCTCGGTAAAATCGAGACACAAGGGGTTTGAAAAAAAAGGGGCAAATGACCATAAGGGGGAAGAGTAGACCCCTTCTGACCCCCTAGGTTTGATGTGGGGGCTAAAATAGGGTCCTGCGGGGCATTACATTTTTTTTTTTTTTTTCGTTTTGCGCGGGGGAAGCGCATGGTACGCGCACCGGCGAAGCACGGGGAAAATCCAGGACCATATTTATGAAGGCCTTGCGCTGCCAGTTTTGCGCCGCCTGTGCGTCAATTTTTGTGACGCACCAGCGGTGTAAAAAAATGCGCATTGTTACGCAATATTTAAAAAGTGACGCATCTATCTAGATGCGTCACTTTTTAAATATAGTGCAACGAGGCACATTTTTTTACACTGCTGGTGCGATGCGTCACTTTTCTGTGCGCACTCCTTATGACATTCCAGATGTGTCATATTTAATGTATGACGAATCATGTTGCAAGGAGTTACAGATACATCAGTATTTCTGACATATCTGTAAACATAAAAGTGACGCGAGGCAGGCGCAAGATTTTGACGCAACAGCATCCTAAAAGTGACGCAGAGAAATCTCATAGATTTCAGTACGTCATTATTACCAAGCTTTTTGCGGGGGAATGCCCCCTCTGCATACATTATACCTGACGCAGATATAATGTGGCGCAGAGTTTTAAAAAGTGACCCATGTACCTAGATGCGTCACTTTTTAAAAATAGCGTCAGGTATAATGCATGCAGAGGGGGTGTTCTCCCGCAAAAAGCTTTGTAATAGCGACGCAGTGAAATCTTTGAGATTTCACTGCGTCACTTTTAGGATGCTGTTGTGTCAAAATCTTGCGCCTGCTTTACAGCAGGTGTTAGACTGACGCAAGACCTTTCACATGGTGCTTTTTCCATGTGAAAGGACACATTACTGGAGTTGCGTCACTTTTGTGACGCACTCCAGCAATGCGTTACTTGGAATGTCATAAGGAGTGCGCACAGAAAAGTGACGCATCGCACCAGTGGTGTAAAAAAATGCGCCTCGTTGCGTTATATTTAAAAAGTGACGTATCTAGGTAGATGGGTCACTTTTTAAAATCAAGCGCCACATTATATCTGCGTGAGGTATAATGCATGCAGAGAGGGTGTTCCCCCGCAAAAAGCTTTGTAATAGCGACGCAGTGAAATCTTTGAGATTTCACTGCGTCACTTTTAGGATGCTGTTGCGTCCTTTAAATATAGTGCAACGAGGCACATTTTTTTACACTGCTGGTGCGATGCGTCACTTTTCTGTGCGCACTCCTTATGACATTCCAGATGTGTCATATTTAATGTATGACGAATCATGTTGCAAGGAGTTACAGATACGTCAGTATTTCTGACATATCTGTAAACATGAAAGTGACGCGAGGCAGGCGCAAGATTTTGACGCAACAGCATCCTAAAAGTGACGCAGAGAAATCTCATAGATTTCAGTACGTCGTTATTACCAAGCTTTTTGCGAGGGATTGCCCCCTCTGCATACATTATACCTGATGCAGATATAATGTGGCGCAGAGTTTTAAAAAGTGACCCATGTACCTAGATGCGTCACTTTTTAAAAAGAGCGTCAGGTATAATGCATGCAGAGGGGGTGTTCCCCCGCAAAAAGCTTGGTAATAACGACGCAGTGCGTCACTTTTAGGATGCTGTTGCGTCAAAATCTTGCGCCTGCTTCACAGCAGACCTTTCACATGGTGCTTTTTCCATGTGAAAGGACACATTACTGGAGTTGCGTCACTTTTGTGACGCACTCCAGCAATGCGTTACTTTTGTGTTTACAGATACGTCAGAAATACTGACATATCTGTAACTCCTTGCGAATTGATTAGCCATATATTAAATATGACATATCTGGAATGTCATAAGGAGTGCGACCAGAAAAGTGACGCATCGCTGTTTTCACGTAGCGATGCGTCACTTTTCAGAAATGAGGCCTCCAGTTTATTCACTGTGTCATAACTTTCTTTTCTAACACTCACCTTCTTTCATTCCTCCTACTTCACTTCCTTTCACCTCTCATACCTTTCTGTTCTTTCTTACTCATTCTCCTTTCAATTATCAATGCACTATATTTCACTTACTCTTCATTTTTTTAAGAATATAGCTCTTTGATGAGAATTGGAGGTAGTTCTGAAAAGAACTTTTGGTTTTCTTCTTTTAACTGAAGAGGAACAAAAACAGGGAATGGAAACTGCTCAACAGGAGCAAAAAGAAAACAAAAAAATTAGGGGTGGGAAGGGCAGCGATGGTTCTCCAATGCTCGAACCATGAGCTGGACACTTTGCTCCCCATAGGTGAGGAGTTGATTGCAGTATCTGCATCTGACGACCCCATGGTTAAATGCAGGTTGTATGTTTGGCACCTGCTCCTGCGATTGCTCTCTCCCAGAAGAAGTTGCTCCTCTGGTTGATATAGAGGCCCCATCTCTGGGAACCTCTTGTGCCAGAGCCCTGACACTTTCCCGGGCAAAATTCTGGGGGTGCCTCCTCTCCACATGCCGGATCATGGTAAAGTTCCCAAAAGAGTACTTTTTTGGGGGGTTACCCCGTGACAGGACCTGTTTGCAGATCCTGCACTCCACTTTCGGTGCATTCACCTTCTTCTGGTCTGCTGGAAACTTAAAAAATTTCCAGATGAAATGTTCCTTCACCTTTGGGGTAGGAGGCTCTTCATTGATGAACTCAGGTTCATCCTCACTGCTGGATTCTCTGGCATCCATGGTAATTCACAAAAGATCCAGGTGCAAAAAACAGGTCTTTCAGTCACAAAAGTGAAAGAAGAAGTGAAGGAAATGGGTGGGGATTTCATTCATTGTAAAAAAAACTGTTAGCAACCAATGAAAAGTGTTATTTTAGGGTCACATGACCCGACGCGTTTACGCTGCGCGCTCCGGAGCACTTCCGGGTGCGTTTACGCAGCGCGATCGTATGCGCTTCCGGGGCGCAAACGTGGCGCGATCGTAGGCGCTTTTGCGTGCGTTTACGCGGCGCGAACGTAGGCGCATCCGAGGGCACTTACGTTGCGCGCCGAAGTGACGTCATCAAACTTTTACAGAAATGCATAATCATTTTCCTTATTAAAAAAAACTAATTTTATTTGTATGGTACGAAATGTTTTGCATTATTATTAACTTTTCATTCATATTTTTTTCACGAACGACAGTAGCGCTCTGGGTGCGCTTTCAGGTGAGCTCACGGAAAAGCTTACCGGAGAGCTTAGCTGAAAGCTTCCCGGAGCGCGCACCCAGAGCGCAAAAAAAAAAAATTATATAAAAAAAATGAATACTTAAAAAAAAACAGCAAATTGTAAAAAAAAAAAAAGGGTTAGAAACTCGATATACAAAGGAATTAGCATTTAAAAAACCTATGAAATTCACTGAAAAAACCATAGGTTTCACACCAGTTATAGTTAGGAATTAGCATTTAAAAAACCTATCAAATTCACTGAAAAAACCATAGGTTTAACACCAGTTATAGTTAGCTGGAAATTTTACTGATATAAAACCATTGAAATTCCCACGTTATAGTTAGTTGGACTCACTATAACTTGCACGTGTAATGCACTGCTGATGACATCACATATTACATCACTCATGACATGGTCAGTGACATCACTCATGACATCACTGATGACAGAGAGACTGACCTACTTTCACTCGCTAATATATGTATTCACTAAGATACACTTAATAAGGCAGATATCCAATTATTTTTTTTTAAAAAACATCCATTAAGACAATAATTTAAACAAATATTCTTCCTTCGACCTTAACATACATATATAAAACATATTTATTTATCTGAAAGACACACATTCACTGGATGGTGTCATCAGTGCATTACACGTGCAAGTTATAGTGAGTCCAACTAACTATAACGTGGGAATTTCAATGGTTTTATATCAGTAAAATTTCCAGCTAACTATAACTGGTGTTAAACCTATGTTTTTTTCAGTGAATTTGATAGGTTTTTTAAATGCTAATTCCTAACTATAACTGGTGTGAAACCTATGTTTTTTTCAGTGAATATATATATATATATATATATATATATATATATTCAATGAAAAAACCATTGGTTTTAGGCCATATATAGTTAGGGATTTGCATTTACAAAACCTTATTTTACTCGCATAAAACCATTGAAATTCCATATATAGTTAGAAGCGCTAACTATATATCGCGCACCCGCAATCCACTGCTGATGATGTCACATATTACATCATTCATGACATGGTTAGTGACATCACTGATGACATCACTGATGACATCTCAAATGACATCACTGATGACATCACTGATTACAACATCCAGTGACTGTATGTTTCTGTAAAGTTAAAATATGTTTTACATATTGAAGAATGAGTGGATATATAAGTGTCTGGATGAAGGATTTACTAGGTGCATGACTGACTGATTGAGTGAGTGATTAAATGTGTCTCACTGAGTGCATGGGTTAGTGACTAAACTGTTTTAATTTGTGCATCATTATATCTGTTGTTCTACAAACTGCTGCATATGTTGATCAGTAGCTATATGAATAACTGTATGGGTTATTGATTGGTTGTCCAAGTATTTGTATGGGAAACTGAGTGTGTGTGTATGGGTGGCTGGGAGGTGTGTGACTCTGTACATAGATGTGTGAGTAGTTGATTCACTATATGTATAGATTCAAAAGTGCATGTGGAAACAGCTGTATGGGCGGTTGACTGTGCATGAGTGTATTAGTGAGTGAATGGATATCTCAGTGCTACATGTCAAATTAAGTACATATGTAAAACACAGTACATGTGAGAGTTGACATCTATAAATAACTGTGCATAAGAGCCAATGAATGTGTGAGTGGCTGTATGGATTATTGTGAACATGTATCAGAGATTGTATAAGAGAGTAAAGTAAATATGTGTTAGTATATGTTTGAATAAGATAAGGTGTGTATAACTGTATGGTTGAGAAAATGGAGGTGTGATTGATTTTTGGCATAACTGACTAGGTGTGTGAGTAACTCCATGGATGAGTGACAGTCTGTGACTGTCTGTTTACACTGATTGCATCTAAGGTTATATTAGAGTCTGAAGAGGTTCATGGTATTATCACATGAATGATATCATCAGTGATGTGATCAGTCATGTCAAATGAGATGTTATCAGTGATGTCATCAGTGATGTCATTTGAGATGTCATCAGTGATGTCATCAGTGATGTCACTAACCATGTCATGAATGATGTAATATGTGACATCATCAGCAGTGGATTGCGGGTGCGCGATATATAGTTAGCGCTTCTAACTATATATGGAATTTCAATGGTTTTATGCGCGTAAAATAAGGTTTTGTAAATGCAAATCCCTAACTATATATGGCCTAAAACCAATGGTTTTTTCATTGAATTTTCAAGGTTTTGTAAATGCAAATTCCTAACTATATATCGACTATAACCTATGGTTTTTTCTGTGAATTTCAATGGTTTTTTAATAGCAAATATCAAAAGCTGTCAAATGTCAAGTACGTGATAGGTAAAAACGTTTTCGTGTTTATGCACGCTGATGTGCTTTGAACGCTGCCCCCCCCCCACTCCCCTCTTTTCTCTTAGTAGTACTCTCTCTTTGCAGATAGTGAACGGTAGTTAACGCAGAACTTTACCCCTGTTGTAATCCGTCGTACCTGCTTGTCTTTGATTGATTATTATCCAAGCATTTACTGTTTTACAATTGGTTCTCTTTGGATCATTCTCTATTTACAAACAAGCACAAAGTCGCAATACTCTGTTTAGTCTTTGCAGATAGTGAAAAATCGTGTAAAAAAATAAAAGTAGTCGAGCAAAATCAGTAGACCACTAATTCGATCTCTTTTTGACCTCGGTAAAATACAAACATTAGGAACAACCCTTCATGAGAAATACGAAAATAGTGAAATAAACTGAGCTCCACACCATGAGGGCTGCAAGACAGCTCGACTCCGCCACCCACACCGCCCAAAATAACGACAAACCCTATGCAAATATTATAAATATACACAACACACCAGCAAAGAAACAGAGTAAAACATTTTATTAAATAACTATTTACATAACTATTTTATACTTTTTATTGCCCGATCCGGCTAGCTCAATCGATCGAGCATGAAACTCATGCACTGATAGCAAGCGTTGAGAGTTTGTAGAACGATGGCTTCAGATTTTCCACATACGGTGTAGTGGCGCGAACTGGCAGGGGGCGTTTGGATTCTACCCCTTCCCCAAATAAGATTTTCATACGTGAATGTTAGTTCATGCTTTTTGTCCCTGAGTTGCTTCCATGTCACTGCCTTACACAAATGGCATAAGTCCTGGTTGTTGAGTGCCATACTTCAGAGTTCTAAGCAGCTCTTGTAACACTGTTTAAACCTTATTTGCACCTGCTGCAGCTTCACTATTCAAAGTAAGTGGGGTCCATTTGTGGACCTGACTGCATTGGAAAACAATGTGATACGGTGCCTCCCTAAACCGCTTGACGGAGGCCCCCGAGGGGCGGTGAGATGGCGCGGACTGAGAGGGGGCGCTTGGCTCCTGCCCCCTCCCCAAGTCGTGTTGCCCTGGTGAGGCCTGAGATCGCCCCCGGCATAGGCGGCCGGCTCCCGGGGTCCGGCGGAGTTTTTTCTCTTTTGAAGAATCTTCCATTCTGGACCTTGTCCCACAATCCATTTGACCTGAAGACACGCTGTCGTGGGGCGCCCCTTTACCGTTTTAGTTGCCATTCCGCCCGCTTTTGGTACTCTGTGCCTCTTCCGCCATTCAGCTGTTTACCGCCCGCTCTTGCGACTACAACGTCTCGCTCACCATGTAGTTGAGTTGCTCCCGCTCTTAAGATTTAACCGAACTTTTTGGACTGCTGAAAGCGGTTGTATTCCGACCGCTGGATGGTGGAGACATTTTGACTATATTCTGGACCTGCATTGTCGCGTAATGCGTCATATGACGCGACGCGTTAGCGCACCCGGAAGTGCTCCGGTGCGCAAGGCGCAGCTTCCCGGAAACGATCCAGAGCGCGCCGCGCAGCGCGTAACGTAAGCATAACAGGTCATGTGACTTGTTAATAAAACTTTTCATTGGTTCATTTTACTTTTCTTTTCCTAATGATGTAAGACTAGGTCATGTGACCTAAAAATAACACTTTTCATTGGATTAAAACATTTTTTTTCCCAAACGATGAAAGCCCCACCTTGTTTCTGGATGTTTCAGACTGAAGCTGGCGTCACCATGAGAGCACCACCATCTCGTAGCTCCGTCGTGGCCATTCCGCAAGCAATCATGGCAGCCGCTCCCCACCGGAAGCCTGCGGGAGTCGACGGCCCCCAAGACTTTTGTACAATCTTCAAGGCTGAGGGGACGCTTTCGAGAATGGAACCCAAGCCCTGGCAGACAAGCGTCCGAGTTCCAAGGTGTCCCAGGGCCATTTTACTGGACCAGGCCCAAATCCGAAGAGCCGGCCGCCATTTTAAGAGTCCTGTGGAAGCCGCCTATCGCTGCACCGCAAGAGTGGGAGCAACTCAACTACATGGTGAGCGAGACGCTGTAGCCGTAAGAGCGGGTGCTAAACAGCTGAATGGCGGAAAAGGCACAGTGTAGCAAAAGCGGGCGGAATGGCGACTGAAACGATAAAGGGGCGCCCCACTACAGCAGACAAGCCTCCGCCATGTGCTTCAAAACTGCATATGTATCTCGTGATATCAAGGTTGGGCAACCAGTACACAACAAGCAGTTACGAGTCCCATTTACACCGGCGCCATTTTGGGCGCGGCCGGGCAGGTCCAGGATCTACTGAAACATAACAAATGAGGCTGACGTCTCTGAAGCAGTTGACGAACAGCAGGACATAGCAAATAAACATGAACTCTCTAAAGCTGTTAACTCACTGCAGGACAAAACAAGTAAACCTGAAACCTCTGGAATAATTGTCGCTCAAAAGAACAACACACAAAACTCTGTAGAGCCTGAAGAAAAAAAAACAGAAGGGCACTGTAGTTTCAGACACACTTAACACTAATGACTAAACAAAGATATCGTCTGTTTATGAAGCAGTTATATTCTTCACAGAATTGACAAAGAAGTGTACAGACACCAATGCTATTAAGAAACACAAGGAAATCCTAACGCATCAGCATTCTCGGAAGAGGTTGACACAGATAACATCTTAAGGAACAAAGAAAGACCTGTTCACTCTTGACACCCCAGGTGCTGTGTATGTTGCACTATAGTGCTGCATCGAGAAAACGGACAACCCTATTGATGTGGATTTTTCATTATTGATTATTGTAAAGAAATGGCGACTCCCCCCTTTAGCAGATTAGCTAAATGTTTGCGTAATTTAGGCATAAAAGTTATATTATTGTTGTTGTTGTTGTTATCGTTATAGTTCTGGTTAATTTAAAAAAATGGTTAAATATATTTACAGTTTTTGTTGCGTTCGTTATATTTAAAAGTTAATAAAGTTTTAAAATCTAACTTTGTTGGAGTGCTATATATGTTTAAAAAATCGGGTGAATGGGGCCTTGAATCGGGTTATTGTCATGTGTGGGCTTTGCAAGTGTACTGCTACAAGATCGGACATTTCAAACTCAAATGCACGTTCTTTTTCTTACCTTTCCGAAGCATGGAGCGCAATAGCAGGCAGAGAAAGGGTGATGCACGTGTTGAACACTGCCTGGCCTGGCAAGTTGCTGGCAGTGCCCCCCCGCCCGCTCCTGAAAGAGGGCACACACACACACCGCCGCCCGAGTACTTCACAAATCTTTAAAAGACCATGCGCTTGTTCATGAGGCTTAAATGGTTTATCACCCCTTCTAGAACCCCTGCATCGACCCTCTGACGTTTCCTGGAAGAATTAGCACGTAACACAATACCAAGCCCTGTCAGCTGAAACCCCTGAGAAATCATGGGGCATATTATCAAGGGGGTTTATTTCCGCTTTTTTGGCTTTAAAAGCCAAAAAAAAAGAGATAAAATTATCTCCCTATTACCAAGCTGTCGCTAACACCAGTTAGTGACAGCTAAAAGGAGATAGCGACCATCTTGGGCCCCGCTTTGCATATCAGTGATATTTATCACTAATGACATGCAAAGTGGGCGTGCCAAGATTTTAGCGACTGGAAACAGTCCCTAACCATCGGTATCTCCTATTACCAACTTTTGGAGATATTCGCGCTGAGCGCGAATATCTCCAAAACCTAACACCTGCCCTGAGCAGTTTTAGCCATGTTATCCAATGGGAAGTGGATAACATGGCTAAGAGCATTTGCTGGATAATGCATGAATATCGCTGACTTTTCAACGATATTCATGCATTGCGGCCGTTTTTTATCGCATTTGCGATAAACCTTGCTAATAGCAAGGTTTATGTGCGATAAAATTCGCCGATGTGCGGCGATAATTTTTGTCTCTAAACAAGTTAGAGACAAAAATTATCGCTAGTTGTTGGTAATATGCCCCCGGGTTTTTCCTTGCAGGAATCGGGAAGCGAAAGACTAGCACTGAAATCAGTAGTCTCACGCCTGAATCGGGAGGGTTGGCATGTCTGGATACTCTACAGCTGGGGCCATAAACTACATCGGCAGGGCTAGGTGATAGCCTAGGTCCGGCCTGGACAATCGGACACAGAGGAAGAGGAGTGTCAGAGGGTGCGGTAGTGAATAGGGTGAAAGGGAGGTGTCGGGCGGGCACAGGGTGTGATTCTCAGAGAAGAGCAGCGCAGATGGGGGGAAGTATATGGCCCATGCATGAGAGAGAGAGCGGGGGTGACCAGTGCGTGGGGGAGATGCTTGCGAGGGTGGGGAGCCATGCTGAGGATCGGCGGCGTGCAGAGAGTGGCCCTGGTCAAGGTATCTAAAATGGCTGCCGTGCACGACAAAATTGTGGCATTGGACAAAAACGCAAGATGGCGCAGACAATGTTTATCAATAAGGATTCATTTATAACAAAATATTTACTCGCAGTGACAAAATGGTGGTCAACACTTCCTGATTTCCATCGAATCGAACGTTAACACACGTCACGCAGCAAAAAAAAAAAAAAAAAGCTCACGCACAGAGCAGTTTTTAGCCATGTTATCCAATGGAAGGTGGATAACATGGCTAAGAGCATTTGCTGGATAATGCATGAATATCGCTGACTTTTCAGCGATATTCATGCATTGTGGCCGATGTGCGGCGATAATTTTTGTCTCTAAACAATTAAAACGAAGCACAAAATGGCGAATTCCCGTTTTGCTACCAGTTTGCGGCCGAGTTCGCGGCCCGTGAAGCGCTTCTACGGTGAAAAATCTTTTTTTTTTATTTTCCCCACGGGACCCTTTAATAACCCCAACAACATTCCTAGGGGGTCAAGAGGGGTATACCTTGCCCCCTTTCAATAAATTCCCCCTTCGTTTTTCACCTCTTCTTCTCTCTCGATCCTACCGAGAGATAAGATGGCGGCCGCTCCGGACTGTTTAGAATGTTGACAGACACCGGAGAGCCAATCAGCTTTCTGTGCGCAAAGTTCCGTTTCGCGAAAAGTAAGCGAACCGGACCGCAGCCCGGAGCGCTGTTACAGATATATATCTTGTTTTGAACGTTAATTTCTCAAAAACTACTGGAGCACATATATTGAGACCTAGCAAAGGCACATCGGGCTAACAGTCCCTACAATTTTGCCAAGTTTCGTTCAAATCCATTCAGCCGTTCGAGCTAAAAGTGAGTCCAACCGCCCTATGGAAAAATGAATGGGAAAAACGCGTTTTTTCGGACCCCCCTTTTTTCTCAGCCCCCCCTTGACGAAACCCCACCAAATTTTTTAGGGGCTGCTCAGAAACAAAATGTGCCATTTTCCTGAAAATTTCAGCCGATTCCGTCCACAAACGCAAAAGTTATTAGACATAGAATTTTCAAAAATCCCATAGGGAATTAATCCTAACTATATATACCTACTGGCGATAGCCAGTAGGTAATATATATATATATATATATATATATATATATATATATATATATATATATATATATATATATATATATATATATATATATATATATATATATATATATATATATATATATATATATTACCTACTGGCGACCTAGTTAGGATTGTTTTCTATAGGAAATCCGCAACATTCTATTGGGAATAACTTTGGCGCTGGTTGAGGAATGTGCCTGTAATTGTAGTTAAATTTGCCTCGCTGCGCTCCGCTCCTTCCCTGAAAGTTTGGGGGGATTCGTCAAGCGGGAGCCGAGATAAAAGGGGGGTCCTAAAACGTGTTTTCCCCGTGTTAATTTCCATAGGGCGGTTGGACTCACTTTTAGCCCGAACGGCTGAATGAATTTCCGCAAAACGTGGCAAAATTGTAGGGAATGGTAGCCCGATGTGCCTTTGCTTTGTCTCAAGATATGTGCTCCAGTGGATTTTGAGTAATTTAGGTTCAAAAAAATATATATATCTGGGCGGAGCCTAACCACACATCTGATCTGATTGGCTGTCAGCACTTCATCCAAGAAGTGTTGGCAGCCATCTTGGGACCAATATACATGATAGCACCTCATTAAAAAGCATTGTAGTTAATAGAGGGTTTTAGGACTTTAGTTACATTATAAATCATTTGTTGATGGTACCATACTCATTTTAGGAATTGTGGTGTGTTCTAAGGTGATTTTACCATGTGAAAAAGCCTTCTGCTGTGATATCATGAATCAAGTTTGAAAGAAAACTAATATCTCATGATTTTCCCACAGTGGTTTGGAAGGGGATCTATAAGCTAAACTGAAAGCATATTTTCTGTAAATTCACATTATCTTTCTCAGTCATGTGAGAATGAAGTCTGACATTCTCAGTAAAACATGTACATCCACCAAGGACAGAGACTGTCAGTTGATTCCTTTGTGTTCTACTGCAGCCTCCTAGAGTGTTCTAAAGAACAACTAGAGCGCTAACAGTCCTACTTATTACAAAGGTATGGCACACCTGAAGCCATCTTGATTGGAATAAAGTGGTAACTCTTAAAACATTTAATTTAAAAAGGAACAAAATGAGGGGGTATATTTTGCCATAGAAAGTATGATTAGTGCTGCAGAAAGAAAAATTAGGGCACATTTTGAGTGACTTCTCAAATCCTCTTCAATTTCATTAAAAAATTCTGACATACAGTCTCCCAAGATGGCCACCAGAGACAAAAGAGCCTAAATGTAGCCCGAATATCACCCAGATGTAGCCCAAGTATAGCCCAATGGCAGAATGTCCCAGAGTGTTCTAAAGAACAGCTAGAGCGCTAACAGTCTTACTTATGACAAAAGTATGGCACACCAGAAGCCATCTTGATTGGAATGAAGTGGTAAATCTGAACACATTTAATTTAAAAAGGAACAAAATGAGGGGGTTCATTTTGCCATAGAAAGTATGATTAGTGCTCCAGAAAGAAAAATTAGGGATCATTTTGAGTGACTTCTCAAATCCTCTTCTATTTCATTAAAAAAAAATCTGATATGCAGACTGAAACATGCACTTAGAATACCAACAGCAGAATTCTCTGGTGAGCAGTAGCTTTACTACAGTGATCTAATGAGCAACTACAGTGCTAACATTCAGAATTTATGGCAAATGTGTGACACATCTGAATGCCTTCTTGATGGAACCAAAGTAAACAAGCATTGAAAATGCAATAGATCTCGCCCTCGTTTAAGTTAAAGCCATTCTGTTTGTAATGAGGTGGCTTTTTAGCTTTGATTTTATTAGTGTTTTTTAAACGTTCATGTAAATAACATGCATCTATATGCATATATGTATATGTATGCATGCATTTATATTTGTATTTATATAGATATACAGATTATTTATGTTTATATATGTATGTATATATATATATATACATACACATACATATATATATAAATGCATATGCATATATATGCATATATATATATATATGTGTATATGTGTGCGTGTAGAGAGAGGTAGAGAGGTAGAGGTGTAGAGGCAGAGAGGTAGAGTTAGAGAGGTAGCGGTAGAGAGGTAGAGACTAGTAGAGAGAGAAGTAGAGAGAGGTAGAGAGGTAGAGAGTAGAGAGTGAGTAATAGAGAGTAGAGAGTGAGTAGTAGAGAGCAGTAGAGAGAGTAGCATAGAGTGAGTAGTAGAGAGTAGTAGAGAGTAGTAGAGAGTGAGTAGTAGAGAGTGAGTAGTAGAGAGTAGTAGAGAGAAAGTAGTAGAGTGAGTAGTAGAGAGCAGTAGAGAGTGAGCAGTAGAGAGTAGTAAAGAGTGAGTAGTAAAGAGTAAGTAGTAGAGAGTGAGTAGTAGAGAGTAGTAGAGAGTGAGTAGCAGAGAGAGAGAATAGTAGAGAGTAGTAGAGAGTGAGTAGTAGAGTGAGTAGTAGAGACTAGTAGAGAGAGAGAGTAGTAGAGAGTGAGTAGTAGAGAGTAGTAGAGAGTGAGTAGTAGAGTGAGTAGTAGATAGTGAGTAGTAGAGAGAGAGTAGTAGAGAGTGAGTAGTAGAGAGAAGTAGAGAGTGAGAAGTAGAGTGTGAGTAGTAGAGAGTGAGTAGTAAAGAGTGAGTAGTAGAGAGAGAGTAGTAGAGAATGAGTAGTAGAGAGTAGTAGATAGTGAGTAGTAGGGAGTGAGTAGTAGAGAGAGAGAGTAGTAGAGAGTAATAGAGTAGTAGAGATTGAGTAGTAGAGAGTGAGTATTTGAGAGTAGTGGAGTAGGAGAGAGTAAGTAGTAGAGAGTAGTGGAGAATATTCCAAAGTTTGGCACAGCACCACTTGCACAATAGGTCCAATCAAATCATATCACTTAGAGTCCTTATTGAACCACTGAATCTTGGTGTAAATTCAAATGCTTTTATTTTCCTTAAGTGTATGTACCACAGCCAGCCGAAACGTTTCGTTCTGTACAACAGAACTTCTTCAGGGCGTTCTTATTTCTTTCAAATTATGTTGGTATCCTGTTGTCATATAACTAGATATTTCTTCCAAATGTTAGACGAGACGTAAGTACATTCTTATTCAAAGTGACTAGGTATTAATTTTACCCACACAATTCGGGCAGACTTGAGTAATTTATAGCATTCTCAAAGTCAGTCTTGCAAAAATTCCAAAGTATAGGACATGATAATCCAAATCCAAATGCTTCTCAAGAAAAGTAATTTTCAATCGTTCAGAAAATCGGTGTTTTGGCAGATATGACCCAGGGACCCACAGTATGCAAGTGGAATTAGTCCCCCCTCTGCAAACGCGCCAGTGGCCTGCGTTGCAGAGAGGTGTAAAAAGGGGCATAGCCTCATTACACCTCTGTGCAATGCAGCCCTCTGGCGCATACTGGAGGCACCTGGTGGGCTAGTTGGCCCCCAGGGACCCCCAGTATGCAAGGGGAATTAGTTCCCCCTCTGAAAACTCGGCAGGGGGCTGCGTTGCAGAGAGGTGTAACAAGGGGCATAGCCTCATTACACCTCTGCAATGCAGCCCCCTGGCGCATACTGGAGGTTCCAGGTGGGCTAGTTGGCCCCCAGGGGCCCCCAGTATGCAAGGGGAATTATTTCCCCCTCTTCAAACATGCACGGGGGCTGCGTTGCAGAGAGGTGTAAAAAGGGGCGTGGCTTCATTACACCTCCTAGCAATGCAGTCCCCTGGCACATACTGGAGATTCCTGGTGGGCTTTCAGGTCTTATATAGTTAGGAATTAGCATAAAAAAACCTTTGAAATTCACTGAAAAAACCATAGGTTTCAGGCCTTATATAGTTAGGAATTAGCATTTTAAAAACCTTTAAAATTCACTCAAAAAACTATACGTTTTAGGGGTGTTATAGTTAGCTGGACATTTCACTCATACAAAACCATTGGAATTGCTCCTATATAGTTAGTTGTACTAACTATATTTCGCGCGCCCGCAATCCACTGCTGATGATGTCACATATTACATCATTCATGACAAGGTCAGTGACATCACTGATCACATCCCAAATGACATCACTGATGACATCACTGATGACATCATCCACATGACTGGATGTTGAAATTAGGTCTGAAAAATACTCAACTGTCTGTGCCAATATTTCATGGTCAAAGGAAATTCCTGAAATTTCAATATTTGAATTGGGCATTCTGGTTCATATCTCTTCCTTTTAGTCTATCTATTCTCCACTTACCGTTATTTCACCAAATGTCTAAAACCCTTGGTAGCTGTCTCTTTCTCACACATATAGTTTGTATAGACAGGCTGGTGGGCATTTTAGTCTCCAACATCCAAGTATCTTTTTTCGCACTCTCCATTATCACATTCTTCAGTGCCTCAAAGTCAAACATCTGATAAAGGGGCCTTCTGATGCAGATTTTGTTCCCCTGTATGGGGGTACTGAAAGAGAGATATCATGTGGTTAGAAAACTTGTAGGTGTAAAATGGTTGTGCCAATGTCAATGTGTCTTCAGATCCTATCTTGGAATCAGATGTCAACCAGTATGTTTAGGTAGCTAGATCAGGAGAGTTCTTAAACTAGCAGATTGTGGTCAAAGAGAAAGTCAGCATTGAATGTAAATCATTTAACATTTCTTGCAGGCAACTTTGCAATGCAACGTTTAATGAATCACAGGGAAAGATGTATAGTCTTGTTAAAGATAGACAATGTGTCAGTAGTAGAAGACATATATAATTTAGGAGGCACCAGATACAAATCCACAGCTAGCAAAGGAAGTTTGCAAAGTGTGTTGAAGCTAGACAGAGCATCTGCCATGTATTCATAATATGATTGCAGATTGATATTCCATGCATGCGAGAGTGCACGTCACCTACACCTAGATTTCGATCAGCTAAGGGGTCAATTTCTAGAGATCTTTTTGCCTCTCATTTGAAGTCCCAGCAGACCCTGTTTTACAGTTGGAGATTAGATCCACTAGCTCTTGCCATAAATGCATTCTTACAGGCATGGTCAGTCAGGAACCCATATTCTAATCCTTCCTATGTCATGATCACCTGTTGCCTCACTAAAATTAGCATACAGAAAGCCAATAGAGTTATTCTTGATTGCTGCAGGATCTGGACAATTTCAATCACATTCTATTTATGTAAGGAAGTCCTTAGCTAATGGCTCTGAATATTTCTTGAAAGCCAGGTGTTAGACCTGGCATCTTTGGCGTGGTTTCCCCTAACTGTTTACCTCTACCTTCCGGTATTTTTGACGGTGTGCTGGATTTCATTTTTGCTGGTTTAGATGCTTTGGGCACTTTGCCACTGCTGGTCAGTGTCAAAGTGCAAGTGCCCACTGAGTAAATTGTTAATGTAATTGGTTATCCATGATTGGCATATTTGTATTACCAAGTAGTCCCTCGTAAAGTGCACTGAGTGTGCCAGGGCTTGTGATTTAAATGCTACTAGTGGGCCTGCAGCACTGATTGTGCCACCCACATCAGTAGCCCTAAAATTGTGTGTCAGGCCTGCCACTGCAGTGCCTGTGTGCAGTCTGTGAACTGCCATGTCAACCTGGTCAGTGTCCCGACTGACCAGGCCTAATCCTTCCCTTTCTGTACACATTGGACACCCCTGTGGAAGGCCCAAGATACCCCCCATGGGCAGGGTGCAGTGTATGTGAGAGGTAGAGCATTTAATAGTGTGGGTCACATGCTCTGGTAGTGAATTACAGCCATTTTCATGTTTTCACTATTGTAAGGCCATCTTGCCCATAGGCTACAATGGGGAATGCTGTGTACAGTGGTTACCTGCATATCTTCCCATAGGAGCAAGATAGGACATAAAAGTCTGGTATCCCTGAACTCAGAATTGAATAACCCATCTTTTAGGAAAGATGGGTTTTAAATCCTGTGTTTGAAAACAGCACTTTTAGAAGGTGGCTGTTTTCTTGTCTGACCTTTCTGTGTGCCTTGGCCTGTTTGCGAATTGACTGTCTGGTTTGTGAGTGACAGAGGCTGGGTGGCTCCCAGAGGCTGAGTGGGACATCCCTGGGCTGAATAGCTCCATCTGCATCTAAAGTGGTGGGAGGGAATAGCACATGGGTCTGTATAGGGCTGTACCTGCTTTCCACCATGCTGACTCCACCTCCTGCTGGGCGACTGACGACCCTGCCCCTCTCTCTGAAAGGAAAGGAGAAGCCAGGAAAACAAAGTGCTCAAGGAACACGCAGAACTGGTTCGGATCAGGCTCAGAGCCCTTCTGCACAAAGGGAACAAAGACGTTTTGGGGTATAAGTACAGGACCCCAGACTACAGAAAATTAGATCATCCTGGAATCAAAAAGCAACCTCTGCCAAAGAGAAAGCTGGAAGACTGAAGAGGAAGGACTGTCCTGCTGTGTACTTGTGGGCTGACCTGCAGTTGCTTTGCTGCCAAGGAGAGGGGAAGGACTTTGCTGTTGCTGTTGCTTTTCTTTTTCTTTTTCACTTCAAGTGTTATTTTTCAAAAATGCTTCAAAACAATTGATGATCCAATACAGCCAGTTCAATTGGTGATCAAATATATTCCCATACAGCCTACGCGTTTCATCCTCACAGGGACATCAACAGGGCTAGATTAATAAAAATACGAAGAAAAATCTTCCATTAGAATCAAGTGGTTTTCACGAAAGCGGTTGAGAAGTCTTCGGTTTTAAAGGCCTGTAATCTCTTATAGCCCAATAATCATTAAATTCCCATCCAACGCTGCCTGTTCAGTCTGCTTGCCATGGATGTTTTCCCTAGGTTACGATTTTTTCTCAAGTAGACGGTCCTCCGTTGATAGTAATCGGCTTCTCCCGCATCTGGTTCCTTCGACGACTCGCCTGGTAAAGAGTCGACTCTTATTTGATCACCAATTGAACTGGCTGTATTGGATCATCAATTGTTTTGAAGCATTTTTGAAAAATAACACTTGAAGTGAAAAAGAAAATAAAAAATCGAAAAGAAGAAGCAAGCCTGCTGTAAAGAGTTTCTTTCGAATGAACTTTGTCTACATATGGCTTTTGAAAAGATATTTTTCTAAATACGAGATTCTCCTTGGTGTTGTATATAAATTATAGTTGTAGTGGCCTTTGCGGTGGACCACTCCAAGTTGAGTGTCTAAAGAACAATCACCAATTTACTATACTAAGTATTGGATCTCTTAAAGTGCATATAAGTAGGTGACTTTTGCCGCATTGTATTGTTTTGTTGTAAGATACTGTTCACCTACAGAAGCTGTTTTTTTTTATGGGCAGTAAAAACAAGAGTCTCCATTTCAGTTGAGTATGTATCTTTTCCTTCTCACTTGAGGTTGTTTGTGGCTTCATGTGTAAAGCAATAGGAACTAAGCACAGATGTATCAACGCTTTTTGCAATCGCAAACGGGCTGATTCGCAGAATCGGCCCGTTTGCGAACGCAAAAATGAGTTTTGAAATGTATGAAAGATTTTGAATTCGCAATATGGGTAATCGCAATTATTTGTGATTACCTAAATTGCAAATGCAATTAGGAATCACAATTTGTGATTCCCTAAATGCAATTCTTGTAGCCATCACAAATTGTGATTTAGCATTAAGGAATCGCAAATTACCACCAACTTCTAGTTGGTGGCAATTTGAAAATTCCTAGAAAATGAGCTTTTTAGCATTTTTCTAAGTTCCATGTGGTGTACACACATGCCCTTAGTGTATGTATGTGCCCCACATGTGCACACATGCATATTTTAGGGGTGCAACAGGGTGTCCTTTTGGCACCCTTGCACCCTTGAAATTGCAGGCTCAATTTGTGAGTACCTATTGGGTACTCACAAATTGCGCTTGCAATTCCTATTCATTCCTATGGGCCCTTAGGCCCATATAAATGAATGGGAAGCCATTCCTTATTTGTGCCTCAGAATTTGCGAGTCGCAATTAGGGAATGCATAGAAATCGCAAAATATTTGCAGAAACCTACATACATTGCATTTTGCTTTGGTAAAATTCGCTTTATAGACTCGCAAAATACAATTTTGATACAAGTGGCCCTAAAAGTGTCTGATTTAGGAATGATCTCTGTTCAGTTGCTGATTTTGTTTAGCAAGCCATTTGCCCCAAATTGTAACTTCAACCTAGTCAGATAATTGTGCAGATAATGTCTTTTGATAAAATGTAGATTTTCCCAGCTTTTTAGCAAAAGAATGTTCAGATTTAATTAAAGACACAGGGGCAAACATTATCCCACCACCGCCTGCCTTTGCAAATTATGTTTTCTGTCCGTTGGTTTATTATTTCTTAGATCAATTGGAGTACTAGCTGCTGATATGCTGAGTTCTACATAAAAGCTCCTTGGATATGACAGATGTGGATTCACAAGTTACCTATTTTTAATTGGATTCTGAAGAACCTTGAAAGGATAATAGGAGAGAAATAATACCGTTTCTTTTGCGATTTTTTCTATTGATGGTGTTTTTAGTTTCCTTGATGGATTTTGAGTTGGTTTGCAAAACGACGAGATACCTCTGATTGACAATGAGCAGTTCTTATGGAAAGGGGCGACCACTCGGTCCCCCCGAACGTATGGTGGAGTACCCCGATCCCCCCGGGAAGCCATCTTGGGCGGGAGGCGAGTCTCGGCTGGTATGCCTGAAGCGGCGTAGCCGGGGCGCGCTTTTTCCCGCCCTGGAGTGGGTTGTCCTAGACACTGAAGCCGCCAGCCACGCCCCCGGAGGCGGGCGGAGGCGGGTTTACGCCTGCCCGAAGAAGGATAAAAGGAGCAACAAGCCAAAGAAGCATCCTCTTGTTCCTGTGCTCCGAAGCTGCACCTCCCCGCTGCACGTGAGCTCGAGACGGAACGAAGAGTGGTGTTCTGGTCTGATAACATGACCGTGGTTGAGTGTATCAATAGTCAGACAGCACGATGCAAATGGATTCTGAGATTGCTCAAAGAAATTGTGTTATTTTGTATGCAATTGAATGTGCTCTTTAGGGCAAGACATGTGCCGGGGGTACTGAACCAAGCGGCTGATGCGCTTTCTCGTTTCCGTATGCAGGCCTTCTGGGGTTTTCTGCCCACAGCGGACCCGGTGGCGGCACCCTTTCCCGAAGCTCTCTGGTCTCTCGGTGCCCCGAACTACAAAACCTCGTGGGAGAGAGTTTAGCACCCAGGACAAGGAAGGCATATGAAGGGGCGTTCCGTTCCTATTGGTCCTTTTTGGGTGCTGCTAGGGGGGAGCTTTGGGGCCAGGAAGAGTTTGTCGTAAAATTTTTGCTGTCGTAACATCAGGCAGGCAAATCAGTAGCTACGGCCCAGAGGCATCGGGCCGCCATTTCCTTTATGGCAAGGGCTCATGGGATCCAGGACCCGACAGCGTCTTTCGTTGTGCAGAAAGCGTTACGTGGGTGGCAACGCCTTGAGGGTCGCAGAGTAGATGAGAGGCACCCGATAGGTCTGGATAGGTTGGCCCTGTTATTATCTGTACTCCCTGCGACATGTTCATCCCAGTATGAAACAGTGTTATTCCGGGCCGCTTTTGCGTTAGCATTCCATGGGGCGATGCGGGTAAGCGAACTGGTGGCGAAGAACAAGCGGGATACGGTGGGAGGACTGTGCCGAGAACACATTCAGGTTAAGGGGGAGACGATGATTGTTTCGTTTGTCAGGTCCAAGGCCGATCAGGGTGCGATTGGGGATTGCGTAGTCATACATCGGATTCCCGGATCTCCCATGTGCCCTGTTGTTTGCGTAGAGGAATATTTAGCGCAGAGGGCGGCATCATGGGTGGGGACCTTGTTGAGACACGCTGATGCCACCCCACTGACGAGGTTTCAGTTCCAGCGGGGGCTTACAATGGCAATCTCGGCCGCAGGCTTGAACCCCGGCGAGTTTGGGACCCATTCCTTTCGGATAGGGGCTGCTACTGAGGCTACAGCCAGGGGTCTGAGTGTGGAAAAAGTGAAACGATTGGGGCGTTGGTCCTCGAATTGTTACAAAAGGTATGTGCGGTTGCACATGTTGTGAAGCTGCTACCAAGTACTCACGCTTCTTGTTTTTGTTTGGTTTACAGTTTCGCAAGCTTACGAGGCGGGGTGGACTGTGCAGTCGACCCGACACCTGGGAACCAGCGGTCAGAGATCACCGGCTGCGGAAAAAGTGGTGTGGGTCGTGGGCCACTCATACGTGAGGCGTGCCGCGGACGTATTCAAAGCAGGTGACATGATTCACATAGCTGGGGAATACGGGTACAGGGTGACCTTCCACGGAAGGGGCGGGCTCTGTATTGACCAGTTTCAATCCTTTTTCGAGGGTTTGTTAGGGCGGACAAGGTCACCGCCATCTATAATCATAGTGCATCTTGGGGGCAATGATTTAGTGACCACTGGTAGACGACTTCTTCTCGAGGCGATACTATCCACAGTAAGTTGGTTAGCGAGAAGGGTTCCAGGGTGCACAATTGCATGGTCCCATATGATTCCACGTAAGGTGTGGCGGGGGGCGAATTCGGTGTCTGCTATAAATCATTCGGTGAAGAAAGTGAATAACAAATTGGGTAGACTGTTCCGTTCATGTGCATTGCATTCTATTCCTCATGGTTGTATCAAGGGAGACAGTATGTATCTAGAGGATGGGGTCCATTTGTCCTGGGTGGGGAATGCGTTACTCATAGGAGACCTCGTAGCCTGGCTAAAGTGTTTACAGCATGACCTTTAGGTAGGAGTTTTGTGGGGGGTCCGGATAGCCAGTCAACTATCCGGCCTGTGGTGGTAAGGTCATGATCGGTGAGCAGTAATTGGAAGATCCCTATGGGGAGGGCGTCACCCATTACGGATGGGAGCGCCCGGGGGGAGGTGGCCATTGGCCCCTCAACGGGGAGGCGGTCCCTTCTAAGGATGGGACGCCGAAAGGAAAGGGAAGGCGGTCAAGGCCCCTCCCTGGATAGGAGGGGCTACGGGCCCCTCCTGGGAATTTCCCGGGGCCAGGACATCTGCGACTGCAGATGTGTTAAGTTGTGTGGGGTGGGGAGGGGGGTCTACGCTACCTTCTAGACACCTCACACGAGTCCTCGGATGACCATAAAATGGCGTCGAGTTAATTGGGGCCCCCGTCAAGACAAGGGAAATTGGTATGTGCACATGAGGTACAGCCCTCTGTGCGGTCGCCCCTCGCAAGTGAGGGGGTATTTCTGGTTTAGGGATCTGACACCGGTTACGACCTTGCCGTTGGCCCTTAACGTTAGGATGTACAATTTCAAGTTAAAAATGTATTGGTAGGATGTTAGTTTCAGCTAGGAGAACCTTTGTATTAGAAATATGTTAAGGTTAGCCAAAACATCGTAATGTGGAAATGAAATTGTACATGATATGAAACCGTTATTTTAATGTTTTAATTTTGTTTCATATTTTAATAAATACGGCCGGGAGGGTAACTCCCTCCCGCCTTCCAAAAGTTCAGAACTGTTTCCGGTTTCCCATCCTTGGGGATTGTGTTGAGAGGGGGTGGCGGGTATCTCAGCCATATGGAAAGGGGCGACCACTCGGTCCCCCCGAACGTATGGTGGAGTACCCCGATCCCCCCGGGAAGCCATCTTGGGCGGGAGGCGAGTCTCGGCTGGTATGCCCGAAGCGGCGTAGCCGGGGCGCGCTTTTTCCCGCCCTGGAGTGGGTTGTCCTAGACACTGAAGCCGCCAGCCACGCCCCCGGAGGCGGGCGGAGGCGGGTTTACGCCCGCCCGAAGAAGGATAAAAGGAGCAACAAGCCAAAAAAGCATCCTCTTGTTCCTGTGCTCCGAAGCTGCACCTCCCCGCTGCACGTGACCTCGAGACGGAACGAAGAGCCATTTTTGACCCACCCACCAGCCCCTGGAGACAGCAAGCGGTTTTGAAATAAAGTTTTGATGTGCTAACTCTATTTTCTTACAGGTTGTTGTGATTAAAGTAGTGATTCAGTATGCAATAAAGTGGATAATTCCTTACAGTATATTTTATCGAATAAAGTATTTGCACCAGTGTCGATCAGTGATGTTTCAATAGTCATACTTTGAGCATCTGTTGTCTTTTAGTTTTAGTATTTCTAGTTTAATGTCGTATTTATTTCGGTCGGGCGGTAAGGTCATGATCGGTGAGCAGTAATTGGAAGATCCCTATGGGGGGGGCGTCACCCATTACGGATGGGAGCGCCCGGGGGGAGGTGGCCATTGGCCCCTCAACGGGGAAGCGGTCCCTTCTAAGGATGGGACGCCGAAAGGAAAGGGAAGGCGGTCAAGGCCCCTTCCTGGATAGGAGGGGCTACGGGCCCCTCCTGGGAATTTCCCAGGGCCAGGACATCTGCGACGGCAGATGTGGTAAGTTGTGTGGGGTGGGGAGGGGGGTCTACGCTACCTTCTAGACACCTCACACGAGTCCTCGGACGACCATAATATGGCGTCGAGTTAATTGGGGCCCCCGTCAAGACAAGGGAAATTGGTATGTGCACATGAGGTACAGCCCTCTGTGCGGTCGCCCCTCGCAAGTGAGGGGGTATTTCTGGTTTAGGGATCTGACACCCGTTACGACCTTGCCGTTGGCCCTTAACGTTAGGATGTACAATTTCAAGTTAAAAATGTATTGGTAGGATGTTAGTTTCGGCTAGGAGAACCTTTGTATTAGAAATATGTTAAGGTTAGCCAAAACATCGTAATGTGGAAATGAAATTGTACATGATATGAAACCGTTATTTTAATGTTTTAATTTTGTTTCATATTTTAATAAATACGGCCGGGAGGGTAACTCCCTCCCGCCTTCCAAAAGTTCAGAACTGTTTCCGGTTTCCCATCCTTGGGGATTGTGTTGAGAGGGGGTGGCGGGTATCTCAGCCATATGGGCTAGGATTGAGGCTGATTAGTTAGTGTTCTCCTTCATCCTGAAGCTTCACATCACAGAATTGATAGGACATGTATTTTTTTCTTTTTCTTAGTTGTAGTGGCTGTAGAAATTAAGAGGCCAACATAAGAAAGCATAGCACTTGCCTCTGTGTCTTTGATAATATCTGCAGCTTCCTTCGCTAGCAAGAAAAATATTCATTTTGTAGATGTTCCTTACTTTTGGGGCTCACCTTTTGGAAACTTCAAATTTCCCTTTGGTATTAAAAACGGGAATGCAATTCTAAGTGTACATTTCCAAAACGGTGTTCTGTAAATGCTAAAAAATGCTCGAAAATAGATATTTGGAGGAGGCTCAGTGAGTTCAAGTGCATATTAACCCCATGTCACTCTATGTCTTACTATTGACATTGATTTGCTTTACCTTTGATTACATTTGCAACTTGTTTCTGTAGAATATTTCGGGCCTGTGCTTTCGTTGTCCCAAATGTATGGAAACTGACTCTATGTGAATCTGTCATATTGATATTTATAAATATATAGTGTTTATTTATGAAAGGCAGTGTGCAGCTGCCTTCTACAGTTACAGATTATTAATCCGAATTTATTGTATGTAATATGTTCCTTTATTTTATATAATGGCTCGGTTCCACATTGTATTTACCCTGTTCAAATGATTGATCCCAGCTATTCAGAAATATCTCAAAGACTTCGACATCTAAAATCTACGTTTTATCTACTGTGTCCCAAGGATGCTGTCCAACTCTAGGATGCTAGAATTACAGGTAAACAGCGTCATACAAGTCAACACCTTCAGCTGAAAGGCCTACATAATCTCCACCGAAGTTCTGATAAATTAGCTGATTGCCCTCCAGAGGCTGGAAAACAAACCTGAAAGCTGCAGCTATATTGAGCCTTGCTCACACAGAGCTAATAGCTCCGCGCTAGATTGTTGAACAGCAGGCAAATAACATCAAATGCTCGAAAACATGTAAATGCACAATAATGAGCAGGCAGCGCGCCTGCCATCATGCTCAGAAAGTGCTCCGAGGATCCAAGCAGGAGCCTGCTCTGCATATGTTATTAAATGCACCCGTCCAAATAGCCTGTGTTGATTAGGCGTGCAAACCATGGCGGACGACTTCCGCCAGCATGGGAGCCACCTTCGCTCTATTTTTACGAGCCAGCAAGATAAATGTGACCACATACTGAACTGCAGCAAGCAACGGGGAAATGCGGAATTTGAGTGAATGGGCTTTAACTATATGTGAAAATTGGACTCCAATTGCAGGGAACTGTTTATTTCTGAGAATTCAGGGCAGGCTTCACCGAAGAGCTTTTAACAGAGCCTTCTGCTCGGTATTTCACTGACCTGCTGTGGCGCCAGGGCGCCCCTTTCTCTGCTTATGGAACATGTTTATTTGACGGGTTGCGTGCGTTGTCGTCTCGGCTGGAATAACAGTAAATAAAGTTTACGTTTTGAGTAATGAGCAAAAGTGATTTTTTTTTCCTAAACAACATTTTGAAATGGCTATTGGCTTTGATTATTATTATGTTTTATCCTTATTGGACTGCACAAGCACCAAAGCTAAAGAAGGAAATGAGAAAGCATTAGCAATGCAAAGTATTGACTTTATAGCAGATGTGCATATGTGATGAGATGAATGACGTCACTCACAGCACAAGTGCATTGACTTAATGCTGCATGCTGTATGACGGGGTGGGTGAAACCAATTTGTGAATGATAGTTAAAAAGTGGACAGAATGCAAAATTCTGATCCAAGCACTCTGGGCCAAATTTATTATGGTGTTGCGTCGCTCTAGTGCCACGCAAGGGTGACGCAACACTAAAGTCAGATTTATCATTCCATGCAAGGCCACCTTCCCCCAGCGCCTTGAGACCCTACGGGTATGTAGCGCGCTCTATAAGTGTCATTGATTGATTGATAGTGGCACTGAATGGCTTGACTAATCTGAAGTAATGCAAAGCAGCGCAAATCCCTGCCTTTGGTTACTCTGCCCAACGGAGGCATTCCATGGCTGGAGCAGGAATGTTCCCATGCATGCATCATTGGATTTTTGCGCATTCCCAGAATTACCATTAATGATAAAAATGGGAATGTGTCAAAATGCTACGCCTCCCCAGGTGAGGCATAACAAGGTGAAATATCTTAATTTCTCCGAGTAGTATTTCTCTTTCTATGGGTGCTGCATTCTGGGGCACGGATGGAAAGAGGAAAATGCCTCAGTGGATTGTTTTCGTGCACAAAGGCGTCCCTTCATGGACATAACCAACCCTGCTTACAACGCAGTCACCCTTAGAACATGGTGCACCGGTGCATGTGTTGGTGCCAGGCAGCCTTGCACCAATGCAAGGAAAATACAAGAATGCAATGCATAATGTTTAATACTGCACATTCCTGCCCTTTCACACAGCACAGCAAGGTTACTTCCTGCGTTGCCTTGCGTGAAACATTAAAAAATCTGCCCTTCTATGCATGTTTTTCATCTATGGTTTTTTTGGTTAGATGAGGCTGACAAGACAGCTCAAGTACTATCGCAGACCTAAAAAACAGAGCTCGCAGGGTGATATGCCGTTTTATATTCCTTGCACATAGATGATTGCTAGGTTTCAGTTGTTATGTTCCACTTACTTGGTCATGTGGATTATTGTAGGTTCCAATCTATTCAGAAGACCTAAAGATTGATAAAAGGCCTTAGATTCTGAGATTTTTGTATGTCTTTTTGACCTGACTTATAGCCAAACAGCATCTTCAAATTTACGCTACACTGGTTGCGATTGCTGCTTTCTTAAGCTCAGGCGGGATTATGCTGACAAAAGATGTTCCTGCTGATTGACTGAATATTTTGCTCTATAGCTCCAGTCTCATGTTCTTATGCACAGCAGTGAACAACATTTGTTTCTTGTTTTTTGTACTCAAGATTCATTGCAAAGATTTAATTTAGAAGGCTACCTAGATTCGAATCTCATACTGAACCCAAAGTGATCAATAACCCAAAGTGATCGATAGTCCCATCTTCCACAGTGAATTATATGTTTTAGAAACTCATATTTCTTTCTTGTTTTTTGCACATAAACAAATATGAATGACGCATGAGGGGCTGAGACATGGAGAATCAAACGCAGGCGAGAAATAGAATTCACAAGTAGTTTGCTCCGCCACAGTGGCTCCTGCATATTTAAATTATGTTTGTTACTTTTTATTTTTTGCAGTTTTGTATAGCGCAAACTCGACCCGAACATATTGGAGCACTTTACATGAGAACCAGTCATGTTATACAAGGATACATTCTTTTTAGGTCCAAACTAATCAGCGCTTGGACTGCAGGCAATCTGTTGTATTTAGTTTGTGAAGTCTGACTACTCCTTTGCTTAGGATTGGTTTATCTGTGTGTCACTTTAAAACACGAGTGTTGTAATGGCTGATGGGTTGACTCCCCTGGAATAATGGCTTGGGAATGAACAGCAACGTGCACTCAGTCCTTACGCACAGCTGTTCCACCCTGCCTTGACATTTCTAGCTCGACTCATGTCTACACATTGCATCTCAAGTATTGTGCACTTTTTCAGTGCCCCTGGGGCACAAGTTACACACTCTTCGGTCCCCCCGGGGAACACGCAGGCATCTACTCCAGTTCACCAGAGATTTTCCAGAGACCGTTGCCTTTTCCAAGGATGGTACGAGCTGAGTTTCCTAGTAAACATGCACCTTAGAATGCTGCTGCATGTTTTTTTTAAGCATATATGTGATGCGAACCTCTATAAAGTGGCCCTTGACATTCACTTATGTGTCAGTAGTCAATTAGTGTGCTCCGTCTTGCCAGAATGCCTCTCTTGGCCCCTAGCCACTGGGAGTCTGCCACCGGGATCAGGTATGTCGCATGTATGCTGTGTGCACCTTACATTTGGAAATAGCTGGCGGAAGCCAGATACAGCCCATTCAGGGAAATAACGGGCCTCGTCTTACTTTTGACAAGTCCACTTGCTGTCCGATTTGTGGACTACAGAATGCCACCTATTAATTTGCTTTGCCACCCATGCATTTTCGTAGATCATTTATTTTATTTTATTTTATTGGTAATCTATTGGTGTCAAAAGCAGGTGCTTGTCAGAAGGCACAAAAGCACCAGTAGCAGTGTGCATAGGAAGCCCAAAGCATTTAGTGTGGGGCAGGAAACTACGTCCGGGGCATTCCCCAGGTGTAACCCTGGGTGTAGTTTGCGTAGTCGTACTATGCTTAGCAACGCGAAGTGCAGTTCGCACTACGCCCGCTACGCATAGCAACGCGAACTGCGTAGTGCCCTAGGGAAATGCTGTTCGCAATGATTGCTCAGTGCCGGATGCTTGACCACACTGTGTAATCATTGCGAACGGCATCATGCAAAGTGCAATCAGTCGTTTCAGCCGCTCAAGTAGGTTTGTACTCGAGCGGCAGCTTTCTCAACAAATACTGGTAGTTTCTCATCGCGAGCGGTCACAAGCATACGCGACCACTCACAATGAGAAACCTGACCTCCCAGTGTTAAGAATCTCACGGGCAGGTTTATTTTGCTCGCTCGAGGTCGCCATCTTGACGTTGAGGACCGCGAGTGAGGAAAAAATGCTCGCTATGCTACGCGTTTTTGCATTGTGCTACTTGCGATTCGTGTAGCGCGTAATTGCGCAAACTCCGCACACTCCGCGAGCGTAGCATAGTTTTCCGCCCTGGCTTACCCAGGTACCCAAGTGCGACCTGTGCATACCAACGTGCCGCTCGCCCGGGCAGTCCAGTGGGCAAGCAGGGCTTTCTGGCAGTTGCGCCTTACATTTTACCGTCTGTGGCTCCCACGTGCCGGCTGTGTGTCTGATGACTTAACCCCTTCAGCGCGGCGCAAATTTTTGCGCTGTGCTGAAGGTTCTAATGAGCCTATCGGCTCATGACGGAACGGTTCCGTCATGAGCACAGCTCAACCGAGGCTCATGACGGAACCTTTCCATCATGAGCATACAAGGGGTTAATAAAAATGTTCATACTTTTGTTTGGAATGCTTTAGACTGGAAGGTAGTTAGTGCTGGTCTGTGTGTAGCACTACTTCAAAGCTTCGATGCGCATTGGCACCAAATAGGATAACATACGCGAGTGTGGGCAACTAGTCTGCTAATATGCACCTTGCACCTCATGGAAAAATACATCTCTAGATATTGCTTTGGAGTGCACGTCACCTTAGCATTGACCTGTTTAAGTATAGAGACATTCAATGTGGGCGAGTGGTTACCCATGTTTATGGTTCATGGCAGCCTGGGGAAGTACGGGGTTCATTATAATTAAAATACTATATAAGTGAAGAAAACAACGGGAAAACAGCACTCCAGTTAACTTGTCTTGGAATATGTCCAGGTGGCCTTACAAATAGTGCATCGCGCCATGACATCACCGCCTCGGTCCCCATTACCAAATTAGGGGACTTGTAGCAGTGTGCGGAGCTTGGACAAGGCACTTGCTCGGGTCCCCTTGGGAGCGCAGCCGAAGACCGCCTGTAGCTCTGCAGATAGTCAAGGACAGCCAGTTCAGGGGGCCCTCATGAGACAGACGCCTTTTTTTCTTTTTTTTTTACAGGGTTTTATGTAGCTCAAACTTGACCCGTATCGGGTATCAGAGTGCTTTACATGCACCTGTGTGTGTGCGGGGTTCACTTGGTGTGCGAAAAGAATGCTTTCTCACAGGTCTACAACAACACTGCCATACATGCATTAATAACACACATGGCATACATTGGTTGGAATTATAGCGAGGAAGAAATGCAATCTCTGCACGCATACGTTTAGAATAACTATGGCACAGATGCATCAAGCTGAAAACCGCTCGCAAAGGGGTAGATTCTCAGAATCTGCCCCTTTGCGACCAGTTTTTTTGCATTTGAAATCGCAATTTAAGAAAGCGCAAAATTGCGATTACTTGCACTTAAGGAATCTCAAATTGAGATTCTTTAAATGCAATGCATTAAAGTTAAAAAAATAGCGATTTCGCTAATGGGGGTCGCAAATTACCATGAAGTTGAACTTAATGGTGATTTGTAAAAACTTTGGAAAATGCACTAAAGTGCATTTTTCAAAATTCCATTTTACACACAAACATGCCCTTAGGCCATGTGTGTGTGCAAGATGTACCCATGTGCAATTTTCAGGGGTGCAACAGGGTGTCCTTTTGACACCCTGGCACCCTTGAAATTGCAATCTCAATTTGCGATTCTCTAATTGAGAATCGCAAATTGAGATTGTCTTCCCATTCATTCCTACGGGCCTCTAAGCCCATAGGGATGAATATGGAGGTATTCCTTAATTGCGACTCGCAATTTGTGAGTCGCAATTAAGGAATTTTAAGAAATCGCTATTTTTTATGCGAGTTCTTCTTGCATAGCATTTTGCTATTCCTTATTAGCGAATCATTATGTTTCGCTAATAAGAAATCGCAAAATGGATGCTTGATGCATCTGGGGGTATGTCATTCATTCAATAATTAAGAGAATAAAAACACCTAGATGTGTTTGGGCTTGATTGGTGTAAAAGAGAAATACAGTCTTCCCACTCACAAGGCCTAGTATAGAATTCCCTGGTGTGTTCGGGTTCTGGTTGGCAGGAAGACTGTGTCTGAGTGCGGGGTGGGTTCAGTTCAGAAGCCCCGATTCTTACCGGTTCACTTATCTGCTACTGGATATATGTAAAGCGCTCCGATACCCTTTTGTATCATGTTCGCGCTATATATAAAACTCTTAAAAGAAATAAATAAGAGCAATTAGAGACACTTATTGAACCTGCTATACTCCTGAGGCGGAAGCCGGGAGGCCACATATTTTAAAATTGTATTTCGTGTAGCACCTTTCCCACAATTATCTTGTTTTTAAAATTGTACTCACCCCCTGGCACAACCAGAACGGACTATTAAAGCGCCTGAACAGCGACTTCTTCGCTGCAACCAACTCGAGGAAAACAAACTATCTGACGCCATTGACGGCGAGGAACCGAGGCCACGCCTACACAGGCCACGCGCACCCGCCCAAACAAAGTATAAAACGCTGCTGACAGCGCCACTACCCCAGAACCTGCTATACTCCTGAGGCGGAAGCCGGGAGGCCACATATTTTAAAATTGTATTTCGTGTAGCACCTTTCCCACAATTATCTTGTTTTTAAAATTGTACTCACCCCCTGGCACAACCAGAACGGACTATTAAAGCGCCTGAACAGCGACTTCTTCGCTGCAACCAACTCGAGGAAAACAAACTATCTGACGCCATTGAAGGCGAGGAACCGAGGCCACGCCTACACAGGCCACGCCCACCCGCCCAAACAAAGTATAAAACGCTGCTGACAGCGCCACTACCCCAGAACCTGCTATACTCCTGAGGTGGAAGCCAGGAGGCCACATATTTTAAAATTGTATTTCGTGTAGCACCTTTCCCACAATTATCTTGTTTTTAAAATTGTACTCACCCCCTGGCACAACCAGAACGGACTATTAAAGCGCCTGAACAGCGACTTCTTCGCTGCAACCAACTCGAGGAAAACAAACTATCTGACGCCATTGAAGGTGAGGAACCGAGGCCACGCCTACACAGGCCACGCCCACCCACCCAAACAAAGTATAAAACGCTGCTGACAGCGCCACTACCCCAGAACCTGCTATACTCCTGAGGCGGAAGCCGGGAGGCCACATATTTTAAAATTGTATTTCGTGTAGCACCTTTCCCACAATTATCTTGTTTTTAAAATTGTACTCACCCCCTGGCACAACCAGAACGGACTATTAAAGCACCTGAACAGCGACTTCTTCGCTGCAACCAACTCGAGGAAAACAAACTATCTGACGCCATTGAAGGCGAGGAACCGAGGCCACGCCTACACAGGCCACGCCCACCCGCCCAAACAAAGTATAAAACGCTGCTGACAGCGCCACTACCCCAGAACCTGCTATACTCCTGAGGCGGAAGCCGGGAGGCCACATATTTTAAAATTGTATTTTGTGTAGCACCTTTCCCACAATTATCTTGTTTTTAAAATTGTACTCACCCCCTGGCACAACCAGAACGGACTATTAAAGCGCCTGAACAGCGACTTCTTCGCTGCAACCAACTCGAGGAAAACAAACTATCTGACGCCATTGAAGGCGAGGAACCGAGGCCACGCCTACACAGGCCACGCCCACCCGCCCCTTCTTCCACCCATACAGAGATGTGCAATTACCGGACGTGCAGTGGACGGGCGCAGCGGGCGCGCCGTCAGCGCGCCAAAGGCAAGCCCGTCTGGGCCCGTCCGGGCCCAGACGGCCTTAGGCCCAGCCACTATGCCCAATCTGCAAAACCGCATCTCATACTCCAGAGGCTCACTGCTTGCCTGGAACCCGGAAAAACACCCCCAGTGCAAATACATCCTCAAGGAGGACACCCCCTATGTAGGATGCAGCCTCTGCAATAAAATCGAGGAAACGGAACGCCACCAAGGACTCCGGCTTGGCCTTCTTAATTGCAGATCCTTAGTAAAGCATGCCCACGAAATCAACATCCTCGTCCAGGACTCGCTGCTAGATCTATTGTTTCTGACGGAAACATGGCTGACCCCGCACAGCGACTTCGATGTGGCCAACGCAACCCCCCCCGGTTACCAAATATGTTGCCTGAATAGATCAATCGGTAGAGGTGGCGGCTTAGCCATACTCTACAAGGATCACCTCAAATGTAGAATCGAGACCGGAACTGTCAAAGACTGCGAGAACTGCCACTTCACAATCCAGATCTCACCATCTACCTCCCTTTCGGGACTGCTTGTGTACCGACCCCCAGGCTCCCTAGGCGAATTCACCAGCACTTTGATGGACCACATTTTACTCAAGACTATCTCGGTCTCTAACTTTCTCCTCTTAGGGGATTTTAATATGCACTTTCTGAACCACACGGACAATGCCGCAGCAAACTTGCTCGCGGATCTCACTTCAGCTGACCTCCCTCTCCTAAACCCCAAAGCCACACATGAGAAAGGTCAACTCCTGGACCCTATCTTCTCCAACATCGGGAACCTGGATGCCCAGGACCCCACTCCCCTGCCTTGGACAGACCATATGCTAATTCCTATGCACTGGTCACTCAAAACGACACCAGCGCCCAAACAAAAAACAAGGGTACAAGCCAGACGATGGCACAAGTTAGTACCAGAGGAATGGGAGGCCAAATTACGCGACACCATCGCCCCCTTGTCCACGGACCCAAACACCGCGGACAGAGAATTCCTGGATTGGCTAGTCCGACCCCTAGACAGTTCCATTCCACTGACTAGCACGCTAAAACACGTGAAAAGAATCAACCCCTCCCCCTGGTACACACCCGCCCTCACCGCCCTTAAAAAACAATGCAAAAAGACAGAACGCACGTGGAGAAAACACAAGTCAGCAGAAGAGAAAAGCGTCTATCACCACTCCATGAAAGCTTACAAACTAGCCTTACAAGACGCCAAAAGAACTTCCTATGAGGAAAAAATCAAAAACTCCTCCTGCTCATCCAAGGAGACCTTCTCCATTCTCAAAGAACTCCTCCATGTCCCGGACCCCCCACAGAAACCTATGGACCCCAAAGAAGCGGAGGAAAAATGCGTCAAGTTGGCCACCTTCTTCGACGAAAAAATTAAAAATATTCTCACCTCCCTTCCACCCGCCAACTCTGATACCTTAGAGAGAGCCAAGGAGCAGATACTCCACGCCGACAAACCCTTCTTGGAGTCACTTGGCCCAGTTACAGAAGAAGAAGTAAGAAGCATATTCACCTTAACCAAGAGCGGAGCCCCCAGTGACCCAGTTCCCATACGTTTCGCTAAAAACATCACGCAGACTATAGTTCCCCAACTGACAGCCCTGATTAATATCTCACTGGAACAGGGAGAGGTCCCTTCCAATTGGAAGGAAGCTGTCGTCAAAGCGCTCCTCAAGAAACCGTCGCTCGACCCCACAGACCTCTCCAACTACAGACCTATCTCACTTCTACCTTGGATAGGTAAAGTCGCCGAAAAACTAGCAAATAAAAAGTTGTCATCCTTCCTCGAGTCAAACCATCTCCTCAATGACTCACAGACAGGCTTCAGACCAGGTCAGGGCACGGACACTGCTCTCCTCGCGGCAGTAGAACAAACTAGGGAAATCATCGACACAGGAGGATCAGTGTCAGTGGTCCTCCTAGACCTGAGTGCGGCCTTTGACACGGTCAGTCACCAAGTCCTAACCCACCGTCTTGGAACTGTGGGGGTCAAAGGCAGAGCTCTGAAGTGGCTATCGTCCTTTCTCTCCCGACGCTCCTATCAAGTATGGGAAGGCGAAAGCCGCTCCCCTTCCATCCCCCTCCAGTGCGGCGTGCCTCAGGGCTCCTCCCTGAGCCCCACGCTGTTTAACGTTTACATGGCCCCACTGGAGGAACTCGTCTCACCCTTTGGAGTCACTATCGTCAGCTACGCTGACGATACACAGCTGGTGGTGACACTCTCCCACCCCAAGCTTGCGCCCTCCAACCTCCACGACTGCCTTTCCAACGTATATCAGTGGATGAGTGACTCCGCTTTGAAGCTTAATGGCTCCAAAACAGAGATCCTGCTCTTAGGGCAAAAAACTACGAACCTCCCCTCTAACATCTGGCCCGCCTGCATGGGTGAACCCCCCACTCCCAAGAAGGAGGTCAAGAGTCTCGGAGTGTGGCTGGAGACCGACCTTACCTTCAGGACCCAAGCAAGAAAGACGGCCGGCACTTGCTACGGTCTACTTAAATCTTGCAGGAAGGTAATCCCACTTCTACCTTTCCAGTCGCGCCTCATGCTGATCCAGGGCCTAATTCTATCGAGGCTGGACTACAGCAATGCCATCTACCTGGGCGCCCCAGAATCCACTCTTCAAACTCTGCAAAAAGCTCAAAACGCCGCAGCTCGACTCCTAACAAACACCCCGGCCAGATCATCTGCCAAGCCCGCTCTGAGGAAGCTGCACTGGCTCCCGATCAGGGAAAGGGTCACTTTCAAGGCCCTCTGTCTTGCCCACAAGGTTCTTCATAACACCGGCCCTTCCATACTAAACAACTGGATCACCCCTTACAGACCCACGAGAGCGCTCCGCTCGGAGCAAGGAAACCTCATTACGATCCCCAAGGTGAAAAAGGCCCGCATAGGTGGCCGCCGCTTCTCGGTAAATACCGGAAACAAGTGGAATGCACCCCCTCTGAGCCTCAGAACAGAACCCAACCTCCTCCGGTTCAGAAAAGCCCTCAAAACTCTACTCTTCCCTTAACTGTCACTTTTCCGGGCCACACCCCTTCGTGAGTAAATAAAAAGGTTCTAGCGCTGGGATACCCACTGGGTGACTACGCGCTCTACAAGACTTTAAATAAATAATAAATAAATAAATATTTTATGATAACAAAATCTTTTCCTTTTAATGTCTTTATTTGTCATGTGAACGAATGTTCTGTTCTACACAGCAATAATTCATATTAAATATAAACCTACTGTGTCGATATGCATCGAATTAGATACAGTAAATCACAGCCTGCATTGATATTCACACACAAAAGTAATTTTTTTGGCTCTGTTATAAATGGTAAAATTCCCATGAAATATCAGTAGGTGACCTCAAGCCCGGGCCTCGTGATACCCTGAACCGTAAATGTAACCCCAGTGTGGTCCAGAAGGGGATGATGCTTTATTAACATACTGGCAGTGTAAATATGGATGCTTACAAGTACAGACTCTGTAAGCAGTGGAGGGTGCCCGAAATATGGATTTCCCTGACTGTCCTGCTCACCTTCCAACCATCAGGTTCCCAACTTTACTGCAACATATATTTAAAACGCTATTTTTGATTGCTCGTGCATTTCCTTTACACATGCAGCTTTAGGGAAAAACTGCTGTTTCTACCCAGTTAAAGCAAGAGCGCCTCAGGTCACTTTGAAATAAATTAAGAAACCGCTAGCATGAAGAAATCGCAACACTACCCACTCAAAACATTATATAGGTGCACACCAAATGTAGATTAAGAGGATGGTCTTCAATCAAGGTTAACTCCTCTACGCACCTCCCTTGATATACAGCATTTGCTTACCACGTGCTTCAATTCACTACATGGATCCTCAGCGCTGCTGCCCGCCTTTTGCTGTAACTTTTGCATACTCACTTCGAGTGAATTGTTATCACTTTTGGAACGTGCACAGCACCACAGAATATCCTTCACTAGTGTTCACAATATAAACACATTGGGGGAAATTCACAAGGACTTATCTCTGATTTATCTCCACGTTAACACAATAAAAGTGGAGATAGATTTACCACCCCATTCTTAAGCTGGTGCAAACTGCAGGCATCGCCAGTATTCCCTTGATAACTGCCTCAAAATGTATCTCTTCGGTGGACACCACAAACTAACCCTAATGAGATGCAGAGTAGGAGTTCCTGTGCAAAAACACATGAAAAAACTACAACACCACTTTCACAACGAACTGCCAGATCTGTGATAAGAACCAAAAACAGGCGATAAGCCGTGGTAGCAGACGGGAATTAACACCTGCCTTCTGCTAGTATTAAGCAGGATGACTACCTGCAGCATAAAAGAGAGCCCAGCCAAGAGCCACACCTGCAGATCCACAGATGCCATGGAGAAAACTATCATGTGCCACGGATACTCATGAGGGCCATAACATCCACCGCAATCACCCAAGGCCCGCCACCACCACCAGGACCCACCCCCCCCCCCCCAAGGAACACTACAGAAGCAGCGTACACAAAGACATCGGACCCATCTGAAACGCACCTGCCGCCCAGACCCATTGCCAGAGGAGGACATTGCCTACTACAGGCCCAAAAAAACAACCATACCCGCATCCTGACCCATACCCCCCACCTGCTGACGGTCCTAAACCAGCGGACAACCAACATCCCTCCGCAGATAAAGCTGCCTACAGCGCAGCACATGCTGCCCCTGGTACCATCCATCCCACAATTGCCAGAGTCAGAGGAACCACATTGCTAGCCCCATCCAAGATCATAACACCTGTCCTGGATGCCAACATGAGCCTGGTACCCCAGCACCCCCACATCACTCACGCAGCTGGAGACCAAGCAAGGCCCCTACGCTTTTGCTGGATTCCCTCATGTGTCAGGGAAAATCAACTGCACACATGTACCCTTTGTGCCCCCTGTCTACACTGCACACAACTACCACAACAGAAAGAACACGCATACCATGAATGTGTAGGCAATAGTGGACCTCCCGGAACACCTCAACAATGTTGTGGCCAACTCCCCAGGCAGAGTGCATGAAACACACATGTCCCAACAGTCCATCATCACCCAGTACTCCCAGGATGGCCCACATGGAAATGCAGTGCCCATTGGTAAGCCAAAAATAAACACACCACACACTTCCCAGCCCACAGTCATGCAACTCACGACACTGCCAATGGGCAGACAGCACACTACATTCAACATGACACACAACATGCCAACCGACCGGACATGACAACACAACTCCATTGGGAATCCGGCTTTGCCAGGCCCACAACCCAGCCACGGCATGGCACCACAGACAGGCAATAGCAGCATGTGAGGAGAGGCATGGAGCAGGCATGTGGGAGAGCGGCAAGTGACTAAGGATTGTGAACCTACCCAATGCCAGGTGTGGCGTGGAAGTGCTGGACAGACACTGAGTGAAAACCACGGAAATGGCCATGTGGAGATCAAATGCCCGTGCATGAAGTGTAGTGGCCAGTGGACGCTACCATGTCCCTACAGCTTGCTGCACTCCGGGCCGCGGGTCCCCAGACCCGTCATGCCTGCCCACAGCGCACCAACGAGGCTCCGCTCACCAGCCTACACCAGTGTGTGTCAAAGAGGGCTCACCCCCAGGCCGGTGCAAGCTCCAAGCAGCAGTCCCGTGGCCTATGCAGCCTCCACAGACCATCGCTGGCCCCTATGACACTGGCCCACATTACTCCTTTCTCATTGCCATACCCCACCATCACCCTCATCGGCCAAGTAGGTCCCACATGTGGAACTGGGCCTTAGTCCTGAATGGCAGTGACCCCAAGTCTGTGGCAGTGGAGCACCAGACTCCCTCCGATCCGTGAGGCATAATTCCATATTGCAGGTCTGCAACATGTGGTTACACTAAACCTGGTCAACATATGTCGGCATCACATGGTGCCACTAACCCTGTTCAACGCAAGCCAGCGACATGTGTTGCCACTAACCCTATTCAATGCAAGCCGGCAACATGTGGATGAGGGCTCAGGCCTACCTTGTGTGGACCGGTGGGTCCCACATCCAGCACTTAGTCACAATTGATGAATGGCAGAGTCCACACCAGTGAACACACAGAGAGGAGTAAGAGGAAGATGTGGCTCAGTCAGGACAAAAGCCGGATCAGAGTCATGAGGTGATCGAACACTATCAACAATTGACCTGGTGCCATCAACCCTGTTCACTACAAGTCAGCGGCCAGAGCCGGTAGGCCCGTGCAGGCGCTGAGCATCAGGGGCCACTAACTCTGTGCAGCACAAGTCATGGGGCCTTTATGGTTGAATGGTTGTGTCCTTTACGATGTACACTGTTGTCGATTTCTGACTGCACCAGGCAACCCTTGCTGGCTGATGTGCACACACCCCACACACATCCAACATAGATGTCACTCGGTATGTGGGCCTGCTAATAAATATGGCCATGCGCACGTGCCCGTAGCCATACACACCATCTGAGCAAGTGTGTCCATGTGGTCATTGTGTCAGCATGATGGGTACGGGCCCTGCAGCATCACAGTGTGCAGTCTTCAGCGGACGTTACCAGGTCACCTCAGTGTTTTCAGTGACCTGGACATGTAGCTTCACACGCACCCCCCTGCATGCACAAGCGGCGTGTGCTGGTCCGGTGTACGTCAGGTCAGTGAAGGGGTGTGCTGATTTGGCAGAGGGTATCAAATAGGGGGGTTTACCCTAGAAAAGTCACTTGACCTGGGTCATATTGTTACTGAGAGGGAAGAGGTCCCAGTGAGAATTAACTATTTACCACAAGTTAAATAATAATAATAATAATAATACACTTAATGAGTCTACAATGTTTTAAAAAGGGTTGCCGGGACCTACCAGCGAATTACAGGCCCATAAGCCTAACAGACTTGAGCCAGAAATTGGCGGGAAAAGCAATTTTGGGGAGGATTTTACAATGGGTGGATGACAACCACATACTGTCTGATATGCAAGCGGGGTTTCGTTAAGGAACCTGAACCATTGAACAAGTATTTAAGCTCTTGTTATTGTACTGGAAGGTGGTGGAGCTAGGCAAAGGCAGTCTTTACTTGGCCTTCATAGATCTGAAGACTGCCTTTGACCTGGTTCCTAGGGAGGAACTCTGGAGGGTGCTGTATGGCCTAGGGATGCCCCCATACATCTTAGACCTCCTTATTAAATTGCACAATGCCAACTATGCCCAGGTTAGATGGGGGCTGAATGGGGAAAAGACCGATAAGATCAGGGTCGAGAGGGGAGTGCGGCAGGGCTGTGTTCTAGCTCCCACCCTATTCTCTCTCTATGTTAATGGGGTGGTAGAGCACCTGCTTGGCGAACCAGCAGACGCACCCACATTGGGAGGTGTAAAAATTCCAACTTTGCTGTTCGCCGACGACACCCTCCTCATCTCGAAAACTCCCCAAGGCCTCCAGAAACTCCTGAACCGCTTCCAGGACTTTTGCACTATCAGAGGACTAGTTATCAATGTGGACAAAACAAAGTATTTAATCATGCACCCCCCCGCAAACTTGGCCGTCCCCCCCATTTTGAACTCCATCCCCCTTGAAAGAGTGGCAGAATTCGATTACCTGGGAATCTGCCTGAGTGATGCTATGAGCTGGACCGCCCACATCAACAAAATGACAGTCGGTCATAAAAGGGTGGGGGGGGGCCCTCCTCAAGGAATACAGCAATTCAACAAAACATTGTGTAGCCCCTTTAATAGACATTTATAAAGCCCGTGCTGTATCCGCGTCACTTTACGGAGCCGAATTGTGGGGCCTAGGCAATATGGAGTCTCTAAGTAAGGCAGAGAATAAATTTATCAAGGACCTCCTTGCCATTCCGATGAGTACTCCGACAGTCCCGGTCTTAATGGATGTAGGCTGCAAAGAAATTAGGGACCAGGCTCGCCTTCGCCCTCTCTTGCTTTGGGCCCGCTTGTGGAGGGTTCCGGAATTAAAATCCTATGCTGACGGGTTAGCCGAGGTGATGCGCTCGGATGGCTGGCAGAAGATCAAATGGTTTAGGGACATCAAACATCTTTTAGGGGACATAGGCTTGGGGTCTTGCTGGTCCAATCACTCAGCCCCTCCAAAGGAGTCCCTAAAAAAACTATATTGGGAATGGGTTTCCTTGAAGCGCATCAGTAATCAGCGTCACTGCAACGCCACCGCAGCATTCTTGAAATTAAAAGACGTTGTTTCCTTTGAGCCCTATATGGATCTTATTACCATCGCCATGGACCGGACTTTATACATCAAATTCCGACTAGGAACCCTACCCCTTGCCGATTTTTGCTCCAGGTGGAATAAGTTCCAGCCAGCATCACGTCATTGTGCACTATGTTCTGACAAACCTGAAACTGTGTCACACTTTCTTTTTGAATGTCCGGACTACGTGCGCCCCAGGTCACGCTGGCTCAAACCAATTTGCAGAGAACTGGGCACTTGTCAGTACTCGGTCGCCCTCCGGATTTTACTAACTAACACAGCCCCTCCCATTGTCTGCGCCGTATGCAAGTTTTTAAAATGGGCTTGGTTGATACGACTAAAAAGACTGTCTATATCAATTTAATTCATTTTTACTTAATTTATTCTGAGCAATTGTGTTTTTATTCTTTCATTCCAAATGTACAGTCACATTCATGATATGCTGTTTTATATTTTTGTAATGCTTTTATGATATATGCATATCGAAATAAAGCAATCAACCAACCAACCAATACAATGTTTTATTCACAGTGTAGACAAAAATAGGATGTAGTATCCAACATTACTCATTTCAAAAGGTTGAGTAGTGCCCCAGGGAGTAAAGAGGAAGTGATAAGGTGAGGGTAGTGCAGGTAGGGAATAGTGACATAAAATCAGACTTAAATCTGCCGCATTTGTAAACCAATTCAAATATACAAAATGATCATGATTTGGCAGAGGGAGCAGGGCATGGCTCAACCCTAGCCTTGGGCAGGAAGTGCAGTATGTGTGCCTCTGTGTTGGGGTGCAGTCGCCACCAGGGCCACAGTATTCAATGTTTTAATGTAGCATGCACCAGGAAGGCAGGTCCGCAAGTCTGTGGATATGTAGGAGTGCAAGACTGCACGGGGTCTTGGCACAAGCATTCCAAGGGTTATGTGTATCTGTCCTGCGGATGCATGAGTCAGTTGCCTGGCCTAATTCGTAGCATGATCACAGCTAGCCATGGGCTGTACACCTGTGTCCGCCCTGTCCGGACTATTGCCTACACTCATGTGGCCACACACTTTCAAAGGCCAGCATCATGGTGTTGTTGTCATGCAACTGGACTTTTGCGGACAGGCATTACAATGGTGTGCCGTAGGAGTGCACGTGATGCAACTGCGCAGTGCACACAAGTGTGGGGGCGGTTGGGAGGGAGGAGCAGCTGTGGGGCAATGTAAATAGTGAGGCTGCTCATGTGCCACCTGCTGGGAATAGTTTCCATGATTACAAGGATCGCAGATATCCCACCACACCCACGACAGGCCTCTGTACATCTCCTGTATGCATGCAGATGGTGAAGTTACTGTAGGGATGAAGGGTCCTTTGTCTGAACTATCAGGTGGTAGCTCAACTGCAGCTCTGAACAGGTACTTGCATGTGGCCAGCAACCCCTGACAAAAAAATAGCATTTAGCTAACACTCCCACACTAAGCACTGCCCAATGTGAGACCTAAGTGTACACATCCCACACATAGAAGTCCTTGGTCGTAGTTAGCGTGCATGAAATTGCCTTCACACATACTCCCACCCCACCCCAGGCCTGCACCTGCTGCACACAGACACTGCTCATTGCACTGAACTGTGACATTTCATCCACAGGACTGGCGCAGGGCAAGCCAGTGCTGCTTCAAGCAGAGCCACTGACGCAATGACAGACCATCAGTTATCGACTGAGCTTTCGCCTGGCGGACATCTCCTGCATTCAGCCTGTGTTGCATTGTCGCTTGTGCATATTCGAGTGGTCCATGGATTTCTGCCTCTCCAAAATAATGGTAGCTGACCTGGATTTTTAAGTGAGTGTGTGTGTGTCCCCTGTTGGCCCACGACCAGGATTGTCACTGTGATGACCTTTTATAGCATGCATGGATGTTTGGCATGCAGGCTGGAAACTGCACCAGGGAGATTGCACGAGTGGTCATCTGCAGTGAGTACATTGGGCCACTACACGATTGGGCTTTGGTACACATTGTGTCCAGTGGTTGGAGTCAGCACATCTGTCAGCACATCTGTCTGGGTCAGCTGATGGATTAGGTCGACAACATGTCAGATGTGGTTCACAACGATTGCTCATTGGAGATGTTGGCCTACGCTGCTGCACTCGCGTTCATGGACGAGTGACAAGGTACCTGCAGCCACAACTGGATGGGACCCATTGCACGTGTCCCGATGCCTGGTTTTATGTTGGGAATCTGGTCACATGTCCCAAGAGGACAATGGATATGGCTACATTGTTCTGGACTCATGATCCTGGCATGGACAACCAACGTTGGTTGGCACTGACTTGTGTTGGTGATGGACTCCCCGGAGGTGGACATGGGTGCTTTCCTACGTTCTTAATTCGGGCATGCTGCTGCATTGGTCTGCACATCGTGGCACTTCTCTTGGCTGTACTGACACACACTTATTGATAACGTTTCCACACTTTCACTTGTCTTCAACTGTGTTGTGTCTTAATTTGTATGCCAATGTGTGTGTCACGGGCTCCCTGGCTCCCTGCCATACGTGCATTGCTACCCCATTAGGACAGAGGCTTGTACTTGTGCATTATCAAGTCCCTGTTTCGTGCTTTGCCAGAGGCGTATGGCCATTTACCGGCCACAGGCGGGTACACTTGTGTCCTGTGTTTGGTTCTGCAAATGCTGGTGTTTGTAGCACATTGTGTTCGAGTTTGAGGTGTTCTTCCTGTGTCTGTGTGCTGCATTGTGTGTGAGATGTCCCTTCACCTCTGATTTGGCTCACTCTTCTCCCTTACAGGCAGTGTGGTTTACACTTCTGTGCTTGTTCAGTGGTGTGATATTGCCGGGTTGTGTGACTTGTGCTCTTGGTTGGTGTTGTTACTCTTGGGCATGGTTTGTCTGTAGTTGTGCTGTGCTTAATTGTGAATGTGTGCCATTGTGCCCATCCCCCTCCATCCCCCAGTCCCTGCTGTTTCCTCTCCCTGTTGCTGTTGTGTCTTTTGTTTTGGGCAGATTCCGGTCCCCGAGTCCTGCCACCATCTCCAGACCGATGTGCTGGACACAATTTCCTCCATTTCATCCAGCTCCTGGTGTGACTCTGGATGACCACCTCCGGTGTGCATTGCTGCCTTCTTGTTGTTGGCGTGTTTCTGCTTGTTTGTGCTTTTCGCATCATTCCAGATGTTCTGGTTTTCTTCCAGTATCATCCTCCAGTCTCAGGGTGCATTCACCTTGTCCAAGATGGCCTGCCATGTACAATGTTTTGTTGCCAATGGGGTTGTGGGGTTGTACACTGGCTCATGTTGCCTCCATTGTGCTTGGCTGTTTTTTTCTGTTTGGTTTGTCTTTCTTTTTCAGGGTTTTGTTGTGCTCATTCCCGCCTGCTGTGTGTGTTGCGGGCCTGGCAGTGCTTATCCCTGCTTTCCTCATTGGGAATGGGCTCATCTCACTTTTTTTTGTGTTGTCGTTTGTGTTTTTATCTCCATCGAGGTGGTTGTATCCAGGACATTGGATGCGGTTTTGTCAGACTATGGCATGGTACCGCCTTGTTGTGAATTGCACGTTAACACAGGGTTATTTTTCCGCAATAGGCTACGATGTGTAAAGTTGCGTCAGCATTTTTAGGTGATGTTTACCACACGTTCTTGTGAATATATCCCATCGTGCACATAGCAGCTGACATGCCCCATATAAGACATCCAACCATCAATACGATTATTTTTAGATTAATTTTAAAACATACAATTGCTATCACTTACATCCTTCTGCCCCACTATTAAACACATAAGTAAAAAACATTTCCATTACACTCTAGTAGCTCTAACTGGAAAAAATTGCGAGACCTATTGCATTGTAAATGCTTGTTTTTTTTAGGCACAGTGAAATTAAGGGCTTCATTTATGAAAACTGTTGTATCGCTGCCTCCTTGCGACATGATTGATGAGTCATATTTATGGTATGATGCATCATGTCGCAAGGAATGACCGATACAACAGTATTACTAACGTATCTGTCGGCGCAAAACTGACGCATTGCTGGAGTTTTGTTGGAAGCTTGATGCAACTCCAGCAATGCAGTGTGGAGGGCTATGATTATAGCACTGCATCAGTCTTACGCCTGCTGTGAGGCAAGCATAAGATATTGACGCAATGGTGTATTAGAAGTGATGCACTAAAATCTCATAGATTTCAATGAGCCACTTATACAAGGTTTTTTGCGGGGGAACGCTCACCCTGCATACATTCTGCATACATTATACCTTGTGCAGGCATAATGTGGAGCAAGGGTTTACAAAGTGATGCATCTGCCTAGATGCATCACTTTTTAAATAGGGCACAACGTGGCACACTTTTTACGCTGCCGGTGCATCACAAAAAGTGGCGCACCGGCGGCGCAAAAGTGTTGCAAGGCCTCATAAATAAGGCCCTAAGTGATTTACCCATAATCACAGAATGTTGAGCTGGCGCCTTTACTCAACCCTGATTCCCAAGTTCCAAAGTCGCAGAAAGACACGTTTCCTAGTGCAGAATGCACTTTCCTATTATACGGTTACAATTGAGGTTGTTGATTTCATGGCACTGGTTGTTGTCTTTATAAAGGTTGGAAATAAAGTCAAGTTTAAAAAACAGAATATTGATGCAAGGATGGGAATGGCACGTGTTTATTATTTATTTTCTTCCTGTTTCAATTACAGTCCTTAACCGAGTTTACCACTTACCCACACCACACACATTTACACTTGCGCGTTCACCCACACACACACACACACACACACACATTTGTCCTTCCATTAAAACAAAAATATTTTTTTTTATGTGCTGGGACATCTTGTTACAAAAAACGTCTGTAATATAAAAAAATATATCACTTGGAAAATTCGAATAACACACATTTCACAAAAAATGTGGTATTGGCTTCTGCTCCAGAGCAAGTCAAAACAAGCACATAACAAAGGATAAAATGAAGCATTCATCAATTTCGCCTTCCCAAGTCTTTCCTTGTGATTCATTCTTCAGCATGAACATTATAACAACAGATGTTGTGAAAGGAAGGTCATCTGTGGAAAAATAGAAAGTGGGAAGTTACAACTCAGGGGCCTTATTTATGAAGGCCTTGCGCCACCGGTGCGTCACTTTTAAAATGGGAAAACGTGACGCACCGGTGGCGCAAGGCCTTCATAAATAAGGCCCCAGGTAAGCAGGTGAGGGGGTTTACGTGTGTTACGTTAATGTCACGAGGACACCTAATTTTACAGGTAATATTTAAAAAAGAAATAATGAATATATGACAGCTTGCAATGAAGTCACGGTTTACATATCTTTACTCACTTTCGTGTCTGCCTTTTACTCGAGGATGGTATGTCCTTTAGAATTGCGCCGTCTCCCATACAATCTCTTTGAACTTCCATCTGCATAGGCAGCTAAGTAGCTGGTTTTATAACAAGCATATCTCTTGTAATCATCCTGAAAGCACTTCAAACAGGCGGACATGCAGGTACTCATTATCATGTTATGCCTTACTTTCAATTCTTGAAGAATCTGCTGACATGCTGAAAACACAACCTCCTCCACGGTGCCTTTCTTCCATTTTCATGATTTAAAAATCCATATGTGATCCAATCTATTGATCTATTCATTTTCAGTGTGGACTTTTTGAATCTTTGTCACATTCAGGCGTATGATGATGTGGATTATGGGATAAATATGTATTAGAATCGGAGATGAAATCATGCCCCTTGAAACAAGAAAGGGGCATTTAAAGAAGCATAAAGGATCTATAAAGCATCCTGATTGCCTCCTGAGGTGTAGCAAATGTTCTAAAAAAATCCAATTACTTTGTTTGAAAGTTACAGACTAACTTAAAAATTCTTCTCACTTAGGTTGTAAACCTCAAAAAGTACGAACATCAACACTTGAGGCAATTACAAATTCTTACTTAGATAACTTCTCTACTAAAGATGTATTCAGTTTCATAATCGTAAAAGAGTTGTATTAAGTAAAGTGCCCCCAAGGGCACAATGGATGTGTGCACCAGCTTTCTACACACCTGGGGCACTTTGGTATTACAGAATAGGAAGGAGATTCTTACGTGGCCTTTTCACTAATAAATATATAGCGCTTGTGCACATGTAGCACCGTGGCTGTTCTAAAGGTGCCCCTCTGGGAGGGGAGGAGAAAGCCCATGGACCCCCAGACATATCCCTGGATGTTGGGGCCTGCACTGTGAATGCCAGACCGACTGCTTCAATCAGCCTTTCACTAATGCGCTGCCCCAGGCTTCCCACTCTTGTTCTGGATTTATTTATTTTTTGACCCCCCTACCTTCCCAGCCTTACTCCTATTTTTAAAAAACCCTTTCTTCCACTTTATTCTTGTTTCAACCCCATCGCTTCCCCATCCGATAAGCTACCTTTTTTACAGTTCACACACATTTTTCAAACCCTTGCTCCCCTTCCAGCTTTACTCCTGGTGTTGTTTCAGCTCCTTACTCTCACTCCCACCTTGCTCTACTTTTTAAGCCTCTTTCTACTCTCCTGCTACACTCTATCCGCCAGATTCCTGAAAAACGGTATTTGCGAATCTGTAATAGCGAAAAAATGTGATTCGCTATTCAGATATCGCAAATCCGAATTCATGAAGATTAGCGATTAAAAAAAGCGATTCGCACGCGATCGCAAATTCCGTTAGCGATTACCGATAATCGCAGAAAAATCGCTATTTTCGGCTACCCGCGCCGGGATGGCGAACTCGCAAATAGCGATATCGCTATTTGCGATGTCGCTATTTGCGAGATCGCAAACTCGCGAGATCGGGAAAACGGGAAGTCGCATTTCGAGCCCAGTGATGACATCACAACCAGGAAGCAGCCAGTTCCCACCCCCATTCACCACAGTGAGGCAGACCTCGAGGGAGCAAGTGGGAGAGCTGCTGCAATACAGGAGATTACTACACATCTACTACTTTGCTACAATGTCAGAGGAACCTGTTCCTGGCCCCAGCAACTCCTCTGGGTGCAAAAGGAAGCTCAAATTTTCCGAGCAGGAGCTCGAACACTTGATTGAGGGGGTGGTGGCCAACCACGATAAACTCTTCGGAAAAGATTCCAGGAGGGTCCCTGAGCAAGAGAAACGGAGGATATGGCAGGGGATTGCCTCCACTGTCAACTCCGTGGGAGTGGACGACAGGTCCCTAGAGGAGCTGAAGAAACGGTGGTATGACCTTCGAGGCCGTGCCAAGGAGAAGGTGGCGGAGCGCCTTGGAGAGTCGTCGGGCACTGGAGGTGGCGGACCTACAGTCCCTCCCAACACAGCCATGGAGGACCAGGTGGAGGACACCCTAGAGAGGGAGGCCTGTATATGCTTCACACATCTCGACTCATCCCGCACCACCCAAGACACCCAAGGTAAGTGGCATGCGACTGCGACCCTGCCCCCTATGAATGTCCATGACCAAATAGGCTCCCCTAATGTCCCATAGGCATGCCATAGTTGCACATCAAGGAATGTCCTGGTGCATTGTGGGAGATGTAGTGTGGCCACAATGTAGGAGTACCACAATGCAGCCAGACAGGTCCCAAAGCACACAAAGCCACAGCCATTCAGGGATTGTCACCCAGCATGCATGTAGCAACTGCACGTCTGCCAGATACATGCAACTAATGATCCTCCACTTACCCTCACAGGTGGCGGTGAAAGCAGCGATAGTGAAAGGCTGCAAATTGATGAGGAGGTCCAGGAGGAGGAGGCGCCACCACCAACCCAGGCACCAGCCCCTGCCGCTGCTACAACACCAGCAGCCAGATCCACCTGCAGTGTTCCCCCTGCGACTGGTGCAGCACCTACAGCCGCTGCCAGGCCAGCTACTATTGTGCCCCCTGCAACTGCTGCACCACCTAGAGCCGCAGCCAGGCCAGCTACTATTGTGCCCCCTGCATCTGGCGCACCAGCAATGCCAGCTGTCACACCCCCAGCAGCTGTCGCTACAACATCTGGGCCCGCGCCAGTTGCTACACAGCGGCCAGCCACAGACTCAGGCCAGCAGGGCAGGCGTGGCAGGTCTCGCCAGCACACCACTCCAGCAAGCAGGAGGGCCAATGGACAGGGACTGGCGCGTTTGAGCGTTGAAAGACGCATGTTGAGGATACACCAGCGCCAGGCACGACAGCAAGGTGCCATTCAGCTGCAGCTCCATAAGATAGGGCGCAATGTGGCCGGAGTCGCAGACCGCATGGACCGCATGACGGCGGCCATGGCAGGTGTGGGGGAGCGCATAGACAACATGACTGCAGCCATGGCAGGTGTGGGTGAGGGAATGGCCCGCATGACTGCAGCCATGGAGGCCAACACCGCTGCGATGTCCACACAGCGCAGTGCAGCACGCCGCCGCCACCGTCAACTCATGAGCCGGCTGGCCTCCTACAGCAGGTCGAATTATGTTGCTGACAATGCAACTTCTCTGTTGGCGTGGCGGTCCCTAACACAGCAGCACCAACTTGTGCAGTGCAGTGAGGACATGACCAGGGTCCTGGAGCACCTCACCACGGCCGTTACGGCACTACACCCTCCAGCAATACCATCCACTGTGGGGGGTGATGATGCTAGTGAGGGGGCATCCAGCGTCAGCAGCCACTCAGCCTCACAAATCCCACCACACAGCCGCAGCACCAGGCCCACGCCAGGTCCAGAAGCCCCGGAGGAGGATGCCCCTCAGAGGCGCTTGGGCGCAACGCGCAGTAGGCGCACTTGAGAACATTTGACTTTCATTGGCACAGGCTGACTTTAAGCCTGCCATGTCCTATGACACAGCAGTATGCTGTAATACTGTTAGTGGGAGATAGTTGTACTGAAACCTTTTTTTTTGTGAATTGAACAAATACATTTATTTTGCTACACACATTAGCGTTGTGTCATCATTACATTTTGCATGCATTGTTGATTTGTGGGGTGATGGAAGAGGGTGTACTAGAAACTGTTCACTGTGATGTGGTTGCGACGTCTGTGGCCTTCAGCTGGGTTCTCCCCACGTGCATGGCGCGCATGTGCAGGTGGCCGGTTGTCCCCTTCAGATTCACTGCCAGAGATGTCGACAGGTATCCGGCGCTTGGTTGCAATGTTATGTAGTGTTACGCAGACAGCCACAATGTGGCAGCACACTGCAGGACTGTAATACATGGCCCCACCTGTCTTGTGCAGTATGCGGAACCTGCTCTTGAGCAGGCCAAATGTCCTTTCTATGCAATTCCTTGTCCGTATGTGTGCAATATTGTAGCGCCGTTGCTGGGGTGTAGCAGGGTTGAGGTATGGGGTCAGGAGGTATTCACGGAGGGCGTAGCCACTGTCACCTGAATGAGAGGAGCAGATGGTGATTGCCTGTGCTGCGCTGTTACATCTTAGCAATGTGACATTTTCGACAAAGTGTACTTACCAAGTAGGTGTCCTTCCCCAAACTCTCCCCTGACCAGTCGTGTGTGGAGGCTGCTGTGCCGGAATATGAAGGAGTCATGGGTACTCCCTGGGTACTGTGCGACAATGTCAGTGATGTATGTCTTAGCATTGCAGACCATCTGGATGTTGAGGGAGTGGTAGGACTTTCTATTGCGGAACATATACTCCATGGCAGCTGGTGGGCAGATGGCGACGTGGGTACAGTCTATGCATCCGAGCACATGTGGAAAGTGGGCTACATTGTAGAATTGTAGCTTGGTCATGTCAAATTCCTGTTGGCTGGCGGGGAATTTGATGTGACGGTGTAGCTAGGTGAGCATGGCGTCAACAAAAGTGTGGAGGCAGCGTGACATGGTGGGCTGGGATATCCCCAGCAGCCGCTACTATCCCCTGGAAACTCCCGGAGGCCAGGAGGTGCAGGCTACACAATACCTGCACATGTGTAGGCACCGCATTGGTACGGCTTGTTGGGTGCTGCATCAGGGGGTCAAGGTCCTGTATTAGCTGCATTATAATTTCCCCATTCAGCCTGTATTTAGCATATATCTGCTCTCTGGTTTGGCCCAGCAAGGTGACCCGATGGCGGAATATCCTGTCCTGGATCCTGCGACTCCTCCGTGCTAATCGCTGTAGCCTTCGACGCCTCACCACCATGTACATTCCTGGCATTGTGGGACTCCTAATGCTGCTGCTGATGATTGTCCTTATGTGTGATTGGTCAGGCCAGAACCTGTTGGTGATTGGACAACGGTTTTTTAAAAGTAATTTTTGCATGGCTTTTATGGTTACCACCTGCTTTGAGTTGTCCTTATTTTGCGCGGCGCAAAATGCGATTCTTGGGTTTTTCACTATTAGCGATTTTTCTTGAATACCGATTGCGATTCTATAGCGAATTCGCTATTTCTTTCGCAGAATCCGTGGTTTCTCGCATTTTCCGATTCGCTAATGATCACCTGCCGGGATTCTGCGAATATAATAGCGAATTCGCTATTCCGTGTTTGCGAATTCGCTTTTTTGATGTTGAATGCGCCCGCAATTGCATTTTCGCAGCGATTGCGGGCGCAATTTTACTTCATGAATCAGGCTGTTGATTTTTGCAACTACCCTTACTATCCCTATGGTTTTATATTCTTTATTACAAATGTATTATCCCACCCATATTTACTCGCTGTGATACTTTAATGCCATTCATTTTTTACTCGTCCTTTACTCTCACTTTACTCTTTTTCTTACTCCTTACACTCCTTTTAGCCTTACCCCCCTTTTTCATACCAATCTCACTTTACTTCCATTTTTCAAACCTTTGCCTCCTGTTTTACATCCATTCTAATATACCCCTTACACCCACTCCTGCTTTACTCCCTTCATTTAAATCCCTTACTTCCACTCCAGTTTGCTCCTTTTTCACAAACCCCTTGCTCCCACTCCTGTTTTAACACCGTTTTTTTTTGCAAACTTCTTACTACCCCTCCTGCTTTACTTTTATTACAACCCCCTTGCTCCCACTTCCAAGAGGGGAGTAGTTGGCCTAACGGCTAGGGCGATCAACTTCAATTCAAGGGAAATGGGTTTGAGTCTCGGCAATGGCACTGAACATCCCGTGATTCTAGGCAAATCACTTAATCTCCTGTGCCTAACAAAAATTAATGTGTCTTCATGTAGTAGAACTGGTACTATGTAAGGCGCTCTGATACCTGAAACTGGGTCAAGTTTGCGCTATATAAAACTCTAAAAAAAAATCCCTTTTTCTTACCCCTTCCTCCCACTCCAGCATTACTCCCATGTTTTAAAACCCCTTGGTACCTCTTTATTTCCTTTTCAAACTCCTGATTTCCACTCCCATTTCCTTTCATTTTTTCTAAACCAATTACCACCTCCTGCTCTACCCCATCTTTCCAAAATCATTACTCACCCTCCAGCGTAGTCCTGTTTTTTATCAACCACTTTAATCCCACAGTTTATTTACTCCATTTTGTTCAAGTCCTCATTTCCCCTCCTGCGTTACTCCTGTTATTTTTTTGCAAAGCACCTTATTTCCTCTCACATTAGTAATGTTTTGAAATGTGTTTACTCCCACACGTTTTTCTACCTTTTAAATACCACTTGCCCCTCTTACTTCAATTCCACTTTTAGAAATCTTATTCCCACTTTACTCCTTCTTCAAACTCCTTATTCCCAATCTAGCTTCACACCCTGTTTTACAAACCCCTCATTCCCACCTTTTCTTTATTCCATTTTTTAAAACACCTGGGCCTCAGTTATTAAATTCCTCTTTCTATGTGTGCCACAGAATGCAGCACACATAGAAAAAGGTAAAACAAGGAGAAATAAAGATATTTCTCCCCGTTGCGCCTCCCTTACGCCTCCACTGGGGAGGCATAAGCTTTTGGCATTGTCTCAGATTTAAGATTTCTCATAAATCTGTGGCAGAGTCAAAAGACCATGGATGTTGCTGGGAATGCCCCCAGCAACACCCATTGCACGCCCCTTTAATGCAGAACACTGCGTTAAGGGGACTGATATTTATCAGGCAGCATTAAGCCAAAAAAAGTGGCTTAGTGCTGCCTGATAAATATCATGCAGGCTTCTGGGCCACGGAACGTCACAAAAAGTGACGTTCCGAAGGCGCAACGGGCCTCATAAATGAGGCCCCTGACTCCCATTCCCTCCATACACTAATTTTTCTTTAGTAAACCACTTATTTCCCCTCTCTTTGTAACTTTACTTGCTATTTTACAAATCCCTTACACACTAATGCTTTGGTTTTTTTTCAAACCCCTCACTCTCACTCCCACTTTGCTTCCTTTTTAAAAAGCCCCTTACAATTTCTTCTTCCCCTTCCATGTTTCCCTCCGTCGTGTATACCCATCACCCTTTCCCTTCTTCATTCTTTATCATGCTCTGCTTTAAAATACATATTTACATTTCCACAGAAACATTATATTTGTTTGTATAAAAGGGAATTCACAAATTTTACTTTTTTCTAAAATGAAGTTTCATCAGATTTTTTCTGTCTGACTGAATTTCTTCATTTTCTAAATTCTACATAATGGAGGGCTACATTGCCTGTGCAGAGTCTCAGAGCAGAGCTGTGCAGAGGTGCTCAGTTGAGAGCAGAGTTCAGAAATACGAAGTGACAACCCCTGCTTATGATTTGTGCTGCCTCCATTTCATGTACTAACTCACAGTTTTGCTGAGTTGGTAAAAGCACTGTAAGAAAATCATGCACTGCTCTACTCTGTGCCTGTGGGCAGGCACATATCATGTTCATAACAAATATTCCAGAAGACATTTTTTGGGTTACAAGAAATGGGCGTTAAACACTCAGCCATAGCGTACGCTCTATGTAACCGACCCTGTACATCGGGAGTGTAACCCTCACGCAACCATTCACAGTATACAGGTGGTGGCTTCTAAAACTGAATTTGCACAATTTTGAATTGTTTGTCTTGTTTTATTATGAATCGTTGTCATTGTCTTAATAAAAGCATCCCACACTTTAAGTTTTCTGAAACAAAATATTGCTTTTAATTTTGAATTGTTTGGAGCTGTGTTACTCGCAGACTGCACTTTATCTCTTTGAACTTTCAAAAGGTGCACCAGGCGCAAACAGGAAAAGTGCACCCTATTACGGTCAATGTCTTGCTTTGAGTGCAAGGGTGAACTGTAGATGCCCTGAGGACACCACATTTGAGCTTGTAAACAGCTGCTCCATGTTTCACTGTGCAGGTGGCAACCCGCCAGCACTTTCTAGAGGGGAGAGAGATCCCTCTTGTAGGTATGTGCAGTGAGTGATTGCACCCGCCTGTGTGGCAGGGTCTGGGGGTCCTTGGGACCACCTTCCCACTCTCCTAAGGGTTTCCTCTGGGCCCACACTGACAGTGTGCCACCTTTTTATGGTGCACTGCCAGTGCACCTCCTTACGACTTCTTTACCTTTGTGCCCACATTCACAATGCATGAGGAGAGTAGATGCAAAGAGATACACTTATTTGTATGGTGCCACAACTCTATGCAAATGAAGGAATGCGCTGGTGCAAATGTGCACCAGTGCTATTAGTATTACAGAAGGGGCTGCAGAAGCATCTGTGGCCCCTCCTGTAATACCAAAGTTCCCTGGCGGGCACACAAAGCAGGCGTGCATGTGACTTGTTTCCCCTGGGCACTTGGTGCAATATAGCCTCTGGTGTTCCTTAAAAGGTAAATATCTTGGCTTGTTATTTAATGACTTCTATTTTCTTGACTGTATTTTTAGGTCTCGCCTGGCGATGCAGCGTGAAGCGCTGTCGCCAGCGAGACTTATTGTGGTTGTGTTGGCTCCCAAGTGGTACAGACCGGTGCACGCGCCTACTGTGGTCTGTGGACACGCTTCTAAGACACGCTTGCGCATACGCGCTTGCTTCGAAAGTGTTTACTGCTTTCACTTTCCCTTCTTTGTTCTCGAGTGGACCGACTAAGTATGAATATCTAGTCGCCATTTTATTTCAGCTGACATCGGGAAGGAAAATCCGCTCTGCTGCTCTGAAATCCGGTTTCAAGGGCAACCTTTACTAGTCTTTACTGTTTATTTTAGCCGACAGAAGAACGTTTCTATAACCTCCATCATGCACAGAGGGCTCCGTAAGCAGCTTTCAGACGGACGTTGGTTGACAAACCAAAGCACTGTTTAGTCGCGTGGTCTCACGGTAAAAAGACGTATGATTTATGTGCCGTCCTGAGAAGGAGTTCTGGGAATTGAAGTTATATGAACACTAGTATGCCGATGCTCATGTTTTTTTAATATATAAACAAAGCTTAGTTTCCAAACGGCAGGGGTATGTTGGTTGACACGTCAAAAGGCTGTTTAGTCGCGTAATCTCGCGGTAAAAGGACGCCTGATTTATGTGCCGTCCTGAGAAGGAATTCTGGGAATTAAAGTTTATTTGAACACTACTATGCCAATGCTCATGTTTTTTATAAAAACTTAATTTCCTAACGTCATGGGTATAAGTCCCGTCTTGATGCGAGTTAATTTTGTTAGATTAAATCTTTGTTGCAATAAGCAGGCAGTTCATCAAGGCGAGTAGCCATGTAGGCTTTGCAAACAAGTCTAAAAAGTGGTCTGGCTTCACTCGACGGCTAAAGAGTAGTGTTCTAGGAACAAATCGTTATGCTTTTGTACGTTTAACAGATGGGTAGTTCTCTGTTCATAGACTACCACCCTCCTTCCCTCTCCTAGCTCATGACAGCTGCGGAAGGTGTCTTGTGAGCTTCAGCCCAAGAAATCTGTGGTGCACTGATCGGTTACGTGCACAGCAGCCAAATGAACCTCACAACCACCACGTGTTTTTCAACTTTCATAATGCAATTAGCTTTCTTCACACTTATTGTGCAAGGAATCCTCACGCCTGTCGAGCTGGCCAGCTTATCTGTTATTTTCTCATTCATTGGAAAGTTTGCTTCCTTTAAGATCTGAACACAGCTGCCTAGTCCAGTTTATGGCTGATAGATCATGTCTGCAGCCAAACTGCACCCTCACACACACTGCATCCTCATACACCGCACCCTCACACACACTGCACCTTCACACACACCACACCCTCACACACACCGCACCCTCACACACACACCGCACCCTCCCACACACACTGCACCCTCACACACACACTGCACCTTCACACACCGCACCCTCACACACCGAACCCTCACACACCGCACCCTCACACACACTGAACACTCACATGCTGCACCTTCACACACCACACCCACACCCACACTGCACCCACACACACCGCACCCACACACACCGCACCCACACACACACACACACACTCTGCACCCTCACACACTCTGCATCCTCACACACACTGCACCCTCACACACAGCTTATCTGTTATTTTCTTCAGTCAGTGGAAAGTTTGCTCCCTTTAAGATCTGAACAAAGCTGCCTGGTCCTGTTTCTGGGTGATAGATCATTTCTGTAGCCACACTGCACCCTCACACACACTGCACCCTTACACACCGCACCCTCACACACCGCACCCTCACACACACTGCACCCTCACACACACAGCACCCTCACACACCGCACCCTCACACACACTGCGACCTCACACACACACTGCACCTTCACACACTGCACCCTCACACACCGCATCCACACACACACACTGCACCCTCACACACCGCACCCACACACACACACTGCACCCACACACACACCGCACCCACACATACCGCACCCACATACACCGCACCCACACACAAACACACTCTGCACCCTCACACACACTGCACCCTCACACACAGCTTATCTGTTATTTTCTTCATTCATTGGAAAGTTTGCTCCCTTTAAGATCTGAACACAGCTGCCTGGTCTTGTTTATGGGTTATAGATCATGTCTGTAGCCACACTACACCCTCATACATACTGCACCCTCACACACCACACCCTCACACATCACACCCTCATACACACCACCCTCACACACACTGCACCCTCACACACACTGCACCCTCACACACACACTGCACCCTCACACACCCTCACACACCGCACCCTCACACACCGCACCCCCACACACCACACCCTCACACACACTGCACCCTCAAACACTGCACACACACACACACCGCACCCACACACACACACCGCACCCACACAAACACACCACACCCACACACACCACACCCACACACACCAAACCCACATACACACTCTGCACCCTCACACACTCTGCAATAGAACATACACTCCAAATACCACTCAGTGCCACATAATTATATGCAACATAATGACACTGCACTCAATGCAACATACACTCCAAATACCACACAGTGCCACATAATTACACGCCACAAAATTACACTCTACTGAATACAACATACACTTCCCATATTACCACTCAGTGCTACATAATTACACGCCACACAATAACACTGTTCTCAATGCAACGTAAATACACTCCACATAATACCACTCAGTGCCATATAATTGCACACCTCATACTTAATGCAAAATAAATACACTTTATCTATCTGTCTATCTATCGCCCTCACTCTATCTATCATCTATCGCATTCACTGTATCTCTATCTATCTATCTATCTATCTATCTATCTATCTATCTATCTATCTATCTATCTATCTATCTATCTATCTATCTATCGATCTATCTATCTATCTATATCTATCTATCTATCTATCTATCTATCTATCTATCTATCTATCTATCTATCTATCTATCTATCTATCTATCTATCTATCTATCTATCTATCTATCTATCTATCTATCTATCTATCTATCTATCTATCTATCTATCTATCTATCTATCTATCTATCTGTCTATTTAGCTATCTATCTATCTATCTATCTATCTATCTATCTATCTATCTATCTATCTATCTATCTATCACCTCATACTTAATGCAAAATAAATACACTTTATCTATCTGTCTATCTATCGCCCTCACTCTATCTATCATCTATCGCATTCACTGTATCTCTATCTATCTATCTATCTATCTATCTATCTATCTATCTATCTATCTATCTATCTATCTATCTATCGTCTATCGATCTATCTATCTATCGATCTATTTAGCTATCTATCTATCTATCTATCTATCTATCTATCTATCTATCTATCTATCTATCTATCTATCTATCTATCTATCTATCTATCTATCTATCTATCTATCTATCTATCTATCTATCTATCTATCTATCTATCTATCTATCTATCTATCTATCTATCTATCTATCTATCTATCGCCCTCCCTCTATCTATCTATCGCCCTCCCTCTATCTATCTATCGCCCTCACTCTATCTATCTATCGCACTCACTAACTCTAACTATCTATCGCATCACCACAGCATCACTCAGCACCACCACATCATCACACAGGGGCACCAAAACATCACTATGCGCTACCACAGCATCACTGAACGCCACAGCATCACTCGTCGCCACCACAACATCACTCAGCGCCACCACAGCATCTATCTGTGCAACCATTCAACAACAACTGGTTCAAATTTGTTCTCTCAATGTTTCAAGCTTTATTACAAATGTCACAAAAAGATGTTAACATTTCACTTCGGTTCTTGGATTTTCGTCACAATAAAATACAATGAACATAATCTTCACAAAACTTATTTACAAAAGCTATTGCCATTATAAATTATGTTAGAACCGGCTGTCTTTAGTTGGCAGAGGTATGCACTTCTGACAAATAGGGACACACCTTTTCTAGTCAGGGCAAGGGGATCACACCCTTCGATAACCCCTGCTCACCCCCTTGGTAGCTTGGCAGAGCAGAACAGGCTTATCTCAGAGGCTGTGTGTTAAGCAATTATGACCACATACAGTAATACAGTGAATACACTACAAATGGACACGACACGGTAGTATTATAAAAATAAGTATTTTTATATAAGGCTTAGCACAAGACCAGATAAAGACAAAACTGTACACAATCGGAATAAATACGTTGGGAAGGGGAAAAGGATAATTCAAAGGTAGGTTCTTCTTTAGCACAAAGTCTTTTAGTATCAAGCGAATCTTCTTCTTGGAAACACAGTTCTTAGCAACAGGGTAACTCACACGGGAGCTACACGACGTCGAGGCAAAGTTAATCCACAGGTTCGGCGTCGACCGCGAGGAGCGCTACGTCGAGCCTGGAGTCACACGGACCCCCCAACAACACAGTACCTTTAGGAAAATGAAGCACACGATGATCAGCGGCGTCGAGCAATCCGGCGTCGCGTCTTCGGTGTCGATCAGGCCCCAGCAGGCGTCGTCGATGATGCAGTTGCACAGAGTGAGCAGCGCTCACGGCGTCGAAGGGCACACAGTTGATGCGATCAGCAGCGGTGCAGACACGAGGTCCTCTGGAGCTAGAGCCGTACTCCCACTCACTGGCGTTGCTGCTGGCGTCGGTCGGGCCCGGCGTCCGGTCGTCGTAATTGCTGGTTCTTTCAGAGGTGCCGGATGCACGCTTCCAGCAAAGAGCACTTTAGCAGATGAAGTCTTTTAGCCCTGTGACTTCGGCAGGAGACTGGCACTCTTCCAGTCCTTGGAGATTTTCTTAGCAAGCGTGAGAGTACACACACAATTCCTCTCTCCTGGTTCCTTGGCGAAAATAAAGAAGCACTGCAGGATTCCCCCAACAACAGCACACTGGCAGAAGGGGTAGGCAGTCCTTAGATCAGCAGGCCTCTTGTCCTTGGTTACAGGGTTCCTTGTCAGATGTGATCTAAATTCTTGGTTCAGGGGTCCTTCTCTTATACCCCTTTCCGGCTTTGATCCCTTTGTCCATGCCGGGGATTTCCCAACATCCTGGGTCTGTTGTGGGCGGAGCCAGGCAGAAGCACCTGGCCTATTCACTGAGCAGGGCTGGGTCCTCAGACGCCCAGCAGGAGGTGGAGCCAGCATTGACACTGGCAGGAGCAGAGCTATCGGCCTCCTGGCAGGAGATGGGGCTAGGATCGTCCATGGCAGGCACAGAGCCATCAGCCTCTTGGCAGGAGGTGGAGCCAGCATTGTATCAGGCAAGACAGGCTATCAACAACTACTCTCCCCCTACTCTCAACGTAAATGTCCCACTCATCCCACACTGACTCATCCAGACCTGTGGAGCCACCCAGCTCCTGTCACACACACGCAAGACCAGCAGAAACCAGATATGGTTAGACAAGAAAATAGACACTTTCTAAAAGTGCTATTTTCAAACCCAGAGTCCAAAAACCATCCACACCAACGAATGCGTAATTAAACCCCGAGTTCAGGGATACCAAACTCGACATTGCACCATGCTCCCCGAGCCAGCTAGGATCATAGCCTTAATAATCCCGGTGGCCCATTCTAACTAATGGAGAGCAGGCTACCTCGCAATAGTGAAGAACGAAGATGGTGGTCATTCACTATTAGGACATGCCAACTTGGTCAGGCGTGTCCTACCTTAGACTTCCAATGCACCCTGCCCGCGGGCCTACCATAGGGGTGACTAACATGAAGCCAAGGGAAGGTTTGGGGGGCTGGCAAGTAGGTATACTTGCGCAGCCGGCGTGACAGTACCAGACTGCACGTGGGTCTCGCAATGACCGACCCGTAGACATTCTTTTACGAGGCCGCTCCTGTGGGTGGCACAACACGTGCTGCAAGCCCACGAGCGACATTTGTATTTACAAGCCCCGGCACTCCTGGTGCACTAGACTAGGGACTGATAGTAAACCAAATAAGCCAAACATGGATACAATAGATACATCAATTTAACATAGGGAGCACTTGCGCTGTGGCACTGATCAGCAGTGGCACCGCGCCCAAAGCATATACCAGCAAAACATCGTAAAACAGTAGAGGCAAACAGAAAAAATGGAGGAGAGACTCAAGCCAATGATGTCAGGTCTAACACGTGTCCCCTCCAGCTGAAATGTGGGGAGAACTGCCCTTGACCTAGGGAGTCCTCATCACTAAGGCGGAAAAATCTGGACAGACCATCAGCATTGGTGTAATCTGTACCAGGGCGGTGCTCCACCGTAAAGTCCATCCCCTGTAGAGAAATGGACCACCTCAACAGTTTCGGATTCTCACCCCTCATCTGCATCAACCATCTGAGGGGCCTGTGGTCTGTCTGAACCCGGAAGTGAGTCCCAAACAGGTAGGGTCTTAGCTTCTTCAGCGCCCAGACCACAGCAAATGCTTCTCTCTCTATCGCACTCCACCTCGTTTCCCTGGGAAGTAACCTCCTACTGATGAAGGCTACAGGCAAGTCTCGGCCCTCTTCATTCACCTGAGCTAGAACAGCCCCCACGCCATGCTCTGAAGCGTCCGTCTGAACAATGAATTCTTTCGAAAAGTTGGGTGCCTGGAGTATAGGTGCTGTGCACATTGCAGTTTTCAGGGTGTCGAAGGCCGTTTGACAGGCATCAGTCCAGATCACGTTTCGTGGCTGCTTCCTGGAAGTCAGCGACGTCAAGGGGTGCACAATATTGCCGTAATCCTTGACAAACCTCCTGTAGTAACCCGTGAGTCCTAAGAAGGCTCTCACCTAAGCTTGGGTTTTGGGCGGCGCCCAAGCCAGGATGGTATCAATCTTGGGTTGCAGGGGGGCAACCTTGCCGCTCCCTACTAGGTGCCCCAAGTACACCACCGAACCCTGCCCAATCTGGCACTTACTGGCTTTGATTGTGAGGCCTGCTCCGCGCAGGGCCAACAACACTTCCTGGAGGTGGCGCAAGTGTTCCTCCCAGCTGGCGCTGAACACTGCGATGTCGTCCAGGTAGGCGGCACTGAAATCCTCCAGTCCAGCCAAGACCTGGTTGACCAACCTCTGGAAGGTGGCAGGGGCATTCTTCATCCCAAAGGGCATCACCCGGAACTGGTATAGCCCATCTGGTGTGGAGAATGCTGACCTCTCCTTTGCCCCATCAGTCAAGGCGATCTGCCAGTACCCAGACGTTAAATCAAACGTACTAAGGTACCGGGCAGCCCCCAACCGATCGATGAGCTCATCAGCTCTGGGGATGGGGTGCGCATCAGTCTTCATGACCGAATTGAGCCCTCGGTAGTCCACGCAGAACCGGAGTTCTGGTGAAGCACCAGGCGCTGCAGCCTTCGGGACCAAGACCACTGGGCTGGCCCAAGGACTGCTAGAGGACTCAATCACCCCTAACGCGAACATTTTGGAGACCTCCTCCTTAATGTAAGCTCTGACCTTGTCAGTCACCCTGTAAGCCTTGTGCTTCACAGGAGGGCTCTCTCCGGTGTCAACCTCATGGACACACCAATGAGTGACACCCGGAGCCAAGGAAAACAGATCCGGGAATTGTCCCAACAGTTGGCGACAATCCTGTTTCTGCTCAAGGGTCAGTGTGTCAGAGAGGACCACACCATCCACCGACCCATCTTGCTCTTTAGCACACAGGAGGTCAGGAAGAGGCTCACTCTCCTCCTCCGTTCCATCATCTGTAGCTAGGAGCATGCCCACTTCGGACCTTTCTAAGTGGGGCTTCAAACGGTTGACATGCAGGACCCGCAAGGGGTTCCTGGGAGATTTCAAGTCCACCAGGTAGGTGACATCGCTCTTCTTCTCCACAACCTTAAACGGTCCAGTCCACCTGTCCTTGAGCGCACAAGGTTCCACAGGGGACATGACCCACACTTCCTGACCAGGCTGAAGCTCTACCAGAGTGGCATTCCGGTTGTACCAACGCTTCATCTCCTCCTGGCTGGCCTCCAGATTTGCATGAGCAAGTTCTCTGAAGCGCCGAGTCTGGTTCCGAAAGGCCAGCATGTAGCTGTATACATCCTGGGGAGGTTTCCTGGGAGATTGCTCCCAGCCTTCCTTGACCAGACTCAAAGGTCCTCTTACCGGGTGACCGTATAAGAGCTCAAAGGGGCTGAACCCTAGAGCCTTTTGCGGCACCTCACGGTAAGCAAACAACAGGCATGGCAAGGGGACGTCCCATTTCCGCCTCATTGGTTCTTCAAGACCCATTATCATGCCTTTCAGGGTCCGGTTGAATCTCTCAACCAGCCCATTTCCTTGAGGGTGGTAAGGAGTGGTGAACTTATAGGTTACCCCACACTCCTTCCACAGATACTTCATATAGTTCGAAATGAAGTTGGTGCCTCGGTCGGACACCACCTCTCTGGGGAACCCCATCCGGGAGAAAACACCCATCAGTGCCCATCCCACCACGGGGGCCGTCACTGTTCTGAGAGGGATGGCTTCCGGGTACCGTGTGGCGTGGTCCACCAAGACCAGGATGAACCTGTTGCCCAGGGCTGTCTTGGGGTCCAGGGGCCCAACAATGTCAATACCCACCCGGTCAAACGGGGTGCTGACCACTGGAAAAGGTTGGAGGGGAGCCTTCTGCTTCCTCCCGCTTTTCCCACTTGCCTGGCAAGTGCGACAAGTCTTGCAATGGATGTCTACATCCCTACGCAATTGAGGCCAATAAAAATGGGTGACAAGCCTGTCATAGGTTTTGTCCTGCCCCAGATGTCCAGCTAACGGAACGTCATGAGCCAACCCCAGTAGGAAGGCTCTGAAGCGCTGGGGTACCACCAGCACACGGGCTGACCCAGGCTCAGCAGCCTTAGGCTCGCTATACAGGAGGTCGTTCTCCCAGTACACAAAATGTGATCCTGACTGATCACCTGAGGATTGGGCTGAGGCCTGCTGCCTCATGCCCACGAGAGAAGGGCACACTTTCTGTTCCGCACAGAATTCCTCCCTGGAGGGACCACCATCCTGCTGCCAGTGGGTCAGCTCGGGCAGGTCTCCCAGTTCGGCAATTTGTTCCCCTGTGGGGTCCAGGGCATCCCCCTCAGGGTCTACCTCCTCCTGGACCACGGGAACTACGGGGGCCGGTTTCCCGCGCCTCCTGCCTCTTCTCTTCACAGCTGGGTCCTGGGCCGTACTTTCAGGCTCCGGGACCCCATCAACACCCTTACTCGCTGTCATGGATCGAGTGGTTGCACACACCCACTCTGGCACACCCAACATTTTCAAGTGCGCCGCTCTCTCCACCTTAGCCCAAGGGGAGTCTTCTAAATCATTGCCCAGGAGACAATCGACAGGCATGGCGGGCCTCACAGCAACCTGAAGAGTACCTGAAACTCCCCCCCATTCAAAGGAAACTTGAGCTACCTCACACTCTCTCTGGGAGTTGTCATCAGCTATCACGGGGTAGAATGCGTGGGGAACCACCTGCTCTCTGGACACCAAGTGACACTTGACAGCTGTCACACTCGCTCCGGTGTCTCTGAGAGCTTCCACTCTATGGCCATTAATGGTCACCCACTGCCTATATTTACTAGTGTTACTAGGCAGAGGGGGTGGAGGGACCATTTGCATGTCTCCTAGCGAGACCAGGGACATTTCTGCGGGACCCCTCCCACCATGGACAACCATCTCCTCCCCTCCCAAGGCTACACTCGCCAACTGACGGGGGGTGCACGCGGCGGTGCATTCGAATCCTTTTTGGGACACTGGGGGTCATAAAACCGGTGTCCCACCTGCCCACAACCGTAGCAGGTTAGGGGGCCCCTATGAACAGGTTTACCCGTTGGGGCCCCGGGCTTCTTCTCAGGGGGAGGCTGGGAACCTTTCCCTTGGTTCCCTTGGGGATTACTTTGGGGCCCTTTCTGAGACTCCTTCTGTTTACCCTTGTCCCCCCCACTCTTCTGCTGGGGACCCTGCCTACCCTTGGCTGAGTCTCCCACTGGACCCTTGTGGACCCTGGTACTGACCCAGCGGTCCGCCTCCTCAGCAAGTTTTCTAGGGTTAGATATCTTGCTATCAATCAGGTGCTGGCGCAGCTCTGGCAAACAGTTATTAGACAAGTGCTCCCCAGCAAACAAATCATAAAAAGCTTCATAACTTTCCACTTTGCTGCCCTTTACCCAACCATCCATGGCTCTGCAGAAATAAGACACATATTCAACCCACGTCGTACCAGGCAACTTCTTACATTCTCTAAAAGTACTTCTCGGGGGTTAGGCCATACCGCAACATTAAAGCATCTTTCATATGAGCATACGACATCCTATCCGCAACAGGCATGTCTAACAGGGTATCTCTTCCCTCATTCACAAAGCGACCCCACAACCCCGCTCCCCAATTCTTCTCAGGGACCTGGTGGGCCAACAATGCTAACTCATATGCTTTAAACCATTGACCAATATCTTCATTCCTATTGTAATCTTTGATCACATATTTCGGAAAGTAAAACTTACTTTCTGCAGGCTCAGATGGAATGCTGCCACCAGAGGGATTCAACTCTAACTTTTTAGCTTGGATATCCAGCTCCCTCAACCTGGCTTCACGCTCCAAAGCTAACTTCTCTCGTTCAAACTCTAACTTTTTGATCTCCAAATCAGCTTCTCTTCTACCTCTTGCATTTTCTAACTCCAACTGCCCATTTATCTTTAGCCTTGCCATTTCCATGTTGTAAGCTCGCTCTTTCGCCCTTTCTTCTCTTTCTTCAGGGGAAAGACCTTTGGAGGAAACACTGCTACCGGGAGAGGACACAGGCCCATTCACTGGCACCTCCTCATCCCCTTCCTCTGTGGGTACCATCACCACATCAGAGGGATCTCTGGACTCCCACCAGGCCTGTAATGCTTTACGAAAATCATCTTTTCTCGAGAGGCCTGTGGTAGGAACTTTAAACTGGTCGCAAAAGTGTTTCAGCTCATCCTTCTTGTATTTCTTAAGCTTATTCCTCTCAAACTCCTCCACAACAACGACAGGGGCAGTGACTCCGTTGTCACTCATGGTCAAAACTGGCAGTGTTCAAAAAATCAAGTTTCAGAAAAGCAGAGAATCAAAAATAGGATCCTTCCCAATTAGATTGTGACTGCGCTATGGTCTGCTTTCACTATGAAGCGCACACTAATCACTGTACATGGGTCATAAATGCAAGGTCCAAATCCCACCGCTGCCGCCAATGTTAGAACCGGCTGTCTCTAGTTGGCAGAGGTATGCACTTCTGACAAATAGGGACACACCTTTTCTAGTCAGGGCAAGGGGATCACACCCTTCGATAACCCCTGCTCACCCCCTTGGTAGCTTGGCAGAGCAGAACAGGCTTATCTCAGAGGCTGTGTGTTAAGCAATTATGACCACATACAGTAATACAGTGAATACACTACAAATGGACACGACACGGTAGTATTATAAAAATAAGTATTTTTATATAAGGCTTAGCACAAGACCAGATAACGACAAAACTGTACACAATCGGAATAAATACGTTGGGAAGGGGAAAAGGATAATTCAAAGGTAGGTTCTTCTTTAGCACAAAGTCTTTTAGTATCAAGCGAATCTTCTTCTTGGAAACACAGTTCTTAGCAACAGGGTAACTCACACGGGAGCTACACGACGTCGAGGCAAAGTTAATCCACAGGTTCGGCGTCGACCGCGAGGAGCGCTACGTCGAGCCTGGAGTCACACGGACCCCCCAACAACACAGTACCTTTAGGAAAATGAAGCACACGATGATCAGCAGCGTCGAGCAATCCGGCGTCGCGTCTTCGGTGTCGATCAGGCCCCAGCAGACGTCGTCGATGATGCGGTTGCACAGAGTGAGCAGCGCTCACGGCGTCGAAGGGCACACAGTTGATGCGATCAGCAGCAGTGCAGACACGAGGTCCTCTGGAGCTAGAGTCGTACTCCCACTCACTGGCGTTGCTGCTGGCGTCGGTCGGGCCCGGCGTCCGGTCGTCGTAATTGCTGGTTCTTTCAGAGGTGCCGGATGCACGCTTCCAGCAAAGAGCACTTTAGCAGATGAAGTCTTTTAGCCCTGTGACTTCGGCAGGAGACTGGCACTCTTCCAGTCCTTGGAGATTTTCTTAGCAAGCGTGAGAGTACACACACAGTTCCTCTCTCCTGGTTCCTTGGCGAAAATAAAGAAGCACTGCAGGATTCCCCCAACAACAGCACACTGGCAGAAGGGGTAGGCAGTCCTTAGATCAGCAGGCCTCTTGTCCTTGGTTACAGGGTTCCTTGTCAGAAGTGATCTAAATTCTTGGTTCAGGGGTCCTTCTCTTATACCCCTTTCCGGCTTTGATCCCTTTGTCCATGCCGGGGATTTCCCAACATCCTGGGTCTGTTGTGGCGGGAGCCAGGCAGAAGCACCTGGCCTATTCACTGAGCAGGGCTGGGTCCTCAGACGCCCAGCAGGAGGTGGAGCCAGCATTGACACTGGCAGGAGCAGAGCTATCGGCCTCCTGGCAGGAGGTGGGGCTAGGATCGTCCATGGCAGGCACAGAGCCATCAGCCGCTTGGCAGGAGGTGGAGCCAGCATTGTATCAGGCAAGGCAGGCTATCAACAACTACTCTCCCCCTACTCTCAACGTAAATGTCCCACTCATCCCACACTGACTCATCCAGACCTGTGGAGCCACCCAGCTCCTGTCACACACACGCAAGACCAGCAGAAACCAGATATGGTTAGACAAGAAAATAGACACTTTCTAAAAGTGCTATTTTCAAACCCAGAGTCCAAAAACCATCCACACCAACGGATGCGTAATTAAACCCCGAGTTCAGGGATACCAAACTCGACATTGCACCATGCTCCCCGAGCCAGCTAGGATCATAGCCTTAATAATACCGGCGGCCCATTCTAACTAATGGAGAGCAGGCTACCTCGCAATAGTGAAGAACGAAGATGGTGGTCATTCACTATTAGGACATGCCAACTTGGTCAGGCGTGTCCTACCTTAGACTTCCAATGCACCCTGCCCGCGGGCCTACCATAGGGGTGACTAACATGAAGCCAAGGGAAGGTTTGGGGGGCTGGCAAGTAGGTATACTTGCGCAGCCGGCGTGACAGTACCAGACTACACGTGGGTCTCGCAATGACCGACCCGTAGACATTCTTTTACGAGGCCGCTCCTGTGGGTGGCACAACACGTGCTGCAAGCCCACGAGCGACATTTGTATTTACAAGCCCCGGCACTCCTGGTGCACTAGACTAGGGACTGATAGTAAACCAAATAAGCCAAACATGGATACAATAGATACATCAATTTAACATAGGGAGCACTTGCGCTGTGGCACTGATCAGCAGTGGCACCGCGCCCAAAACATATACCAGCAAAACATAGTAAAACAATAGAGGCAAACAGAAAAAATGGAGGAGAGACTCAAGCCAATGATGTCAGGTCTAACAAATTACAATAACTTTTATTTAGGTATTCATTCTTAAAACAATTAAAAGCCATTTTTATTTGTAATATCAATACATCTAAGTCACGTAAATACAACACATATTGCATTACAAATGCTATAGGTGTCACATTTGCGAAAGATAACACTATTGGCATTGTAAATGACACAGCTATTAATTTTGCTATTTTGAAAACCAACACATAAATAAAAAATGTGTCATTTACAGTACCAATAGCTCAAACTTTCCTAATGCGAGACCTATTGCATTGCAGATGTTTGTTAATGTATCCCATTTGTCCTCAGTGGTATTCCAAATTGCCTATTTGTTTCGTGAAATGGCATGAAAATGTCATAAAATTATGTTTTAAGAGTGAACATTTGCTCGTAACCCTCTGGACTCCTACAAATGTCAGGAGACTGGTTGGATTTGAAACTGTCTCTCGGTCATTTTTAATAAAACTTTTTCACTGGATGTGCATGCTCACTTAAAAAAAAGTTATATGAAAATGAGTAATGGAAGATTTAAAAAAAACTTTTATAATTTTGAATTAGAAGACAGAAGAATTGTGTAGATTTCACAGGCTTAAAGGGTATTTCCAGAAATTACAGAGGGGTTTGGGGCAATTGGGTGGTCCAGCATATGTACTCTCTTCTAAATGAAAAATCATCAATCAAGGTGGTAAAGGCCTAAAAACGTGGTTATTCAACCACTAGAGTTCTGTCCTTTCTCTTTCTAGCACGGGTCCGTAGGCGCTGGAAAACATTTGGGTAGCTTTTGCACCATATATAAAGTTCCAGTATGGGTCCTACACTTCACAGCTGTTGGTTCAGAAAAGTCAAACAGGGTGAGCATCCCTTTTAGGATGCATTGACCCTCACCCACCTAGTTGACATGCTTCATCATTGAGCCATAATCCTTTCTGGGTGGGCGCTGCAATGCCCAGCGGGCCCCACAAATGGGGGCTCTTAGCCAGAGATCTTTTGCTTCATACTGTTAGTAGTGAGGGAAAGAGTGATGCCCTGTATCTAGCTTGTGATGGGGATGAGGTAGATTGGGAAAAGGAAAAATAAAATAGTGTATAGGTTGATAATTATTGGCAGAGAACCTAAACATATTGCATCCAGGTTAGCTGCATCATTATTATTGTTATTATTATTATTATTATTATTATTATTATTATTATTATTATTATTATTAGATAACGTCCTCAAACATAATAGTCTTATGTCAAAAACAAGTTATCACCATGACAAAATCAGCTGCAGTGAAAGCAATGTTAGACAATCTGGGTCAATGGTGAATTATGCTGTTCCTAAGTGGTGATCCGTACATAGATACTAGTATCTATGCAATTTATGTCATCATCACCTGAATTAATACATCTTGTGGGTTAGAAAGACCAGAACCTGTGGCACAGAATCATCATAATCATCTTAAATTCAAATTCTGTTAGTTCACTGAAAATCGATTTTCTTAGTATAATATAAATATAGTATAATATCCTCTGTTCTGCTTTCATTCTGCTTTCAGTTAGAACAGAACATATATATTTTCTACATATTCTGGAACCGAGTAGCCCCTTATCTGAATGCACTTCTATCTCTCACTGTGAAGCTGTCCATGTACCAATATTATAATGTAGTACAGGTAAGGAGAAGTTTGCAATCCTCTTTGTAACATTTTTGAGTGTTTTATACCAATGATATTTTGGGGCTTGACAGATTTAAGGCTATTCCAAAAACGTAGCTCCTCAATGTGATCCATTAGAACTATTCTGGATTCTATTTGAACAAGTGTTATTCAGGTTCCTAATACACATTTCACTCAACGCCTGACTGAACATTTTTTACTTCTTTCACAACGTGACTCTTTTCTACTAGAATGGCTGACACAATTAATAGCCCTTCCCTAAGAACACCTCTGTAAGACCTACTAAATCCTTAAAATGCTTCCTTTTTGGTTTCTCAAGTTAATTTGAAACATGCAGCGAGAGAAATGGCCATTTAATTTACAGATTTGTTTTAACACTTCCAGATCATATTTTCCACAAGATTGGATTTGGTTCTTAAAAAACATCTATTTCTTTTTGAATCAGTATTGTATGACCTTCAGATAATGGTGACAGTGTTGCCCACACTAATAATCAGTGACTTATCAGTGTCGATTATTACACATATCCACAGCATCATTCATTTCTGGACTGCACGAGAGATAGGGATCAGAGGATTTGCTTTGTTTAGATCTTTTCAATCTCAAAGTGGGAAAGCCATCTCTATCACAATTTCAGATCAAGGATTCTGATAGTAGGCTGAAGAGTGCATCAGGGTTCAATCATATCCTCTCATCATTTAACATGTATTCTCACCGAGCGTCTCTGTTCATGCAGTGTTGAAGTTTCCACATTTATACGTGCATCTGTAACACTAATTTCCACGAACTTTACCACTGTTTTGTGTTCCTTAGCAGCATGACTTCAACAGTGCCTGAAGGAAATCTGGGTCTGGAATGGGGGCCACTGCCTGAAACTGAACATTAACAACGTGGAGAGTGATGTTGGCACTTGATCCAGTTGAGCTGTGAGGTTCTCTATAATGCAGAGTGTAATGGTGTACATTTCAACCACTTGATTATATTATCTTTGACATGGAAATCTATACAGAAATCATTTTGGAATGATTCATGTCCCATCCAGTACAGTTTCTATACTAAAATCTTTGCGTATCAAAACATACATGACGTGAAGAAATTGTTTTTACTGCTGAGGATTGTCTCCTTCATTCACTTATTAATGCAGATGCCACAAAAGTGTACAGATAAGCAAGCATCTGTTGCCACTGTTAGATCTGTCAAACTTAGAGTGATCTTCCTCCAAACGTTTTGTCTTATCCCCTCCGGTTTTGATGAATCTGATTTTGTTGGTCTTAGGATTCTGCACACTTTACCACTTCTGACCAGTGCTAAACAGCTTGTGCTCACTCCTTAAAACATGGCCAAATTGGCTTACACCTGATTGGTATAGGTAATTTCATCATATGTCGCTAGTACAGTTTTATTCCATGTACACAGGGCCCGTAAATTAAATGCCACTAGTGGGACTGCAGCATTTATTCTGTCACCCACTTAAGTAGCCTTTTAAAATGATGAAAATGAATGAGAAGGTTGTGTCAGTTCTTGACAACATATCTGAGAAATTGTAAGAGAGCATCTGCAGTAGTGTCATGAGACATTTAAGTAAATGTGCTGATATGCGACATTCTATTTTAGTGGACCTACAGTACTTATTATCACACCCACTTAAGTAACCCTTCCTCACTTTTTAATACATTAAAATCATTCCTACTGTAGCTTTTAGAAAGTGGGGTCTCTATTTGGCAGTGCTTTGCATCTTGTCTAAGTAGGGACCCTCACTGTAGTCCGGGTACGGGTAAGTGAGTCACACAGCTTGCTTGGTAGCTTGGCATGAGCAGTCAGGCTTATCTCAGAGGTAATGTGTAAGGAATTTTTACACACATTCACAGTAACACAGTGGAAACCTCACAAAAGGACTCCACACCAGTTTATAAAAATGAAAAAAATCCAACTAACACAAGACAAAATTTCACTTTTAAAAGGTTAAGCAAGTTTGGTGCATAGAAGTCAATAGATGAGTTAATTTTTGCACAAAGTACATTAGATGCGTTAAAAGTCAAAGATGGTGCAAGATGCAGGGAAAGTGAGGAGGCCGAAAAGCAAAGCGATGCATCGGTTCCTTACTACGCAGATCAGGTGATGCGTCAGTTCCTTACTGGCAGGGGAGATGATGGGTCAGTTTCCGCACGCGCAGCCTTGGTTCCTCACTGAAGAATCTACATTGAGGAATGATGAGTCAAAAATATAGATACTGAATCGATGTGGCAGTGGTATTGCAGGCACTGCATCAATTTCACAGTCACAAAGCAGGTGCTGCACCGGAGTGTGAGCAGGTGTCATGGAATTCAGTGACAAAGTGCTCTCTACTCAAGCTGTTGCAACTTTTCTGACTCGCTGCAATGGCAGGCTGGGGCCTGTGGTGATAGCTGTGGTCAGTGCGTCAAACAGGAACCATGCTTTGGTGCAGATAGTGGCAATGTGTCTATCTTTTGCAGCAGGGCATCAAGAAAACAGGCGCTGGAAGTCGATGTGTGGATTTTCTCCTTAAGATCACCAGGTTATACTTCCAAGGGACCAGGAACTGAATTTGGCGGCACTCGGCAAGTCAGGACTCTCAGCAAGAGAGCCCAGGCACTGTCAGGTCAAGTCTTTGATATTTTTAATTTATTTATTTTATTTTTGGCATTTATACAGCGATCTGTTACCCGTAGGTGTCCTGGCGCAAAGTGTTACTCCTGAGATAGAGGCAGGCTAGGGAATCAGATGGTAAACAACCATGTCTTTAATGCTCTTCTAAAGGCCATGAGGTCCGTCAGTTTTCTGAGAGCGTGGGGCAAGGCATTCCAAGCTTTAACTGCACCCAGCACAAAGCTTCTGCCTCCCCACCATGTCCTCTTAAAACGAGGCATCACAATCAACCCCATGTCGGCTGATCTAAGATTTCTCGTCGGACGGTATCAATAAAAGTGTCGCCGAAAGAAAAACGGTCCCTTGCCTTGTAAGGACATGAAAACTAGGCATAGGGCTTTGAAAAGAATTCTCTTTCGCATTGGAAGCCAGTGCAGCTTGACCAGCTCCTGAGACACGGAGACAAATTTAGGGATCCCCAAAATAAGCCGTGCAGCCGCATTTTAAAGTACCTGCAATTTGTTAAGTACCCCCTGTTGGGCACCAAGAAATAAACCATTGCAATAATCCAACTTTGCCATGACTAGCGTTGTGACCACTGTTTTCCTGTCACTGTCAGGGATGAATGGAAGAATCTTCCGAATGGATTTAAGCAGGTAGGCCACCGAAGAAGATGGAGCACTGACCTGAGGACGAAAAGTAAGTTGATAGTCGATCAGCACCCCTAGATTTTTCACCTTCGCTACTGGGGTGGGGGCCTTGCCCATCTGGTCTGGCCACCAGCTTGGGCTCCAGAAGTTAGTGTTTGAACCAAACACTATAACTTCGGTTTTAGCCGAGTTCAATTTAAGGCAGTTAACTGCCATCCAGTTCCCAACCGCCAGCATACACTCCTGGAAATTCCTAGCTGCTTCTTCTTCCCTCCCTGGTAATACCGACACCACAATATGGGTGTCGTCAGCATAAGATGTGAGATCAAACCCTTGTGCCCGAATTACTGGTGCCAGTGAGCTAACGTAAACGTTGAACAACGTAGGGCTCAAGGACAAGCCCTGAGGAACTCCGCAGGGCAGGATAAAGGGTTTTGACTCATAGTCTCTCAAGGCCACTTTCTGGACTCTGCCGGACAGGAAGGCTTTAAGTGTGTCAAGCGCTTTCCCTTGAACTCCGCAGGCCTTCTAATGTTCAAGCAGAATCCCATGGTGGACCGTGTCGAAGGCCGCGGAGAGGTCCAGCAGCACCAGGGCTGCCCTCCCTCCCGCATCGGTCACCGCTCTGATCTCCTCAGTTGTTTTAATGAGGGCGGATACCATACTATGGTAAGGTCTAAAACCGTGTTGAAAGGGGTCCAAGGATTGAGTAGCAGCCAGGAAGGAGCTTAGTTGAGCGTTCAGTGCCTTTTCTATTAATTTAGCTGGTAATGGGAGCCTTGCTATTGGGCGATAGCTATTTGGGTCCCTAATATCCAGGTTAGGTTTCTTTAGTAGGGGCAAAATTGATGCTTGTTTCCAACAAGCTGGAAAACCTCCTGTCCCAAGCATCATGTTGAAAATGGTCACCAGCGATGAAACTATCAGATCTGGGGCCATTTTCATCACAGCCACCGGACACGGGTCTGACGGGGCACCTGATTTTGCAGCTAACAATAGCCGCCTAAATTCTTCTCCATTTACTGGCGAAAAGCTATCAAGGTTGTGTCCTAAGGGTGACTGCATACCAATTTCTGAGGAGGCCACCTGGCTATTCAACCTCTCCTGTCTAGAGAAGGCTTTGAAAATCGTCTCCACCTTACTTTGAAAGAATCTAGCAAAATCTTCACATAATTCAGAACTTGCGGGAGTGGCCGCGGGAGCCTGATCAGCCAAAGCTGCCACCGTCGTAAACAGTTCCTTCGACGAGTTCTTAGCCAAGTTTATACGGTTGGTATAGAACTCTTGTTTTGCCTTCCCCACCATTTTTTTATATGTTAGGAGACTTTGTTTTAGACGACTTCTGTCACTTTCCCTACATTCCTTCCGCCAGACCCTTTCCAATTTTTTACATTCCAACTTGTGATTTCTTAGTTCCTCCGAGAACCACAGCGCTGAAGGCCGTGCTCTGGCAAGGAGGCGTAGTTTGGGTGGAGCAAGAAAATTGCACGCTTTATCAATCTAGCTAGTGTGGGCCAGCGCAGCTACTTCCACCTCTAATGGAAGGGGCTCCTTTGAGGAAAGCAAATAGTTTTTCAATGCGCTACCCTCAATTTTATTCCAGGCCCTACATACCCTGTCTGTTTTAGATGGGCACCCTCCACTTTGGGATTTAGGCACAGAGATGACAAATAGCAGCGCCCTGTGATCAGACCAGGTGAGTGGTAAAGATTTAGTAAAGCCCAGAGTGGGGTGGTTTGAGAAAAAACTAAGCATCCATTAAATGAATGATGCTTGCCTAAAGTAAAGTTAAAAGCTACCGCTTCACAGCCGTCCACAGTTAATGGGTGAAACAGAGCGTTAAGAGAGTCATGATAAATAACTGCCAGACCTCCACCTTTCCTCAGTGGCCGGTCTTTCGTAAAAGTAAGGTAACCAGAGGGAGTGGCTTTAACTAGGTCCGGGCCGGAAGCAGCGTCCGTCCAGGATTCAGTCACAAAAGCGATTTTAATATTTTCTTCCTGTATTAACAGCGCACACTCCAAGCTATTCTTTACCAACGATCTAGCATTCACCAGGAGGCACTCAAAGGTAGATTCCACAGCTTTATGCTTTCCTCGATCTGCTCTGGATGAGACCTTAATGGGGGACATTAATACCGCAGGGATCGCTCTCGTGCAGCCTAAGCAGGCACGTGGGCTTGATGGTTGGTCCTTATTCAGATTTAAGACAACACGGCTAGGTTGTCTCCCTGGTCCCATTAAGTCTTGCAATGTTTCTGGGCTATATGTCTCTCTCTGTAGATCTCTCCTAGTGCAAACAGCAGCGCGCGTGGCCCTGGCCCCGGGCCAGGCTTGGACGGGCACAGACAGGCTTGCCTTTGGCGCGCCCGCTGCGCGGTCGCGTCATCGCGACCTTTATGCACCAGGGGGACAGGGTAGGAAAAAGACTAGACTGCTCGGCCTTGGCCCACCACAAGATGGCGGCCGTCCGGCGAGCGTCCAGTCGCAGTTCCCCTCCCCGTCTCCGCCCTTGAGCTAGGCTAGGGGCTAGGAGCTCATGACTCAGCCTGCCCCTGATGCCAGGAAGTCAGTATTAAAACAAAGGGGGTAAATTGATAAAAACTGTACTTTTAAAAAAACGGGGTAAGTTGATACGAATACCTCGGTTATTTAGGAGCAACGCACCGGACCCCAAATAGCACAATAACACGTGATAAAACTAAAAGCTGAGTACAAATTCACTGTTACCTCCCTAGCTCCCGGCTCACGCCTCAGGAGCAATACAGGTCGCGCGATCGCGTCATCGCTGCCTTTATGCACCAGGGGGACAGGGTTGGAGAAAGACTAGACTGCTCGGCCTTGGCCCACCACAAGATGGCGGCCGTCCGGCGAGCGTCCAGTCGCAGTTCCCCTCCCTGTCTCCACCCTTGAGCTAGGCTAGGGGCTAGGAGCTCGTGACTCAGCCTGCCCCTCCTGCCAGGAAGTCGGTATTAAAACAAAGGGGGTAAATTGATAAAAACTGTACTTTTAAAAAAAACGAGATAAGTTGATACGAATACCTCCGTAATTTAGGAGCAGCGCACCAGACCTCAAATAGCACAATAACACGTAATAAAACTAAAAGCTGAGTACAAATTCACTGTTACCTCCCTAGCTCCCGGATCACGCCTCAGGAGCAAAACAGGTCGCGCGATGCACCAGGGGGACAGGGTAGGAGAAAGACTAGACTGCTCGGCCTTGGCCCACCACAAGATGGCGGCCGTCCGGCGAGGGTCCAGTCGCAGTTCCCCTTGATGGGCCTGAGATTTCTTGACAGGAGGCAATCATACACAAGCCCTCGAAGAGCCTTGGAAGCAGGATATAGAAAGCAAAGTCCAGTCCTTTAACTCCCAGGACATAAGCAGCAAGCAGCAGGCCAGCAGAACAAAGCAACATGCAGGCCCTCCTACAGAATCCACCTCCTATTCCTGGCAGAATGTCCTCAGTCCAGAGGTGTTATGACTGTGGTGTGTCACAGGACCAATACTTCTACCCCTTTCTGTCTTTGAATTATGCAAACTTCAAAGGGAAGTCTTTGTAGTGCACAAGATCCTGCCTTTCCCTGATCCGGCTCCAGACACACTACAGGGGGGTGCAGACAGCTTTGTGTGAGGATAAGTACAGCCCTATTCAGGTGTCAGTGACAACTCCGCCCATCACTCTACCTCAGGAAGGCACATAAGCCTGGTGAGGGCTCATCAAGATAGGCAAGGCACACTCCAGCTCCCTTTGTGTGATTGTCTAAAGTAAATGCAAAAGAGCCCAACTGTCAGCCAACCGAGACGTGTATTCTACAGACAGGCAAAGGCAAAGAATGTTTAAGTAAAAAAAAAAAAGCCCAAATTGTAAAAGTGGCATTTTCAAACACGCAATTTGGAAACCAACTTCAGCAAAAGATGTATTTTTAAATTGTGAGTGCAGAGACCCCAAACTCTAAATCTCTATCCGCTCTCAATGGGAAATTACACTTAACAAATATTTCAAGACACTCCCCATGTTAGCCTATCAGAAAGGTAGGCCTTGCAATAGAAAAAATGAAATTAGCAGTAGTCCTTAGCTTAGGAGTGACGTACATGTAATAAAAGGGAACGTTTGGGCCTGGCAAGTGGATGCACTTCCCAGGTAAAAATGTCAGTTTAAAACTGCACTTACAGACAATCCAGTGGCAGGTCTGAGACATGTTTACAGAGTTACTTGTGTGAGTGGCACAATCAGGACCACTAGAAGTGTTTGATTTATACCCCCTGGGCACACCTGCTGCACTTTACGAGGGACTTCTTAGTAAATCAAATATGCCAATCATGGATATACAAATCACCAATATAATTTAGACAGATAGCACTTGCACTTTAGCACTGGTCAGCATTGGTAAAGCACACAGAGTCCTAAAACCAGCAAAAACAAAAATGCAGCACACAGAAAACAAAACAGGTCAGAGGCAATATTACAGGGGAAATCACGCCAAAAGATGCCACCTCTAACACGTGTTCCCTCCAGCTGAAATTGGGAGAGCCTCCCAACCTCTTGGGAGCTCTCACCACTATAGAGGAAGAATCTAGAAAGACCATCAGAATTGGCATGTTCTGTTCCTGGGCATTGTTCCACTATAAAGTCCGTTCACTGTAGGAGATGGACCACCTCAACAGTTTAGGATTCTCACCCCTCATCTGCATTAACCGTTCGAGGGGCCTGTGGTCTGTCTGAACCTGAAAGTTAGTTTCAAACAAGTGGGGTCTTATCTTCTTCAGTGCTCAGTCCACAGCAAAAGCTTCCCTTTCTATTTTTCCCTGGGAAGTAACCTCCTACTAATGATGGCTACAGGTTGATCTAGACCCTCTTTGTTTAGCTGTGAAAGTTTGGCTCCCACACTATACTCTGAGGCATCAGTCTGCACCACAGATTCTTTGGACAAGTCAGGATCCAGGAGTACAGCTTCCATGCACATGGCTTGTTCAGGGAGGCAAAAGCAGTCCTGCATGCCCTTATTCAGATGAACTGGCAGGGCTTCTTTCTAGAAGTTAGCCCTGTCAAAGGGGCAACAATGGTGCCATACCGCTGGAGAAATCACCTGTCATGTCAGGTGAGGCTAGAGAAGACTCAAACCTCGGTCTGGGTCATTAGGAGAGCTATTGCCTGGAAGTTGCAGACCCTGGGGGTCTTCAACCAGTATAGTGTCCACTGCAGGAAGAGGTGAAAAGATCTGAGGCACAAGACCCAGAAGATTATGGAGGTCCAGCTGTGGAAGTCCTCCAAATATGAAAGGAGTGTTCACCAGACCCTGACCCTGACCCCCTAATGTCCCGCATACTGGCAGTTGCCTACCCAGAGCTTGATGGGCAGTTATGGGCCCAATCAATCAATCAATCAATCAATCAATCAATCAAATAATTTGTAGAGCGCACTACATACCCTCAAGGGATCCAAGGAGCTGAGGGAGTGGAAAAGGGGGGTGCTTTAGCTACTGGTCGAACAGCCAGGTCTTGCGTTGTCTCCTGAACGTTAGTAGGTCTTTGGTTTGTCGTAGGATGAGGGGGAGGTTGTTCCAGTTTGTGGCGGCGCGGTGGGACAAAGATCTGCCTCCGGAATGTGGTTCTACAGATGCGTGGGACGGTGGCCAGGGAGAGGTCTTTGGATCAGAGTTTCCTGTTGGGTACGTAGAGGGAGAGTCGGCTGTTGAGGTAGGCTTGGCCGGTCTTGTGGAGTGCCTTGTGTGCGTGGATCAGGAGCTTGAAGGAGATTTTTTTGTCGACAGGGAGCCAGTGCAGGTTACTGAGGTGGGGGTGATGTGGTCGCGGCACGGGACGTCGAGGATAAGGCGTGCAGAGGCATTCTGGATTCTTTGCAGTCTGTTGATGAGCTTGGTCGGGGCGCCGGTGTAGAGGGCGTTTGAGTCTGCTGCTGACTAGGGCCTGGGTGACTGTTTTTCTTGTGTCTCTCAATATCCATCTGTAGATCTTGCGGAGCATACAGAGGGTGTTGAAGCAGGTGGAGGAGACAGCGTTGACTTGTTTGGTCATGGTGAGTTTCAAGTCGAGGATGACTCCAATGTTGCATGCATGGTTGGTGGGTGCGGGGGGTGTCCCCAGTGACGCGGGCCACCAGGAGTCATCCCTTGCTGAGAGGTTGGGCCCGAGGATGAGGATCTCTGTCTTGTCTGTGTTCAGCTTGAGGTGGCTATCCTCCATCCATTCGGCAATGACCTTCGTTCCCTGATGGAGGTTGGATTTGGTGGTGAGAGGGCCCTTGGTGAGGGAGAGGATGAGTTGCGTGTCATCGGCGTAGGAGATTATGTTGAAGTTGTGATGTCGGGCTTTTCATGCGAGGGGTGCCATGTAGACGTTGAACAGCGTTGGGCTGAGGGAGGATCCCTGCAGGACGCCGCAGATGATCTTGGAAGCTTCGGATCGGAAAGGGGTGAGGCGGACTCTCTGGGTTCTGCCGGAGAGGAAGGAGGAGGTCCAGTCCAGGGCCTTGTCTCGGATCCCTGCGTCATGGAGTTGTGTGCGGTGGCAGACAGTGTCAAAGGCAGTGGAGAGGTCCAGAAGGATGAGGTCCGCCGTCTCGCCATTGTCCAGTAGGAGCCTGACGTCATTTGTGGCGGCGGTGAGGGCAGTCTCGGTGCTATGGTTGCTGCGGAATCCTCAGGGGTCCAGGATGCTGTTGTCTTCGAGGTAACGGGTGAGCTGAATGTTGACTATCTTCTTGATGACCTTAGCTGGGAACGGAAGCAGGGAGATGAGCCGGACGGAAGTTTTTGAGTTCGCTTGGGTCCGCCTTAGGTTTCTTCAGTAGGGCGAAGATTTCAGCATGCTTCCAGCTCTCAGGGAAAGTCACGGTCTCGAAGTTGAGGTTGATAATCTTGCGCAGGTGGGATACAATGGAGCTGCTGGCTTTGTTAAAGATGTGGTGTGGAAAGGGGTCAGACGGTGAGCCGAAGTGGATCGTGCTCATGGTCTTGATTGTGTCTTCGATGCTCACGTTGGCCCAGGTTGTCAGGCCGTCGTGGTCGGTGGGGTGCAGCGGGGTCCAGCCTGTTGGAGCCTGATGGGGTCGTCCTGGAGTTGAAGCTGTCGTGGATGTTGGTGATCTTGCTGTGGAAGAAGGTGTTGAGGGAGTCGCACAGGGCTTGCGATGGCAGGATGTCATTCATGTTGGAGCTGGGGTTGGAGAGTTCTTTAACGACGTTGAAGAGCTCCTTACTGTTGTGTGCGTTGTTGTCGAGGCGGTCTTTGAAGGAGGTCCTCTTGGCGGTCCTGATGAGGTGGTGGGGGTTGTGGATGGTGTCTTTGTGGGTTGCGCGGCTGCGCGGCTGCCCGGCGACTTCTCATTGAGCCATATGTTCTCCAACTTCCGACAGGTGCGCTTTGACGCTTGGAGTTCCGGGGTGAACCAGTTGGCTCTCTTGCAGGTGTCTTTGAGGGTTGTTTTTTTCAGCGGGGCTAAGGTGTTGGTGCAGTCATCCATCCATTGTCTGAGGGTGCGCTCACCATCGTCTGGGTTGGCGGGGTTCATCGGTGGGTCGAGTGTGAGGCTTGTCTGTAGTTGTACTTCAGTCATTTTGCTCCAGCAGCGATGGGGGATCTGTGAGGTGAGGTGATGTGTGATGGGTTTCGATAGGTGAAGTGGATGCACTGGTGGTGGTCCAGGTGGGTTCGGAGACGTGGGGGCTTGAGGAGAAAGTGGCGTTGAGCGTGTGTCCAGCGATGTGGATCGGCGTCATGACAAGCTGTTCCAGTCCGAGGTTGGCGAGGTTGTCTATCAGATTGGAGGAGTTGCTGTAGTTGTTGTTCTCCAGAGGGAAGTTCAGGTCTCCGAGGAGGATGTAGTCACTGGAGGTCAATGCGTGCATGCTGATGAAGTCGTCGATGGCATTGCAGAATTGTGGTCGGGTCCAGGGGGGTCTGTAGAAGAGGGTGCCTCTTAAGGTGGTCTTGGGGTCCGTGTGGACCTGGAAGTGCATGTGTTCGGCAGTGCTGAGAGTGTTGTTGATGTTTGTGGAGACCCTGATGGTCTTTTTGTGGACGATGGCGATTCCTCCTTCGACTCCGTTGGTGCGGTCTCTGCGGGTGATCTTGTATCTGTCAGGGATGGCTATGGTGATGTCTGGAGAGGAGGCTTTGTTCATCCAGGTTTCGGTCAGGAAGGTGACATCTGGTGATGCGGTGTCGAGTAGGTCCCAGAGCTCGACGGCGTTTTTGCGTGCGGAGCGGGTGTTGATCAGGATGCATCGGAGCTTGTTGTGTTCTGTCATCGCGGAAGTCTCTGTGTCTTCGATGCAGGAGAAGCTGCAGTTCTGGCAGGTAAAGGGACCGTGGGTGCGCTTCGGGGTGGCCCTGCAGCAGGTGGGGGTCTGTCCTGGGTTGTGAGCCATGAGGGTGCTGGCATCGTATTGCCGTATCAGAGACGGTCTTCATGGCTGGTGCGGGGGCCATGGGTTCTGGCGCTGGGCACGGTCCAGGCATGGACGGGCGCAGACGGGCTTGCCTTAGGCACGCTGTCAGCACGCCAGCAGCACTTCCTTGCAGTGGCCGCTATTATAAAGGGGAGGTGGGAGAGAGGAGCAGCTGGGAGGCGGGTGGTGGTTGGCAGGTGGCAGCGTATGGGCACGGGCAGCAGGGGCAGCAGCGGCAGGAACTGCGGGGAAAGGGCATGGAGGAAAAAAAGGCAAAGAAGGTTACACAAGGCACAACAGGTTACACAGGGCAAAAGTGGTTTACACAAGGCTAAAGGAAACACAAGAAGGTGGAATAACATACAATGGTCAGTGGGCACAGAGCACAAAACACCATGAACTCTGGTGGATCTGCAGCGGGGGGGAGTGACCTACCTTGCAAGGTCAAGGGTCAAGGGCCCAACAGCAGTTACAAAGAGTTAAGTCCTGGCCAGAGTCACACATGTTACTTTTCCAACTTTGTGTGCTAGAGTCAGCCATTTCCCAAACAATGTTTGTGGTGGGCCGTCTGTTACAGACAACGTGAGTCATTCTTTGTGTAAGTCCGGTAATAGGGGCCTGCTGCTGTGCTTTGCCTATTGTGTTTTGAGCAAGAACACAACAGAGTCCTGTCTACATCCAAGTGTCTTTTGTGAGTAGACACCAGGTTGAGTGAAATGAGTATTACTCTCATTTTGTTAGTTGTTCTGAGGAATAATTGTACTACCAGGCAACGTATCTCCCTTGTGTGAGAAGTGATGCTCCCTCACTGGTTTTTCTCATGTGTTGGTGACCCTATTACATATGGCATGACATAGAGTGCACAGTACATGCATTGACTGTACTGCAGTTCCAATTGGTAAGTACTGGTAATCCAGTGAAATGAGTTTGGAAACATCACTAGTGCCATCAGCGTTAGTACCTACATGTTGGCTACTGTGCATTTGCCAGTTGATAATTTATCTGATATATGCTATAGTGTTTCACGATACTCATTCCCTTACCAGTGACATACATAAGGGAGTGATTTGCAGAACTGTAGAGATAATATGTGAGTATCTACAGTTATTACTACAAGGCAATCTGAGTTTGCAATACAAAAGAGGGGTGTGACGTGCCAGGCCATTGGGACTCTAGTGATTCCGCACCTTCATGTCATAGAGATTCTGGGTCTCCCAAAACCTTCAAAGGTGTATTGGCCTGTAGGTATACAATCTATGAATGGCACTATCACCTGTATCAAGCAGGATTGGGCATGTTCATATAGCTATATGAAGACATGTGCTGTGTGAATTCAAAGTAATTATCTCCCAAATGTTTGGACCTCAATGTTTTCAGGTAGCTTTTTATGCTAAATGTGCTACATAGTCCAAAGTCTCATCAGTGTGTAATGAGTATTAGCATGTGACATGATGTCTGCCCCAATATTAATTGATGGTACTTTGCTGTTCAACTTGACCGTCAACACATCATGATAGGTAGATCTGTTGGACTCTGGGCCCTCTGTGAGCAATGTGTGAATCTCAAATTGTATCCATCCTACTTCGATACATCATTTTACAATGGTATAATACAAGTGCCAAAGTATGCAGGTGATCAATTATCTTAGTATGGACCTAGGAATGGAGTGTATCCAACTTTATCAACGATGTTGGCCCTGTCTGGGGTAATGACATGACTGGATTCAACTGTTTGCAAGTTATGTAGCATGTATGCATTAGAGAACCATGAAGTTGGTATGATAACTTAAGTTCATACATTTTTTCTGTTGATTTGTACTGATCAGGTGTGGTAACACAGTTGCAATAAACCCTTGTTATATGTCATTTCAGATACATCTGGAGCAAGTTAAGGAGCAAGTGAAGGAGAATAAGCCAACTGGTGTGGGGAGTGCATTGGAGGACAGCAGCTCAAGCTTGTCATCATCTGAATCATCCTCCAGTGGACACTTCCGAGTGGTGGCAGACCCCAGAGGATCATTGCCACCTTTATCCTTGTCCACCATCCCAGTTCTATCGCCACCCTCTCTGTTCTCACCCTCAAAGTTGGCTTGCCCTATTTTGCTCCAGGCACCTCTAACCCTGCCTGTTAGCCCTGCTGCACTGAGTGAGGAGTCTATGGACCTCATGAGGACCATCTCTGTGGGTAAGACTGCAGTCCTGAATGCCATCCAGGGGCAAGGCCACCAGCTGACCCAGATGGTGGCCTACCTGGAAAGCCTTCACATTGCAATATCTGCCCTAAAGAGATATTTTAAGGCTCTCACTTCCTCCCTCACTGCAGCCTTCTACCCATGCTAACCTTCCACCCAACCTCCTAACCCTTCCCCTTCCAAATACCTAATTCACATGTTTGTCCCCAGCACATGTACCCCTAAGCAAGCACACATTTCAACAGACACTAGCACCACACACAAACAAAAAACATTCAATAAACACAGGCATGTAAGCACTCACCAGACACCCCCCTTACCACGCCCACCACTCCATGCATACTCACAGGCACCACAACAACAGACCTAAACCCATTCACAACCATACCACAAGGCACCACGGAAACAGACACAGGCCCTTACACATCCTCAACTATACCTCCAATCACTACAGCAACAGGCCCAGGCCCTCCACACCCACAATGATACCCTCAGGCACCACAGCAACAGACCCAGACCCCTCCACACCAACAACCATGCCCACAGGCACCATATAAACCGACCTAGACCCCTCTACAACACCTAGTATGTCCACACACAGGCCAAGAATGCAAACACTCACTATCACCCGCACAGCACACAGTTCACACAGCAGACACAATTTACACTTCCACTCCCTCTGCCTTCCAATCTGAACTCCATCTTGGTCATCCTACCCATTATCCCCGTGCAAATGTCTTGTTTTCCTTTTCCCATAGCCCTGTAAGATCTGTGCCTACTTCTCCCTAAGGCATTCAATTCCCTTCAACATCCCACTCCACCCCAGAGAAAATGGAACCACAGCCAATTAAACCAAGCCCAAAACCACTAAAAACAAAAAAACTTCCAAAGGCCAACCCCACCCTTCCACATCCTACTCCACCCCTGAGACACTGGATCCCAACACCACTGAACCCAGCCCATAACCCCAAAAAACAAGAAAAAAAACACCCCTCCCTAAACCACAGTACCTCCTCCCAAGTAACATTTTTGAGGTGCCTGCTATGCCCAATTGATGCCCCTTTAAGAGGAGGTTCCCTGGCAGTGTCAGAAAGGGCAATTGTGTTGGCATAGCATTATTCTGTGGCACATTATTATATCATGGACTAGCCATCGGCCTTAGTTGGACAATATGGTTTGCACAATATGTTCAGTAAAATTGTCATAATTTTGAACGCATAGGTTCTGCCATTTCTTTTCGAATACTTTTCTGATATTGTATACTTATTGATGTGCGACTACAGTTCTGTTTCTTTCATTCTTGATTGCTGCTCCAGTTGTTGCAGTTTATTTATTTTGAGTTTTATATAGCGCGAACAAGACCCTTTCGGGTGACAGAGTGCTTTACAAAAAGTGTGCAAAGAAAAGGGTTACAACAAAGGAAAAATAACGTTAAATATAAATACAGTATCTACACATGTATGTCTATGGACTAATGGCAAACAAGGAAATAGGAGCACATAATGTAGCATAAGTCTAAGGTCTAGAACATATTTCGGCAAGATAAAAGGTACTTGGAAAGGAGGAAGGATGGATTAATCTAGTGGAGATGAGGTGAGTCCTCAGTATGAGAGGAGCTTGTTGGATAGAAAGAGTTTAACTTCTCTCTTTAAGGTGGATGTGGATGGGTTGTAGCTGATTTCAGTAGGGATTGTGGTCCAAATTCTTGGGGCAGTTCCAGAGTAGTATCTGAGATAGTTTTTATTTTATTTTTTCTATTTTTGAGGCTAAAGAAGTAAGGAGCTAGTGCTTCTGGAGTAGAATGTGAAGGTGTTAGGGAGATTGGTAGGTGTGATAGTCAATGTAATGCACACATCACTATCACTGATTATGAGTCCAATATGAATGTGCTGTTACATTGATTTGGATATGGAGGGCATCATACAGATGTATTTGTATAATACATTTAAATTAATCTCACACAGTGCCCTGGCAAATATGTTTTACCATGCCACCCCAACACCCTTGCCTGCTCTGTGGCGGAACATAGTTTTTCAGATGAGTATATGGAAGCAGGTAGTAGTATGACTTACCGTCGGTTGCATCCACGATGGTGTGTGTTTCGGAAGTGATGAAGCAGGTACAGCAGTGGCAGGACATATACGATTGGTTCCATGGTTCCATGGCTGCACAGGACATGTAGAGGTGAGCATTGCCCTTATATACCTCCCTCTCCGCCTGCTCAGATGTGGTGGTTGGACCACCGTGGTCACACCAGCTGTAGGGCAACTTGAAATTGGGTTGGCGGTTTCACTGGTGGTCCGAGTCTCAACAGACTCATTGGCCTATTCTGCAGTCAGCAGTCTCTACAATGTGTATGTTTATAAATGCACATATTTAAAGGGCTCTTCCCTTGGATATGATGCCAATTCAAGACATGCAACTAACGCTCATGTGAACTCCGAGCATTATGAAATTGTTCCAACTTCTCATAATAGTGGAAACCTGTTGTATTCCCTTTACTTGTATTTTGCTGTATCGCTTTAAGACTCACATTCTATGTTCCTGATGTCATATTGTGCTTTGCTTTGTCTGGATTCTATTACAGGACCGGAGGCTTCAGATTATGCTTCTCAAACTTTACTGCATCAACACAGCAGCCAATGAAAATATATTATTTTCGCAACAAACAATAAATTACTACATTTCCCATGAACACCATGGTTATAGGCAACCCCCCATAGTCCATAAGAACCCTCTGCGTGCGTTACACATCCTCTTTCTTTGCTGCTCAAGTCAGAGTTAAGTGCACCTCCCCTGGGTCCCCTCACTCTGCTTGTGTTTGGGTTGTTCCTTTGGGGTTGCTTTGTATTGATTTAATATGTGTTGTATGATTGAGCCATAGCTCTGAATTGAATTATTTTATTATTTTTGTTGGAATTGTTGTTGCACTTTTTCTCTGTTTGTTTACGAACCACTTCAGAGCCGTTGACTTAGGACGTCCGTCTTTCGGTCCTCGCGCTTCTAGCGCTCAGGACAACGGTCTTTGGCCGGCAAGGGGGCCGCCGCGCTAACGCATACCAGCCCGATACCGGCAGCCGCAAGGCGCGCAGAGGCTTCCCTCGTACGCCCTGACGCTTCTCCGGGTGGCTCTCGGCCGACGCGCGCTACCAATTTGGGCTAATTGGGCGGTTTTGGTAGCGTTTGGGCGGCGCGCCTCGTGCTGATCCCTTGGCTTTCTGCGAACACATTGCACACGCGTTCCACATACCGGCGGGTCCCCTTGTGTGATCGCCAGCGCTCTTGAGCCTGTTGGTTGGAAAATCTGCGAGGCCCAGAGTGTGCACATGCTCTCAGAATCAAGGGCCCAGGTCTTTGGCCTTTGACTACAGCTCTGCTGAGGGGGTTTGGGAAATGTTACCGTCAAACTTGTTCGAGTGTGCCCGGGCTGCCCCCCCCGTTACCTCCCCTTTGTACCGGCAGTCGGCCGACGTTCCTTCACGATGGAGGGCTGGGTTCGCTACCCAGATGAGGAACATCAGGATGAGGAGGAGATTGTGGATGGACAGCGGGAAGCTGTTCTAGAGGATAATATCGTGGAAGCCCTGGATGCCTCGGTCCAGGCTTCGGTTTCGAAAGCTATGGAGATGCAAGTCCCGCAGATGGTGCATCAGGCGCTTGCAGAGGCTCTGCGCCCTATTCGGAAACAGCTCGAGGGTTTTGCCAAACGACATGGCTATGGGAAGAAGAAGAAGCAGAAATCCAAACACGCAGCCACTTCTTCCGAGACGTGCTCGGCGGGTCAGCAGTGGCCGCATGCTCAGTCTCTGGCTTCCCTGCCGGCGAAAGGGCCATCGGACCAAGACTACGTGGGCGGAAAGGCCAAGTCCAAACGCCCTATACCTGTGGATACGGACACGGATGACACGAATACGGACACGGGTGCCGACACCGACACCTCGGAGGAGCGCATTCCTCCCTTTAAGAAGGCCAGAACCGAACTGAATCCGGCGGAGGAGAAAATCGGGACATTCAATTTTGACCCGGCGGATATCATCCACCCCGGGTCCTCGGACTGGATCCCTCCCCCGGCGGTCGCTGAGTATCTACACGAGAACCTCCGCAAGCCTTTCAGCAGGGAGGTCCGCAATCGTTTAAGGTCGGAGTGTCCCCGGCCTGAGATTCAAGATGGCGTAGCAGACACTCCAGAGATAGACGCGAGCATGCTCACGTTCTTACGTAAATTCTCCAAAGACCCAAAGAGGGGCTATGGAGACGCAAGTCCCGCAGATGGTGCATCAGGCGCTTGCAGAGGCTCTGCGCCCTATTCGGAAACAGCTCGAGGGTTTTGCCAAACGACATGGCTATGGGAAGAAGAAGAAGCAGAAATCCAAACACGCAGCCACTTCTTCCGAGACGTGCTCGGCGGGTCAGCAGTGGCCGCATGCTCAGTCTCTGGCTTCCCTGCCGGCGAAAGGGCCATCGGACCAAGACTACGTGGGCGGAAAGGCCAAGTCCAAACGCCCTAAACCTGTGGATACGGACACGGATGACACGAATACGGACACGGGTGCCGACACCGACACCTCGGAGGAGCGCCCTCCTCCCTTTAAGAAGGCCAGAACCGAACCGAATCCGGCGGAGGAGAAAATCGGGACATTCAATTTTGACCCGGCGGATATCATCCACCCCCGGTCCTCGGACTGGATCCCTCCCCCGGCGGTCGCTGAGTATCTACACGAGAACCTCCGCAAGCCTTTTTGCAGGGAGGTCCGCAATCGTTTAAGGTCGGAGTGTCCCCGGTCTGAGATTCAAGATGGCGTAGCAGACACTCCGGAGATAGACGCGAGCATGCTCACGTTCTTACGTAAATTCTCCAAAGACCCAAAGAGGGGGTTGGATAGGGCCTGGCGAGGCTGCCAGGATAAGATGTTGGATGTCGTGGGGCCCCTAGCGAAAATTCTGGAAATGGCACTAAAGGCCAAGGAGGGTCCGGACACAGTGGACCAGGACATTCTGGCGGGCTGGGCCCAGCGCGCCATTTGCCTCGTGGGCAACGCGAACTGCGCCATCTCTTCCGAGAGGCGGAAATCCCTACTCCTTTGGATGGACAGCAACCTCACCGAGCTTGCGGAAGCGGAACCCGGGCCCCTGGCGGGGGGTTTCCTCTTTGGCGACAAGTTCGTGAAGGACGTTACTAAATATGTCGGCACCTTCACCGCCCTTGACAAAGCCCAGAGCGGTATCAAGCGAGCCCTGAGCCAGGGGGTTTTCAACAGGGCCGGGCGAGGCGGGGGCCGCTCGTCAGGCCGAGGATTCCAGCAAGGCTCCCAGCGTGGAGACTTTGGCCGTGGCCGTGGAGAGTGGGACTCCACCCGCGGTGGGACTTTCTACCCTTCCAAGCGAAGATTCTCGAAGGGCCGTTTCCAGTCGGGAAACACCAGGGCCAACTTCAAGTCCAGCCAGAACTCCGGTGAGTGTTCCAGATCTTTCCATTCTTCCGTTGGGGGGACGAACGCAGCATTGCATGGCGCATTGGCGAGCTTTGACACAAGATGCATGGGTGCTGCAAACGATTCAGGGTTTTCACCTGGAATTTTATTCCCGCCCAGAGCAGGGTTCTCCCCCTCCGCCTCTCCATTTTTCCCTACAATGTCACAATTTTATAAACGAAGAGGTGGAAGAATTGCTGAAGAAAGGGGCGATCGCAAGGGTTCAAAGGGGCCCTCGGTCTTTCTTCAGCAACGTCTTCCTTGTCCAAAAGAAAGGAGGCGGCAACAGGTTGGTTCTCAATCTCAGGGATTTCAACCAATACCTTACCTACAACCATTTCAAAATTGAGGGGATCCACCTCCTGGCAGATTTGCTGCAGGAAAGGGATTGGTTTGTCCGCCTGGACCTCAAGGACGCTTGTCTGTCTATCCCGATATTCCCACCGCATCGCAGGTTTCTGCAATTCATTTGGGGCAACCAATGTTACGAATACTTGGCACTTCCCTTCGGTCTCTCCTCGGCGCCATGGTGCTTCACGAAAGTGATGAAACCGGTGGTCGCCTTCCTCAGGGAAAGAGGGGTAAGGCTGATCATCTATCTAGACGATATATTAATTATGCCACAGGATCGAAATTGTCTCCTGCGGCATCTGAGCATGACCATGTCTTTACTCCAAAGCTTGGGTTTTGTAGTCAACTCAAAGAAATCGGCACTGGTTCCGACGCAGTCGGTGGATTTTCTGGGTTTCACGATAGATTCTCTATCGGCTCAACTATTCCTTCCGCAGGCCAAGTTGCGGGATTTGAAATCAGAGATACGGAAGTTGTTGGACAGTCAGGTAGTGACTCTCAGGACGCTGGCCAGAGTAGTGGGCATTCTGGCATCGTCCATTCAAGCAATCATTCCAGGGCCCTTACATTACAGAGCCCTTCAAAGGCTCAAGATACAACATCTACGGAGGGGCCTCTCATACACAGACTCGGTACCTCTCTCGGAGGAAGTACGGACGGAATTACAGTGGTGGTTAAGTCACGTAGACGCCTGGAATGGCAGGGCGATTTTCGGGTCAAGACCAGAGGTGGTGATCGAGTCCGACGCCAGCAGATTGGGCTGGGGCACGCGCTGTGGAGAAGTTTCTACAGGCGGCAGATGGTCGGCGCAGGGACTGGAAATGCACATAAATTGTCTGGAACTGTTAGCGGGGTCATTTGCGAGTCGCACTTTGTCCCCGAAACAGACGTCTTGTTGCCTCCTCCTCCGCTTGGACAATGTGTCGGCGGTGAGGTATATCAACAAGTTGGGCGGCACGAGGTCGTCGATGCTTGTTCAAATAGCCAAAGATTTTTGGCATTATTGTCTCCAGAACCAGATTTCGGTGGTGGCGGAATATATTCCGGGCCAGGCCAATCAGGTAGCGGATTGGAATTCCAGACATCTCAGGGATTACAGCGAGTGGAAGCTGCTCCCTCGTGTCTTTCGGTGGCTTCAGGCCACATGGGGCCCGTTTCAGACGGACCTGTTTGCCTCCAGGCTCTCGTTTCAGATTCACCGGTTCTTCAGCTGGAGACCGGATCCAATGGCGGCGGCGACGGACGCCTTTCTCCAGGATTGGTCTCAGGGGACACAGTATGCGTTTCCTCCCTTCCTCATGATTCCCAGGGTGATGACACAGGTAATCAGACAGAAAGCGGAGATAGTCATGGTGACTCCGTGGTGGACGTCTCAGGCTTGGTTCCCCAAGCTCTTGCAGTGGAGCTGCGATTGCCCACGGATGCTTCCGGACTCGAAATGGTTGCTGCAGGGCCCTCAGCGGGCACAGCACCCGTTGCTTCTGGAGGGCAAGCTGTCGCTGATGGCATGGAGGCTTTCCGGGAACAGTGGCAGTTGCCGGGAATTTCGGACGAAACTGCTGAGTTTATCAGACAGGCATGGGCGCCTTCCACCAGGAAACGTTATTCCTCAGCCTGGAAAAACTGGGTGGATTGGTGCGTGGGACGACGTTTGGATCCCGTGGGGGCGGAGTTGTCCCAGGTTCTGAATTTCCTGACGGAAAAGGCCGGATCAGGTTTAGCGTACCGGTTGGTTAATAATTTTCGGTCGGCAATTTCGGCGGGGCATGCCCAGATAGACGGGAAACCGGTGGGCATGCACCCAATGGTATGCAAGCTGTTAAAGGGCATCAGGGCTGCCAAGCCGCCCGCGCCCAAATATACAGGTTTGTGGGATGTATCCTTAGTGCTTTCTTTATTCAATACATGGCCGAGTGATGCTCTTCTGTCCAGAAAGCAGCTATCGGCAAAACTGGCTATGTTATTGTGTTTATCCTCTTGCAGACGGACTTCGGATGTGAGAGCGCTCGACGTAACAGGTAGAGTGTTCACCCCGGAAGGGGTTTCCTTTCATATTACAGGTCGTACTAAAACTTTGTCACGTCACATTTCATATAATGCTTTTCCTTCAAGTGACAAATTGTGTGTGGTTCATTGCTTGAAAGCTTACGAGGAATGTACTAAGGCCTTGCGGCCGCAGGGTTGTAAACAATTGTTGATCGCCATTCAGAAACCCTTCAAACCTGTGGCTGCGGCCACGATTGCTAGATGGCTTCGTTATGTGATGGTCGAAGCTGGTGTAGATACTAGAATATTTGGTGCTCATTCTGTGAGAGGCGCAATGGCGTCGAAATCGTTTGGGTTGGGGTCAAGTATCCAAGATATCATGCGTTGTGCAGATTGGTCGTCTGAATCGACTTTCAAAACGTTTTACTATAAGCCGGTGGGAGATATTACTTCTGTTGTATTTAATCAAGCTTTAAACCAAGCATAATCTGAAGCCTCCGGTCCTGTAATAGAATCAAAAATTTGCTAGCATTCGCGCCAAGAATTTTCAATTCTATTAAGGACACGGAGGCGAGGATTATCCCACCCGGCTTAATGTCTGTATATCATACGCTTGCCCACCCTGTATTTCAGTGATTACGGTGGTGTTATCCTTTTTTCCAGGAGCTGAGAAAAAGTCGGATTAAGAGACGATGGCCGTCAAGCTGTTGAGCTGAAGTTATTCTTCCATGTTGAAGTTCGTGTTGGTTCATGCAATGGACTTTCGCCTCAAAGAAAGAGGATGTGTAACGCACGCAGAGGGTTCTTATGGACTATGGGGGCGTGCCTATAACCATGGTGTTCATGGGAAATGTAGTAATTTATTGTTTGTTGCGAAAATAATATATTTTCATTGGCTGCTGTGTTGATGCAGTAAAGTTTGAGAAGCATAATCCTCGCCTCCGTGTCCTTAATAGAATTGAAAATTCTTGGCGCGAATGCTAGCAAATTTTTGATTCTTCCTTGTCAGTTAGCTCCCTGGCTTTCTGATGGGAACACCAGTTATTCTCTGTAGTACTTAATAAATATCCTCTATCTTTTATTACTTTGTTATCCGCCTCTCTACTTCCATTTCAACAAAACCCTACAATATTGGGCAAAAAGTCAGTATTGGTACTGCATGTGTTGTTTTAGATCAATGTTCGGTAGCAAATACTGAAACACATCATTGTATAGCTCTAAAGGTAAAGTAATTCTTTTTACATAAGACACAATTTTCTGGAGCAAATGGTGAGTTATATGCTGAAAGGTTACATCTAACCCCACCAACACCGGCAGATATAGCTGAAATAGCTACAAACTCTGTGGAACTCACATGAAAAGTACAAACGAAGACTCATAACAGAAAGAGAAAAAGTAAAAAAGATTAATGTTTAAACAATTATTAGCAGTAATGATATTAGGGGCAAGCAACAAAGAGAAAAAGAACAAATCATTCAACAGGAATTAACAAATAAATCACAAAGTTAGATTTGTGCTGTCAATCAGAAATGCGAATGCTAGGTCAAATTCGGATTTAAAAATTACATATCATATTATACTTCTCGAGAGGGGGTCCTTTGGCAATGGTGACTAAAGATACCATCATAATTTAAGGATAAATGCTAGGATCCTTAAGCTTTCCAGAAGCAAATCTGACTGAACATATATAATTGGAGGTCTGCTTTGGTACTGTTGAAAGACATATTGGATGGACAGCGGCTGTTCTTGGCTTCTGGGCATTAAAGTTAATCATAGAATCAGAAAGTCTACAATGGTCTCAAAGGATGTGGGTGGTACCATTATTATAACGTTTCCAGAAGGCATTATGAGTCAATTGATGGTGGTATGATATGCAGTGGTTGTTACGCTACCAGAAGGCATTGTGCACATGGAGCAAAAACAACACTAATATAGAGAAGCCTACACACCTATCAAAGAGGAATGTACCTGGATGAGTGTCAGGGAATTTGCAGGACCTACACAATGACAGGAAAACCAGTAAACAAGGGAATGGGCTTTGTCATTTGCCCTGGAGAACTGTGTTGATTTTTCTTCAGGTTTCAAAATTCTTTTCAACTGAAAATGGATGTCATTATAGCTATTATTATATTACTATACAACCCATTACAGTCTTATTGGAGACTTTGATGGGCAAGACTGAAGACAGGTTGCTAGTGGGTCACATGTCCCGCTGATTGACTCTTGTGTTTGCCACATGCTAAGGTTTCAGGAGCACCCTGCAGACCACCCACTACCTGCTGCTTTCTGAAGCAATTTCTATTGATCATTAATCGGAGAGGGCGGTTTGTTCTGTGCCTGCTATTTCCTTTAATCGCAGGAGATCCACTCAAGAATATTCTCTCAATACTCTCGATGTCTTTCATGTGCAGCTCGTGTTGGGACACAAAATAGAAAAAAAAGGGTAGCAATGGAGGAGATAGGAACAAGGGAAAGGAGAAGTTGTGAGGGGAAAGTAATACAAAGCTACAGCCAAACAGTTGGCGGCTTTTCACTACCAAGGAGGGTGGATCATAAAGTACATATTTAAATAAATAATGCATCCTGTGGTATTTGCATTTTGTATACCATTACTCACAAAGCTTGCACCATACCATCACACATAATCACGCCCTTCTTTTCCTGCCCCACACCCGTCCATTCTCTCAGGGGCAGCTCTAGCCGTACAATTTGAAATCCAGTGCACTGCTCCAAAACACATTCAATACAACCATCAAGCACAGGTCAACCAGCTGTTGCTCCTTCATTTAAAAAAAGCCTTCACCTTATTCCTACTGCAGATATATTTCCAGCAGATAATTGAAGAGCCTCATCAGGCATTTAGCTCTGACATATGTAGCACAGCACCAGGCGAGGGTAGGAACATGCATTAATTTTTTCACAGGACTAGGAAATTCATATAAGTGTGAAGAAGGCTTACAGGTTGAAGCACAGTTTGTCCCCTGCAAAAGGCTTCTCCATATCCTCTCTGTCAGAGATGGTATAATATGAGGTATATGCTTTTGCAAAATGCAGGATTTCATTGCTGCAATCCCAAAATTGACTAAGAAGAATGACAAGGTCATATTTTGAGCACTATTCTTTGGGGCACATCTAGTTTCACACACAGAATCCTGGTAAAGAAGAATCATGATTGCTTCAGCTAGAACGCAGGTGGGAACCGGTTGGGAAAAGAAGTGAACTTTCAATTTCTGATATTATTCTTGCATGAGATCTTCTCCTCGCCATCTGAGGTCTCCACTAGATATTTTGTTTGAAGGCTCTTATTATGAGTTTTGCAGTTCAATGGACCACCAAACCCGTGGTGGCAGTCCGCCAGACTGGCACTCTTCCTCCTGCATTAGGACTGTGGGGGTTTGACTACCACTAGGGATCCACAATCCCTGGCAGTGGTGCAGCAGTCATAGACCCCTAATATGTTAGGCGTGCCGCAGTGCACCGCCAAGCATTTTGGAAGTCTCCTCACCACCACACTTTCCATGGCGGTGCAACTGCCATTAAAAATTGTTTCTGTGAGGAAACAAAGGGGGACCTACAGTGCTCCCTGTTGCCTCGGTGCCATGGGGTGCCGCCCCTGTGTGCATGCACCTCAAGTTCATGCAGGCCATGGTCTTGTTAGTCCATGTCCTACAGGAACTGCCTATGACTCTCCCATTGCTGTGCCTTTTTCTAAGTCACCGCAAGGGGACTGACAAAGAAAAGCCCACCAAAGTATAAACAAGTCATACTCTAGTGGCTGTTCTTTAATGGCTTTGGCGGTCTCGGGGCGGCATCATGGCATCTCCACATTGAGACCGCTAATGTCATAATAAGGCCCAAAGTGAACATTACTGCAATAAGGGTGATTGAAGCAGCTAAAATGGAGATGGGGGGATTTTGTTCCGTTGTAAATGCTGCTTGGACCCGCTATGCAAATAGTTACATGATCTTCCATCACGGGTGCATATTTTTTCAGTATTTACGCCTCCACAATCCTATTGTGATTCCTTGCAGAGTGGAACAACGCAAGCATGGAAAGCTACAACGTTTTTGATTGCAACTCGCACAAGATTTAATGTTTTGTCAATTTGAGTCTGCATTTTCCACTGAGGGTGGGATCAGGACAGCCGGGAATTATCCTTTATGACGCAACTTTTACCATGCACTGCCTTTACAACGCAGGTTTTTCAACGCAGGTCATTACAACGACTTGCGCTGGGGGCGCTCTAGGATAGGTAATAGTTTAATTTACTATCCAACACCTTCCCTACTATCCACGGGGACTGAAGTTGGAATAGTAAATTAAACTATTCACTATCCAGCACCCCCCAATGTAGTCGTTGTAACGACTTGCGTTGAAAAATCTGAGTTGTAAAGGCATGCGTGGTAAAAGCATGCGTTGTAACAACATACATCCGGACAGCCTTCACAAGGGTTTTGTTTTTTCTCTTAAACCGAGACTATCACAATTGTTAGTAGATTTCTGAGATTTCCAATATGACTTCATGCAATCTCTTTATGAAATGGTAAAATACCTCGGCTTTAATTCATTTCTTTATTTGGTAAGAAAACATTCACACTATAAAAAATGTAGAGCAAATCCAATATACATTACACCGTTTAGTTTTAATGAAAGACTTGCATTCCAAATTGATTTAAGGGAAACTTCATTATAAACATTACAGATAATGTGAAACAAATAATTCCTCATCTCGAAGTTAAACATGAATTCAAAAGTGCTTTTTATTCTCTGGAGTATATGTAATCCAATAACTCATTAGTCGTTAGATATAATTTTCCCTCGGGTAACGAGACAGCAGATACAGCTTTAAATCATTTGAAATTGAGGAATTGATCAAAGACCTTAAAAACGCTGGGCTCGATTGCCAAGAACTGACCCCAATCGTTTCTTATGCTCCGAATGCATTAAAGAAATATCATTGACAGCAATGGAAATGAATGTCACATTTAATCAAGAGTTTTGACCCAGTTAAATATTAAGAAATTGATATATTCTTGGCGTCACAGAATGTTCTTATTTTTCGGAAATGTGCAGCGTGACACAGAAGCTGCTCATTAATTCGAATTCAAGGAGAACAATCTCTATTGTTTCTGCCCAACAGCACAGTACATCAATCCCTTCCCTCACATTATTGCATATTGATGGGAAACGTTCCCACGGACAGGCAAAAAAAAAAAATATTAAGTCAGCACTTATACATTCAAAGCGACTGAATGGATAAGGAGGCTAATGCCTCGAACTAAGTTTAAATGACTTCCGTTTTCCTTAATAATTGCTTTTTTTTTTGCCTAAACGTGTTAAAAACAGGAACCTGTTTGACTCGCAGATCCCAAAGGCTCGGCGGTGTATGTGATGGAAGAAACGGTTATGGTTCAAAGACATTGAAATCAGATGAAAATGATTCTAACTTTCTCAAGTTCGCGAAAGGTCAGGCAAGTTACTCAAAGCGCTACAGGGGAGAATTAAAGAAATGCTAATTATCGGCAAGTCAATAAGGAATGCACCTCTATGTGGCGTGTTTTGGGGCAGTGTAAACGTGTAATCGACTAGGCTATTTATAGGATAAGTGGTGGCGCGCTGCAATGGCTGATGGTGATACCAAAGAGAATGTTTTATCTGTCACCTAAGTTAAATATTTTTTAGAGGATATTGTAAAAGTAAAGCAGACATTAAATTACCCACGTAATCAGTTTTTGACATTACTAACTATAATATATAATATTATGTGATGCCATCACATTGGTATGAGCTGCATGTTTATGAGACCTGACGCAATGCGGCGTTCTGTCAGCATTGCATCAGAAAAAACTCTATTGCATTGCGTTACTTACTTGCGACATGGATGTGCTCTATTTATGGTCCTGAACACCATGTGGCAAATATCGAAGGTGCATCAAAAATTCTGATGCATCGGTGAGAAGAATGTCGCAAAGGGTTTTAATGCAACTGCTCCCTAAGTGACGCAAAGCTGATTTGCATGTTACAAAGCACCCTCACATGCCGCAAACCAGATTTGAGTCATGCAGGGGAGTTTAAAGAAATTGGGGCAGATTTACGAGCCCCGTGTGCCACATATGCGCCGAAGTTGCGTCACTCCTGTGACAGAGCAGCGGCATAAACAATGCGCCATGTTGCCACCTATTTACAACGTGACACATGTAGGGAGATGTGTCATGTTGCAAAGTCCTGCGCCACATGAAACCTGCAGCAGGTTTCATGTGGGCGTTCCGGCGCAGGGGGGGTGTTCCGTCGCAGGAACGCTTTGGAAAAGTGCCTGAGTGAAATCTACAAGATTTCACTCAGTCACTTTTCTGACGCTGCTGCGTCAACATTTTTCGCCTGCTTGGAGCAGGAGTAAGGCATGATGCACCATGTTGAGAATAGGCCAGGTTGGAACAGTGCTGGAGTTGCGTCGCGCCCAGGACACAACTCCAGCACTGCGCCATCCTTACACCGGCAGATGCGACACGCATCTGTTTATCCTTGTGCCATTATTTGATGTTTATACCCTGGCTAATGCGTCGCCTTTGCTGTTGTTTTTAACACTTGCACACTCACTTGTCACTGATTGTATATAGCACTTGCACCAAGTGTCACCGGGTTGTCACAAGATCCACTCTGTACAGTGCTGCTTTAACTGTATTGACCCTTGAAAGCTTTTCCCTGTTGCTTTTGAAAATAAGATTACCCTTTCTGAAAAGCATTTGACTCCTTGGTTTTCCTTCTTTGTAATGCATGTTGCATACATTTCTAAAACTGTCTTCGCATAATACCTGTTGGGAACTGTCTTTGCTCACATGATACACCCATCCCAATGAGGTTTATGGGTCTTCTCCTGTTGTTCTCACACATGGAGCAGGAGTAAGGCATGATGCACCATGTTGAGAATAGGCCAGGTTGGAACAGTGCTGGAGTTGCGTCGCACCCAGGACACAACTCCAGCACTGCGCCATCCTTACACCGGCAGATGCGACACGCATCTGTTTATCCTTGTGCCATGATGCATCGCATTGCAAATGTGGTGCATCTGTGGTGGCGCAAGGGTAAATTTGTGTCACGCATCTTTCCTGGTGCATCCCTGCTGATTTGCAGGGATGCACCAGGAATTGTAAATCTGCCCCATTATGTATTTGAATCTTTTAACATCTGTGAAACGCAGAACGGGATCTTCGGACTAATGCAGCAGCCAAAATGTAAAGAGACTACAAGATACTAAAATGTAATTGCTTCGTGTGAGGTCAGCTATACTCAAACTTAAGGCTTCTTCTATATATCATTGAAGGGACTCTCCCGATATATACTGGGTCAACCTTGAAATCATTGACCAAGGGTTCAATGAATCTCCCAAGATCCATCTGTGTCCTGTTGATGGTCTCATTGACACATTTCAATTGAGACCGAAACATAGAAGTGCAACCCATTCTTCCATTTAGTTATTGTTAAATTAAATAAGTTTGAATCTTGGCTCCGATGATTAGGATTGACTCAATCTCTGAGTATGAGGAGATGGGTATTTATACATTGATGACTAGCATACTTTAATTTTTTCATCTTTGATTTCTGTTATCAATGTATTTGAGAACTGTTTGCTTTTAGACCCCTGTCTTATTTTGAATATAAATCAAATTATTTTTGATACACCCTATAATTTATTTAATTAATACATCATGTAGGTTTTGAATGATTTGTTTCATGGTGTCATATGTTGTCCCTTCATACAGGATATACTAAAGATTTTTTAAGATTTTCTTTTTTTTTAAATGAAGCAGGTTTACCTGTTTATCATTTGAATCTACAGCACTTCAGAACGATCAGTGACACAATATCGATCCTACAAATATCAAGATACACAAATATTGGAAATTTTAATTTTGAGACCAAAAATATTGACTCTATATACATAATTATAAAAATCAATAATATCAAGCACACAAATAGCTTTAACAAAAATATTGTTTTTCGTTTAAATCAATAATAAAAATATTGAAAAGACAAATATTGTTACCTATAAATGAGCATAAATCATGTAAAAATATTGATTACCACAATAGTGACTACAAAATGATCTTCAACATAACTAATAAATAAAAAAACACCAAATGCTAATTTTCACATAAACCAATCACTGTAAGTAAACCTGAAACTTATCACAAACATCTAGAATTAATTTAAAATAGATTACATCACCTAAAATAAACGTTCCACCCATAAAAATAGTACACCTATACAATATACAATAAATGCGTCTAAAACATTATTATTTACCACTAACATTTAAATACAAATAACAATATAAAGTGTTATATCAAAACAAATAACCTCAGAGTTCAATAAATTAGCATTTACTAAACAAAGACCTAACTGATGAAAAAAACTAAAATTATACTAAATCAACCAAAAAATCACACTGTGAACATCTTTAATGCTGCAGTCCATGCTCTGCAGGAACTTGTGTGCATGTACACAGGGGGGCACATGTTGTGACCCCCTGTGTACAGCCACAAGGCGTGAGGTTCCACCACACTTTTCATGGCAGCCACACTGCCATGAAAAGTGTGGTGATGATGAAACTCATAATATTCTTGGTGGGGCTGCTGTTGCCCCGGCAATCATATTGGGACCTCAGGACCACTATGCAACCAACAGGGACTGCCGGTCCCCTGGCAATTATAACGGTTGCCATTGTCCCAGGGCAGCCCGACCACCCTAGTTGTAATAGCGTGGTCGGGAGACCACCAATGTGAGTCCACCAGCCTCATGATGTGGTTCCAAATACCCCCTACCCTAAAAACCCTTAAAAAATCTCTAAAAGCAGCACCTAACTTGCCTCCTGTAAAAATGAAACAAAGTAACACCAATAGATTACACAATAGAAGCCAGCAGTAAAAAAAAGGTCTTCAAATTAAACTAAAAAGAAGACTGTCCCCTCAAAGTAATAATTGGGAAATATAGTAAAAATGTTTACTCAATAAATTAAAATTGTCAAAAAATACCTTTCTAAAAACATGTGCGCAATCTATTTATTATACTAAATTCGCAGAAAACGCGGCGGTAGCGGGTGAATAAAAACCGCCCGACGTGGGCGGTGACAATCAAAAAACGACCGCAGCGGTCAAAAACGCAGCAGAAATGCAACAAGCCGCCGCAAGCATAGCGGAGACACCGCACAGGAAATTAGGAAATTCCAGATGGTCCTGCGGTACGATCTGCGGTTTCCGGCCGCCGCGGTCGCAAAATGGAGTGAATGGGAGAGCCTGCGGAAGAGCTACAGCATAGCCATCACAGCGGACGATCCAAACAAAACATGGCAGACGATGCAAAAACACCAGCCTCTTCACTGATCACAATCCTTTGCAACACTTCAGAAGAGAAGGGAATACACCAGACCTGACAGGAGAGGCAAGAGAACACAGCACACTCACCGCCACCACCACCACGACCATCACACCAGTACCAACAATCCCCCAGCACATAACACACCTCACACACAAACACCAAACACTTTGACCACTACACACCATGGCATCACAAAACATGCCCAAATTCAAAGAGAGTGAGTTGACAATCATGGTAAATGAGATAGTCAGAGCAGAACCACAACTGTTTGGTAGCCTGGTCCAAGAGACACCTTTAGCCACAAAGATCCAAATGTGGAAAAGGATAGTCCAAAGGGTCAATGCAGTAGGGAACACCCTGCGATCCAAGAAGGAGATCATGAAGGAGAGGCATGATCTCAATAGGGTTGTCAAAGAGAGGAGAAACAAGAACCGAGAGCTGGCTGACAGGACTGGCGGTGGCCCTCCCACTGCACCAAAACCATTCACCCCATGGGAGGAGAAGGTGCTTGCCATACTGCATCCTGAGAGTCTCGAAGGAGTATCCGGGGGAGTGGAGGCTGGTAAGTACAAACAAATGTTAACCAACACACTGCCATGTACTTTCTTGCACAACCCAAACTCCATTGTATTGTACACCCTCACCTAACAGGTAGGTTGCCATCTTGCCTTGGAGGTCTGTTTGGGGAGGGAGTCCTGTACCACATCTCCCACCATGCCCTTTGTCCCACACCCCAGCAGGATGGATCATGCCCTCACCCAGAAGCACTTTGAAGCCATTGCAATACACCAAACAAACTAACGGGTAGATAGCCGTCTTGCCTGGGAGGCCTGTTTGGGGAGGAAGGCCTGTACCACTGCTCCCACTCTGCATCCTGTCACAAAGCATTATCAAGATGAATCCCTCACCCACCCCACCCAGAAGCACTTGGGAGCCATTGTATTGCCCTGTCCCACACCCCACCAGGATGGATCACTCCCCCACCCAGAAACACTTGGAAGCCATTGCAGTACACCAAACAAACTGACAGGTTGGTAGCCATCTTCACAGGCAGGTTGTTTGTGGGTGGGAGACCTGCACTGGTACTACCTTCATGCTCCCTGTTCCACCCGTTAGCAGGATGTAGCACTCCATACCAACCCAGAAGCAGTTTGCAGCCATTGTATTGTTCACCCTCACCTAACAAGTAGGAACCCATCTTTCCTGGGAGGCCTGTTTGGGGGAGGGAGGCCAGGTCCACTTCTCCCACCATGCCGCCAGTCCCACACCCCAGCAGGATGGATCACTTCCACACCTCGAAGCACTTGGAAGCCATTGCAGTACACCAAACTAACTTACAGGTAGGTAGTAATCTTCACAGGCAGGGTGTCTGTGGGTGGGAGGCCTGCACTACTACTACCACCATGCTCTCTGTCCCACACCTAAGCAGGATGTAGCACTCCACACTAACCCAGAAGCAGTTTGCAGCCATTGAATTGGTCACCCTCACCTAACAGGTAGGTAGCCATCTTGCCTGGGAGTTCTGTTCGGGGAAGGGTGGCCAGTAGCACTTCTCCCACCATGCCCCCTGTCCCACTCCCCAGCAGGATGGATCACTCCCTCACCCAGAAGCACTTGGAAGCCATTGCAGTACACCAAACAAACGTAGAGGTAGGTAGCCATCTTGCCGGGGAGGCCTGTTCCATTACTCCCACCATGTACCCCATCCCATAGCATCATCAAGATGGATCCCTCTCCCAGCCCACCCAGAAGCTCTTGCAAGCCATTGCATTGCTCAACCTCACCTAATAGTAGGTAGCCATCTTGCCTGGGAGGTCTATTTGGGGGAGGCAGGCCTGTACCACTTCTCCCACCATGCCCCCTGTCCCACACCCCAGCAGGATGGATCACTCCCTCTCCCAGAAGCACTTGGAAGCCATTGAGTACACCAAACAAACTTACAGGTAGGTAGCCATCCCCACAGGCAGGGTGTTTGTGGGTGGAAGGCCTGCACTACTAATACCACCATGCTCCCTGTCCCACCCCTAAGCAGGATGTTGCACCCCACACCAACCCAAAAGCAGTTTGCAGCCATTGTATTGTTTACCCTCACCTAACAGTTTGGTAGCCATCTTGCCTGGGAAGCCTGTTTGGGGGAGGGAGGCCTGTTCCACTTCTCCCACCATGCCCCCTGTCCCACACCCCAGCAAGATGGATCACTCCCTCACCCAGAAGCGCTTGGAAGCCATTGCAATAAACCAAACGAACTTACAGGTAGGTTGCCATCTTCACAAGCAGGGTGTTTGTGGGTGGGAGGCCTGCACTACTACTACCACCATGCTCCCTGTCCCACACCTAAGCAGGATGTAGCACTCCACACCAACCCAGAAGTAGTTTGCAGCCATTGTATTGCTCAACCTCACCTAACAGCTAGGTAGCCATCTTGCCTGGGAGGCCTGTTTGGGGGAGGGAGGCCTGTACCACTTCTCCCACCATACCCCCTGTCCCACACACCAGCAGGATCCATCACTCACACACACAGAAGCACTTTGAAGCCATTGCAGCGCACCAAACAAACTAACAGGTAGGTAGCCATCTTGCCTGGGAGGCTTGATTGGGGGAGGGATGCCTGTACCACTTCTCCCACCATGCCCCCTGTCCCACACCCCAGCAGGATGGATCACTCCCTCACCGAGAAGCACTTGGAAGCCATTGCAGTACACCAAACAAACTCACAAGTAGGTAGACATCTTCACAGGCAGGGTGTTTGTGGGTGGGAGGCCTGCAACTACTACTACTTGGAGGCTGCCCTCGAGCCGATGTGGGCTGACGAGCTCGTGGAGAGGCACCTGCGCGCCTGGAGAGATACTACGTTCCAAGGATACGGCAGCCTGCTCGGCAGCCCCAAATAATGCCTAATCTCTGCTGATGACAGATAATAATCTAGAAACACGTGTCCAGAGATGGCCAGCACTAATCTGCACCCACCTGGTGAAACACTCTAAAGACTTTGCAAGTGTACTCGCTTGTCGGACTGCATCAACCATGATGCTTAGGGGCGACTCTTCTGAGAGGTGAAGCGGTGTGCTCCCACACCTATTTTCTACTACTACCACCATGTTCCCAGCCCCACCCCTAAGCAGTATGTAGCACTCCACACCAACCCAGAAGCAGTTTGCAGCCATTGTATTGTTCACCCTCACCTAACAGGTAGGTAGCCATCTTGCCTGGGAGGCCTGTTTGGGGAAGGGATGCCTGTACCACTTCTCCCACCATGCTCCCTGTCCCACACTCCAGCAGGATGGATCACTCCCTCACCCAAAAGCACTTGGAACCCATTGCAGTACACCAAATGAACTAACAGATAGGTAGCCATCTTTTCTGGGAGGCCTGTTTAGGGGAGGGAGGCCTGTACCACTACTCCCACCATGCACCCTTTCCTACAATCCAGCAGGATGGATCACTCCCTCACGCAGAAGCACTTGAAAGCCATTGCAATACACAAAACAAACTTACAGGTAGGTAGCCATCTTCACAGAGAGGTTGTTTGTGGGTGGGAGGCCTGCACTACTAGATCGGTGCTCCCTGTCCCACCCATAGGCAGGATGTAGCACTCCACACCAACCCAGAAGCAGTTTGCAGCCATTGTATTGTTCACCCTCACTTAAAAGGTAGTTGGCCATCTTGTCTGGGAGGTATGTTTGGGGAGGGAGGCCTGTACCACTTCTCCCACCATGCTGCCTTTCCCACAACTCAGCAGGATGGATCACTCCCTCACCCAGAAGCACTTGGAAGCCATTACAGTACACAAAACAAACTTACAGCTAGGTAGCCAACTTCACAGGCAGGGTGTTTGTGGGTGGGAGGCCTGCACTACTACCACCATACTCTGTGTCCCACACCTAAGCAGGATGTAGCACTCCACACCAACCCAGTAGCAGTTTACAGCCATTGTATTGCTCACCCTCACCAAACAGGTAGCTAGCCATCTTGCCTGATAGGCCTGTTTGAGGGAGGGAGGCCTGTTCCACTTCTCCCACCATGCCCCCTGTCTCATACACAAGTAAGATGGATCACTCCCACACCCAGAAGCACTAGGAAGCCACTGCAGTACACAAAACAAACTTACAGGTAGGTAGCCATCTTCACAGGCAGGGTGTTTGTGGGTGGGAGGATGCACTACTACCATCATACTCTGTGTCCCACACCTAAGCAGGATGTAGCACTCCACACCAACCCAGTAGCAGTTTGCAGCCATTGTATTGCTCACCCTCACCTAACAGGTAGGTAGCCATCTTGCCTGGGAGGCCTGTTTGGGGGAGGGAGGCCTGTACCACTTCTCCCACCATGCCGCCAGTCCCACACCCCAGCAGGATTGATTACTCCCTCACCCAGAAGCACTTGGAAGCCAATGCAGTATACCAAAAACAAACGTACAGGTAGGTAGCCATCTTCAGAGGCAGGGTGTTTGTGGGTGGGAGGCCTGCACTACTACCACCATGCTCTCTGTCCCTCACCTAAGCAGGATGTAGCACTCCACACCACCCCAGAAGCAGTTTGCAGCCATTGCATTGTTCACCCTCACCTAACAGGTAGGTAGCCATCTTGCCTGGGAGGCCTGTTTGGGGAAGGGAGGCCTGTGCCACTTCTCTCTCCATGCTCCCTGTCCCACACCCAAGCAGGATGGATCACTCTCTCACCCAGAAGCACTTGGAAGCCATTGCAGTACACCAAACAAACTTACAGGTAGGCAGCCATCTTGCCTTGGGAGGCCTGTTTGGGGAGGGAAGCCTATACCATTACTCTCACCATGTACCCTGTCCCAAAGCATCATCAAGAAGGATCCCTTCCCACCCCACCCAGAAGCACTTGAGAGCTATTGCATTGTTCACCTTTACCTAATAGTAGGTAGCAATCTTGCCTGGGAGATCTGTTTGTGGGAGGGAGGCCTGTACCATTTCTCCCACCATGTCCCCTGTCCCACACCCCAGCAGGATGGATCACTTCCTCACCTAGAAGCACTTGAAAGCCATTGCAATATACCAGAAAAACTTACAAGTAGGTAGCCATCTTCACAGGCAGGGTGTTTGTGGGTGGGAGGCCTGCACTACTACTACCACCATGCTCCATGTCCTACCCCCGAGCAGGATGTAGCACTCCAAACGAACTCAGAAGCAGTTTGCAGCCATTTTCTTGTTCACCCTCACCTAACAGGTAGGTAGTCATCTTGCCTGGGAGGCCTGTTTGGGGGAAGGAGGCCTGTGCCACTTCTCCCACCATTCTCCCTGTCCCACACCCCATCAGGATGGATCAATCTCTCACCCAGAAACACTTGGAAGTCATTGCAGTTCACCAAACGAACTAACAGTTAGGTACCCATCTTACCTGGGAGGCCTGTATGGGTGAGGAAGGCTTGTACCACTACCCTCACCATGCACCCTGTCCCACAGCATCCTCAAGATGGAGCACTCCCCCACACCACCCAGCAGCACTTGGGAGCCGTTGCATCACATTCATCAAACTTACAGGTAGGTAGCCATCTTCACAGGCATGGTGTTTGTGTATGGGAGGCCAGCACTACTACTTCCACCATGCCCCCTGTCCTACATCCCAGCAGGATGGATCAGTCCCTCCCACCCACAAGCAGGTGGCAGTCATTGCATTTTTCTGCTTCACCTAACAGGTAGGTAGCATGTACGTGCAGCCACACATCTGTCACCAATGAAATGGTACCATATGCCAACACCAGCCCTCTCCATGCACAAATATGCACACCAACCCCACTTGGCATGCACAGTGTGCACACAGGTAAGCAAAGGGATCTGTCACAGATAACAAAGAGTCACACACCAATGGACATGCACAAGGAAGAGCGTGCACAACCATGCACAGCACACACTGATGAGTCCATTGCCATGTGGCACAATCAGCAAGGAGCATGTAAAATCAGAGAAAGCATTTGTGGGCTCATAAATCCAAATATGTACATTACAGGTCAAAGTCATGCAGTACAATACAATGGCCACTCCATGGCCAGATGTGACGTCATCCAGGGCATACGAATCAACATTGAGAGAACCATTAAACTCATATGTACTGGTCCCTACATGGCAACTTGTCCCTGTGAACATGATCACAGCACGATTTGCATGCAATGTATCAACATCTGACAAGATGTACGAGTAATGTATGTACCTTTGCATCATGTCATGAGGCACAGTATTGCACATAGCAAAAGATGTGAAGACCAGTCAATTGTGTACTGTACAGACACTGGATTACACACAGCTAACAGAATTCTTGCTGAGTGCACAACACTGACCATTCCCCATGTGACCAAGAACTCACTGCTGAGGACAACATCAATGACCAGCAGCGCCAGTCTCCACCCCCGGTACATGGACTCTCGGATGTAGACTAAGGGGCCCATTATGATGTCGGGCAGATTGCCCCCGCCAGGCTGGTGGTAGCCACCGCCGGCCTGGTGGGGGCAATCCGCCCGACATCCTCTCCAGAATCCCCCCCCCGCCATATTAGAATGGCGGGGTAGACCGCGGCGGACAAAAAGACCGTCCACCGCTTTTTTATAAATGTTTAATATGGTGGTGGTGTCTATTAGACACCGCCAGCCATATTAGCATAGGCTTTCAGACATTCCTTTCCATGGCGGCAATGCCGCCACGGAAAGGCATGCGGTATTCACTCTGGGGGACCCCTGTGGGCCCCCAGAGTGAAGGAGGGGTGGGGATTGCACACGGGGGCTACCTGTGGTACCCCCCTTCATTTGCATAAACAAAGCGGCAGGCACCGCACGGTGCCTGCCGCTTTGTTTATGCAAATTCTGAAATGCATTTTTAGCATTGTGGCGGGTGGTGCCGGGAGTACAGACCGCCACAATGCTAAAAATGCAGGATGTGCCCGCCACTGTGGCGGGCACATCCTAATACCCCCCGTGGGACCCCCACCCTTATGGTGGGCGATCCCAATCCCCACTAGGATGACGGGCAGACAAAGTCCGCCCGTCATCCTAATAGGCCCCTTAGTATGGGCAAAATTTGCGGTGCGAAATGGCAATAAAAATCCGCGAGTTCACGAATTTTCCCACAAACTCGCGGATTTTTGTGCGGGGGCTCACACCCACAGGGCTCTTGGGCAGTTTAGCTGTGCCACCCTCTGGTTCATCACTGCCACCCTCTGGTTCACCACTGCCACCCTCTGGTTCATCACTGCCACCCTCTGGTTCACCACTGCCACCCTCTGGTTCACCACTGTCACCCTCTGGTTCATCACTGTCACCCTTTGGTTCATCACTGCCACCCTCTGGTTCACCACTGCCACCCTCTGGTTAATCACTGCCACCCTCTGGTTCGCCACTGCCACCCTCTAGTTCATCACTGTCACCCTCTGGTTCATCACTGCCACCCTCTGGTTCACCAATGCCACCCTCTGGTTCACCACTACCACCCGCTGGTTCATCACTGCCACCCTCTGGTTCACCACTGCCACCCTCTGGTTCATCACTGCCACCCTCTGGTTCACCACTGCCACCCTCTGGTTCACCACTGTCACCCTCTGGTTCATCACTGTCACCCTTTGGTTCATCACTGCCACCCTCTGGTTCACCAATGCCACCCTCTGGTTAATCACTGCCACCCTCTGGTTCGCCACTGCCACCCTCTAGTTCATCACTGTCACCCTCTGGTTCATCACTGCCACCCTCTGGTTCACCAATGCCACCCTCTGGTTCACCACTACCACCCGCTGGTTCATCACAGAACCCTCTGGGTCACCACTGCCACCCTCTGGTTCACCCCTGCCACCATCTGGTTCATCACTGCCACTCTGGTTCATCACTGTCACCCTCTGGTTCACCACTGCCACACTCTGATTCATCACTGCCACCCTCTGGTTCACCAATGCCACACTCTGGTTCACCACTGCCACCCTCTGGTTCACCCATGCCACACTTTGGTTCATCACTGCCACCCTCTGATTCATCACTGCCACCCTCTGTTTCACCACTGCCACCCTCTGGTTCACCACTGCCACCCTCTGGTTCATTACTGCCACCCACTAGTTCATCACTGCCACCCTCTGATTCATCACTGCCACCCTCTGGTTCATCACAGCACCCTCTTGTTCACCACTGACACCTTCTGGTTCGCCACTGCCACCCTCTGGTTTATCACTGCCACCCTCTGGTTCACCACTGCCACCCTCTGGTTCACTACTGCCACCCTCTGGTTCATCACAGCACCCTCTGGTTCACAACTGCACCTTCTGGTTCATCACATCACCCTCTGGTTCACCACTGAAGATTATGGGGAGAAAGCACACCTGCCCAGCCTCAACCGGGGGCTGGTTAATGTGTTACTGAATTTGAGCTTCAAGTCCGGCACCTGCTTCCTTATCTGTAAGTGCTTCCTGTTGCGGTTTAATTTTTGTGACAGGCTGGAGCATTGTGCCATACTTGCACCTATTCTATGACCCTGCTTCGAAGGTCAGAGCAGGGTCAGAGAATAGTTGCAAGTAGGCAACAACTCTGGAGGCGCCGCTAAGGAAGCACTTACAGGGTTACAGCAGGTGCCCAAGTTGAAGTTACTTTCTTTGTAACCATTTTGTAAATCGTTACAAAGAAATTAGCTTCAACTTGGGCACCTGCTGTAACCCTGTAAGTGCTTCATGTACTTCAGTTTTTGAAAATCCATCCCGCACGATTTCGCTGATTTTTCTGTAATTTTGTGAGATTTGCGGACCGCGAAATTGCAGAAAATCCGCAAATTCCGTGAACGAAACGGATTTTATGCCCATGCTTATTGTAGACTCCCATGGTTTTCCAGACGATGAGCTTGAGGCCGGCCCATCTGGTGTGCCAGGGAGCACCAGGTCCCAGAACCCCATTCTTCCCACCACCACGTCTGCTGCAACAACAACAGCACAGCAGAGCCCTGCTGTTACGTCCTGTGCGTGCACCACCACCGCCACCACCGCCACCACCACCACCACCACCAATGCCACCTGCAGCACCCTCCATGTGCCGGGGGATGACCTGCCCACACCAATAACTGTGGACGGCAGGGAGAGTGTGCGGGGACCCACAGTGGCGAGACAAGAGGTCCTTGACAGCGGGGAAGGTGGGAGGGCCAGGGTCACCCCAGACATCAGGAAGTTGGGCCCCATTCCTGGACCACTTCACTAGAGTCTTTGGGGCCTACAAACAGGTCCAGGGACAAAGTGGCCGGTTTGATGAATTATTACGTGAGCTCATCCTACTGATGAGGTCCATTGACACATGTCTTGAACAAATGGTGGACCTCTTGGGCCAGCAAGTGGCTTTACTGAGCGACAGGTCTGTGTCCCAAACATCACCTCCACCCCCCTCTGTTGTGCTGCAGGAGGACAGTGCATCATCCTCCCCTGCGGCCACAGAGAGGGGTGAGTCCTCAGACGCCACTGACCATGCAGCAGGGTCCCACCGCCCAATTGAGCAAGGGGCATCCAAAGAAGATCCTGGGAGTGTCTGGAGGCAAAGCATCAGCCAAACACCAGTCACTGAGTCCGGCCTGATGGCAACCCTATTCCCCACTGCTTTGACTGTTTGGACTGTCCTTCCCCACACGGCCTTGTGAATGGCACCTTTCTTTTGGACTGGGTTACCACATTGATGTGGTGTCTGCTCTTTAATCTCATTTACCATGACTGTCAACTCACTGCTCCATCACCACCTTCATGTAAATCTGCCTGCACCCCTCACATGTCAACTCTCCAAATAAAATACCTCCCACACTTTAACCGCATGCGCGCTAGCGGGTTTTCCCGCTGTGCGCTGAAATTTCAAAATCGAGCCTTACGTGACAAAGCCAGCTCGCCATGCGCGCAGCGTAGGTAACGCCCATGACGAGCTGGCTTTGTCACCAGCATCGAAGGGGTAAAGTGTGTCAGCTTTGTCATTAGTGCATTATTTACAGTCTTTCAAATGTTCATAATGTATCCGAAAGATGTACTGTATGTCGGCATGGATAATTTTGAGGCACCCAGGGAAAGACAACAGAACAACATTCACAGGTGTGAGTGTGGCATCACAGACATTACACTACACCAACCATGTACATAAGTCAACATGCAGACAACACAATGGGCAACAAGTGTCAACAAACACGATCCGTATACATTCACAGATGACATGTCACTGTCACATTTCCACACACAGGTGACTTTACATCTGGCAGTCTGTACCATTCGCACATAGCCCTTCACGACAACAGCAATCTTACCAGGCAATGCACATGTTGTACTTTGTCTCCCACCGTCAAGTGAAGTAGCGGGTGATGAGCTGTTGACGCATGTCACCACCTTCCTCCTCCCCACTGTCCTCATCACTGGACTCAGGTTCTTGTGCAGGTGGGGGCCTTGGGTCCCTTATCATCATCCAGGAGCAGGGGAATATCCTTGTGAATGGCCAGGTCGTGGAGCATGCAGCATGCCACTATGATCTTACAAACCTTCCCAGGCGAGTATGACAGTCCACCTCCGGTTTTGTCAAGGCATCGGAAAAGTCACTTGAGCAGGCCAAAAATCCGCTCCACCACATGACGTTTCCTGCCATGGGCCTCATTGTATCAGATATCAGCCGGGGTCCTGGGATTAGGCAGTAGGCTCAGCAGCCATGGATGGCTGGGATATGCAGAGTCTCCTAGGAATGACAAACACACATTGCAACGTTGCACAGGCAGAGGGCAGCAGGTCACACACCCAGCATGCCATACGACTAGGCATACTCACCCACTATCCAAGCACGCTCGGGAAGCAGATTAGTCATCAGCTGGGGAAAAAATCTGTTCCTCAGGATGTAGGAATCATGGGCTGAGCCGGGGAATCTGGCACACACATACAAGATCGGCCAGGTACACCACTTGCACATTGATCGAGTGGTAATGTTTTCTATTACGGAAAATGTGCTCACTCACCTGTGGTGGCACAAGACCAACATGTGTGCAATCAATGGCCCCAACAACATAGGAGATGAACCCAAGGGGCTAGAAGTCTTCCTTCACACCTGCCAATTCTGCTCCCCGGGGGAAATGTACGTATCTGTCCTTGTAGATCATCATGGCTGCATGAACATCCCGCAGCACCATGCTGAACATGGGTTGAGACCTCACAGCAGCGCTGGCCACGGTCGTCTGGAAGGATCCAGTGGCAAAAATATGGGGGGCTGACATCACTTTGTAAGTTGGTGTGAAGGCTGTTAGGTAGTGGCGATGAGGCTGTTCCAGGTGGGGCTCCAACAAATCACAAAGGGTCTTCAGGGTGGCTCTGTCGAGACGGAACTTGCAAATGATTGCTATATCCTCCATGTTCTCCAGCAGTGTCAAGTGGCGTATCAGATTAGGCCTCCTCCTAGTTGAGATGAAATTGGACACATGACAATGACAACCATCATGAGATAGCCACAGCATATCACGTTCAGGATGAAACAGAATAGACAAAAACTGACTTGAGGGATGTGTGACACACCATGTTACATGCGTGTACATTTTAGCCACACAGAGAGCACACTTCTCCATTTACAATACACCATTGCGTAAAACACCACATAGGTCAACGTAAATGCACATATTTTAATGCCCACATTCCACATGTGCATGCCTGGGTGCGTGACATCCAGCCATTGTGCAACAAATCAAGACAACTGTCTCATACTCATCTGCTGTACCTGTCAAACCTCAATGCATCATTCAAACTTGGCAAAACATCCACAACACAATGATCATAGTTGGGGGTGAATTGACAATTGCGTGTATGAGCACACAGATAAGCACAAGTAAGTAACAACATCATACAGTGAGACAACCCTTTCTGAGGTCATCATATGTTTACATATTGTAGAGTCCACTACAACACTGTCCTACCTCATCAATCAGTTGTGCAATTGTGACATGTTAGGGACTACAGACCAATGTACGTCACAAATACACAACCATGGCCCATGTAGGCACCTGTGGAGTCAATGGAACATTGACATTGTGTGCAAGATAATGTGCCCTTTACCAAGTGGCCACTGTGCACTGTTGAAGTGTTCCCGATGGACATTGCCACTGTATGTGCCACAAATTGCGTTTGCTAATGCCTGACCCCAGCGGTGTGTCACCAGCACCCCCCATTCTCACAAGTGCTGTAGTTCATTGGCATGGAGACATGCCCAAATGGTGGTTGGCATGCTCCGTCACCCAACTTGCGGTAGCTACCGCCTGTCCCCGGCAGTGTGTCACCAGCACCTCCCATTCACACAAGTGCAGTAGTTCATTGGCATTTAGACATGTCTAAATGGTGGCTGGCATGCTTCCCCACCCAACTCGTGGTAGCTACCGCCTGGCCCCGGCGATGTGTCACCAGCACCCCCATTCATACAAGTGCAGCAGTTCATTGGCATGGAGACATGCCCAAATGGCGGTTGGCATGCTCCGCCACCCAACTCGCTGTAGCTACCGCCTGGCCACGGCAGTGTGTCACCAGCACCCCCCATTCACACAAGTGCAGTAGTTCATTGGCATGGAGACATGCCCAAATGGCGGTTGGCATGCTCCACCACCCAACTCGCGGCACCTATCGCCTGGCCCCAGCGGTGTGTCACCAGCGCCCCCATTCACACAAAGCAGTGGTTCATTGACATGGAGACACCCAAAAATGTCGGTTGGCATGCTCTGCCACTAAACTCGCGGTAGCTACCACCTGGCCCCGGCGGTGCAGCACCGCCATGTAAGCATGGGCAAAATTTGCGAATTCGCGTTCCTCGAAATCGCAAAAAAATCCGCAAATTTACAAATGTTCCCGCGAAATCGCAGATTTTTTTTTGATTTGCCCTGGAGTACTTTCTACTGGCTAATCGAGTAAGTACTCCCTCATTGGGTAAATGTATAGTGCTTTTACTACACTGCAGCTGCATAAAGGGCCAGAAGATGTGTCTCCAGTGACCATGTGTGCCTGTAACACAGGCACAGGCACACATGGTCACCCGAGACACACCTTCTGGCCCTTTACGCAGCTACAGTGTAGTAAAAGCACTATGGGGCAGATTTACAAGCCGCTTGCGCCTCTTTTGCGCCCCAGTTGCCTCACTTTTGTGACGCAGCGGCAGCACAAAAGTTGCACCATGGTCCTGGGTATTAACAACGTGACGCATCTGAGAGATGCATCACGTTGTAAAGCCCTGCGCCATCAAGAGGCGTTCCGGCGCAGGGGAGGGCGTTCCTGCGGCGGACAAGAGGCTGAGTGAAATCAACAAGATTTCACTCAGTCACTTTTAGGCCAGTGCTGCGTCAAAACCCTGTGTCTGCTTGAAGCAGGCGCAAGGCTTGATGCAGCATTGGGGAGATAGGGCCCCCCAGGGCATTGCTGGAGCTGCGTCGCGCTTGCGACGCAGCTCCAGCAATGCGCTGCTTTTACGGCACAGATGCGTGATGCATCTGTGCCGATTTTGCCACATGGTCCGCCGCATTGTAAATGCGGGGCACCATGGGTGGCGGAGCTGCGGCGCACAATAACTGGCGCATCCCTGGGGATGCGCCAGTTATTTTAAATCTGCCCCTATACATTTAGCCAACGAGGGAGCACTTATTGATTAGACAGTAGAAAGTACTCCAGTTGAGTAGAGGTATTGCACAAAAAGGTGGCATCTTTGTGGACAAACACGCAGGGCGGGATTCATTCTGCCCCCTGTTAGACTCTTTTTTTTGTGCCCTTCTGCCCTCTGTTAGACTCGTTTTTCCCTTGTTTTTCTGCCCTTCTGCCCTCTGTTAGACTCATTTTTCCCTTGTTTTTCTGCCCTTCTGCCAACTGTTAGACTGGTTTTTTGTGCCCTTCTGCCCTCAGTTAGACTTGTTTTTTGTGCCCTTCTGCCCTCTGTTATTCCATTGTTTTTGTGCCCTTCTGCCCTCTGTTAGACTCGTTTTTTGTGCCCTTCTGCCCTCTGTTAGACTCGTTTTTGTGCCTTTCTGCCTCCTGTTAGACTCATTTTTTGTGCCCTTCTGCCCTCTGTTAGACTCGTTTTTCCCTTGTTTTTCTGCCCTACTGTCCTCTGTTAGACTGTTTTTTGTGCCCTTCTGCCCTCTGTTAGATTAGTTTTTCCCTTAGTTTTCTGCCCTTCTGCCCTTTGTTAGACTGCTTTTTGTGCCTTTCTGCCCTGTGCATCACCACATCATCACTCAGCGCTACCCCGGAATCACTCAGCACCACCACATTACCACTCAGCACTACCACATTATCACTCAGCACCACCACAGCACCACTCAGCACCACCACAGCATCACTCAGCACCACTACAGCACCACTTAGCACCACCACAGCATCACTCAGCACCACCAAAGCACCACTCAGCACCACCACAGCACCATTCAGCGCCACCACAGCATCACTCAGCACCACCACAGCACCAATCAGCACCACCACAACACCACTCAGCGCCACCACAGCATCACTCAGCACCACCACAGCATCACTCAGCACCACCACATTATCACTCAGCACCATCACAGCACCACTGAGCACCACCACAGCATCACTCAGCACCACCACAGCATCACTCAGCACCACCACAGCACCACTCAGCACCACCACAGCATCACTCAGCACCATCCCAGTACCACTCAGCACCACCACAGCACCACTCAGCATCACCACAGCACCACTCAGCACCACCACAACACCACTCAGCGCCACCCCAGCATCAATCTGCGCAACCATTCAACAACAACTGGTTCAAATATGTTCTCTCAATGTTTCAAGCTTTATTACAAATGTCACAAAAAGATGTTAATATTTCACTTCTGTCCTTGGATTTTCATCACAATAGAATACACTGAACGTAATCTTCACAAAAGTTATTTACAAAAGTTTAAGCTATTGCCATTATAAATTAAAAACACTTTTATTTAAGTATTAATTATTTAAAAAAATTAAAAGCCATTGTAATTTGTAAAATCAATACATCTAAGTCACGCAAATACAAAACATGTTGCATTACAAATGCTGTGGGTGTCACATTTGCGAAAGTTATAACTATTGGCATTGTAAATGACAAAGCTATTAATTTAGCTATTTTCAAAACCAACACATAAATAAAAAAAGTTGTCATTTCCAAGACCAATAGCTCAAACTTTCCTAATTCGAGACCTATTCCATTGCAAATGCTTATTTTTATATCTGTCAGTGCTTCCTGTTGAGGTTTAATTTTTGTGACAGGCGCCTCATTGCCTACTTATAACTATTCCCTGACCCTGCTTCAAGGGTCAGAACAGGGTCAGAGAATAGTTGCAAGTAGGCAACGGGGCGCCAGGAAGCACTTACAGGCTTACAGCAGCAGGTGCCCAAGTTGAAGTTAATTTCTTTGTAACCCTTTTGTAAAAGTTTACAAAAAATTAGCTTCAACTTTTGCACCTGCTGCTGTAACCCTGTAAGTCCTTGGCTGAGAATTTGTCCCTGCTGTTTCGTGGATTTTACTGCGATTTCGTGAGATTCGCGGATTGCGAAATTGCGTAAAATCCGCAAATTCCGCGAGCGGAACGAATTTTCAGCCAATACTTACCGCCATGAAGCATTGCCTACAGCCAATGGGAACGATGATTGCAATGGCATGATGCAGTTTTGAAAATTGCGGTAGGCGAGCTCTGCCACCGCAGAGGCGGACATTGGATGCTTTTCAAAGATGCACCATCATGGTAGTACACCCGTGCCCCTGCGGTGCATCACCGCCATGGAGCATTTCCTACAGCCAATGGGAGTGACGATTGCGGTAGCATGATGAAGCTTTGAAAATCGCGGAAGGCTTGCTCCCCCACCGCGGAGGCGTACATTGGATGCTTTTGAAAGATGTACTATCGCGGTAGTGCACCCCGGACCCCTGCGGTACATCACAGCCATGGGACATTGCCTACAGCCAATGGGAGCGATGATTGCGGTGGCATGATGCAGTTTTGAAAATCGTGGTAGGCGTGCTCCGCCACCATGGAGGCGGACATTGGATGCTTTTGAAAGAGGCAGACCTGCACAACTATTTGTTGCAGCTTGGCACCTGAGAAACATCCCGGGGGTTATATATGTGTGGGAGCGAGCCTCACATTTCCACTGTTCACATAGCCTGCTGCCTGGGACCCGCACCTGCTGCTGCCTCCAGAGCCTGCTGCCAGAGACCCATATCTGCTGCTACCTCCATAGCCTGCTGCCAGAGACCCTCATCTGCTACTGCCTCCAGAGCCTGCTGCCTGTGACCCTCATCTGCTGCTGCCTCCAGAGCCTGCTGCCAGAGACCCTCATCTGCTGCTGCCTCCAGAGCCTGCTGCTTGGGACCCTCATCTGCTGCTGCCTCCAGAGCCCGCTGCCATAGACCCTCATCTGCTGCTGCCTCCAGAGCCTGCTGCCTGGGACTCTCACCTGATGCTGCCTCCAGAGCTTGCTGCCAGAGACCCTCATCTGCTGCTGCCTCCAGAGCCTGCTGCCTGGGACTCTCATCTGCTGCTGCCTCCAGAGCCTGCTGCCTGGGACCCTCATTTTCTGCTCCCTCAAGAGCCTTCTGCCTGGAACCCTCATCTGCTGCTCCCTCAAAAGCCTGCTGCCTGGGACCCCTCCCCACCCAATTCCACCACAGGTGTTCCATGTCCACAGGAATGGCAAGGACAGAGAATATCCGTGCCAGTCAATTTACAAACAAGGAGCTGGAGGTCCTGGTGGATGAGGTGCTCGCACAGTACCCAAGGCTGTATTGTGCCCCAAATGTCATGATAAGTCATCGTAAAGGGAGGTGTAGGGCAGGGGTGGGCAGACATGTAGTTGGACTGCTGAAGTATATGCCTGAGGGTGTGGGGTTGTGTCATACACTGAAAAACATGCTGTCTCCAGGGGGAAGGAGTTTGTGTCCCAATGTCACAGGTTTCCCTGACTGCAGTTGTATGTCTGAGTGGAGTGCGTTACATTCACAGCCATACAGAGACACAGTATGTTGGATATGCAGGTGCCAGGACAGTGATTGCTTGGCTTAATGGCTCTGTGTGCCCCTGTTGTCCGACTCAGTGTGAACCCAGATGCTCTGCACAGTGCCCGGCCACCAAGACGAGATCACATCACTGCACTTACTGTGTCCTTACTCTTGTTCATCCACACTGAAATCCAAATATGCACCATCTCAGCCCTGTATAATTGTGCAGGACCACACTTGTGTAGATCTATATTTTTGGGTGAGTCCATGTACCCCGATGCCACACACATGACATACAGATATGTTCACAGGACATGCTCATTGAATGCTGCCCAGTCATGCACAGTGAGTCTACACACAGACACAGGTCGAAATGTGATGTATGTAGTGACCAGACATGCATAGGACTGGAGATGTGTGCAAGCCACAGAGGGGGTTCAGTGCAGTCATCCTGCATGTGTTTGAGATTAGCAGGGACTCTGTACGCTCTCATAAATGCATGCAATCACATTCTCTTGGCCCATGCAGAGTGCCCATGTGAGGTGTACCCCAGGGTGGGATGGACAGAGATGGTATTTGCTAATGAGTCTGTGTCTTGCTACTGTACTGATAGATGTTGGTACATGACACTGTGTCACTGATCATTTCCCCCTCTTTTCTTCCATGCCTGCAGCTCAAGGTACACCAGTGCAAGGCCTGTGGAGGGCCATTGCAGCAAAGGTGCAAACCCTGGGGTATCTAACCGACGACGCACCCACTGCCACAAGAGGTGGTATGACATCAGCTGGTTGGCAAAGAACATGGCAGAGATGACCTTGGGGCTGGTACCATGCACTGGCCGTTTGGCACCGCGCAGCATGACACCATTGATGGGCTGCATCTTGGCGGTGAGTCATCCTGAGCTGGATGCACGTCTAAAGGAGCTTCGGCAGCAAGGCAGGGGTGAGCATTTGGGGAGGGTGACTTTGGCAGGAGGTGGATGCATGTGTAAAGGGCCTGTGGCAGCGGTGGCCTATGTGATGTTCGTGGGGTGGTGCTGTGCTGTGTCATGTGAGTGGGTCCTGGGATGGGTGCCAGTGTCATGCATGTGGGGAATCTATTTGGGGTTGAACAGCAGTGTCCTCTTTCTCTGTGACTTCATGTATGCGTACTTTGCATGCACCATGATTGTTGAGGCCCACACACCTGACAACAATATGCCCCAGAGTACAACATGGTGTTTGGCATGGGCTACTTGCCATTGTGGACGGTCATATCCTAACAGGTGTCTGTGTTGTCCCCTCCTGTTCCCTCAAGGTTTGTCAGTGGCAATAAGTGGCATACCCACATCATGTCCCTAGGTGTGGGCAGAGCAAGCTGTGTGTCTGGTATACTTCATCTACTGGCAAGGTGTTGTGCTGTGCGCCTTAACATGGCTCAGTCATGGCAGATATTCAGGGCTACAGGCACTGTTGTGGTCTATGTAGTGAGTTGCTGCAATGTGATTACAGAGTGTTGTGTCTGGTCAACAGGTAGATTTGGTCATCTTCTGCACTGCATTGATTGAATTGCTTTGTCCTGTTGATGACACTAACCCAACCCTGCATCTCTCTCTCATGCAGATTCGGCAGTGGACACAGAGGGATAGAAGCCGGATACCAGTGGTGGCGAGAGTAACACTACAGCTGCACAGGAGCCCAGTGACGCATCAGAGGGGGACCGTAGTATACAGGAGGAATCCTTGCCTTAGACACAGAGTATAACAGCATCTGATGCCAGCAGGGATGCATCCATGTTGGCAGGCACAGGGAATGGGGACTTTGCATCAACTTCTACCACACAGCGGCCAGTGCCCACCCGCCCATCCACTTCCTCTGGTGCTGCCTGTGCCCATGTCAGTAAGAGGGGACGAGTTTACATTTACACCTGGCACCGCTGCCCCTGCCCCTGTCCCTACTTCTGCCCTCAGTGCTGAGTCTGTTGAGCTCCTGTGCCAGCTTTGTGTGGGCCAGACAGCCCTGCTCAATGCCTTCAGTGACTATGACAAAAAATTAGGCCAGGTGGTTAACTACATGGAGGGCATACACTCTGACGTGGGTGGGCTACGCCGTACTGTCCAGGCTTTGCCGTCCACAGTGATGTCTGCCCTTCAACAGGCACATACTCCCATTCCTGCTCCAGTGCCTTTGTCTGCCTCCCAGTCCGTGGCCACATCTGATGACAGTGACCACGGTTCCCATGCGTCACAGTCACGATACAGCACAAGAAGCACCCAGCAGAAACAACCCAAGCGGGCCTGCCCGCAGACACTATCCCCACAGAAGAGCAAAGCCACCCCAGAATGCAAAGACAAGAGCCCCCCAGGGAAAGGCAAGTCTCAAAAAGCTATGAAGCAGACATCAGGCTTACATACCTCAGGAGATCACCAGCGAAGGACTTTCCTGTCCCTAAAACTTCATGCAAAGCTAGGCGTGCAATGTCTATGCCCACTGAGGAGGTGTTGTATGGCAAGGGTAGACCGAAGGAAGGGCTCAGGGCCACATTCCCCCGCTACATCGACTCCAATTCCAAGCCCAGTGAAGCGGGTGAAGGAGGGCACTGTATGGGCTTCCCCTGGCAAACAGGCAAAGGAGGGCACTGTAAGGGGTATACCTGGCAAACAGAGGAATGAGGGCACTGTAGGGGGTACACCTGGAAAACAGGGGAAGGTGGTCCAGAGGTGTAGCCAGACAAAGCATTCCGCAGGATCCAGCACATCACCCGAGGGAGTGCCAGTGTCTGCACCTGATGCGGGTCTGTTGGTGTGTGTGCCTGTTGCGTCTAGACCAGTTCCCATTAACCCCAGTACAGGGAAGCCATTTCAAATTCACAAGAAGTGGAAAGGCACCCCTCAAATATCTCCCACCCACAGTGTGCCTCAGGTCTGCATGACTCCACCTCCACGTGCCACTAAACCACCTGGTCCAAACAGCCCATAAGCATGCCAAGCCACTGATAGCTCAACATCACCTGGACCTCTCTCTCCCCAGTCATGTGGTCCTGCTGTCCCGACACATAGCCAGCTTCAAGTCCACCTGACAGCCAAGAGTGAGTGTTAGTCCCTCTCACATACCTGTCTCTCATACAGGTGTGCTAGTCCTGCCCATTGTCTACCACCTGAGTGTGTTGCTGGCCATGGAAGGTAACAGTCAAACACATTCACTGTGTAGCTTCTCATGTCCTGACTCTGCACTTTGCCATGCCTACTAGCCTTCATGTTCTGCCCTTGCCTGTGCAGCTTCTCATGTACTTGCTCTGCACTTTGCCTTGCCCACTGGTCTTGTCATTCACTGCTGTTCTGCCCTTGCCTGTGCAGCATCTCATATACTCGCTCCGCACTTTGCTATGCCCACTGGCCTTGTCATTCATTGCTGTTCTGCACTTGCCTTTGCAGCCCCTCATGTACTTGCTGTGAATTTTGCCGTGGACACTTGCCCTGCTGCTCTGCTGTGTTGGACTCTGCCCTGTGCAGCCTCTCATGCACTTGCTGTGAATTTTGCCATGGACACTGGCCCTGTTGCTCTGCTGTGTTGGGCTCTCCCTGGGCAGCCTCTCATGTACTTGTTGTGAATTTTGCCATGGGCACTGGCCCTGTTGCTCTGCTGTGTTGGACTCTCCCCTGTGCAGCCTCTCATGTACTTGCTGTGCACCCTGCCATGGACACTGGCCCTGTTGCTCTGCTGTGTTGGACTCTTTCCTGTGCAGCCTACCATGTACTTGCTGTGAATTTTGCCATGGACACTGGCCCTGTTGCTCTGCTGTGTTGGACTCTCCCCTGTGCAGCCTCTCATGTACTTGCTGTGTACCCTGCCATGGACACTGGCCCTGTTGCTCTGCTGTGCTGGACTCTCCCCTTTGCAGCCTCTCATGTACTTGCTGTGAATGTTGCCATGGACACTGGCCCTGTTGCTCTGCTGTGTTGGACTCTCCCATGTGCAGCCTCTCATGTACTTGCTGTGCACCCTCTTCGGAAGACAGTACTTACCAAAAAAATGAACAGAAACTGATCATGTGAAATTCAAAGAGAGGAAATATCTTGATACCGTGGTGGACTCAGCCACAGATAGAGCGGGCGCCATCAACCGCAGTAACCTTTTATCTTCAACCCGAAGAGACAAATGTACAAACAGATCAGTATTTGTATCGAAATTTTCTACCAAGAGTAACCAAATCAAAAAAATCATCTTAAAGAATCGGGAAATGATTCAACATGAACCGGATTTCAAGGGGATTTTTGGTCATACACCCCTTTTTGCATACCAGCGATCAAGAAACCTGAAAGATCTACTGGAAACTAAGCCAAGAGAAACAACCATTAGATTTACAGGAACAAAACCATGTTTAAATTGCAGTCACTGCAACAATGTTATCCAAGAAACACATTGAATCATCCAACATCTGGGAAACCAATCAAACTTTTTACCAAGCAACATGTGACACAAAGAACTTGATTTATTTACTAAAATGCCCATTTGATCTCCCATATGTAGGGAAGACCAAAAGGAAAATTAAAATTCGTCTAACTGAGCACAAAAGTACAATCAGAAACAAGGTCATGAACTCGCCATTCGCTGCACACTATGTAACCCAAAAACACAACATCAGCCAAATAAGATTTTTGGTCTTGGAGGTTGTCCCGGTCAAACAAGGGATAGAAAACAGGAAGAGACTGCCACAATGGGAAATGATATGCATGAAGAAACTGGATGCTTGCCATCCAAAGGGACTGAACGATAGGATGGAATATAGTTGTTTCTTGTAAATATGTATATATGCTCTGCTTTGACCTTACACTTCCATTTTACACCCATGTTTACTATTTTTCAGTCCTTCGTTTGAGCCTCTTTACACCAATTTACACGTCCTTCATTTTGTTTTTTCTTTTTTCTTTTATTTCCTTGCACCTCATAGGCATTATTTGTTTCTACACCTTTTTCACGTACCTCCCAACCTACATTATGACACTCGTGTAATATGGGCGTTTTTGTCGCAAGTGTACCAATTCTCATGTTTACCTTTTCTCTAGTTCACTTTTTTTCTTCACTTTTTGTTCACGCTTTCTCTATGTTTACTTTTTCCATGTTTGTTGTTCCCACCAGCATTTTCAGCGATACACGCCCAACATGGCCGCTCCGCCGCCAGTCCACCTTTATTTCCACCTTTTATGTTTACTACACGTACTCTCAAGTTACATTGATTACAACATGAACAAGGCACCCACACATAAGTTTCCATCTTCACCGTTGGTCCATCATTTAATATATTCGGATATATATTTTTTTCACATACACCATGGATTATAATTTTCACACTACACACCTTGTCGTCATTTTTACCCTTCTAAGATGGCCAACTAATATTTAGTCCTCTTTCCGTCTCTATATAACTCACCCACCCGGAAGCTACTTTTACACACTCGCGTCATCCAGACACGGGTACGTGTTTTTGAATTATCCACTTGCGAGGAAGAGACAGATTAAAGAATCTATGCGGTAAGATCACATTAACTGGGCGTTCAGCCATTTGGATTCACCTCAGACCGACGCCGATCACTTTTATTTACCTGCTTATAGCCTATAATGCCGTAGGACGCTGGGTCCCGCTGAGCACTGTTAACACTTAGACACGCTACTAAACCAGCACATTTTATGCACACTTTTAAAGCACTTTTCCCGCCATCGGCACTTGTTCTTGCATGTATACCGGCACCATTTTCTGCATGTATTCTGGAACATACCAGGACACAACAGCCACCCTGAATTCACAAAGTGCATCCCGGTTTGAAAGTTTCACTTGCTCATTGCTTCTTTTCCCGTTTTTCCATTTTCACTTTTTTTACTTTCACTTTTCACCACAAAGTTAATTTCTAACATTTGTGCTGCAATGTGGAATAGCCACTATACCTGGTCTTTACCAGTTTTTTTTCCTTCTACCCTGTAGATCATGTGCAAATCCGCTGATGAAGGGCAAGGTCCCGAAACGCATAGGGATACATATACATTGAAATTGATCGCAGTTTTGTGACGAAACTACATTTCAGTTTGTGTGAACATTTTGAACATTTAAAAACAACATTGTGAAAACAACAATTTACAAAATGAATTAAAGATGAAACTAGTGACAAACGTCGCGTAATGAAGTTTATTTAATTTTGCCACAACAAAGAATGCATTAAAACTATACATACAACATGAGACTACATCTCGTAAGGAGTGCCATAAGGCACAGTGTCATCGAGGTGACACTCCAATTTTCATCATTTGCTGTGAATTTGCCCTTGTTGCTCTGCTGTGTTGGACTCTCCCCTGTGCAGCCTCTCATGTACTTGCTGTGCACCCTGCCATGGACACTGGCCCTGTTGCTCTGGAGTGTTGGACTCGCTCCCGTGCAGTCTCTCATGTACTTGCAGTGAATTTTGCCATGGACACTGCCCTGTTGCTCTGCTGTGCTATAATCTCCCCTGTGCAGCCTCTCATGTACTTGCTGTACACCTTGCCATGGACACTGGCCATGTTGCTCTGCTGTGTTGGACTCTCCCCTGTGCAGCCTCTCATTTACTTGCTGTGAATTTTGCCATGGTCACTGGCCCTGTTGCTCTGCTGTGTTGGACTCTCCCCTGTGCAGCCTCTCATGTACCTGCTGTGCACCCTGCCATGGACACTGGCCCTGTTGCTCTGTTGTGTTAAACTCTCCCCTGTGCAGCCTGTCGTGTATTTGCGGTGCACCCTGCACTGTCCACTGGCCTTCCTGTTTAGAGTTTGCCTGTGCAGATTATCTTGCATTTGCTCAGTATTTTGTGCTTTGCTCTTGTCTACTGTTGTGCAATATGTGAATATAGACGACTACTCCTGTTGTCTGTTTTGTCAGTTTCCTTGCTGATTAAAGTTCTTTTGGTGTGTGGATTTGGTTGACTGTGCCCCATGCTCTATGTGTCACTTCAACATTGCCAAGTTCTTTACTTCATCACATTTTTTGACAGGGGTGACAGGGACTTTAGTCCATTCAGACACTTATACTTGTGTTATCTGTGGTGTCTGTTTTACCTGTCGTGCAGTTCTCTTTTCAGTGGTTTGCTATTGTTGGCTACATTGTTCACATGTCAGGTTGGGAGACACTGCCAGCACAGGGTGTGATGCTGTGCAAAGGTTTGCATGCAGGCTGGGCAATGTCATCATGCATATGTGTTATTCCTATGAGTGTGCCCAGCTGTGTATGTGTATGGTGATCTTGTGATGACCCTTAGTCCTTAGTTCTGCTCCCATGGCCTACATGAGAAGTGTGCTCTTGGGTAGTCAATAGGTGTGCAGTGTGAAGGGTGTGACTTTGTAGAGGGTGTGGATGTGTGTGTGCCCCTGGATTGTGAAAGACACACATTTGTGTCACCCAGGAGTTGTGTGCCTGTTGTTTGGATTGTTCAGCTCTGTGGATGTAGTTGTATGCACATGTGTGAGTTGTCTGTTTGTGTAGACTGTGTAGCCCTGCTGATCCACACTGCCATTGTGGTTGTGTTTCTCGTGCATTGCAGGCACATGGTGCCTTTTTTCCTCCTGCATGGCATGGTTCGTATGGTGTGATGCAATCTCCTATGTGTGCCACTTATGCCTACCCATTTTGAGTCTGCACTCTCTCTATTGGTGTATGGTACATCCCTTACATGTTGCCTACTGGCATGCAAGACAGTTCACTTTGATGTCAGCTGCCCCCTTGGTTAACATGCGGGCGTGCCTCCCCATCACTTCATTTGTGACACTGCTTTGTGGTGCAGTTCTTGGGCCAAGAGTAATGTTCCACTCTGGGCATTGCCCCAATGGTGTATGTGTGATGTTTGTGTGCTATTATTCAGTCAGGATTGCTCATGTGCACTTCAGCTGTGTGTGCTGTCCAGTGCTCTGGTTAAGATGGTTCTGCTCTTGTATATCAGAGTGGTGCATATGTTGTTGTTGTGTTGGATGTATGTGTGTTTGCTGTGGTATTGCTTCACTTCCTGTGTGTGCTGTTGTGTTTGTGCTGTGCTGATTTGTGTGGTGTGCGTTGAGGTTGTGTCAGTCATGTCTGTGTGTGACTGTTATGCTTGGTGTGCATACAGTGCTGTGTGTATGTGGCCTTGGCATTGCCTGATGTGCATCCCCTGATGTCCTGCAGTGTTTGGTCAGTTTTGATTTCATGTGCATCTGTAGTTGGCTTGATGTGGCAGTGTTGTTCTGTATTGGTGCACTTCTTGTGTGATTTGTGGTATGTTGTGTGTGTTTTGGTCCTGGGTGATGGGGTTGTGCACTCCTGTTGTGTCTGTGCTCCCTTTGCCTTTCCACAGTTTGGATGACAAGGTATGTTTCTGATGGGGTTCTGTGTGTGTTTATGTTGTGCTTTGTGTCTGTGTGTTATTTTGGGCAGACATCTGTTCAGGCATCCCTGTGTGTGTTAAGTTTGTGGCTACACCCCGGGTGTGTGTTTGTTTGTGTGTGTATGTACTGGCAGGTATTGGCAGCCTTCAGTGTGTGTGGTACTGGTGTTGTGTGCTGCTGTTGTGAGGGGGGGGGGTATGTGTGTAAATTCCTCATGGTGTTTGTGAGTAATGGAGTATGTATATGATCCCTGTGTGTTGTGCTGCAGGTGTACTCCTGGGGGTTGGGAAATGCACATGTGGCTGTTCCCAGTTACACTTCCAGGCTTTCCTTCCTTCGTTATGCCTTGCTGTCTCCCTGTGTTGTTCCACTGTGTTGGCTGTGGTTTGACTTCACTGATTGTAGCAGCTATGTGTGGTTTGATGGGCTGAGGGAGGTGTTCTGTTTTCCTGGTCTTGGATGAGATGCCCACATGCTTGTTGTGTGTCTCCATGGCCTTCCATTTGTGTACATCCCACTTCAGATTGCTGATCTGTTGTGCTCCATTGCTGTGGACATTTTCGGTGTCTGTGTGTGGGTGTGTGGTATGTATGTGTGGGGATGCAGGCTGTGTGTCCATTTGTATGTGTGTTCCTTGTATGTGTTACTTTGGTGCTTGTATTCATGTTTGTTTCCATGTGCGTGGTGGCACTGTGCTGTGTGTTGTGTGTTCCTGTGCAGCCACTCCTACAGTGGCTGTCTCCCTGGTTGTTTGTTGTGTGGTGCAGGGTGTGTTTTGACCTGGCTTGTTGCTGTTTATGGGGGTGTACAGGATGGGCACCTGACCTGTGCCTTCATGGGGTGTGTTGATGTGTGGTGGGGGGAGGCGTGTCCCTGGGGTGTTTGTGCCCTGCCCATGCCTTGACTGGCCCTGCCTTCTGCATTGTGCGCAAGTATTGGCCACTGCGGTGACGGGACCGGGACATTGCTGCAAGTTTGCGGTCGATGTGTGTCCAGGATGCAGAGGGGTGACTTGGTGGCAGGTGGGTCATGTGTGGGTGCCCTTGTTGATGTGTTGATGCCCCTAGCAGGGTGTCAGTTGTGGATTTGGCCCCTTTGTCGGCCTGTGTGTTGTGTGTTTTATTTGTGTAGTTGCGTACCTGCGGCGGCGTCCGCGGCGCCCCATGAGATGATAGTGCTGTAGCAGGTACAGCACCGTGAACATGTGTAGGGCAGGGTCCATGGCGGTCGTGACCAGGTGGAGAGGACCGGGACTGTGGTATCGCGCTCCGCTGTCAAGCTTACGCCATCTCTGGTTGGGCGGTGTCTCCGCTGCGGTGCGTCTGCTTGTTTGGGTCATCTTAATTTGTGGAGAGGGGCGGACGTCATTCCGCACGGCAATCTAAACCAACTCAGGGAAGGTGTTGGATACTAATAGGGTGCGATTTACTATTACCACTCCAATCTAAACTAATTTGGGGAAGATGTTGGACAATAAAAGAGTTCAATTTAAAATTTGTACTCCAATCTAAACCAACTCAGAGAAGGTGTTGGATACTAAAGGGGTACCATTTCCTATTCCCACTCCAATCTAAACCAACTCAGGGAAGGTGGTGGATACTTAATGCGTAACCTTTACTATTCCCATTCCAATCTATACCAATTTGGGGAAGGTGTTGGGCACTCAAGGGGTGACATACTATTCCCACTCCAATCTAAACTAAGGGCATTATTACAAGTATGGTGGTCCATGGACCGTGGTACCCATGTTGTGGTCTGAACGCTGCATGTTCGGCAGTTCAACCTCCACAATATGAGTGCTGCGAATTGGTTTTCGGAAGACCACGGCTGAACAGCTGACACCACCAGCGAACTGCGACCGTGGTGGCCATTGAATTGGCCTATGAGACTGTGGGAGTCTCAGACCACCAGTGAAACTGCCGGCCCAATTAAGAGTTGCTTTACATCCAGAGTGACCATGATTGTCCAACTACCACATCTGAGACTGTGCAAAGGGAAGGCTATAAGGCCAAAACTCACCTTCACACATCTCTATTTATCTTCTTCTGTCATGGAGCCCACCAGACACATCCTGCAGCTGCTGCACCTGCTCGACCACATTCAAAACCTGCTCCATCATAGATGAAATCGGCAGTGGGTCATAAAACCTAGACTTTTTATAGACATATGCAAAACGAGGCCCTCCATGGACCAGGCAAGGGAGTTGGGATCCATAAGTAATTTGCATGTTTACAGGGACCCTATCTGGAATTGCATCATAGCAATAATAAAAAGAAAAATCTGTAGGATGCCCTCCTAGTCAAAAACACTGTTACTGTACAGATACACTGTACACAAATGGCTGTGTTTTTGCAAATATTATTTAGTGATAGTGATGTGTGTATTATTTTGTTTTCCACAACAGCACCTCCTCATCAATATCACAATTATTAATGTCTGTCAATCACTTCTTTTGCTCTTGCTCACTTGTCTGCCATATTACTACTGATCTTCAATAGTCATGCAGGTTACCATTTATCCAGTGTTGGCAAAGTAAAGTTGAAGCAACTACAACTCCGATGAGGCTCTCTCACTCCAACTCTAACCAAGATGCTATAATGAATGTGACATATTCAGATTGCACACATCCCAGGTCCTGTTTTAATGTAAAAAAAAAACATCCATATAGATGTGTCATTAAAGGGAAACACACCTTCTCTGCTACAACTCTGTATTGGACTCTCACACATCATCCACATGAAAAGGCAATATCAGACAATGGGATTACAGGAATCAGTATACGAAGCATTCTGAATGCACAGTGGAAACACTATCTGCAGCTAGCTATGCCGCTACCAGATGTAACCCTGAAAGGCTGGGACCCTGGAAATAGTACATTTTGCACATGTCTGGCAAACTCCATGTGCACAGGACCTGGGAACTTAAGTATATCAGGGACAACCAATAGCAGAACCAAGTGCCATGCATGTGTATGCAATTGGTATGTGCAACTTTTGAAAGTAAGCACAGCACTAACAGTATGTGCCACACATCTAAGTGATGTAACTGTAAGGTACACATTGCAAAAAGGATAAATGCCCATGTAGAACACCAAAAAGGTATGACAAGTTGACACCCTCCAAGTGTGGATACACAAATATCTAACTTTAACACATCAAACACATATCCAACCTAAATCATAGGGAAACGTGCAACCTAAATGATGTTGACTGTTACCAGCTCAAGCTGAAATGCTTACCATATAACCAGTCATCCAATACAATGTCTGCCCCATCTGGATCTCATAATCTGATTGGTATGTAGTTCCTGTGGGAAAGGAGATGGATAATACATAAAGGAGTCAAAACAGGTCATATTGATTGTGGAACAATTGGGTTGTTCGTTTTTGGAATTTAGAGCCCTCCGGCACTCTAAAAAGTGTCATGCTTCATCATAGGGCCTCTGCTCCTCGTCGAGCAGGTACTGCAATGCTCGATGGGCACCCTCTAGGGGTCTTTTTCGCAGAGTTCAAAAGCCATATTTGAAGTGCCTGTGTAGGTCCCTAAGCTCGCAGCCGTTCCTTGGGGGCATTTTGAGATACTTACTCCGACCTGGGACTAACCTGTGCTTTTTAAATTGGATTGCGGACTCTGGGAAGGTGAACTTTTACTTTGTGCACGTTGCAGGACTGCGAGGACCAGCAGGCTCCGCGCGCTTTGACTCGACGCAGCTGGGGCTCTTCCCACCTCCTCTTCCCTGCAGTATTTGCGGCTCGCAGGGCCGCTCGCAGCCGTTCCTTGGGGGCATTTTGTGACACTTATCCCGACCTGGGACTAACCTGCACTTTTTAAATTGGATTGCGGACTCTAGGAAGGTGAACTTTTACTTTGCGCACCTCGCGGGCCTGCGAGGACCAGCAGTCTCCCCGCGCTTTGACTGGACGCAACTGGGGCTCTTCCCGCCTCCTCTTCCCCGCAGTATTTACGGCTCGCGGCCCCCGCCCCGCGGGCGCCGCTCACAGCCGTTCCTTGGGGGCATTTTGTGGCACTTATTCCGACCTGGGACCAACCTGTGCTTTTTAAATTGGATTGCGGACTCTGGGAAGGTGAAATTTTACTTTCTGCACGTCACGGGACTGCGAGGACCAGCAGTCTCCGCGCGCTTTGACTGGACGCAGCTGGGGCTCTTCCCACCTTCCTCTACCCTCTTCTTAGACACACCCTCACCCGCGCATCGCGGGACGCGCGCAGGCGTGCGCCGGGTGAAGCCCGGGCCAATGGCGGGCCTGTTTTAGCACGTTATAGACCGGGAGAGACCGGACCGGGCCAACCCTCTTGGTTCCAGAGTAATTGAGGAAGTGCCATTAGGGCGCACTCTATAATATTAGACATTGCTTTTCTGTAGAGCCAGGATTATGACGGGCCGAGAGACTAGAAGCAAAGCTCTATCTACGAGCACAATGGTGGCAGGCACGTTGGACAATTTCCTGGTCAGAGCAAATTCTTTGCTATCAAATGAAATAATTATTTTAGAAAGGCGAATCTCCCAGGGAATTGATAATGTTAAGAGATCTTCACTGGGTCATATAGCGAATGCCAAAACTCCTGAAAGGTGTATGGGTTCCCCTGTTGTTTCTTTAAATAGCAATGATTAATCAAGAATAATTGTTTTGCCAGAGCCCAGGATTATTCCTGGAACACGTAGAGATTCTCTTCCGGCCATCCCTGAACCCACCGAGTGTCTTGTGTTGGAGATAGTTTGACATCTGAAAGTAGGCCTGAGCCTAATAGCTCTCAGCTCCTAGGGAACCGGGAGGGAGCGGTTCCAAAAAGAAAACGTGGGGCACAGATAGGGGGTGGAAAAAAGGCGAACTTAGATAAATGCCCCCCCACAATGATCCCAACGGGCAGACAAAAGGTAAGGTGGCCCCTTTAGCAGTCTGTGACACTATCATTTCTTCTGCCCGAGTCCTCCTGTGGTACAGTCCAATATATTTAGCTTCGGGGATAAAACCCGGGCCCAGGGTGAACATCTGACCTCTAGCCTGGGTAGCATTTTGAAATCTGTGCTTGACCCCCTGGTTGCTAGACTTGATCAAATCGATCTCCGGCTGACAAATATTGAAAAAGCCACAGGGGCGATGGTAGAACAGTTATACTCAGTAGGAAACACGCAGGGGAAGTCCAACGCTAATGTGGGGGGTACACCTTTAGCTAACATTCCCTTGATAGTAAATCACCCCGTCCGAGTAATTCCTTCCCCTACAGTTCAGAGTGCCCATACCACCTTCCCTGTTACCCCTCCTATGATGCCCAATGAGACCGATGCCCAGAAAAACACTGAGGGTATTAGATCGAGAATGAAAAAGGCAGTAAATTTACCTCCAGAGGCAGCTTCCTTTGTAGCAGTCTTAACTGGAGTTCCCGAACTCAGTAATTCAGCAGTAGAATCGTTTCCTTCAATTAAAAACAAAGTGGCAAACTGGCTGAATAAGTATAGACCACTTCCATCTCATATTTCTAGCGAAATTCTAATGGTCTGAAGGGTTTCCTGGGTAGGATCTACCAATAAAAACATCAGTGGCGATTGTATCCTAGTTAACTTTAGGGACCATGGGACAGTCTTGCATATCTGCAACTGGCAGGGCAGCGAGGTTGATACTATAATTCAGACTCTCCCACTGTCCTTCTTCTATCCGTCTCACACTAGTCGACCCCAATTAGGACCAGAGGACGGCTGGACAAGGGTGGGATCCAGAGGGCAGCTCAGAGGGCTTAGGACTAATCCCTATGACACTTATATGCCCACCCAATTTTTTAGTGACAATAGGTACAGCTGCCTGAACCAGGTAGATTGACTGCATAATAACCCGGGAGTTGTAGATCGAGCGGTACTGACTGATGGCCCTATATATAATTCAATCCCCCAGAGTGAGATAGTTATATGTATGAATGAGGGTAGGATGCAGGGAGTTGACAGTGGGGAGAGCAACCTACCAGGGTCATTGGTATGTGTGCCACCTGGTCCTTATTCTCATGATATTCAGATCAAGGATCCAGTAAACTGCCGTACTCTGGTAACCTCCACAATTGGTTTAGAAGCCAGTTTGCCAATCCCAGCAACTACAACTATTGTTAACTCACTGAAAATATTGTCCTGGAACCTGGCAGGCCTATGTAATAAAATGGCCTGCCCTGAGTGGGGCTCTTTTATAGATAACAGCGACATATGCATGTTCCAGGAAACCTGGGCTAAGGAGGAACAACTGCGGAGCGGTTTTGCCTCTTTTTCAATCCCTGCAAGGTGGGGTGGGGGGAGGGCAGACCATCGGGGGGCCTTGCAATTTGGGTGGGATCCCACTTGGACTGCAGCCTATGATTACTGCATCGGAGGACGTCCAATGTGTGGTCCTAGAGTGGCCAAACGCCTCTAGGCTTGCCTTGGTTAATGTCTACTCTAGACCAGTGAACATCACATGCGAGTCCAGAACCATTGAGGTGCTCTCTTTATTTTTAAATACGATTCCACAGGGTACCACATTTTTAGTTGGGGAGATTTTAATTCCCATTTTGAGCCACTTTTGGGCTTGATGGATGGTGTCAACCTAGAGGAGGATGAGCACTGGAAAATACCTCCAGTAGTGGGCCCCCCACCCAGGTCATGGGCGCCACTGGCCGTTCAAATTACGGCTTTAATGCTTAATCATTCAATTAGGGCCTGCAATGGTCGGGCAAAATCAGACATCCCCTCAAAATGCACTTTTAATAAGCCTGGCCATGAGTCACGCTTGTTATATATTTTTGTTGAAAGTTGCGCTTGGCATAAGTTCCTTGATTTTAGGGTAGAAACCAGGGGTGAAAGCGATCATAATGCGCTGATCGTGGACTTTCTATCCCCGGGTATCCCCAAGGATGTCTGTAAGTCAGATACCGGCCCAGATGCTAGGGCATTCCTTTCCAACAATAGGCGCAGGGTTAGATGGGAAAACTTGTTACACACCCAGAATTAATGGCAGAGCTTTATGCTCGGACAATTCCGGTAATGGAAGCTGTTGGCGTTTTAACCTCGCAACATCCCTCGCCGGACATACATCAAAAACTTGGCGATCTCAACCAGGAATTAATTACCACTCTAGCAGAGGTCCTAAACCCCCCAGGGTCAGCAGGGAGAAGGGTGGGCAAGTGACCTACATGGTATAATACTCCCTGTGGAAAGGCGAAAACAGAACTGCTTCGGGTTCTGAAGTTAAACAATAATAAGGTATTAATAAAAGAAAGAAGATTAGAATACAAGCAGCTAATATACCATGCTAAAGTCGAATGGGATAATGTCAACTGGGCCAACTTAACATTTGCCCTTAAAATAAGAGATGCCCAAAAATTCTGGCGAATTGAATTGTTAATACAGGGACGGCCGATAAAGTATTGGCAGTTGCACCAAATATCGCTGCGAATGTGAGGGAAGATCATTTTCGTACTCTCTATGGAGAGGAGAACTTTGATCACGATATGGAACAAGGGGGATTATTGATTAACTCTACTGCCCAAATTAATGAGGTTGAGTTTACTGAGGGAGAAGTCTGCGCTGCAATTTCTAAGCTTGCAGCCGGCAAAGCGCCTGGGTTGAATAAACTCCCAGGCGACCTCTTCAAACACAAGCCTCAAGGTCTGGGCCCCTTATTTAAACGTCTAATTTAATGCAATCCAGAGGGGTATGGTGGTCCCCAGTACTTGGCTGGGAGCTGAGATACTTCCTATCTTCAAGAAGGGCTCTCCTCTCCTGCCAGCCAACTACAGGCCCATCAGCCTCATTGACGTGTCACAAAATATCTTCGCGAGGCTGATTTTAGACCGCCTTCTGGAATGGACGGAGGAGTTCCTCATCTTAAGCCCCTATCAGGCAGGGTTCAGGAAAAATATATCAACTACGGATCAGATTTTTCGCCTGACCCTGCTGTTCTGGAAAACCGTTAAGATTGAGGGTGTGTCATTATACACTGCTTTTGTGGACCTCCGTGCGGCCTTCGATCTTATACCGCGTGGGAAATTATGGGCTGTGCTTCTAGAATTGGGCATACCTACCCCTCTCTTGAATACAATAATTCAACTCCATAGGGAGAACTTTGCACAGATCAGGTGTGGGAAAAATGGGGCTTTGTCAGCTAGATTCCCCGTTGGCAGAGGGTTGAGACAGGGCTGTGTCTTGGCACCTACCCTGTTTTGCCTCTATGTCAACGGAGTAATCACACACCTGAATGAGGTATCCAACAGCAATGCTCCAAAGCTGGATGTCTCTCGGGTTCCTGCGATTATGTTCGCAGATGATACCTTACTTCTGTCTAAATCCCCCACGGGTATTCAACGAGTGCTGCATGCCTTTGAGACATTTTGTCTTGAACGGGGTTTGGAAATAAATACCCTTAAAACAAAATTTATGATTTTTAACCCACCATCAACAACACGGCCAAACCCGACGATAGGGGGAATTCGTCTAGAAAGAGTTCAGACCTTCGAGAATTTGGGGCTCACTTTAAACGAAACTATGACTTGGGCCCCAGATCATATACAATCCCAACTTAAGTTAGCCCAAATAGCGGGGGGTATTTTTTAGCTCTCAAATAAATGCTCTGTCAAACCGATTGGCCCACCTCTTGAAATATATATAAATTACAGGCAAGGGGGGGCAGTAATTTACGGCGGTGAACTCTGGGGTCACCAGTGTAGACCCGAGATTGTCGTCGTAGAAAACAAATTTCTAAGACAGCTGGTGGCTCTTCCATCTAGTACACCCCTATTGCCGCTGAGGCTCGATTTGGGCCTCAGACCTATAGACGAGGAACTAGGCCTCAAACCGCTAACACTCTGGCGGAAGCTCTGGACCACCTTTGAGCTCAAGAATTATAGGCAAGAGCTTTCGGAAATTTTATTGCGGGGAAGTTGCCCTGGTTAAAGTACGTGAGAGAGGAATTTGGGAGATTAGGTCTGTCGCTAATGTGGTCTGATCCAGAGATAGCCTGTACTAGGGTCCCTCGTAAACAGTTGGCCAAATTGTACTATGAGAGCAAATTAGTTGCATCCACACAGAATGCACAAATCGGCACCCTATCTGGTACTTTTTTAACAATTAAAGATTTTTATCATTTTGAGTTGGTTTTAGATGATATTAGTCCTGTTGTTCTGAGAAAGTTGTATTTACAATGGAGATACGGCACCCTACCTATCAGAGCGTTTACGAGTAAGTGGTGTCCGTCCTCCCCCAAAAATTGCCCTGGTTGTACCTCAGAGCAGGAAAACAAATTGTATGTTTTGTTCTTTTGTCCTGTCTATCTAAAATCCAGGAGGGCATGGATTATTCCGCTATGCAAAAATCTGGGATTCACGCACTGTATACAAGCCTATAGAATACTTAAAAAGGACCTTTCCACTGTGATTGTATGTGCTGTATCAAAATTCCTGGCAGCTATGTGGAACAAAAGAAGGATGTATGTAATTACTGCCTGAACTTAGACTTGGTGTCCACAGTTTTATAGATGCTTTGGTGATCGCATTCAAACTCTAGATTGTAATGGAGGAACATTTGGACTTGTTTACCCGATTTCCATGTATTACATAAGTTTTGAGGGCACTTGGACTTTCTCGACTTTTATCATTGTTCTGTATGCATTTTATCAATTTTTTCAATGTTTATTATGTGAATTCTTTAAAGACATTAACTTTTGAAATAAAGATGCAATGAATGAATAGGAAGTGTACGGTAGGCAAGGACAAACCTCCATATGTCAGACTCTGGCTTAAGGAACCCCTCAAGGTTTACCCTGACAAGTTATATGACACAAATTGAGGTTTTGAACTTTGAGCAAACAGGCCTTAAAGAAGTTTCTAAAAACAGCAGAGGTCAACTGTTTAAAAATCTCTCAAAAGATGACCTGTCAGCATAAACATAAAACAGGAAGACAAGGTTGGCACAATCAACCACAGATTTTGATAAAGAATGTGTCCTTCAGCTCACCAACAGTCAGTACTACACACCTGTGGCCGTAGACGCCACAAAAAAGGCCCACTGCCCAGATAGTCTCCTTTGTCTCAACAGCATAGACCAATGATTGGATCAGTAAACACGAGGCTGAATTTTTAATTAATACTCAACCGAGGACTCCTTATTTCTATGTCCTTCTGAAAATCCACAAAGGTACTAACCCACCAGCAGGTGGACCTTTCGTATCAGCGATGATATCCTAATCCTTTTGGAAAGGGGATAGAACTTTTTAGGCCTATTTTGAATGTGTCAGTTTACTCAACCCATTTCTCTATTTCTCAAGTAACATTTCAAACATGAACATTCCCTTCTTGGATTTGATGATACATTTGGGAGCAGATGAGAAACTGTGTTGCTGCTGTGGAGTTTTTGGGGAAGATAAAGTAAAAGTGTGAGAGTTTTATTATGGTATCAAAAACAGAAAGGAGAAAAGCAGAAAATGCTCCCTGTGATATTTCTGCCAACCTGGCAGTTGCGGTTTTGAAGTTACCTGATGCCAACATGTGGTGCGCATCCATCAATTTAGCATGTGGTGGAATTTTGTTAAGTCTTGCAACTGGTGGCTGAAGACTTTACGCTACCTTCTCCAGCAATTCCATGATGAACTCCTGTTTGAGTCTGTAGAACTGTATAACCTCCTCCTCCATGAGGTCAATGAGGGATATGCGCTGCGGTAAAACACACTCCCTTCTCCTTCTCTGCCTAAGTGGTGGTGGTGGTAGTGGTGGTCTCCTAGCTACTCTGAGGTAAAGTATGACAACCTCCATGGGGTAGTTGAGCTTGCCAAAGTCTTTTCTGGTGTTCCTTTTTATTTACTAGAGTCACTGCGTCATTTCCTATGCCTGTTTTGATGATGAGCAGCAGTTATCGAACATTTCTAGCTTTGCATTGCAGTTCCACATGATGCGCGACAAAGCCATAAATACCACTGTGTTACATTTGCCTCGGATTTTGCCAGGGGAGCTCCTATATTGTATATATATTACATATTACATGACGCAACTGCTCTCGACGCAGCTTTTGTCCAAAGCAACACTTAAAAAACTGCACACTTTTCCTAATGCGTTGTTTTGCAAATATGATTCACTGCATGTGCCGCCATCATATCACAATTTGTGGCGCAATGCCAGCTCAAACCTCTCATAAAGATGTCCGTGAGAGTTTTGCATCAAAATATTTTTTTAACCACTCTTTTAAGAAAGCCTTGAACTACTGTTATTCAAAGTTTCATTTATTTGAGTAGTACTTGCAACAGGTTTAGCTCAAATTTTACTATTAAGGGGCCGATTCCTATTTGGGTCCGAAATCGGCCCGACCGACTCGTACTTGGAACGGAGTCCGACCAACATCTACAGCACCCTACGATCCGTGCAGTACGATGCAAAGCCTGTGATTTACAACCGAGCCATACGGAAACTAAGCCGTCCGACCGAGCCGTACCAAATTCAGACATACGGCCGGAAATTGGACATGAGCCGCACCAACCGAACCAAACCTAGAATGAACCCAACTGATACGTACCCGCGATGTCTGAACCACACAGTACGATGCCAAATGCATTAAAATCCGACCGAATCGCACGGAGCCCAAGCGCACGTCCGGCACGGACCGAAAACGTACCTGAAGTGAGAGGGACCACAGCGATAGACTCGCATGCAACACAGAAAAAAATCAGCATGAAAGAAAGGGAGCAGCCCGCACAAGCCAACATGAGAGTCCGACTAGGTCAGAAGAACGTCTCCTACATGCCCACCAAAAACAATGCCAAAAACACAAAAAAAGGACCACTGAAGCCATGACAAAGTCAATAAATACACCAAAAATAAAAAAAACACAAGGACACACCCACAACTCCAACTATAAAAAGGCAAAACTACACTACCATGAACCTTTGCAAATACAACAGAGCAGCCAGCACAGAAAAACTTGAGACACCAACCAGAGACACACACACAACTCACCCATCACACAAACCGCACACCATTAGCACTCCTCCAAAAGCTCTCACACATACACCTAACAAAACAGACACCCACCCCCCCACCCTCACTTGCACCCACACACCCACCCACACACATCACTCCTCACCACCACCCATCATCATGCCCCCTAAGAAGAATCCACAGTTCACAGACACTGAGTTAGAAATATTGGTAGATGAGATCCTCAGAGTAGAGCCACATTTATTTGGCACATTGGTAAAAAGGACCCCATGTCACAGAATCGTGGACAAGGTGAATGCACAAGCACCAGCCTATCGCACAAAGACCGACATCCAGAACAGGTGGTATGACGTGCGCAGGAGGGTCAAGAAGCTCCTCCAGAAGGAACACACCTTGAGCCAGGTCACCGGCAGTGGCCCTCCTGCCAAACCAGTCTACTTCAGGTCCTGGGAGGTGAAGGTGCGGGACATCCTACCACCAGAGGGCATCCATGGCCTACCTGACATACCAGAGTCTGGTGAGTACACAACCAATATGCCCAATATTGTGTCGCAATACACACACAGCACCGTTAAGGAGACTTTGAAACAATGAACTAAGAGCAAAGGCATAGGAAACAAATGTCAGCCCAAGAAGTCTATGCTAGTCAGACAAACACAATAATGGCCACATCATAGTGAATTGTATCTGTGTCATGACATGTACAAACCTACTAACAAATAGGGCAAGGCAGTGGCACTAATCTGAGTTAACACTGTCAGACATCCCTGCCATCAGACCCAATAGCTCACAGTGAAGCTGACTGACAGGAAGGAATAGTTGGTGTGCTCGTGAAGTGAGTGTATACCAAAGCATGATGGGGTTGCTGTCACAGATAATGCACACCCTCACAATTGCACCATCAAAACCTCCCTGAACAATGCTCACCTCACAGGGGCATGGAAATGGGCTGGCAAGTACTTTGGGAATGGGCTCTGTTGTGGGGAGCACAAGGCCTTGCTGGGAATTGCCCACCACCAAGCACCAGAACTCCACTGTCAGCCATCTTGTCAGCACAGACACACCCCCTCACAGGGAAGCATAGTCAGAAGGAGGGAAGTGAGGGCATGCTGGAAAGGGGGGTATAGCCCAGAGCATGCTGGAACTTGCAGTCACTCACAATCCTCAGCTACCTACATGGCCCAGCAAGATCACACTGAACCATGTCCACTTCTCAAGGAGTGGAAATGGACTGACAAGATGTCTGACACTGGGTCCTGTTGTGGGGAGCACAAGGCCCTGCTGGGAACTGTGCACCAACAAACACCAGGACTGCACTAGCAGCCATCTTGTCAGCTCTGACAGGCCTCCTCACAAGGAAGCAGAGTCAGAAGGAGGGGAGTGAGGGCATGCTGGGAAGGGGGGTGTAGCCTACAGCATGCTGGGACTTGCAGTCACTCACAATACCCACCCACCCAAATGGCCCAGTATGATCACACTGAACCATGCTCACCTCACAGGGGGTGAACATGAACTGACAAGATGTCTGACACTGGGTCCTGTTGTGGGGAGCACAATGCCCTGCTGGGAACTGTGCACCAACAACCACCAAGAATGCACTGTCAGCCATCTTGTCAGAACAGGCTCACACCCTCACGAGGAAGCAGAGTCAAATGTGAACAGGGATCAGGGATCACACTTCTGTGTCAGCCACCTGATGGCCCTCGAGTAACAATTTCCATGTACATGGAAATCCATACATGAGCTCGGTAAGTGCACTCATCAACATGCACATTGAACGGTTCCATGTTGGCCAGACAGTGTGCTACCACAACATCAGACTCTGTCTGTGACAACTGAAGAAAATGCAGTGTTCAGTCATGCATCCTGACGTCATGTTGCAAATGTCATGTATATAAAACATTCTTACAAAGCTCAAGGAGGGGTGAATGGTCTACTTCTCCTGTGCAACCTGGTTCATAACTGATTGTGTTGCCTCTATTGAAAAGCACACATATGTACACATGCATAGTGTGTGACATCATGTTTTTCTGCATCAGTGTACTGTAGCAGCAGGATATATGATGTTACAACGCGTACTTTTAGCATGCATACCATTACCACAGATTTTTTACAACGCAGATCATTTTACGCAATACACTACAACGCAGATACTATTACAACGCATACCATTACAACGTAAGTATAGGTAAGTATATAATATTAATATATAATGTAAATAATTATTTTGTATTATTTAATTTAATTATTTATTATTTAATTATTAAATATTTTAATAATAAAATTAATTTTAATTTTATTATTTGTAAATATATATTAAAAATACCCCTGTACCCCAAAACCCAAACCCAGCCCTAAAACCTAAAAATACCCCTGTACCCCAAAACCCAAACTCAGCCCTAAAACCTAAAAATACCCCTGTACCCCAAAACCCCAAACCAGCCCTAAATCCTAAAAATACCCCTGTACCCCAAAACCCAAACTCAGCCCTAAAACCTAAAAATACCCCTGTACCCCAAAACCCAAACCCAGCCCTAAAACCTAAAAATACCCCTGTACCCCAAAACCCAAAACCAGCCCTAAAACCTAAAAATACCCCTGTACCCCAAAACCCAAAACCAGCCCTAAAACCTAAAAATACCCCTGTACCCCAAAACCCCAAACCAGCCCTAAAACCTAAAAATACCCCTGTACCCCATAACAAAATACCACTAATAAATGTTTTTAAAAAAAGATAAACTTACCTTTAATTATACTTACATTGTAATGGTATGCGTTGTAATAGTATCTGCGTTGTAGTGTATTGCGTTGTACAGGTTTCCGTTGTAAAATGACCTGCGTTGTAAAAAATCTGTGGTAATGGTATGCGTTGTAAAAAATCTGTGGTACCAGTTACATACTGTAGCAGCAGCATCATTGGCTCCCCCTTGTTGCAAATATGCTGTGCCTCCAGCGGGATGTAACTTGGCTGGTTCCCCACTAATGCCCAGAGGAGAAAACTGAGAGTGTGTGTTTGTGCTCAAGTGATGTGAGTCAAAAACACATACAACACCCAAAGGCAAAGGACAATTTTTGAACATTGTGATGTATAAAGTTACAAACAAAGGTGTTGTGTGTGGATCCACCTACTCATCCACCACACCAGTGTTGGTCACTGTTGGTAAACATGTAGCAGCCCATGTGATCCTAGACCTAATATCTCCTCTGCCCACTACTGGGAATACAGCCAGTCTACCTCCATGTGGAGGCACATAGGATTGGCAGTAAAGGTGAACCAATGTAAATGTAACTACAGTACACTGAGGCAGTAATACAAGTAGCATGCCCCATTCCTGTATACGTATAGGAGGGAATTTACTAAGGAATGAAATCATGTACATATCATGGATGCACAGGATTTGTGATCCACTACCCCCTCCTTCATTGTTAGTACTACTCGTTGCAATATTAATATTTCAGTACCTCTTCCCCCCCTCACTGTTGCAATATACATAGGTCACCCATTGATGTCTGTAGTAACATAACTGACAATGTCTGTCTCTTCCAAACACAGGTGCTACTGAGAAAACAGCAGCAAGTGAAGAGGAGGTCCTGTCCAGACTCTGGTGAAGGATGAGCTCTCTGGTGTGGATCTGGCTCTGTCCTCTTTGGATGACGAAGATCAACCTGGCACCTCCGGTGTTAGCCATCATGCAGCCCCACCATCACAAACACCTGCTTCTCCTGCAGCTATGCCAACAACATCTGGCCACAGACCTAACACCCCTGCCAACACGGACAGACCTAGTTCACAAAATTCAAACAGCACAGGGACACCAGCCACCTAGGAAGCTATGAACAATGACACCAGTAGCAACACCCAAGGCAGCCAGGGTCAACTGTGCATGCCAACACAGATTCAGCCCGTGTGTCTAGGGGTGGTGGGAGTGGTGTTAGGCAAAGGTCACGGCCTGCAGAGGTGCCTGGACTGCCTGAATACCCCCAACTGGTACGCATCTATGATGCGTATCTGGATAGCACCAGAGGATTCAGCCAGTTAGTGGGGATCCTCAAGGACATGCAGCATGGAGCAGGCTGGCCATCATGCACGCATGGAGGCCAAGTGGGACAAACTTACTGTGGTGCAAAGTGACATATTGACCTGTCTCTGCCAGATCAGCAGAAATATGTCCACAACTCCCTGTGTGCCCACAACATCTCAAGCAACAACACCTGCTAATGCCACAGGGAGGGAGGATGAATCTGGTCGAGACTCTGATGCACTGTCGGCGCCTGCTCCTGAGGATCCCCCGCAGAAGAAAAGGAGGGGTCATTCAAAGAAGGACAAGTGAGCCACAGTTGCCCCTTCACATCCCCCAGGAATCCAGAACCTGTTTTGGATGTTGGTCTTTGTGTGGAAAGCGTTCACCTTGTTACACATGACACAGGTCCCCATCATGACATGTAGGGTCCATGTTGTCCATGTTGTACCTCGTGGCCAGGATCCTCCAAAGGTGGGGGCTGTTGGTCGTCGTCGTCCTGAATGGGAGGCCCGTCCTTCTGCACTGCCATGTTGTGGAGCGTGCAACAGACGATGATGTTTTTACACACCTTTGCAGGCTCATATGGGAGGGCCCCTCCTGTCTTGTCCAGGCAGCGGAAGCAGCTTTTCAGGAGACCAAAGGTACGCTCGATGACTCACCTAATTCTGCCATGTGCCTCATTGTAGTGCATCTCGGATGCTGTCACAGGGTTCCTCAGGGGTGTCAACAACCATGGCATGTTGGGGTATCCAGAGTCACCTCCATACAAAGAATCACACATAAGCTAAGTATTGTAAGCAGTACATACCAACAAGCCAGGCACGCTGGTTTGGCATCTGTAACATCATCAATGGTGTGCTACTCCTCCTCATAATGTAGGCATCGTGGGCCGAACCAGGGAAATGTACACACACATGTGTAATCACCATGTCCACCAGGCATACCACAAGAGCATTGATGGAGTGGTAATGTTTGCAGTTGTGGTATGTCTGTTCCGGTGCCCGTGGTGGTATCAGGGCCACATGTGTGCCATCGATTGAGCCAATCACGTTTGGCATCCTCCCCAGTCCACGAAAGGCATCCTTGATCTCTGGAAGTTCACCCGGTGTCGGAAACTTGATGTAGGAGTCCAGGTGACTCAACATCCCCTCCAAGACATCTTGTAGCACACGGCTGAACATTGTTTGTGACATATCACCAACAATAGCCACAGTGTGTTGGAAGGTACCAGTGGCAAAGAAGTGCAGGCTGCCATCACCTTCACCTTTGGTGTCAGTGCTGTCGGGTATGTGTGGCCAGGTAGCAGATTTGGTGCCAACTCATCAATCATGCTCCTGGTGAAGCGGTACCGTCGGATGCTGTCACGTTCCACCATGGTCTCGAGGTTAGGGAATGGTCTATGGACTGCTGGGGCCCTGCAGTACAGAGATGAGCAAATTCACATCATATATTAAGCTACCTATGTGGCACTCACCTTGCAAAAAAATCACATTTTACATCATAGCTAATCACAATTAACTAAGGTGTGTGCGGTTGGTTATGGACACATATGTCACCTTCATGTCCATCATCTCACATATTATTCACACATGTGTACATTAGTTCCTTGGGGTGCTATGGCAAATCATTGGGCTGTGGCATGCCCTGTAATGTGCTGTATTTACGGTGTTGTTTGCAGTCAGTGCAGGCAACTAATGTGGGCCTTGTTTTCCTAATTATATGCAGACACATCCACAGGCACAGGAGACAGCACCACGGAACAGGAGGAGTCTCAGAGCCAGCCTGGGCCAGCGACTGAGTAGTGGGAAGGACCCAGTGGCACAGAGGGTGAGGGGAGCCGCACCAAGGAGAACTCAGTACCATCCACCTCAGCTGAGGACCACAGCAGCTCGGAGGATGACTCCCTTGTGGGGGTGGGTGTCAGCAGCCATGAAACAACAGATAGTGAGGCTGTCACCGCCACTGCCACCATCACCACCACCACCCTCCCTTCGGCTCCCATCCCAGAGGTCCGTGGCAGCTCCCGTGGTCCGGGGCATGTCTTCTTCCTTCCAGGCACCGCACCCCCTGCCCCTGTGTCCCCAGCTGCCCTGAGTGTGGAGTCTGTGGACTTACTCAAACCGATCAATGTAGGGCAGACATCAATGCTGAGTGTCCTGCATGCACACACCGGTCTGTTGACACAGCTGGTATCGTTCATAGAGGGCATCTCATCTGGCATGTCTGCCCTACAGAGGACCAATCCGCCCATGGCCTTCTCACTGATGGAAGCAGTATCCCTCCTACAGAAGTCCCTGACCCCTTCATCCTCAGACCAAACAACTACTCCTAGAACCCTACCTGTCCCCAGCACACACACACCTGCATGGTCAGCCAAACACACAGACACAGACAGCACACAATCACCCACACATAAGTCCAAACAGGCATGCAAGCTAAGTCAGGGGACTGATTCCATACACACAGGGGATGGGTCGAATACACACACACAGGCATCCACAACCACTCCGCAGTCATCATATCCCTCTCCTTCCAAGAGCCCTTCCCTTGCCTCACCTGCAACCCCATTTCCTATAAAGCTCTTCCTGTGTGACCTAGGCCTCTTCCCCTCAGATCCAGCAGATCATGAATACGGGGGGAAGGGGAAGTCCCCACACACAGAGAAGAGATCCCCTCATACCCGGACACCCTCCCCCAAGCACAGGCAGACTGAGGCCCCCACCCGCAAGTGACCTCACACCCAGAAGAGCAAGACCCCACCCCCAACTCCACTGCACAGGCTCCTTCCTCCATCCCACAGGTCAGCACACCACAGCTTCCCCAGCCACTACGTCTGACAGGTTCCCCCACCCACAGATATATCATCTCCAAAATGCTCAGGCCCTCCCCAACTCCCACTTGCTCTTCCATTGACACTACCACCAGTCTGTCTGTTGCTGCAACTACTGTGGGGAGTGTGCCCCCCCCCAGCTGTCCTACCAACCTCACCTGCACCCCTTTCCACTCCCATGTTGTTGGGCACTGCAGTGGAATCCACACCCACCCAGTCTGACATGGGCACTGCAGTGGGGACCATGTCCACTACACCTGACCTGCCCACTGCAGTGGTTCCAGCACCCACCCCATCAGACCTGTGCCCCACAGATGTGACTGCACAACCCATGTCGGACCCCTCCACTGCAGTTGCCGCTGACTCTCCTGTACCCAGCACCCCTTCACTACCTCCTTCGGATGAGCCCTGATCCTGTACCTGCGGTGCCTGGCCTGCCCCATGTATGCCACTCAGAGTGCATTTTCCCAGTCCTTATAAGTGCAGCCAAGCAATGGGCGACAGGTGTCACTCACATCTTCATTGGACTTTGGTTTTTCAAATGGACCTTGGACTATATTTCTTTGTTGCTTTTCCCTTGCAGATGCCAGATTGCTGATTAAAGCATTTTTTTTCCTCCTTGTGCATTTGATTGAGCTGTAGATTTTGTTGATGCTGTTTAGCCTGACCTTGGTGTGATGATGCAAGATTTTCAAAAATCCGTGTGAGAGAGAGGACGCCGCCCGTACCTGTAGATCGTCAGGTCGCCAACGTTCCATGGATCACCAACGGCCCGATGCAACCTGGGACTTGGAGGCGGAAACCCATGACCATCAATTACTCTCCCCGTATGATATCTTCCCCCAGCGAGGTCCAGTAATTGGGTGAAGACGAACCAGGAAGTAAACGGGTCAGCTCAATGAAAACCTGAGAACCCAGGAAGCAGTTGTCTTGGACCAGCAAGGAGGAGGGACGAGTGAAGGGAGAAGACGCCGAAGACCGAAGGAAACCGGAGGACGACAACGCGGGAATCCAGGAATACGTGGGACCTGACGTCGGTCAAGAAGAAGAGGAAGATACGGAGGAGCAGTGGACCGAAGAGTGGTGGTGACCGCAGGAGGAGGCTGGAGTGCGGCCGCAACTCAGGAGAGTTGCTGCGGAGCCGGCGAGTGGTGCCGCCTCCGGGGACTCGGGAGTTGACAGCGGGAGACGGGAGGAGTATTAAGGGGAGGATAGGAACAGGGTAGGAACACGGGCTGTACATTGCATATTATGTTGTCACTGTTTTTGACTATATATTGCAGCCCTTTGCCGTGCTGCCTGTTGATACCTTACCTTGCCGCATGTTATAATTAGCTGATGCATATCAGTATACCTGGCTGCACATGGATGTTATTTTGCTGCCCCTTAATAGTGAATAGGGGCACCAAATCTTCCTAGAACACAAACCTTATTTGATTGTCCTTTTATTCCTTGCCCCCCCCACCATTTTTTCTATCCCGGTCATTTTCAGCACACCTCTCATCGCCACATGATAATTTGGAAATAGGGATTCTCTTTTCCCCTTTACCCTGAGCACATTTTTCCCTACCGTCGTTTCCCTCACTTCCAGGTGTGGTGACTGGTAGAGAATAGAGCACCCTAAAAACAGAGTGTCTGACGGCTCCATTTCTGTCTCTCCTTCTATGAACCTCCAGGGAGACCCCACCAAGAGTGAAGAGGAGCCCGGAACATCTTCAACAACAAGTACCTTCAGCTCCCCACTTGGTGCTTCAGGAGAAGACCAGAAAGAAAGACATTCTGTATCAGAAGATAATGCTTTGACTGTTAATAAACCACCCCTTCTTAGAAAATATATACAGCCTCCTCACCTGTTTATCAAGCCCGCCCTCCCACAGTCTGTTACTGGGGTGTTGATGTGGTGTACTCCATGTGGCCCATGAGATGTGTTTCATGTTCTGGTTGGTATCCATGTCATCCTTTGCAGCTGAGTGGGTGTGTCATGGTTATCTAATTTAGCACAGGGATGTTAACATTTCATTGGCATGGTCACATCTGTGGCTTGCACCCATGCACATATGATGTGCTTCTCAATGTCCAATTTGACATTTTCCCTGACTGTTGTGCCATCTCCACTGTACATGCAGGTGTGGTCATCATTGGTGTATAGTCAACTGTGTTCTCAGAGCAACTTGGTAGACATATGTATTGTCTATGTGCAGGTGACGTAAGGGGCAATACCGTACCCAGGCGTATGTCACCAGTGCCTACATTGGGTGGTATATGAAGGTTGAGTGTACAGGTGTTGTGCTGACATGCCCAGGAATCTTACCTACTGTTTGGCATGTGCTGCTATTTCCATGATGTCACCTCCCTTGTGCTCAATGTGATGATGGGTGATTTTCACCCTTTGCCACAATGCTCAACTTTAGCTGCAGTTTTTGTCCAAACATTTTACATTGGATGTACACACAGATGGTGTGTTTTCACACATTGGCCCCGTGCTATTTCAAAGCTTGACTTGTGTAGCCCACACTCTGGTGTTGTTCACACATGTGATGGTAGTTACTTTGTGTGTGATGAATCAAAATCACTGTTGGGGGTATTTGTCAGGCACTACACACTATTGGGATGATGTTGTTGTGAAATGTATTTGGCTGACATTCCTGTGGTTGATGTTTGATGAAGTTGTCGCATCATCCTCCCAATGGGTGGGGGTGTCAATATTGTGTGCCACACTGACCCCTATAGGTGGAGTGGCATCAGTGATAGGTAACAGGCCCCTATGGGTTGGGTGGCATTAGTGGTAGAACACATGACACATATGGATGGGGTGGCATTAATGGTAGAGCACATGACACATACGGGTGGGGTGGCATCAGTGATAGGTAACAGGCCCCCGATGGGTGGGATGGCATCAGTGATGGTAACAGACCCCTATGGGTGGGGTGGCATCAGTGATTGGTAACATGCCCCTATGGGTGGGGTAGCATCAGTGGTAGATCACATGACACATATGGGTGGGGTGGCATCAGTGGTAGAGCAAATGACACTTATGGGTGGGGTGGCATCAGTGGTGGAGCACATGACACATATGGGTGGGGTGGAATCAGTGGTAGAGCACATGACACATATGGGTGGGGTGGCATCAGTGATAGGTTACATGCCCCTATGGGTGGGGTGGCATCGGTGATAGAGCACATGACACATACGGGTGGGGTGGCATCAGTGATAGGTTACATGCCCCTATGGGTGGGGTGGCATCAGTGATAGGCAACATGCCCCTATGTGTGGGGTGGCAGTGGTGGTGGCCATGGGTTCCCTGAGGAGGCGTGGTACATGTCATCCTTTGCAGCTGAGTGGGTGTGTCATGGTTAACTAATTTAGCACAGGGATGTTAACATTTCATTGGCATGGCCACATCTGTGGCTTGCACCCATGCACATATGATGTGCTTCTCAATGTCCAATTTGACATTTTCCCTGACTGTTGTGCCATCTCCACTGTACATGCAGGTGTGGTCATCATTGGTGTATAGTCAATTGTTCTCAGAGCAACTTGGTAGACATATGTATTGTCTATGTGCAGGTGACTTAAGGGGCAATACCGTACCCAGGCGTATGTAACCAGTGCCTACATTGGGTGGTATATGAAGGTTGAGTGTACAGGTGTTGTGCTGACATGCCCAGGAATCTTACCTACTGTTTGGCATGTGCTGCTATGTCCATGATGTCACCTCCCTTGTGCTCAATGTGATGATGGGTGATTTTCACCCTTTGCCACAATGCTCAACTTTAGCTGCAGTTTTTGTCCAAACATTTTACATTGGATGTACACACTGATGGTGTGTTTTCACACATTGGCCCCGTGCTATTTCAAAGCTTGACTTGTGTAGCCCACACTCTGGTGTTGTTCACACATGTGATGGTAGTTACTTTGTTTGTGATGAATCAAAATCACTGTTGGGGGTATTTGTCAGGCACTACACACTGTTGGAATGATGTTGTTGTGAAATGTATTTGGCTGACATTCCTGTGGTTGATGTTTGATGAAGTTGTCGCATTATCCTCCCAATGGGTGGGGGTGTCAATATTGTGTGCCACACTGACCCCTATGGGTGGAGTGGCATCAGTGATAGGTAACAGGCCCCTATGGGTTGGGTGGCATTAGTGGTAGAACACATGACACATATGGATGGGGTGGCATTAATGGTAGAGCACATGACACATATGGGTGGGGTGGCATCAGTGATAGGTAACAGGCCCCCGATGGGTGGGATGGCATCAGTGATGGTAACAGACCCCTATGGGTGGGGTGGCATCAGTGATTGATAACATGCCCCTATGGGTGGGGTAGCATCAGTGGTAGATCACATGACACATATGGGTGGGGTGGCATCAGTGGTAGAGCACATGACACTTATGGGTGGGGTGGCATCAGTGGTGGAGCACATGACACATATGGGTGGGGTGGCATCAGTGGTAGAGCACATGACACATATGGGTGGGGTGGCATCAGTGATAGGTTACATGCCCCTATGAGTGGGGGGCATCGGTGATAGAGCACATGACACATACGGGTGGGGTGGCATCAGTGATAGGTTACATGCTCCTATGGGTGGGGTGGCATCAGTGATAGGCAACATGCCCCTATGTGTGGGGTGGCAGTGGTGGTGGCCATGGGTTCCCAGAGGAGGCGTGGTACTGGTGGACAGGGTCTGGACCCCCTGGATTAGTTTGTAGGGTTGGTGTTCGACTTACAGTCTGCGCCGTCTGTGTCTGTTCCTGAGCCGGTCATATATGTACAGGACTGGTATGACCTGCACAATTGGATTCATGCTCCGTCTCGATCCGTTGCTGGCTGTTCCGGTTCGAACCCCTGCGATGAGTTAATGACGCACATCGGAGTTTATATGCAGCTCTTCCGGGTGCTGAGACGTCCTGTACGCGGCGACCTGTCTGGAACGTAGGAACTGTGCATCATACTTGACCGGCAGGAAGTAGCTATGTTTATGTTGCCGTGCGGCACGGATTGGGTGTTTCCGGGTCAGACTCGGACGGAAATTGATGATGGAGTCGGAGCGTGCTGGTCGGTCGGGAATTTGGCACTTTTCCGTATTGTACTTCCTCGCCCGGACGGTCCCGCTCCTGGTACGGTTCGGCCGTAACGTAAGGCTACTAACACGTCTCGGAGGGTTGACCGACCGACATCCGAATCGACCCTTAAGTAGGAATTTTCTTGCACAAACTTTAATACACAACAGCCATTGAATTGGACCAAATCATTTTTGTGTACAAGAGATTGATTTCAGGTTTGTCTCAATGACTGAGTTCTTCATGTTTTATATAATTTGTTATGCTCTTTTTTCAAGCTGTTCAAGGAAAACAAAATATATTTCTGGAACTGGTGAACTGGACCTGTGCTTCGGTAGCATGTGTGGCTTGAGGAACATTTACTGTGAAGCTTTATATAGAGCTGGTGTCTCACATGACTTTTTACATGAGGATATATTTCATGAAAAATGTTTGTCTTACAAGACTACCCAAGCATAGTTTCTGTAACAGGTGAAGTTGTCATAAAAATAAATGGAAAATTACGGCATTTCCCTCATCCCCTCTTTGAGCTACCATTTTGATTTGTCCACTTGGAGACTCCCGAACTGACATGCAATTCTATTACATTAGACTCTCTTTTGTAGCATGTTGTTTGCCAGTATGCTTAAGTGAGGGCAAGATTTTGTACCTCATGATAGTGCTAAGAAAGAAACATGGAGGACCTGATTCATAAATGTAAATCTACAACTCTGTGTACATTTATTTTTTATTTGGTGTTCACAAACTATAAGTTAACCCCTTTCATGTGAGTTTCAGACTTTGAGGGCCATATCAATATATCTATCTCTCTCAATATATCTCAATATATATTTGTGTGTATGTATATATATACTTATATATATATTTTGTCAAATATGTGATTCCCCTGCAAGGGAGATTACGACCCCAGGGGAAAACACACATTTCTCAAAATAAATAAATATATAGATATAGATATAATGCATACACCGCATGTCTACCATCTGCAGATAATGCAGTTGATGGTAGACATACGTGGCATATGCAGTATATGCTAATGGATGTGGAAACATGTTTGTGCTCAGTGGAAGGGCCTGCACACAGGTTTATAGTTCTTTCACTTGCTTATTTTCCATTTGGTTAATAAACTGGTACCTGAGTTGAAATGTTTCCCCGGCAGCATTACCAAGGTTGCAAATAATAAAATAATGAAGCCATACTATTAACCAAAAGTGCTGTATTATGCCGCATATTTTGCTTTTCATGCTGCACTATTTAGTCAACCCTGTTGCATAATTTGGTTCTCTTGTTGTGCATAATTTCATTGACCTTATTGCTAGCACTGGGAGTTTCATAAAGAGCACACCTGTGCGTAAAGCTGCAGGAGCTACTATGTGATTGTGCGCTTCTTGAGATCAAAGGTAGATTTGTAGCATTGGGGAATTACTTTTATACTGGCAAATACCCAGCAGCTTCCCTAGCAATGAAGATTGTCATAAGCCATGAAGACAGTAAACTGTGATATTGGGTATGTGACAAGGTAAAGTTATACTGTGTCTTTTTTTGTCTCTAAGGTAAGTTAACTTTGTGTAAATTTACTATTGCACACATCTCACATACACCTGTCGACTGATTTAGAGCAACACTTTCTGCCTTCTACGTAGGACTGTGTTTTAAAGGGATGATTTTCTCCAGTAGCAGAGATTGTGTCTCGTTGAATGACTGCTTCCCAGGCCCTAACTCCGGTGACTGAGGACAGCTCTGAAATAGCATCTGAGGGAGAGAAAAAAAGAGCAGAATCTGAAAGTGTTTTTTCAGTCTGCTGAGTTCCATCAACAATTCATCTTCCAGAAATTGTGAGTAGCATGATTATCACCATCAGGCTGTCGCTCTGCAAGCATATTCTGTGCAGCAAGTTAACTATAGCAGGTTAAGTCAATCTAGAGAGAAAGCACGTGCTGTGGTAAGCACAGACAGAGTGCTCTCTTGGCAGTCCCCCAATTTAATTCAGCCCCAAAGTCAGTAAAGCCACTTTTTACAAATTCACTGTCTATATCTCTTTCTGGATGTTGACTTCCTTAGCAATTTGTGCAGCAAGCAAACTGGCATGCCAAACAATTTCTGAGGGAGCATGGAGGCACACTTTGGCCTCATTTTAGGGCACAAGGGCACACAAGTGGACTTTCACTTCTCTTGAAGATTTGAAGATGATTTTGGGTCATACTCTCGAAAGGGGGTTAGTGCACAAACGAACCTTGTAGTCTTGCTGGTCAATCAATCAATCAATTTGGATTTGTAGAGTTGAGCTAATCACCCATTAGGGTATCCAGGCACTCTGTTCTTTCTGTGTCAGTTGAAAAAGCAGGTTGACTCCCTTTCTGAATGTCGGGAGGGAGGATGATGTTCAGAAGTGCAGGGAAAGGTCATTACAGGACTTAATGGAAAGGTATGGGATGGAATGTCCTCCACTTTTGCTTCGGCAGATGAGGGGGTGTGAGAAGGGCAATGGTGGAGGAGCACAGCTGTCTGGAGGGTTGATGGAAGTTTACGTAGTCAATGTATGCTTTTCCTAGGTTCAGAAGGGTCTTGTAGGCGTGTGTCAGCATCTTCAGTTGGCATCTTTCTTGGATTGGAAGCCAGTGAACGTTCCTGAGGTGGGGTGTGATGTGGGTCTGTTTGGCGAGGTCGAGGAAGAGCCTGTCAGCTTAATTCTATATCGTCTGAAGTCTCTTTTACGAGATTGGTAATGCGACCTTTGTAGAGTGGGTTGTCATAGTCCAGTCGGCTGGTGATTAGGGCTTGAGTGAGGGCATTCCTGATGTTTGCGGGGAGCCATCTGAAGATCTTTCGGCACATGCAGAGGGTGTTGAAGCAGGAGGAGGTGACTGCATTGATCTGGTATTTCATCGGGAGTTTACTGTCCAGGATGATGCCAAAGATGCAAATCACTGACAGAATATTGACATCGTAAATATCAACGTCAAAAATATCGGAGGTGGAATATCGACGTAAAAAATATCAAAGTCCTATCTACATTAAGGTACATGCAAAAATATCGAAAAAAAATACTGTTGGAAAAAATATTGTTGGAAAAAATATTGGTTTTTTTATGTTTAAAAATAATATAAAATTCAATAAATAATACATATAATTAAAATTAACATACTTGAAAATATTTTAACATTATAATTAATACATATAATATAAAAAATAAATAAACATATATATATATATCTGATATAAACTTACTTAATAATATTTACAATTAATTAATCTAATAACTTATCAATTGTTAAAAACATTTTATAATTTATAAATACATACATACGCATGCAACAATAATATACATTTAAATATCAAAACTATATATAACAAAGTTTAAAAAATAATTTAAATGAATTAGACACTACATTAACTAAAACAATAAAAATGTATAGAGTAGGGGTGACAATTACTATTCCAATTCCAGAGGGTGAAACAGTAGGGAAAGTGTTGGATAGCGTAGGGGTTAAAATTACTATTCCAACTACAGAGGGTGTAACAGTAGGGAAAGTGTTGGATAGCGTAAGGTTTAAAATTACTATTCCAACTCCAGAGGGTGCAACAGTAGGTAAAGTGTTGGATAGCTTAGGCGTTAAAATTACTATTCCAACTCCAGAGGATGCAACAGTAGGGAAAGTGTTTGATAGCTTAGGGGTTAAGACAACTATTCCAACTCCAGAGGTTGCAACAGCAGAGAAAGTGTTGGATAGCGTAGGGGTTAAAATTACAATTCCAACTCCAGAGGGTGCAGCAGTGGGAAAAGTGTTGGATAGCGTAGGGGGTAAAATTACTATTTCAACTCCAAAGGGTGCAACAATAGGGAACATGTTGGATAGCACAGGGGTCAAAACAACTTACTAATAATTACAATAATATTTATTTGTAAAAAATAACAATTTAGTTATTAATTTACAACAAAATAATTAACAATACAAAGAAATAATTAAAAAACAAAAATACCAATTAATAACTAATTACCAATTAAAATGAATATAATTAAATAGTAATGATTAAAAATTTCTTAACAAATAAAAATAAAATAAACAATTAAAAAAAGCAAAAGCAAAAAACAATCAGTATCAAAAAACATTTGCCAATTAATAATTAATTAACTATAATGTATTGATTAACACAAACAAATTTAAAAAAAATCACATTTAATTACCAATTAATCATTAATAACCAATTCAATAAAAAAATAAAATAATTCTTAAACATGTATTACCAAGTAATAATTGATTAACATTAATTTAATTATCAATACTCAACACTAATTTTGATTTTACGTAATTACAATTAAATTACTTCCCACCCTATTAGCCTATAACATCACAACACACTTCATTATTAAATTAATACACTTAATATTATAACCAATTAATCAATTATTAAAAATAATTACCAATAATAAAAATTAATTACCAATTTATAATTAATTAACATTAAAATATTTATCAATACCAATAAATAAAAATTACATATTTACTTAATTACAATTAAATTGCTTCCTACCCTATTCCCTATAAACCCACAGCCTGCTAAAGAAAAAAAACGCAAAATTTAATTAAAAATAATTAATAATTCCAAAAAAATATTTAATTAATTTACTATAATTGAATTACTTCCCACCCTATTCCCCTATAAACCCACAACTCGCTACGGTACTAAAATACATAATTTACTAAAATAAATGATTACTAAGTTCTAAAAATGTAATACATATACTTTAAAATGAGTACAATAAGTAACAAAAATTGTAAAAACAAACATAAAATAAAATACATAACACTAATATTAATATCTATATTAGTAACATCGATATTTTTGTTATCGATATTACTAACTTCGATATTAACAAAAACGATATTTCTTACCTTCAGGTCAATATTCTGGTCGTTGATATTCTTGAATATTTAGACTGTTTACCCAATGTTGCAGCCTTGGTCTGCAGGTGTCAGTACTGGTCTAATCACATGGTTTGGGTAACCCCCATCTTCATACAGTCCATGAGCAGAGATCAGTTTTTGTTATTGCAGCATATGCTGCATTTCAATGACAATTCTACTGCATTGCTCCGGGACCATCTAGACCATGACAGGTTGTAGAAAATTCGGCATGTCGTGGAACATTTGTCTGCCAGGTTTGCAGAGATTTATACCCCTGGAAAGTATATAGCCTTCAATGAGTCCCTTCACAAAGGGCGGCTGCTGTTCAGGCATTACGTTGCGAGGAAAAGAGCTTGCTTTGGCATCTAGTTGTACATACTGTGTGAGAGCCCTACTGGCTATGTGCACAGCTTGAGAATGTGTACAGGGGAGGACTCCACTTTACCTCTTGGTTGCACTTCTACGCTAGGAGTCACACACAAGACTGTATGGGAAATAGTCCAGCCAGTACTTCACGAAAGTTATAAACTTTATGTGGACAATTTGTATGCAGGAGTAGAGCTGTTCAGTGAGCTGTCCAAAGCTGGCACTGTGGCATGTGGTACAGTTCGTTGTCGCTGCAAAATATTCCTGTAGCATATTTATAAGAAGCACCAGAAATCCCAGAGCACTGTGTTGCATTCCAAATAACTGCTCATAGTAACGTTCTCTGATAGCCATGATGTGTAGGTGTTCACTAAAATTCATGATGAGAGCACTTCCACATCACTGTTTGGAGTCAGATGGCTGAAGTTTGCAATCCCACCTGCATACTTCAATACAACAAGTACATGGGCAGAGTGGATAAAAATGACCAGGTTCTTCAGTCTTATATTGTGTCGTAAAACTTGCACTTGGTATAAGAAACTGTTTTCCCACCTGATCTAGATGGTAACATAGGAAGTGTATATTGTTTATCATCAGACCATCACAGGAAGACTAATTTCCTTCCTTAACTTTCAGTTGGCAATCATTGAAAGTCTTACTGCTACAGAAGCCACTAACACATCAGCAACATGATTGCAGATCATGTGGCGGCATGACACAGTGCAAAGTTGTGCTTTTCCAGAGTAATCCATTTACAGCTACGGGACTGTCTAAAGAAATGAGTGGCTTATTTTACATTGCTATCTTTGTTCGGGAATACTCTTGTATGTGTAGGCATGACCACATTTCCACTCAATAAAAGTTGTACTTCTCTTAAATAATTTTTTGCCCCCACTTGAACCATCCGACTAATCAAGCGGCCCGGTATCTGGCATACATTTCTAGACTCTGGGGCCGATTCCAATGTCGGACGGTCTCAGGTCTGTCCGACATCAGTCAGGAACAGTAACCCATCGACCTGCTGTTGTGGGTTACGGCTGTCCTAATATAATGCGAACGAACAGAGTTCGGTCGCATTCGTATACTTCACAATGCAGGCCTGCCTTCCGAACGGAATGGATGCCTGCATTGAGATAAGCAGGGGTGCAGTTAATCCCTGCACCCTGTAGCCAGCACCCCAAGGTGCCTGCCACCGGGTGCAGGGTGCCACTGAGGGGCACCATAGGTGCCCCAGGCTACCATTCAGCAGCCTTGCACCCATGGGGGCCCTGCTGGGGGCCCGCAAAGACAGTTTCTCACTGCCTTTTCGTGCCGGACAAACTGGCACGAAAAGGCAGTGAAAAACTGCCATCGTACTCCCTCTGTCTTGAAGAGGCGACCTCTGGAGCACTGAAGGATTTCCAGATGGTAGGCCATCTGGAAATCCGAGTCGGATTCCATTCCGACCGAGCCCATCAGAATGGCTTGTTCGGAATGGAATCCGTCCGGCACTGACCGATTCTGTCGGAAGGGCTTTAAACATGGTTTGGAGCCCTTCCGACCCGAATAGGAATCGGCCCCTCTGTCTTGAAGTATTCTTGCACGTATTGCTTACAGGATGCCTTAATAAAGGTCCCAGGATTCCACAGATTCAAGGGCACTCCATTCAGATGACTTTTGTTCTGATGAGACCCAAAGGCTAACTGTAAGTCGAAACGTCAACATCCCCTCTCTAAATTGCTTTTAGAACATGTCATGATTTACCAGGAGATATTAAATATATTATCATAGAGGATCTTTACTTGTGTTTGTTTGATATACAATTCTATGCAACCTTGGGATCTGTACAGTTTCTTGTCCTATTTTGTTGTATATATATTTATGCACTTTCTGAGCACTGCATCATCTAAACTAATTTGAATATATAATGAAATATGTATTGTCCTTATACTAAAGATGTAAAATCAATCATTATACATGATATTGTGTTCTGTACTCTTTTCAATAACATTGATTATGATAAAGTTATTAATCGAGTTTTCACACTTTAAAGCAAAAGTACAAGTGTTGGTGAATGAGTCCCATGGTACATTTGTTTGGCTTATTACTTTATGGAACTTAGGTTGTATTCCCCAGCATGTTTGCCTTAGTTTCAAAGTTAGATATGCTCACTCAGTTTGTGAAATGATGCCTCAGAGGTATACTCAGACAATCCCACTTGGAAGTAGTTGAATTTAGCATGATGCGTGCACTCAAGGGGAAAGAAAGACAGGTTTTAGTAGAGGTTCACTTGGCAAGCATACATGATTAGTCAGTACTCTGATGAGGACAGGGACATAAACTGACAAGAAATTCTTTCAAAGGGATATTGCACAGGTAGAAGGCAGATAGTAAAGGTACTACAGATACATATGCCATCACTTCATCTTCAATTATAGATTCAAAACCATTGGTGCCACACTCATCCCAATACTGAATTACTTTCTGTTGGAAAGTTGATTATTAGCATGGGCAAATGTATATCTGCCACTGGCAATTAGACCACTAACACAGTAGAGGGCTCAGAATAGGTATTAGAAGATTATTCCCATGCTCAACCCTTGGTTTCTTGGCTGCAAGCAGGGAGGCTTAACTTCAAAGACAGGTATGTAAAGCATATAAAAACAATATTGTATTAAATAATTAAGACAACATGCAAAATAAAAACCCAACTCCAATTTATGAAAATAGGACTTATTTTTATCTTTAAAATGACATCAAAATGACAAATATCCAATAAGGGGAACCGGAGATATGAATTTTGAAAGATTTAGCATTATATAGCATATAAAACCTATAGCGCCTTATTGGCACATCCTGTCACGATAGACCGGGTCAAAGTAAAAGTTTCAGGATGACCATGATGGAGCGCTGTGGTCTACCCTTTGCAGTAGGTGTCAGTCAAAGTTTTTACCTAGAGACTTCGAAACTTTTTTGGAGCATTTCCTCCTGGGGTCTCTCAAAGCTCTCTACCAGTTTGGATTCAGTGAGGGTTCGCTAAATTGCCTTGGCCGAGCTTCTGGTCAAATTTATGGAAGTTCGACCTCCGGAGCACTTTAGCGGGCTGAACCAAGGATCTAGGCCGACTTGCGGTTGAAGGGAGGCGGCTTGGCTCTCGCTGTTGCTTCCGATCACCATTTCTTAGTTCAAACGTAGAAGATTTTACAGAGCTTTTTTATTGCTGGGTCCCTCAATGCTCTTCAGCAGGCCAGATTTGGTGAGGGTTCGCGAGCCTCAGATTTTGCATACTCCCGGTCAAACTTTGGAAGTGGGTTCTACGGAGCTTTTCAGCGAGACGACCCTGGATGGCAGGCCGGTTCGCTGTTGAAGGCAGGAGGCTTGGCTGGCAAGGTTGAGTCGGTCCACCTATGGAGCTTTTTTTTCCAAACTTGCTCCAAAATTCTCCAAACTTCTGTAACTTCTTCTTGAAGTGCCACAAAAGATCCTAAAGTGTCTCACACTTACTCCAAGCGTCTGGAAGCTCCAAGATGGTCCTCAAAATTTGAGGACTTCAGTTTCCACAATCCACTTGGACAAAAGCCTTACAAATCCACTGGTAGTGCTCCAGGTTGAGGATTCTTGGTGGTGTTGTCGCCGGTGAGCTCTGTAAACCTGTAGTTTGCAGGGAGTCCACTCTTTAGTCTTTTTATAGCGAGGTAGTCCACAGGGATGTAGTTCCAGATGGTGCAGAAGATGCAATCTTCAGAGTGCAGGCCTTAGTGATTGCATATCAAACTTCTCAGCATGGCATTTCTTGCTCTCTTAGGTTTCAAGCAGCAGATCTGAGATGCTATGCCTTTCTCATATACTTATTCCAAGTTCTCTGGGTCAAGCATGAGAGCTCTCTTGTCCAATAGGGGTCAGGGTAACGCCCCAAGGTATGACCACATCCTTCAGAGTGTGGCACTGTTTTGCCCAAGAGTGCAACAATTCTGCCAAATTCATCATGGCTTTGTTTATTTTACAGTAGGGAGAGAAGAGCTGGCTAAACACACCCCAATGGTGGCGAATCTCTTTAGTCTCTCCACCTGGTATCTTCTCATTTCTTCCTTAAGTCTAGCATCTGGTTGGGTTCAAAAGAGTAGAGTTGTAAATTACACTGGTGTCTTCCCCTTCTATTGAAGTCTATTGTTTGCTACTCCTACCCTGCTCTCGCATTCCTGTATAGCAGAACACTGCCCTCCCAGTAGAGCTGGCTTACCCGGGGTCTCTTTATCACCTCTTCAAAGGACCCTGGCTAATCCATTAAACTCTGACCAATCAGGACAGACCACTGGAAGGCAGAATATGGCTTATAGACAAGAAAGTCTTATAACTTCTTGCCTGTAAATTATAGGAGAAATTCAATAATATAATATTGTTGGATTTATCAATACCATTCTGGGAAGTCCTTGAATGCTAGTTTGATCCTTCTCCTAGGATGATTTATTAGTTAATAACTTCTTTCCATTTTAACCTATTTGACAGGGGATTTGCAATGGGAAACATGACTTGGGTCATTTTTCCAGCACCAGGGCTCATAAAAACATATTTTATAAGTACTCTGCCTATATCTCCAGGACCACACCCCTGGAATACCTAGGGGAGAGTTTAGGGGTTCTGAATATGTAAACATATATTGCAGATCCTCCCTCCTAAGTGCTCTTAGCTCCAAAGTTGATTTTGGGATGCACTTTATAACAATGCTAACAATTAAAGCTAAATATACTACAAAAATAAATTAAAGGCATTCACCTGGTCCGCGGCGTCCCGGGGCTCGCTCTTCTCTTTTGCGCCGACGCGTCTTCCATCCCAATGCGCATGCGCGGGCGGCCGCGCATGCTTCAATTAGGTATTTAGGAGAGGGCGGGAGGGAGGCGGGCGGCGCGTAGTGGGGTTACGTAAATTGCGTGGGTGGGCGTACTTTCATGCCCACTTTGCGTAGCTTCGCGTAGCCCCACTATGCATACTACTCCCACCCTTATTATAGGGTAGGTCATGTAAATCACAGGGGTACCCAAACCCATAGTGTACCATAGTGTATGTAGGTGTGTTCAATGTATTCAAAATGTCTCTTTGAGCATAGCACTAGCCGTGGGCCTGAATGGTCAGAGCACAGGGTCAGTCAGAGTCAGTAGCCACCAGTACCAGTCAGCAAAAAGTTGGGGGGTGCACAGGATGACTTTGCAACACTTCCTCACTCAACTAAGCAGGTGACTCCAAACCATAAAGAATGCATCAGGCAGCCTTCTCCCCCAACATCCCAACATGCACAAACTCGGCACCTGAAACAGATTCACTGAGTCCCAATTCACAGCTCTTTTCAAATTATTCAAACATGCATTACAGAGCACTCCTTCCAGCATTCCATAATATCACCTCAGATTATTTCAGAAATGTTCCAGACTCCTTTGCTCAGCATAAGCAGCACCAGAACAAGGAGAATAAACATCTTTAAATTGTGTCCAAAAGAATGTAATAACCTCTCCCCAACGCATATGCGCTCTCTCTAAAATTAGTGCATTCCACACAAAGCGGAATACTTGGCTATTCGACTTGGTTTCTCTATGGATCAGCCCTAACTGCTCTTGTGTCAGTGACAGGATACCCTCTCGGGTAATTGTGCGTTTTACAAAAACATCTTGGACACCATTCACAAAAGTAATCTGAGACAAAATCCTAACTTTACGACTTTCGGTATTCACAAAAAGCATTTGATAATAGTAAAGTTAGGAATCCTAACTTTACTATTACTAAATGCCTTTGTGAATACCGAAAGTCCTAAAGTTAGGATTTTGTCTCAGACTACTTTTTTGAATCGTGCCCCGTAAGATTAAGGAGAACTCAGCACTCAACGCTACACATATAGGTAAAATGTTTGTCTCGCTTGGGATGTTCATCCTCCGTCAGAACTTAGTATATGTTCTGTTTACTGTATAAAAAGTGCTTTACAATCACAGCACTACACATAACCGTGGACATAGCATATCATGCAATCTCACTGAGTATGCTGTGTGTCAAAAACTAACATTCTTCGTACTAGTAACTGTGGGAAAGACTACTCAATCTGTGGCATGGTTGCACCTCTCCCATGTCCCGATTGAGCAATGGCCTTGTGGAGCTGACTTCTGTGTCCACCCACCTAATGTAAATGTGCAGACATAGAGGTTTGTTTTCACTGCCCGTCACCACCTGGAAAATCATGATGGTAAGGGGCAGTGAAAACTGTTGAATGCCCCCATTGCTGTGGGGAATACTCCCATGATGAGAAGGGCATTTTCAGGTTTACAGATTTACAAAATAAAATTGATGGACAACACCGTCATGTTGATGGAGTAGTACGACAAACGTAAAATGCATTGACATGAACTGTAATTTTGGTGGCTCCTGTCAGTGTTTTTTATTAATAGCCAGCTTGACGGTTATTTCTAAATCTGACGGATGGAGTAGTCTCAGCATGGCAGATGTTAAGTCCTCTGCCAGGGTAGCAGAATCTTTTTTCTCAGCCAAAATATAAATATGGCCCTCACTAAGAACTACTCTTTTTTTTGTGATGCAATCTGGATAGCTGTGTATTTTGAGCACAGCGCACCTAGGCAAACCTGCACATTTAAAAAAACTAGACAACCAGAGGAGTTCAGAGTTGCACAACTTGTGTGGCTCTAGCCAGGTACATGTACCCAGAAGCCCTTGCAAACTCAAACTTTGGTAAGAAACATACATTTTCCGCACATTTCTATGACGGAAAGGCCTGGAATCTGTCGGCAGCCACAAGTTTCCTACCACCCCGAGTTTCCACATGTCTCCCAATATGAACAGTTCCAGACTTGTGTGGGTGGGCCAAAAGAAAACAACACAAAATGCTGTAAATTGCTATGCTGAAAGATAAGCAATTGGGTTAGGTGCAGTATTTGGGGCTGTGCTGTGGTACCACCCATGCAAACCTACAAACCACAGACATTTTTTAAAGCTAGAAAACTAGTGGAGTCCAAGGCAGTGTGCCTTACAAAGATACAGTTTGAGGTATTGGGAGTGCACTGCTGAATTCTCCTCTTACTCATGTGTATTACTTAGTTAATGAAGCTTATCATAATGGTGCTACACTGCTGCATGTGCTGTCAACACACACATTCAAAAATTAACAGTTTATAACAAGTTCACAGACTAGGATGCACTGCGCAAAGATCCCACAATGTTTTCTTACCCACAATGCTCTGCAGATCACAAACTCTGCCTGAAATCATGCATTTTCCTTCCATTTCTGCGATGGACACTTCGGAAATTTGCAGGAATCCACAGATTCCTAAAATTTTGCATTACTCCACTGGTGCCCAAAAAAACGCAGCCCCTCTTGTGTGGCTGTGACTAGTACCCGCAGCAGGAGGTATACTGTTATCCTGACACAGAAGTCTTGGAAGGGTTCAGCAGCTGTGTCCCAGGGGGCTCAGCAATCTCCTTTATGACTTTGAAAAGCATGTTGGAAGAATTGTCTGCTGATACTATCTTATCAGTGGGAAAACATGATTTGGCCTGGAAGATGGCGTGTTTGTAGTCCCGCAGGTGATATTTCTGCTTGGGTTCTTCCTGAGGGCAGGGGTCCGCACACCATTTCCGTTCTTGCCTACGGCATAGGCCCCTGAGAACCATGAGCTTTTCCAAAAAACATGGAGCCAAGGGTTTAGCTATTTTAATGATACAGTTTTTGAATGGAGCAACCATGTCCAAAGCCTCGGTAATCCAATTGAGAAAGTCATCTGCCGTGGGAGGGTGATCGTTGTAATTCCCATCTGAGACTGAGACCAAGGTGGCCTTCCACTTCATGGCAGTAACCTTGTTCAGTCTCCTACACCATATATATTTGGGGGAAACTATGTTGGCTTTAGTGGGATGAGTTATGTTGAACTCGACCAGCCAGTGGTTAACCCAGATGAGAAGCTGAACTGCCTTGATCTTAAGACTGTTGTGGTTAGGGAAAATGCCGTTCAAGGTATGGCTAGCTCTATGGGGGGAGAATGGACAAATTGCTCAAATCCCATGAAGTGATGAGGTCGAGAAGGTGAGCAGAATCATTATCCTGTTTGTTTTCAAGTTGGAAATCAAAATCTCCTAGGATAGTGTAATGAGCCCTGGTTACAACGGATTCAAGGGTTTGGCGCAATGTCTCCGGAAACCTGACACTGGGCCCAAGAGGATGGTAAACCAGAAGGACTGAAAAGTTGCAGTTTTCGTATAGCTTAATTCCAAATGTGTCTGCTTCCAGAGGAGAACCAGGGGCCCCTTCAAAAAGGCTGAGGGTACATCTGAGGGAGTCCCTAGCCACCAGGACTAGGCCGCCTCCTCTTCTGTCAAGGCAGTCGCATATAAGAATAATGTTGCCTGGGGGGGACAGCGTCTGCCAGGTAGGGACCCGAGTGATGCTTAGCCCAAGTTTCAGTGATAAAAAGCCAGTCCAGATTGAGTGTCTGGATTTTTAGGGCAATTTTGGTCTTGTGTTTGATCATTGCATGAGCATTAATCAGTGCTCCTTTAAAAGGGCTGGGTCCGCACCAACCCAAGGTTTTACGCTTGTGCATCTTTCCTGCAAATGAACCCATACTAGATACCGCTGCGTGTCTAGTTGTAAAAGATTTACTGGTTTGCTACGGTTTGGACGGCGTGTGGAACTTTGCCCTTCTGGGACCCAGGTCGAGGCAAGTGAGAGACTCCTGTGGCTGCAAAGGAGGGAGAGGCGCGGTGACCGGGACTGCGAGGACCAGCATTCCTGGAGTCACCGAGAGCTGGTTCCTCTTCCCGGCCGAGCCGCGCCCCCTCCCAGTGCCGCGCCCCCTGCCAGCTCCTTATTGCTTCTTGCGGCCCCCGCTTCGCGGGTGCCGCTTGTGACCGCTTTTAAGCCCTGTGCTGCTGTCCTGACACACGAGGACGGCGTGTGGAACTTTGCCCTTCTGGGACCCAGGGCGAGGCAAGTGAGAGACTCCTGTGGCTGCAGAGGAGGGAGAGGCGCGGTGACCGGGACTGCGAGGACCAGCATTCCTGGAGTCATCGACAGCTGGTTCCTCTTCCCGGCCGAGCCGCGCCCCCTCCCAGTGCCGCGCCCCCTGCCAGCTCCTTATTGCTTCTTGCGGCTCCCGCTTCGCGGGTGCCGCTCGTGACCGCTTTTAAGCCCTGTGCTGCTGTCCTGACACACGAGGAAGGCGTGTGGAACTTTGCCCTTCTGGGACCTAGGGCGAGGCAAGTGAGAGACTCCTGTGGCTGCAGAGGAGGGAGAGGCGCGGTGACCGGGACTGCGAGGACCAGCATTCCTGGAGTCATCGACAGCTGGTTCCTCTTCCCGTCCGAGCCGCGCCCCCTCCCAGTGCCACGCCCCCTCAATTTATATAATCAGACCTGAAAAAACGCGTATCGCGGGACGCAGCCCGGGGCGAAGCCCGGGCAAAGGGCGGGCCCTCTGTGGCCCTCCGAGGCCTGTAGAGACTGGACTGGGCCATAGACGTTGGTTCTCTGTTATAATTCAGTACGTACATTACTATTAGTTGGTATGTCGTCTAAGGACAAAGCAGACACTTGTAAAAAAACGGTATCTGGGTCAGGGCCTATGGATAACTACTTAATTAAGAAAATAACCCAGATTAATAGTGATAGAAGGGCTTCCTTAGGTCATGGAGGCCCCTCACCTATACAGGATGTGGTACAATTGGTGGTGGCTGACACACCTACACTTACACCTATGTCTACTGCTCATGGGAAAGTAGTTACAGCAGTAGCACAGGTGCATGACGCAAGTCTTGATGATCAGCCAGACATTGAGGTAATAGAGCACCCTACACCTCCTATACGCCCAACTAGAGTATTTAAAAAGGCAAAATTAAGAAGTAGGGGGAAGCAAAACCCCTATATAGCTAATAATAAAAGGTGCCCGTTATTGGAGGCAAAGACAGACAAAGACTTCCCCTTGGGGCATATAGGGACAGTCTCAAAGTCAAACCAAACGCATGGTATTATAGAACATAATGCTTCATCAGATAGTGGTGAGAGGGTGGATAAAGGGGAAGTTTCAGAATATTCCACCACTGAGGTCTCTATACAAAGCACTCCTATTAGTACGCAAGTCTCCCTTTTGAGCCAATGCAGTGGCTATGATGATGAAGGGTTATCAAACTCTCCTATATTTTCCCCTGTTTTCTGTCCAAATATAATTCATATGACACCCCCTAATATTAATTCTGATATTAACAAAAAAAGAAGGGGTTGTTCATTGAAGACCCGGGAAGCTAAACTGTCGAAGAGGAGCCCCACATTAGCTGTGAATGATGTACTTACCTCATCACCCCCTCCTACTGTCTCTCAAACGATTACTCATTCCTCCTCTGCTTCTGAGGGCGGTTTGTTAGCACAAATTGAGAGTTTGGTAACATCATTGTTACAGCCTTTGCTAGAAAAAATTACCTTGTGTAACACTCAACTAGCACAGTTAGATAAAAAGGTAGAAAATAATAGATTATTGCTAGTAGATCTGGCCAAGGGAGTAAACACTATAAAACATATAGCTCCAAGCGTTACAATGAAGGCAGTTACCAAACAAGCTCCACCTTGCCCCACTCCCCCTACTAAAACTAAAACTGTTCAAATTGGGGTAAAAGCATCCGGTCCTATAATGGAAAAATCTTTGCCACCACAATTGTCACAAAAGAAGCCTGTCCCTGCAATTAAAGCCACAAGTACAGCAGGCCACCAAGGGGGGGAAAACTTAAGTGTAGAAGAAAGAGCAGAGACATCGCACGATAAGGCTATTAAGGAGAACGAGACAGGGAATTCCTATAACAGAAAGGGGTATCGTCAGAGATTCATAGACTTACCACCCGAAGCAGCCCCCTATACAATAGTCATGGCAGGCGTCCCTGAGCTAATTGAGGGCATTAGGGAAGATCATCGAGCTTTAAGAAACAAAGTGACCTATTGGCTGCGTAATATTAGACCTTTGCCCGCCCACATTAATGGAGAAATTCTTAATGTGAGGCGTTCAACGTGGGTGGGCCCACGACCCAAAGATAAGAAAGGGGATGTCATCATTGTAAACTTTAGGGACCATAGAGCTGTCCGACATATCGGAGATTGGTATGACCTGAAAAGTAGCGATTCAATCACAACCCATTACCTTATCTACTTTTATCCCTATTCCCCAGGGCAACACTCTGGAAATAGGGCTAGAGTAAGGCAGCCTGTAAACTGGTCAGGTTTAAATCAATACGGTCACAGTCAGACTCCCCATTTTCTAACTCAGAGGCAATTTAATTTTCATCAAAGGCCTATTTATCCACCAACTCCTGGGCCGAACTTTGGATACAATCACCTTTGGGATAATAGAGGTCCTTCCCTACCAGTTTACAATTTACCAATCCATAATCGGTTTGACGCCTTTTCGGGCCTAGATTACGTCGATTGACAAAAACAGGATAATTGTAAGAAGTTACTGAAAGTAGGGAATGTTACTGATTCTAAGGGGAATTCAACAGTGTGTAGGCCAGTAGAGGGCTATAAGACTACCCCACCTTCAGAACAGCCCCTAAATATAAATCATGTAGACTCTGAAGAACTTCTGTGCAAAACACCGAGTACTCTGGAGTTAAACATGAGTGGTAATCATGGAGAAGTAGGTCCCTCATCTAATAAGATATCAGGCAATATTTACTTAGGAGTTATTGAAGCAAAGGAGAAAAGGAAATCCTGTACACTCCTATTTTGGAATGTGGCAGGATTAAGTAATAAAATTAATAACCCATCGTGGGAGACGGTAATCAATGGGAAGGATATTGTGGCCCTTCAAGAAACTTGGTCTATGGAATCAGTGTACTTAAGTGGCTACAGAACTTTTTTCACTTCGGCCGTGGGGGTCCAATATGGTCGTGCAAAGGGAGGCCTAATTACATTTATCTCCAACCAGCTTAAGTACGAGAAAGTACATTTTATGCCTAAATCTAGCTATTACCAGGTAATAACCCTAGGCTCTAAGAAGGGAATCAACGTTGTTGTGATACATTTTTACAACAACATTGCGAAAGATGAAATTCCCAACATCCTAAATAAGCTCAGAGAGGACATACAATATGAAATAGACAAGTCTGATAGGGAATTGATAATTTTATGGGGGGGGGGGATTTTAATTGCCCACTCTGTACAAAGGAAAAAAAGGGGATTAGTGGCCTCATGTTAGAACAGGATATCAGTTTAACACACTTTGATCACTCCTTGACCGGGGATTTACTGAATGAATTAGTGTTTGCGCATGATCTGGGTTATGCAAATGAAATAGCCCAAAATCCAACTTCCTTTGCCCCCATGTTCATTGGTAGAGGGGCATCATCTACTATTGATTTTATCCTTACATCAAATAGTTACTGTCACAGGATTGTTAAGTCAGAGACTCTAGAACTACCCCTAAGCGACCATTTGCCCCAAATAATAGTGTTCGACAATCCCTTTTCTGAACAACTTGAACACATTCTTGACTCATGTAATGCCCCTGACGTAACTCTGGGGAGGCAAAATGGGTATCGTTTAAAATGGGGCAAGGTAGCACCAGATAGGTTCTTGGAGAAGCTTTTGAATGTCTGTTTTGACAGTTTTGCTATTTGTTTAGGGGAAGCATCTCCTTGTGACCAGATATTGGAACATTTCAATAGAATAGCCTCTGAAATTAAAAATAGCCTGTGGGTGGAGGTAAAGAATAGGAACAGGCGCGTTAAAAGTTGGTTTGACACCGCCAGTACAAGGGCATTAACTGATCTGAAACACGCTATTCATAGGTCTCCCGTGATCCATTAGTAATAAGAGGGTTAAGGAAAAAATATAATGAGGCCCTGAAAAACAGAAAAACCGCTATAAAAAAGGAGGCCCTATATGCACTCTGTGAGGCCGCCCAATCGAAGGATGCATCTGCTTTTTGGAGGGCAGTTAATGCCCCCTTCCTCTTTGATAATCACAAAGCTCGTATAGAGCTAGCAATTACTGAGGATGAATGGGTGGAACATTTTTCAAATTTGTACAAGTCTCAGGATGACTATCATTCTATAAATGTCTCAAAAATGGATAATGTTGGAATGGGGGATGAAAAATTGGTGATAACTCTGGAGGAAGTCATGATGGGGTTGAAGGCCACGAAGGGAGGCAAGGCTGCCGGCCCTGATGGGATCCCTGCTGATCTATATAAAGCGAACAACGAGCTTTGGGGCCCTTTGTTGGTACAGCTTTTTAATGCTGCTCTCGCTGAGGGTCTGAATCCATCTTGGTTTACCTCGATTATCGTTCCAATATACAAGAAGGGTGATCGACAAGACTGTGCTTGTTATAGGCCAATCTCCCTTCTTAATTTAGCTATAAAAATTCTTGGTAGAATCATCCTAGTTAGATTACAGCACTGGGCAGAGGAAAATGAAATCATGAGCGACCTACAGTATGGTTTTCAGAAGGGCATGGGAACTGTAGAACAATGTTTGAATCTCATGATTATCCAGCAAAAGTACATGAGGGTTAAAGGAGAAAGGTTATATTTTATGTTTGTTGATTTATCCTCTGCATTTGATTGTGTGTCACATTCAAAGTTGTGGGAAATTTTGAAAGGGTTGGGTGTGGAAGATTCGATTATTGGCTTCCTGAGAGAATTATACTCAGGAGCATCAGCCTCAGTCCGATATGGCCGCACGGGAGAATGTACCAGGAATTTTGGAGTGGGATGTGGCGTACGTCAGGGGTGCGTTTTGGCCCCATTTTTATTTCTCCTCTATATAAACGGACTTGAGTGTTGTCTCCTGCAGGAGTGCAGGGATATGCCTAGGGTGGGTAAGAGGTCGATCCCTGCACTCTTGTATGCGGACGATGCCGTCTTAATGGCCCGTACTCCCCTGGCCCTACAAAAACTGCTAATATCTTTCGAAAAGTTCATGTTGAATTTAGATTTGAAAATTAATTGCAGTAAAACATACTCCATGAACTGTGGCACAAGATCCAGGGTACAAATGAAAAGAATGTATTTAAATAATGTTCCCCTGGAAAATATTACTACTTTCCCTTACCTTGGCATTCTATTTCACGCATCCGGGGGATGGACAAGTGTTGTAAAGGCCAGAACTCTGTTGTTCCAAAAAACAATAATGGCCATAAAGACTTTTATAAAAAAGCTGGGTCATAAACCAATTAGAGAAATCTTGGTCATATATAATGCTACATGTACCTCGGTTGCACTGTATGGTGCGGGTATTTGGGGTTTCTCTAACATAGAATCATTACAATTAACCGAAAATAAATTCTTGAGGGATATCCTTGCAGTACCACAGAGTGTCTCGACATGTATTTGCCATATTGAACTGGGTCTCCCGTATATTTCAGATCTAATCAGAATTCAGCCCATCCTTCTTTGGCACAGGGTATGGACTACAAATGAATGTGTGGTAAATCGGGCAGTGCTACAGGATATACTAAATATGGATAATGTGGGTAGTGTTGACTGGCTAAATCATATCAAACATTTCATGATTGAAATTGGTTGCCGTGAATACTATGAGGATCCTCCATCAATTGGAAACATCTCCAGAAAACTGTTGAAAAAACTGAGTTTGGAATACCTTGATGATAAGAGAAGACGAGTGGAAATGAGTAAACAGACAGTTACCTCGCATAACTTAGTATTATCTGGTGTAAAAGTACAGCCCTATTTAACCCTGATGATGTCGAATCATGATCGATTCCTTTTGACCCGTTTCAGACTAAACATCCTCTTCAGACTCTTGTCATTCCCACAAATGAATGTATGGTCGCGAAATTTGCCTACCTGCCCATGTGATGATTCCTCACCCCAATCAAATATTCATATTTTATTTTTCTGTAAATTTTACACTATGCCTCGCAGAAAACTTATAATCCCCTTGCTTAAAGATATGAATTTTAACAGATGTCGTCTAGCTTTTATAGAATGTCAGAGAATGGACACAGTTTTTACTGTTGCCGTACTTTCAAGTTTTTTTAAGCATGTATTCAAATTGCGAAAATCCATTGGTGTTAATGTAATATAATGGATCTGTTATTTCTTGTGTAAACTGTAAATTGTAACTTTCATGTTGTTGCTTTTATGATTATTGATTTAATCGAATAAAGTCCTTTCTGATTCTGATTCTTACTGGTTTGCTAGGTTTACCTAGGTGCTGACTGGGCTAGGGTCCAAAATCTAGAGCTACCCACATTATAAATAAAATGGTCAATTTTCAGTGGAAAAATGTGTGTTTTGGCCTATTTTCTGTTGCAGACACCAAGCCTACCCACACGAGTGAGGTGCCATTCGTATCAGAATAGTAAAACATTTGTTATTACTAGTCGGATTTCATTATGTTTGTGCTTTTCAAATGTAAGCCAGTGTATAATAAAGAAGACATTTTGAAAAACACCTTCTAAGTCATACGCTAGTTTGGGTACCCACAAATTTAGAGATTAACAAATAACAACTGTTCCTAAATTCCATCTCTTGTGCCCATTTCAGAAATACATAGGCTTCCTTGATGCCCATTTTTTACTGTACATATTTCACTATATGAGTAGGTCTATACTTGGAACTTAATGAAAATCCATTGTACGGTGCAGCTCAGTTGTTGCCCCTGGGTACCTTGGGTTCTTGGAGAATGTACAAATCCTATATATCCCCATAGACAGAACACTCTATCGGACATAATGATATATTGTCTTTGTAAATTGGCCATTGGAACAAAAAGCTGCAGATGAAAACGGTGTCATAAATATTTTTTTTTTACTCATTTTCTACACAGTTATTTTCCTCGGGCAAACCTTAAAGGATCTGCACATGTGAGCCCTTGCTGAATTCAGAATGCATTTTATCTACCTTTCTGAAATCTATAGCTTGGTGCACCCATAAGTTTCACACTGCTTTTCATCACAAACTGGAGGTAGGTTGAGAGCATGAAAAAATCGGCTTCCGCTTTGAAAAATGCCAAAACTGTGGTGCAAAAATATGTTTCTTGATTTATTGCTGTTTGCTACAGAAACCTGGGAAGATGGTGACTTTAGGTCAAGAAACCAGCTTTTAATTCAATTTTTAGGAAAAAACTGGGGGCCTGATTCACAGAACTAACTTAAGACAAAATCCTAAACCTACTACCATTGTGGTAGTCACAGAAGGCACTTATTCATTTTGGTATTCACAGAAGCAACTTACTCCTTTCGGTATTCACAGAAGTTAGGAGTCCTAACTTTAGGACTCCTTAATGCCTTCTGTGAATACCGAAAGTCTTCAAGTTAGGTTTTTTCTCAGATTAGGAGTCCTAAAGTTAGGAGTCTAACTTTACTACTCCTAAACTGAGAACAATCCTAGCTTTAAGACTTTCGGTAGTCACAGAAGGCATTTAGGAGTCCTAACTTCTGTGAATACCGAAATGAGTAAGTGCCTTCTGTGAATACCAGCATGAGTGAGTGCCTTCTGTGAATAATAAAATGGAAGTAAGTTTAGGATTTTGTCTTTAGTTAGTTCTGTGAATCGGGCACAGCCACTTTTAGCTGGAGAACTTTTTCTCCAAAAACTCAAAATGTTTCTACATTTTGACTATTTTCTCGATAACCTCCTGGGGAATCCGCAAGACCCGGGTTCCTTTAGAATACTCTGGATGTTGAAAAAAAAGGACACAAATTTAGCAAATCTATTTTATGTGGAAAAGAAGTTATGGAGCCCTGATCGCAAACGACTCCAAATAGCCAAAAAGGGCTCAGCACTGGGAGGGTGGGGAGGAAGGCCCAGTAGCTAACTAAGGGGGCTAATAATATTGTTATGAGTGCGGAGCCCCCGCAGTCTGGCAGAAAACTCCGCTCATAAAAATATAGCCCTGTCCTTTAATTTTATGCACAGAGTTGTCCGCCCTGACTGCGGAGTTTCCACAGTCATAAACTTAATGTTGACTCGTAGTTTGTGAATACCCCAAATAAATCTTAAACGTGCGCTGTAGTGTAAGCTTACCATTGTGAGTGAGTGGACCTGTGCTGCTGTGCTGTCCATCTTTCACGACAGCCTCTGTATTCGAACCTGTATGTCAAGAATAATGTGAGTAGCAGCAGCATTTTTTAAAGCAAAGTCCTGCTGGCCAGAGGCATATGCTGCTTGGTGGGTTTCATGTGTTCAGGTTGCCATAAAGAAGGTATTACAGATGTATTTAGTACCTATATAGAAAATACTGTTATTACAATGGTGGCAAGCTTTCTCTTGGATGCACAGGACAAGGGCTGACTGACCACTGTGAGTTTCTTTCACATGCTTTCCTGGTCTATATTTTTGACCCAAGCCAACATTTTGTGAACTTTGACCGACCTCCTTTAAGATCAAGGTAGTTCTAAGAGCTTGTAGAATGCAAATGGCAACCTAGTGGCAGTCATTATTCTTCCTTAGCAACATTGAATCAGGATTTTCCATCTATGATCACAGATATGTGCCTCTGTTTCAGGGTGTTCTCCCTTTACCTTTCTCCAGGCTTTTCCTGGTGAAATGTGGAATAGGAAAGCACTTTAGCGTGCAGTCACGCCACATATGCAGTAACCCAGCTGCAGCGGGTATTCGTATAAGGTTTAATACAACTTTGCTGATTTGTGACAATTTTTTTTCACAAAATGGCCACTCAGTGCCCATTTATGCCAGAGCAGGGCAACTTGGTTTCTGTACAGGATGTGATCTAGGCGATGGTCAATTTATAAAGAAAAATAAATAAAAAGTGGAGATGCCCATACTTTTTATTAGGAGAATTTTACCAGCGATGGTGAGTACTGGAGCTGACACATACACATTAGGCCTACTCCTGATTGCACTGAATACATTTGTCTTTCACAGCTTCCTGTCCTGTCTTGTACAAGGAAAACAACGCGTGCTTAAGTTCATTAAAGTCCATTGGTCTTAGCTCTATGCGTTTTGGAAAAATCAACAACGGGAGCCAAATAATAAATCACTCCAAAGACTAGGATAAACAACATAGGAAATCAAATTTAACAGCATTCCTGCTCATTAAATTTCCATTGCTTGTTAATGATTAAAATCCCAATCAAGGAAGCAGATGGAGGAAACTGCCTATCCATACCTCGCGTGTAATCTGCTATTACCTAACCAAATGCAAAACATGTTAAAAAGTTGTCCATGACCTAATATAACTTTGCAACTCTTTCAAAGGAACAGGATGGCTTTCTTCTTTGCCCAGTGTAGTTTTAGCTATGAATGAAAGAAAATATATTTGTGAAGCGCTACTGCTTCTTCTAGAAGGGCGTCCTGGCGCTTGACATCTAAACCTGCAAATTTCAGGGCACATAAATGTGGTGTAATTCAGTCACTTCTTTGAAGCTTTTGCAAAAACAATATTCACATTTTCAGGCCAGTAGGCTTACTTATATATTATTATCTGAAGAAATATGTCAGTAAGATCGGAGTTTGGTAGTCGGTGTTCTGGCTACAATATTTTATTGTAAAACACTATTTAAAACTCAATATTTGGGTAATATATTTGTGCGGTGTCCTGGAGTGGTCTAGATGGAGAGGATGAGAAATTAGATTTTCCACATTTCCACGTTTGAGGGCCATTCATCTATCAGTAAGAGCTGGCTATGTGCTTTCAGAAGCCCTGGTTGTGGACAGTACTGCTCTTATCCACAAGTGGAAGCAAATAAGATTGTCTCTTGAACTTGTTTTGATGAATGAAAATTGCTTTGAAAAATGTTATTTCCTCTACTCCACATGGTGACTGCAATCAGATCTTTTTTGAACCCATATCTGCATTAGTCCCCATATGCTGTAAGCACAGTTGTTGTATCCATAGTTGCAATCATTGTTTTTATTCCCATTTTTCTTGTTGTTGTGGTAGTAATCTAATTAATGTCAATATCTGTAGTGATAGTGGTGGAAGTAGAGAAAACACATCATAATGTTAGTTGCAGAAACTGCAACAGTCAATCTACATCAATTGCCAGGTGAAGAATCTCTGAAGCTGTGTCAAATTAGCCACAATTTTCACAAAAGATCCGACACAGCTGTTGATAATAGAATGAATGAATGGTTTTTATTTATATTGCACAGTTACTTAAAACCATTTGCAATACAACTTACGTACAATTTAAAAAGAAAGTTGAAACAACCATCATAATAAGAAAAACATTGACATGCAGCACTATCAAAACATAGTGAAAGGATAAATATATACATTAGTAAAACGACGAGAGATTGCCAGTTCAACATTTTTGCAAAATTTCATATGAGTTCTAAAATGTCTTCACCGACTGGTTGCTGGAGACAAATTATTTATTAAACCAGATTGACTTTCATATTGTCTGTCCCCTCTTCTTCCATAAGCCTAATTCAGGGCTCGGCCATGTATCTCCCAAACCTGGCCAAGTCCGGTGGTAGAGTGCAGGAAAAGAGTACCAAGACGGCTTATTTTACTGTACGAACCCCATTACGCAGCCATATTTGTTTTAAAAGGTTTAGATGGGGCTGTATCATATGGACAGCAACATATCAAGTGTAGCAGAGATTCATGCTTGTAGTTGCAGATTCTACATTTGATTTTGTGTTCAAGGGGCTTCCACCCAGGGTTTAATTCTTTGATTTGGAGGGCACTAGTCTGGCCCATATAATGTTTTTGAGTGCTTTCCTTCCCAGAGCTTAATTATGATAGGGCTGAATTCTATGCCCTACATATGATGTTAACAGCCCTGCTGGACTTCTTCCTGTTACATATTCCGCTGGGTCATTTATATGTGACAGCTGGAAACATTATTTATTAATTGAGTTTTAAATGGCCAGATAATTTATTGACACTTCCTGCCAATTTTCAATTTCCAAACCCAACATTTTCACTGCTTTTTCCTTGTAACCTTGCCACAGGTTGATTGTCCCTCCATAGATTGGCTTCAGCATGCTCTTTAAGCTTCCGGCTGGGGCTGTTAAAACTTGATAGTAGTACATTGCGTTCATTCCCAAGCATTTTTTACTTTGTTGCTTTAGACCGAATTCCAAACGAATTAGTCTATTGCGGGTACATTTAGGGAGTTTGAAAATGCGTTTGTAGGCAAGGCATTGTGCTTTGTCCAACATTGCGTCCGTTTTGCCTGGAAATGCCTGCTGTGCATAACCTGCAGTTGCGCTAATTTTAGCTTGTATTACTTTTCTAATGTGGGCTGTCGTTGGACTATGCATTAACTCATTTAGTTTGCATAGCAAAAAAGTTGTTGACTGTGCTCTGGCCTTCATTTGTAATGTTGCTTCACCCATTTCACTTAGCCAGCACCCGAGGTAGTTGTACAATCTCGCGGTATTGATGATTTCCTTCCCCACATGCCATTTCAGTAAAGCTTTTTTGGGAAAATAGCCGTAAATAACTACTTTCATTTTTTGAGCGTTTATTATAAGCTCATTTCTTTCATTCTGCTTATTGAGGGTGTCTAGGCCCGTTTATAGCCCGATTTTAGTGTGGTCCATTACCACTAAGTCGTCTGCATATTGTAATATTTGCAGTTTATTTGTCCCGATTTTCGGGGTTACAAAATTTGGCATTATGAAGCTTCTTCCCCAGGTCAGCGGTGTATAGATTAAACAATGTGGGGGCAAGTACACAGCCCTGTTTTAATCCGCGATTTGTCAGGCACTTCTTCGTTGTGGTGTTATCTGCTAACTTCACTTTGATCCAGGTTTGCTGTATAATGAGATAATAGCATTGAGGAGACTTACTGGGATATGCCAATTAGGCAATTTGTCCCAGAGCATATGTCGGGGTACCCCATCAAAAGCAGCTGAGTAGTCAACAAAGCATGCAAAGACTGGTTTATTATTTTTGCAGTTTGCTTGCTGGCTTAAATACGACATGGCCACAATGTTATCAGTTGTGGAGCATCCTTTACGAAATCTGGTCTGGTAGTGGGTGAGGATTTTGTTCTCATTAATCCATATATTTAGTTCATTCCGTAAGGTGCTAGCATAGGCTTTTCCTTCAATGTCCAAGGGGGCAATTAATCTATAATTTTTGGGATCTCTATTAGCTCCTCTCTTGAAAATTGGATGTAAAATAGACTCTCCCCACGAGTCAGGCACTTTTGCTTTTAGTCTACATTCGATGAACAGTTTGGATAACATTTTTCCCCAATATACTGGATCTTCTCTAAAGATAGCTCCTGGAAGACCATTGGACCCAGCTGCCCAGTCTTTTCTTATCCTTTACTTGTTTGACTGCGGTACAATCTTGATCATTACCCAAGGATTCCACTGGGACCTCCTCGTCTGTGTCTGCACTATATGAGGGACAGACCTTGGAGCTTTCAGGGTCTATGGAAACTGCTTTCTCAATATAGATTGTAGTGACATGTCTCAGCCAAGCATCTGCGTGTACAGAGTTACGACTATCTCCTTTACTTTTCTCCCGGTTTGCTATAAATTGCCACAGCTGGCGTTGTTTATATGGTTTTGAGAGCTCATGTATTGTTACCTAATCTTTCTCTAATTTATCTTAATTAAGTGACCATAGCAAATGCCTGCGCTTTTTAGATAAGTCTTTACACCTCTCCCTTATTTTTTGAGTTCCTGCAATTTTTTGAGCTCTTTTTGCCCTCTTTTAGCTTATGAATTATTGTGGTTACTTTTATGTTTTTATGTCTAAATCGTGAGGTGTACATTGTAGTTCCATGTAGGCTGACTTTATGGTCATTAACAAATATAGCTTTTAGAGCTCCAATCCACCTTGTCCAATTTTCCATACAAGGTTAATTTCCCAGACACTTCTCTTTGCACTCTTGTTTTTCTTTCCAAACGTTAAACAGCCTTACTTGGTGTTCTATTTTAGCCTTCTAATGTGTACTTTAATCCCTGTTGAGTGGGACAATACAGCTGCTTGTTCCCTCTGTGTAATGCCAGAGTTTAGTTCCACCTGCAACAATTTGTGGTCACTAGTTTCATGTGTTTTAACTCCAAAGTTGACAATTTTCTGAATGAACAGGTTGACTAAAAAGATGTAATCAATTGTGGAACAGTTCTTAAATTTAGCAGTACCAGAGTGGTTGGAATCCACACTTTTCCAGGTTTCACTGGCGGACTTTAAGTCATGATTTTTTAGGAAAGAGTGAAAAACTCTTTCAGAGCTGGTTAGACCCAACCTGTCATTCTGATATGTTCCCAGGTGGTGCAGATTGAAGTCTCCTACAATCACTTTAGCCAAAAGCACATTAGAGCGAAAATATTTCCTTTATTAAGGTTATGATATTTTTAGTAGCATCCAATTTTTTCTGACCGTATGCGTTTAGGTATAGGTTTATAACTAGGATTGGGGCACTATCTTCTCTGTCCCTTTCTCCCTCTATTACGTGCGCCTGCAACGCATCAGAGTCGATTTTTACCCTTTTTGCTGTCATCTGTTTTAGATGTTTTATGTAAATCGAGATACCCCTGAAAGTCTACCAAACCGATTGTGTTTAGTTGCTAGTTTATAAAAGCCGGCATAGCCTTCGAGGTATGCATAATCTGTGACCCTGGTCTCTTGTAGGCATACAATGGCTCCTTCCTGCAGTATTATGGTAGCTGTTTCATGTTTAAGTGCTTTACATATTCCTGCCACATTCCAAGAGATGATTTTGAGGTTGAAAAGAGATTAATGTAGGGTGTACTGGATATTTCTGATGTTATCGGTTTTACAATGGGAGGCCCTCGTAGATTCCACAGAGTGTCTAATGTGACCACTTGGACATCAGGAATAAAGAGTGATTCTTTGTTACTCTCGGCTTATCCTATCAAATTCATCATTCGTTTGCATTTTAGGTAGCCCATCATCTTTTACAATCCTACTTATGGTCATATCCTCCTGTCCCCTAACTGATATGGTTAATTTCTTATAATTTATGTCCAAATGTTTTTTTGATGTGCCTCTCAGTATCCCTTGTGAGTACTCTTTCCTGATCATTGTACGGTTTGTTATGTTGCCGGCTCCTGTAGAATTGATGGGAACTTTTCTTGTTCTGGTACACTTACACCAATGCCCCAGTTTTTAAAGATATATTTTTCTCTAAGCACAGCTTCAGGCGAGTGTTGGTTTAGCCAGGTCACTATGGTGTCTTCTTTACTGATGTCTTCATCTTTTGATTCAAATTGAACACAAACTATATCCACACTTTTTATGTGAGACAGTGAGGGTATGTGTTGAAGGAGCCGTAGTAAGTTTCCCCTGTTCAGTGTATAGTGTCCCCCCTTTGATTTGTACTGCAGATGAAGAATTGTTTTAAACCTATTTCTGGCATGGACGGAGGTTGGTGTTATACTTGACGAAGGTTTGGATGTGGTGTTTCTTTGTACTGTATCTCGCCTGGTGCATTGTCAGAGTTAGTGAACAAAACTTTCTGATTTTTTGATCATTCTCCCATTGTTTCCTTAAGCAACCCGTAATCAGATTTATCTCTACAGTCTCATTTATTATTTGTGGAATTTTCTTTGTTGCACTACCGTTTTCAGGGGGTATTAGGTCCTCAAATGCTGGTGGGTTTGATGTAACCTTTTCTGTATGATCATCTTCAACCTAGGATTTATTTTGTTTTTGGGTTTTAGTAAATATCGGGTATAGTTTATTTGATGCTCGCCTTTCCTGTTTTGGGCGGGAATTGATTGTGACCTCAATAGAGACATGCGTGGGATGACCCAAGCTCCTTATAAAAAAAAAAAATGTCTTCATACGTCGTGAAAGCTTTGAATCAATGTTATGAGTTAAAGTTTCCTAGTTCTTTTCCATATCAGGGACTCCTATAGTTTCTATTGTTTGATTAGTGGTTGTTGGGTCCAAATTTATATTTGTGATTACATTTTTACAGTCTGTTTTTGTAATCTTTTCTTGGGTGATTTGCTTATTTCTCCCGATTATTGTATTACTTACTCTTTGAGCTAATTGTAATTTTAGGTCTTCGATAAGGGTGGTGAGCATTTCTTGGATTGATACCAATTTGTCAATTGTTGGCCCACAGGCACAGTCTGTTTTTAAGGAGGTTGCATATTCTTGGGCTTGTGTTATCAGCTTATTCAAGTTAGCTAATTTTTTATCAATCCCTGATATTGTTGTTGCCATGATGTTAATCAGGTCCACTTGGACATCCATCTCATTTGATTGGTAGTTCAGTGCATCTAGTGTAAGTTGAGATGTCTTGCTGGTGTGTTATTAGGAAAAGTTTCACTTTCAACTGTTAGGTGAGTCGGGTGAGTTGGTATGTTGTCTTCACTAATTGGGACTGTAGGTTCCAATGTTTGAACCAGCCTACTGTAGGCTTCAGCTCCCTCTCCAACTTGATTTTTCCCTCCTGATTCCTCATTTATTACGATGTTTTGTGTGCTAGGTGATAATACTGTATAAGTTGGTCTTTGTGTTTTAAAGTCCATTGCACTTGTATCTACATTTTGATCCGCGTGTTGTGTGAGGTTTGAGGAGGGCTTGATGATATTTACCTCTACCTCAATTGGTTGTTGGGCCCTAGTGATATGAAATTGCTCTTGAGAATTTTGTAGCATTTGTTTAGCAGGAGTTTCAGTAGAATGTTTGTCCCGTTGTAATGAAAGATCTTCGATCATCACGAGGTCCTGGTCCTTAATAGACCCCCCAGATTGGTCCATTTGTTTTTTATGTTCATGGACCTTCTGGGGCCCAGGTAAAATTGTCGACTTTAAATGAATTTGATCATTCTTCGAATTTCGAGCCTATGCGTGAGTACATGCTGAAATTGGAGCTGGTAATCAGTCATCCCATCCTTTCCCCTGTTCGTGATGGGATTACATTACGTCCGCTGGATCTTTTAAAAAGTTAAACTTATCTGGTATGCTGATTGATTTTGCAAACATTCTGTAAACTGGTGCGATTAAAGGATGCGCCACCTTCTGATTTTGCTTTGTTGTTTTGTACAGTTGATCCTTGAGCTTTCTTTTTCCCTTTTATTAATGAAAGTGTCGCTCTCTCACGTCCTGTTCTGATGATATTTATATAATGCATCTTATTGCTCTTGAATTTGCCTTGCAGTCAATGTTCTACTGCACCACGGCACAAACATGGTGTTAATCCTGCCGCGGTGATTAAGGTAAAAATGCTCCTGCTTGAACCTGGATTTATATAAAATTTTGTCCTCATATTTTTTTGAGGAATTTTTCGCTCTTTTTGATTGTTTTCTTTTGCTCTTTTACTACTTTTGCAGTTTCCCTGAGGTGTTTATGCCCGGAGAGGGTGTATGGCCAAATTAGTTGTACAGCCTAGTTTGTTTTATATTTGGAGCCAAATATTGCCTTATAAATTGCATGGCTCCGCCGCAGTCAAGCCACCCCCCCTTCTCATAACACCCCCGGTCCGGGCGGCCCCACAATCTGTGCTTGGTCTCAGTCTCAGGTGGCATGAGACCACTGCACCACTTCCACGGGGGCCAGGGAGGTCAGTGTTTTCCTCAGTATTAGTGGCAATAGCTGTAAATCGCTATTAATCGGAACATATCCTCTTTATTTACTGGTTGCTCCTCTGAGCTCCACTCCTCCACTCCTGGCAGTCACCAAATATTTTAATATTTTCATCACCATACAAAATGAATTATAAATAATGTGAGGAATTCAAAAAGGGTGGAGAGGCAAGATGACCCCTGAAGTGCGCACCACCAACGGGCTCACTGGTTGGTACTCACCAGTCGTGCCCACTTTTCTCATCATTGATGGTCATCTTGTCTCAAAGGAAAATTTAATAATAAAGTGTTCAAATCAAATAAGAAAAATAACTTGAGTGCTGTGAAGTGCAACAGTCACTTACCACGATGTAACCGTATGTGATTAAAATTGAAGAAAATGCACTGTATTCAGAACCAACTTTATTATTCAATAGTGCTCTTCTTCAAGTTAAAAGCGGTTGCTTGTCTTGCATACCATTTACAGCACCAACATGTTTCTTTGCTACATCAATTTAAGGCAAATTCTTCAGAGCAAACAACTTCGCCAAGGCACCAGTATTGGACACACCATTCACCGTTTTGGGAGACCTCGAAAAGCCACTGGTCCACGTACTTGCTTGCTTAATTGAGGTCACCTAAGAGACTCCATGTGTGAGCCCTCTGGGAGGATTAAACCTTCAACTGTGATGTCAATCGCCTAGGGCCTCATGGAGGCCCCAGGCAATTATTTATAATTTATTTTGTATGGTGATGGAAATATTAAAAGATGTGGTAACTGCCAGGTGTAAAAAACAGTGTTTAGCTTTAAGTAAAGGCACAAAAATGGTTGGTGATTACCTCATAATGGAAAAGAGAGGAATATTTGGTATTTACAATTTGTGAAACCTCACCAGCCATATGCTAATCTTTCTTGACCTTGTTTCAATGCAAACAGTTCAGCCCAAACTGCTGAGCCAGCTCCTCCCTGAACCGGAGCACAAGCAACCCAGGAATGGATTCACCCTAGTTAAGGCTCATCAGTCAGTTGTAGCTTTATTCCAGTCACAATGTTCACAGGACCCACATCTGGGCAAACCCGCCCACTTAGGATGACACAATAGTATACAAAAATGTGATGGATAGAATGCTTGAATAAATCTCTGTCACTGGTAATTACTTAGGGTTGCATCCCAGTCCATCATTATGTTGCACACCAAGCAAAGCTTAGTTTGGCCCTAGCCATATGAAAATCACTCTTGTCCCTGCTCCAATGGGAATAGTCCAGCCTGAACTGTTAGACCAGGTCCTCCCTGAACCGTAACACAAGCAACCAAGGACAGTTTTCTACCAGGTTAAGGTGTATCATACAGGTATACCTTGATTCCAGTGACACAGTGTGCACCAGACCCAGGTCTGTGCATACCTACCCCAATAGCATGAAACAAGTGTATACAAAAAAAGTGATGGATGGTATGCTTGAAATAATCTTAGCCACTGGTAATAACTCAGATTTGATTCCCAGTCCATCGTTATTTTGCACACTATGCCACCTCCGTTTGAACCCAGCCATTTGCAAATCATTCTTGATCCTGTTCCACTGGGAACATTCCAGCCCATTATCCTCTTAGGTAATGCTCACCAGCCAGGCATAGCTTGGTTCCAGTGCCACAGTGTGCATGTTTCCCACTTTTGGGCATACTTGTCCCACTTAGGACTACACACGATTACAGAAAGACATTATGGATGAAATGATTGAAGTAATCTCAGCCAATGGTAATTACTCGGGGCCACATCTCCATACATTGTTATTTAGCGTACCATGCATACATAAGTTTGGACCCAGCCTTATACAAATCTGTCTTGACCTCGTTCCAATGGAAACAGCCTAGCCCAATCTGCCAAGCAAGGTCCTCCCTGAACTGTAAAACAAGTAACCCAAGATGGGTTTCATCCTAGTTGAGGCTCATCAGCAAGGTATAGCTTGGTTCCAGTGACACAGTGTGCACAAGACCCAGATCTGGGCATAACCACCTCTTTTAGGACGACACAAAAGTATACAAAAAAGTGATGGATGAAATGCTTGAATTAATCTCAGCCACTTGTAATTACTGAGGCTGCATCCTGGTCCATTGCTATTTTGCACACCATACAACCTCAGATTGGTTCTAACCATATGCAAATCAGTCATAATCCTGCTCCTATGGGAACAGTCCAGCCCAAACTGACAGGACAAGTCCTCCCTGAACCATCACACAAGCAACCTAGGACTGGTTTTCCCTAGTTAAGGCTCCTCATTTTGGTATATAGGTTAGTTTCAGCAAACAGTGTGCCCAGGACCCACATTGGGCACACCTGTCCCACGTCACTAATGTGTGCAAAAAAGTGATGGATGGTATGCTTGAGTTAATCACAGACAATGGTAATTACTTGGGGTCATTCCCTAGTCCATCATTACTCTGCAAACAGTTGTTTCGATCCAACATATGTAAATCACGTTTGACACTACTCAAATTGGAACAGCCAGCCTGAACTGCCAAGCCAGGTCCTTCCTTAACCAATACCACAAGCAACCCAGGACCAGTTTCACCCTAGTTCATGCTCATCAGACAGGTATAGCTTAGCTCAAATTACACTTAGGGCCACACAAGAGTGTGCAAAAATGTTGTGGATGGAATGCTTGAATAAATCTCAGCACTTGGCACCACTGTTGAGGCAATGAAGTGCTTTGATTTGCAGTCACTCTTTACTGACTTTGGTGTTCTTAAACTTCATTTTTTCTGCCAGATGGCAGTCTTCTGTTCATCCTATAGTGGTGCATTTCTACCTTCCCATCTTTAGCATTACTATAATTATCTTTCAGGTTGACTACACTGGGCCTCTATATTCACTAATATTGCAGGACATTTAATATAGCTCCTAGAGGGCCACATCTCCACTTTCTACCCACTTGTACTGGAGTCAGTGTCACTATTGCAGAATTTTGAGACAGCTGTCTCATTTTTGGTGCTGGTTGATAGTAACCATTTTCTCATGTCGAGCATACAAGTAATTGTGATGATGGACAAGAGTGATAGTGACATTTCATCCACTCTAGACCATCTTATGGTAGATATAATAATGGACACCTTGTCACATCAGGGGTCATAAGTCACAAAGGGCATCTGGGCCTTATTCAATATGATTGAGGCCATTTACCACTGTTATCCCAAGTCCCATTTACTGAGGATACTGGTAACTGAGCATCAAGTACAGCCCTTTAAAATTTGATGGTAAGGCTAGCGAGGCAAATGGTCAAATTATAAAGTAAAGCAGTGAACTCGAATGAGAGGCTAGCAATTACAAAAAAATGACACAATATCACTTAATAACAAATTAGCCAGACAGTTATTTAACTTTAACAAGAAAGAGTATTTATTTCTACCACTATGCAATAATGCACAAATAAATCCTGTGGGATGCAAGGTGTCAATCGCTACAGTAGTTCTATTTACTTTGGAAATAATCTAAGGAATACAGGAAATGTAGACTGGTGCTGGCTCGTTGATTCTTAGTGAAAAGATTCCATTGTAGTCACTGATCAAAGGGCAGCCTTTGTTCACTTCTGTGGTGGCATCGTCCCCTCAAATAGTCTAGGAAAGGCTCAATGACTCTCAAATTTGGAGCTCTCAAATGCAGTTTACCTCGGTACAGTGCAACAGGAATTCACTTCAGGAGCTCCTGACACTGGGTGTGATTACAGCTACACACCACCAAGCCCCATCTTTTCCCAGTGACTTTCATCAGGTGCAAGTGCCTGTAGTCAAGCAGTCAATCCATCATGGTTCTTAGAGTCATATTCTCAGGTTAAAACCAACACCTTATCCAAACAAGGAGCATGGCCCATCACAGATCAATGGAGAAAAAGTGAGGTATAATTTCATCGGGCATAACAGACATCAGTAGAGACCAAGCTCTAGAATGTTCGGCATTGTGTCGATGTAGGTGAAAGGTCATGGAGTACACTCGTTAGCATAGGGGGCCCAGTTGATTTAACAACAGCAACTGTGGATTTGCAACGTATTTTTTTTTTAGCTCTGCATGTCTGTAGGAAAACCAGACCTTAGCTGATCATAAGTGGGTCCTCACGATCAAGACTATTTGTGGACCATGCTACAGACCTTTCTAAACTCTTTTAATTCAGGGAGAAGGTCCTCAAGACCTTAATGCCCAGTTTGGGAGACCAGGGACTCAAAGCAAGTAGCTTGAACTTACCACAGTCTCTTGCTGTGCTTCTCTTTATTCAATTGTGGAGAAGTGTGGCTCAATGGTTAGAGTGACAGACCCTGATGCAGAAGTCTGGCCCGGAACTAGGGTTCAATTCCCGCCTTAGAGAATCTTGGGCTCAATTTCCTCGGACCTGATAATTCTCGCCTCAGTGCCTATTCTAATCATGGGTCCCACTCTGCAACTCTGGGCAATAGCTTGCTTAATCTTCACAATGGCCCCAACAGTGCTGGGATGCCTGGCTTATCCTTGGGGTTCCCAGGAGTGGACATTTCACAGGTAAAAGCCAAGAAGGGTTCCACAGCCGTATGCGTTACAGCGCCAGGACACCCCCGTTGGGGTATTAGTGCGCTTTACAAGTACAAATTACAAATTACTTGTGATGTGATTTTCGATTCAGTTGCTAGGTTTTACCTACCTCTCTTGATATCTCCTCCGCCAGCCAGGTACAGTTGGCTTCTTCTCTGAGCATTGTCCATCTACAGGGTTTCGTCTAGCATTTATCTCTCAGGAGTCTAGGTAGACCTCTCACCAATGCAGACCCATAGTGCTTCCAGCAGATCCTAACAGACTTTTCCAGTAATAGTCTCTTACCTGACTTAGAAGCTGCCTGTCAAATTCACGAGTCCTGGAACATCAAAAGAATCTCCATCACAGTGTGGGGTGTCACCTAAACTGGACACTGAGAAGTCCAGAAACATCTATTTGACTTTTTGGTCATTCTCCTAAACTAGTCTTGCAGACCAGCATGTGTATTCCATGGCATTAACCTCTGGGTCTTGAGTTGAAATGTTTTCCCCAGCAGTATTACCAAGGTTGCAAATAATAAAATAACGAAGTCATAATATTACCCAAAAGTGCCTTATTATGCCGCATAATTTGCTTTTCATGCTGCATAATTTAGTCAACCCTGTTGCATAATTTGGTTCTCTTGTTGTGCATAATTTCATTGATCTTAGTGCTAGCACTGTGAGTTTCATAAAGAGCATACCTGTGCGTAAAGCTGCAGGAGCTACTATGTGATTGTGCTCTTCTTGAGATCAAAGGTAGATTTGTAGCTTTGGGGAATTACTGATTTAGAGCAACACTTCTGCACCAACGTAGGACAGTCTTTTAAAGGGATGATTTTCTCCAGTAGCAGAGATTGTCTCTCGGTGGATGACTGCTTCCCAGGCCCTAACTCAGGTGACTAAGGACAGCTCTGTGATAGCATCTGGGGGGAGAGAAAAATAGAGCAGAGTTTGAAAGTGTTTTTTCAGTCTGCTGAGTTCCATCACCAATTCATCTTCCAGAGATTGTGAGTAGCATGATTATCACCATCAGGCTGTCGCTCTGCAAGCATATTCTGTGCAGCGAGTTAACTATAGCAGGTTAAGTCAATCTAGAGAGGAAGCACGTGCTGTGGCGAGCACAGACAGAGGGCTCTCTTGGCAGTCCCCCAATTTAATTCAGCCCCAAAATCAGTACAGCCACTTTTTACAAATTCACTGTATATATCTCTTTCTGGATGTTGACTTCCTTAGCAATTTGTGCAGCAAGCAAACTGGCATGCCAAATAATTTCTGAGGGAGCATGGAGGCACACTAGGGTCTCATTCCAGGGCGCACAAGTGGACTTCCTCTTCACTTGAAGAGATGAAGATGCTTTTGGGTTGTACGCTCAAAAGGGGGTTAGTGCACAAACGAACCTTGTAGTCTTGCTGGTCAATCAATCAATCAACTTGGATTTGTGGAGCTGAGCTAATCACCCATTAGGGTATCCAGGCACTCTGTTCTTTCTGTGAGTTGAAAAAACAGGTTGACTCCCTTTCTGAATGTCAGGAGGGCGGATGATGTTCAGAGGTGCAGAGAAAGGTCATTCCAGGACTTGACGGAAAGGTAGGGGATGGAATGTCCTCCACTATTGCTTCGGCAGATGAGGGGGTGTGAGAAGGGCAATGGAGGAGGAGCACAGCTGTCTGGAGGGTTGATGGAAGTTTACGTAGTCAATGTATGCTTTTCCTAGGTTGAGAAGGGTCTTGTAGGTGTGTGTCAGCATCTTGAATTGGCATCTTTCCTGGATGGGAAGCCAGTGGAGGTTCCTGAGGTGGGGTGTGATGTGGGTCCGTTTGGCGAGGTCGAGGTTGCGCCTGTCAGCTGAATTCTATATCGTCTGAAGTCTCTTTTAGGAGATTGGTAATGTGACCTTTGTAGAGTGGGTTGTCATAGTCCAGTCGGCTGGTAATTAGGGCTTGAGTGAGGGCATTCCTGATGTTTGCGGGGCGCCATCTGAAGATCTTTCGGAACATGCAGAGGGTGTGGAAGCAGGAGGAGGTGACTGCATTGATCTGGTATTTCATCTGGAGTTTACTGTCCAGGATGATGCCAATGTTGAGAATCACTGACAGAATATCGAATATATCGACGTCAAAAATATCGTAGATGGAATATTGACGTCAAAAATATCAAAGTCCTATCTACATTAAGATACATGCAAAAATATCGAAAAAAGTATTGTTGTAAAAATATCGTAAAAAATATTGTTAAATATTAATACACATACATGAAAATAGTTTTAACATTATAATTAATACATATAATATAAAAAATAAATAAACATATGTATATAATATAATATATATACTTACTTAATATTATTTACAATTAATAAATCTAATAACTTATCAATTGTTAAAAAACATTTTATAATTTATAAATACATACATACGCATACAACAATAATATAAATAAAAATATCAAAACTATATATAACAAAGTTTAAAAAATAATTGTAAATGAATTAGACACTACATTAACTAAAACAATAAAAAATGTATAGAGTAGGGGTGACAATTACTATTCCAACTCCAGAGGGTGCAACAGTAGGGAAAGTGTTGGATAGCGTAGGGGTTAAAATGACTATTCCAACTCCAGAGGGTGTAACAGTAGGGAAAGTGTTCGATAGTGTAAGGTTTAAAATTACTATTCCAACGCCAGAGGGTGCAACAGCAGGGAAAGTGTTCTATAGCGTAGTGGTAAAAATTACTATTCCAACTCCAGACGGTGCAACAGTAGGGAAAGTGTTGGAAAGCGTAGAGGCAAAAATTCCTATTCCAACTCCAGAGGGTGCAGCAGTAGGGAAAGTGTTGGATAGCATAGGGGTTAAAATTACTATTCCAACTCCAGATGATGCAACAGTAAGGAAAGTGTTGGATAGCTTAGGGGTTAGGATTACTATTCCAACTCCGGAGGTTACAACAGTAGGGAAAGTGTTGGATAGCGTATAGGTTACAATTACAATTCCAACTCCAGAGGGTGCAACAGTGGGAAAAGTGTTGGATAGCGTAGGGGTTAAAATTATTATTTCAACTCCAAAGGGTGCAACAGTAGGGAACGTGTTGGATAGCATAGGGGTCAAAACAACTTACTAACAATTAAAATAATATTTTTTTTGTAAAAAATAACAATTTAGTTATTAATTTACAACAAATTAATTAGCAATACCAAGAAATAATTAAAAAACAAAAATACCAATTAATAACTAATTAACAATTAAAATAAATATAATTAAATAGTAATTATTAAAAATATCTTAGCAAATAAAAATAAAAGAAACAATAATTATTAAAAAGCATTTAGCAATTAATAATTAAATAACAATAATTTATTGATTAACACAAACAAATAAAAACATTAAATGTAATTACCAATTAATAATCAATAACCAATTCATTACAAAAATTAAATAATTCTTAAACATGTTTTACCAATTAATAATTGATTAACAATAATTTAATTACCAATACTCAAGACTAATTTTTTTTTACGTAATTACAATTAAATTACTACCCACCCTATTAGCCTATAACCTCACAACACACTTCATTAATAAATTAATACACTTAATATAATTTCCAATTAATCAATTAATACAAATAATTACCAATTAATTAAAATTCATTTTCAATTTATAATTAATTAACATAAAAATATTTATCAATACCAATAAATAAAAATTACATATTTACTTAATTACAATTAAATTACTTCCCACCCTATTCCCCTATAAACCCACAACCTGCTACAGAGCTAAAACGCAACATTTAATTAAAAATATTGAATAATTTCTAAAAAATATTTAGTTAATTTACTATAATCAAATTTCTTCCCACCCTATTCCCCCATAAACCAACAAACTGCTATGGTACTAAAATACATAATTTACTAAAATAAATATTACTAACTTCTAAAAATGTAATACATATATTTTAAAATGAGTACAATAAGTAACAAAAATTACAAAAACAAACATAAAATAAAATACATAACACTAATATTAATATCGATATTAGTAACATCGATATTTTTGCTATTGATATTACTAACTTCGATATTAACAAAAACAATATTTCTTACCTTCAGGTCTATATTCTGGACGTCGATATTCTTGATGTCGATATACTGTCCCTCAGAAATTATTGACTCAATATTTTTGCCTGTCGAATATTTAGACTGTTTACCCAATGTTGCAGGCTTGGTCTTGGTAGGTGTCAGTACTGGTCTAATCACATGGTTTGGGTAACCCCCATCTTCATACAGTACATGAGCAAAGATCAGTTTTTGTTATTGCAGCGTATGCTGCATTTCAATGACAATTCTGCTGCATTGCTCCGGGACCATCCAGACCATGACAGGTTGTAGAAAATTTGGCATGTCGTGGAACATTTGTCTGCCAGGTTTGCAGAGATTTATACCCCTAGAAAGTATATAGCCTTCAATGAGTCCTTGTTCCTTCACAAAGGGCGCCTGCTGTTCAGGCAGTACGTTGCGAGGAAAAGAGCTTGCTATGGCATCTAGTTGTACATGCTGTGTGAGAGCCCTACAGGCTTTGTGCACAGCTTGAGAATGTGTACAGGGAAGGATTCCACTTTACCTGTTGGTTGCACTTCTACGCTAGGAGTCACACAACAGACTGTATGGGAAATAGTCCAGCCAGTCCTTCACAAACGTTATAAACTTTATGTGGACAATTTGTATGCAGGAGTAGAGCTGTTCAGTGAGCTGTCCAAAGCTGGCACTGTGGCATGTGGTACAGTTCGTTATCACTGCAAAGGATTCCTGTAGCTTGTTTATAAGAAGCACCAGAAATCCCAGAGCACTGTGTTGCATTCCAAATAACTGCTCATAGTCACATTCTCTGATAGACATGATGTGTACATGTTCACTACAATTCATGATGAGAACACTTCCACATCACTGTTTGGAGCCAGATGGCTGTAGTTTGCAATCCCACCTGCATACTTCAATACAACAAGTACATGGGCAGAGTGGATAAAAATGGCCAGGTTCTTCAGTCTTATATTGTGAGTCATAAAACTTGCACTTGGTGTAAGAAACTGTTACCCACCTGATCCAGATGGCAACATACAAAGTGTATATTGTTTATCATCAGACCATCACAGGAAGACTAAAGTCTTACTGCTACAGAAGCCACTAACACAACACCAACATGATTGCAGATCATGTGGCGGCATGGCACAGTGCAAAGTTGTGCTTTTCCAGAGTAATCCATTTACCTCTAAAGAAATGAGTGGCCTATTTAACATTGCTAGCTTTGTTCGGGAATGCTCTTGTATGTGTAGGCATGACCACATTCTCCACTCAATAAAAGGTGTACTTCTCCTAAATAATTTTTTGCCCGCACCTGAACCATCCGACTAACCAAGCGGCCCGGTATCTGGCATACATTTTAGACTCTGGAGCTGATTCTGATGTCGGACGGACTCAAGTACGTCCGACATCAGTCAGGAGCAGTAACCCACTGACCTGCTGTCGTGGGTTACGGCTGTCCTAATATAATGTGACCGAAATGGGTTTGGTCGCATTCGAATACTTCACAATGCAGGCATGCATTCCGAGCGGAATGGATACCTGCATTGCTAAAAGCAGGGGTGCAGTTCATCCCTGAACCCTGCGGCCGGAACCCCAAGGTGCCTGCCACCGGGTGCAGGGATCCACAGAGGTGCACTATAGGTGCCCCAGGCTACCATTCAGCAGCCTTGCACCCATGGGGGACCTGCTGGGGGCCCGCAAAGACTGCCTTTTCGTGCAGGACAGACCTGCACAAAAAGGCAGTGAAAAACTGCCATCCTACTCCCTCGGTCATAAAGAGGCGACCGCTGGAGTACTGAAGGATATCCGGATGGCAGACGGGCTCTCCGAGCCTGTCGTAGGCCATCCAGAAATCCGAGTCGGATTCTATTCCGACCGAGCCCATCGGAATGGCTCGGTCGGAATGGAATCCAGCCGGGATTTGGTCGGAAGGGCTTCGAATATGGTTTGGAGCCCGGCCGACCGGAATAGGAATCAGCCCCTCTGTCTTGAAGTATTCTTGCATGTATTGCTTACACGATGCCTTAATAAATGTCTCAGGATTCCACAGTTTCAAGGGCACTCCAGTCAGATGAATTGTGTTCTGATGAGACCCAAAGGCTAACTGTAAGTCGAAAAGTCAACATCCCTTCTCTAAGTTGCTTTTAGAACATGTCTTCATTTACCAGGAGATACCATATATTAACATACAGGATCTTTACTTATGTTTGTTTGATATACAATTCTATGCAACCTTGGAATCTGTATAGTTTCTTGTCCTATTTTGTTGTATATATATTTCTACACTTTCTGAGCACTGCATCGTCTGAACTAATTTGAATATATATTGAAATATGTATTGTCTATATACTAAGGATGTAAAATCAATCATTATACATGATATTGTGTTCTGTACTCTTTTTCAATAACATTGATTATGATAAAGTTACTAATCGAGTTTTCACACTTTAAAAGCAAAAGTACGAGTGTTGGTGAATGAGTCCCATGGGACATTTGTTTGGCTTATTACTTTAGGGAACTTAGGCTGTATTCCCCAGCATGTTTGCCTTAGTTTCAAAGGTAGATATGCTCACTCAGTTTGTGAAATTATGCCTCAGAGGTATACTCAGACATTCCCCACTTAAAAGTAGTTGAATTTAGCATGATGAGTGCACTCAAGGGGAAAGAAAGACATGTTTTCTTGAGATTTAAGTAGATAGCAACAGAATATGTTAGTAGAGGTTCACTTGGCCAGCATACATGATTAGTTGGTATACAACGGTTAGCATGCATTTTTTACAACGCGGTGCTGTTACCACGCTACAACGACCTGCGCTGGTGGGCGCTCCAGGATAGTAAATAGTTTAATTTACTATCCAACTCCTTCCCTAGAGTCCACGGGGACTGGAGTTGGAATAGTAAATTAAAAAATTTACTATCCAGCGCACCTCCACGCAAGTCGTTGTAACGACTTGCGTGGTAAAAGTAGCGTTGTAACGGTAGGCGTTGTAAAAGTACACGTGGTACCGTCATACATCCGATTAGTTAGTACTGTGATGAGGACAGGGACATAAACTGACAAGAAATGCTTTCAAAGGGATATTGCACAGGTAGAAGGCAGATAGTAAAGGAAATACAGATACATATGCCATCACTTCATCTTCACTTATAGATTCAACCCCATTGGTGCCACACTCATCCCAATACTGAATTACTTTTTGTTGGAAAGTTGATTATTAGCATTGGAAAATGTATATCTGCCACTGGCAATTAGACCACTAACACAGTAGAGGGCTCAGAATAGGTCTTAGAAAATTATTCCCATGCTCAACCCTTGGTTTCTTGGCTGCGAGCAGGGAGGCTTAACTTCAAAGACAGGTATGTAAAGCATATAAAAACAATAATGTATTAAATAATTAAGACACCATGCAAAATGAAAATCCAATAAGGGGAAACGGAGATATGAATTTTTAAAGATTTAGCTTTATACAGCATATAAAACCTGTAGTGCCTTATAGGGACATCCTGTCACGATAGACCGGGTCAAAGTAAAAGTTTCAGGATGACCACGATGGAGCGCTGTGTTCTGCCCGTTGCGGTAGGTCTCAGTCAAAGTTTTTACCTTCACACTTAGAAACTTTTCTGGAGCATTTCCTCCAGGGGTCTCACAAAGCTCTCTACCAGTTTGAATTCAGTGAGGGTTCGCTGGATTGCCTTGGCCGAGCTTCTGGTCAAACTTATGGAAGTTCGACCTCCGGAGCACTCCAGCAAGCTGAACCAAGGATCCAGGCCAACTTGTGGTTGAAGACAGGCGACTTGGCTCTCGCTGTTGCTCCCAATCACCTTTTCTTTGTTCGGAATTAGAAGATTTTTCTGAGCTTTTTTCTTGCTGGGTACCTCAATGCTCTTCAGCAGGCCAGATTTGGTGAGAGTTCATGAGCCTCAGATTTTGCCTACTCCCGGTCAAACTTTGGAAGTGGGACCTATGGAGCTTTTCCGCGAGTCGACCCTGAACGGCAGGCGGGTTCGCAGTTGAAGGCAGGAGGCTTGGCTGGCCAGGTTGAGTTGGTCCACCTATGGAGCTTTTTTCCAAACTTGCTCCAAAATTCTCCAAACTTCTGTAACTTCTTCTTGAAGTGCCACAAAAGATCCCAAAGTGTCTCAAACTTACTCCAAGGGTCTAGAAGCTCCAAGATGGTCCTCAAAAGTTGAGGACTTCAGTTTCCACAACGCATTTGGACAAAAGCCTTACAAATCCATTGGTAGTGCTCCAGGTTGAGGATTCTTGGTGGTGATGTTGCAGGTGAGCTCTGCATACCTGTAGCTTGCAGGGAGTCCACTCTTTAGTCTTTTTACAGCAAGGTAGTCCACAGGGATGTAGTTCCAGATGGTGCAGAAGATGCAATCTTCAGAGTGCAGGCCTTAGTGATTGCATATCAAACTTTTCCGCATGGCACTTCTTGCTCTCTTAGGTTTCAAGCAGCAGATCTGAGATGCTATGTCCTTCTCATATACTTATTCCAAGTTCTCTGGGTCATGCAGGAGACCAGTCCTGTTCAATAGGAGTCAGGATAATACCCCGAGGTATGACCACATCCTTCAGAGTGTGGCACTTTTTTGCCCCAGAGTGCAACAATTCTGCCAAATTCATCATGGCTTATTTTCCTGCATGGAGAGAAGAGCTGGCTAAACACACCCCTATGATGGCTAATCTCTAGAGTCCCTCTACCTGGTATCTCCTCATTCCTTCCTTAAGCTTAGCATCTGGTTGGATTCAAAAGAGTAGAGTTGCTAATGACACTGGTGTCTTCCCCTTCCATTGAAGTCTATTGTTTGCTCCTCCTCCCCTGCTCTGGCATTCCTGTGTAGCAGAACACTGCTCTCCCAGTAGAGCTTGCTTACACCAGGGTGTCTTTCTTATCTCTTCAAAGGACCCTGGCTAATCCATTCAACTCTGACCAATCAGGACGGACCACTGGAAGGCTGAATCTGGGCTTATAGACAAGAAAGTCTTATAACTTCTTGTCTGTGCGTTTTAGGAGAAATTCAACAACATAATATTGTTGAATTTATCAATACCATTCTGGGAAGTCCTTGAATGCTACTTTCATCATTCTCCTATGAGGAATTATTAGTTAATAACTTCTTGACATTTTAACTTATTTTACAGGGGATTTGCATTGGGAAACATGACTTGGGTCATTTGTCCAGCACCAGGGCTCATAAAAACATATGTTATAAGTACTCTGCCTATATCTCCAGGACCCCACCCCTGGAATACCTAGGGGAGAGTTTAGGGGTTCTGAATATGTAAATTATTGCAGATCCTCCCTCCACAGTGCTCTTAGCTCCAAAGTTGATTTTGGGATGCACTTTATAACAATGTGGGGAGGGAAATGTGCAATTTCACTTACCCAGGGCATATCAAACTTATTTTATAAGGGTCCTCCTTATAAATACCTGACACCCTACCCCCGGGGACAAATAGGAGAGACCCAAAGGGTACCTAATATGCCCAAACATTGTAGGTTATCCATTGTTAAGTTCCCCAAATACCAATTTCGAGTTTGGGCACAATTTACTTTTTAAAAGCAGTCCTGCAACATAGAGCTACTTTTAAACTGACCTCAGGCTTCAGCAGTGCACACATGCAAGTGCAGAAAGGGCTGCTGTCCTCTAAACTGCCATGCCCTATTATATACTAGGTAATTAGAGGTAGTGTCAATCCCCCTGCCCTATTAGGTACTAGGGCCTTATAGGGTAGGTTTTGCCAATCACAGGGGTACCCCAACCCATAGTGTACCCTAGTGTATGTAGATGTGTTCACTGTATTCGAAATGCCTGTTTGAGCATAGCACTGGCCCGTGGGCCTCGATAGTCAGAGGCCAGGGTCAGTCAGAGTCATTATCCACCAGTACCAGTCAGCAAAAAGTTGGGGGTGCACAGGATGACTTTGCAACACTTCCTCACTCAACTAAGCAGATGACTCCAAACCATACAGAATGCATCAGGCAGCCTTCTCCCTCAACATCCCAACACGCACACACTCGGCACCTGAGTCCCAATTCACAGCTCTTTTCAAACTCTTCAAACATGCATTCAAAGTCTTACATAGCACTTCTTCCAACATTCCTCAATACCACCTCAGATTTCAGAAACGTTTCAGACTCCTTTGCTCAGCATAAGCAGCACCAGAACAAGGAGAATAAACATCTTTAAATTGTCTCCAAAAGAATGTAATGACGTCTCCCCAACACATATTTGCTCTCTCTAAAATTAGTGCTTTCCACACAAAGCGGAATACTTGGCTGTTCGACTATGGATCAGCCCTAACTGCTCTTGTGTCAGCGACAGGATACCCTCTCGGGTAATTGTGCATTTTACAAAAATATCTTGGGCACCTTTCACAAAAGTAATCTGAGACAAAATCCTAACTTTAGGACTTTTAGTATTCACAAAAAGCATTTAGTAATAGTAAAGTTAGGAATCCTAACTTTACTACTACTAAATGCCTTTTAGGAGTGTCCTAAAGTTTGGATTTTGTCTCAGACTACTTTTGTGAATCGGGCCCCATAAAATTAGGGAGAACTCAGCACCCAACGCTACACATATAGGTAAAATGTTTGTCCCGCTTGGGATGTTCATCTTCCATCAGAACTTAGTATATGTTCTGTTTACTGTATCACAAGTGCTTTACAATCACAGCACTGCACATAACCGTGGACATGGCATATCATGCAATCTCACTGAGTATGCTGTGTGTCAAAAACTAACATTCTTCGTACTAGTAACTGTGGGAAAGACTACTCAATCTGTGGCCTGGATGCAACTCTCCCATGTCCCGACTGAGTAAGGGCCTTGTGGAGCTGACTTCTGTGTCCACCCACCTAATTTAAATGTGCAGACATAGAGGTTAGTTTTCACTGCCCGTCACCACCTGGAATATCATGATGGTGAGGGGCAGTGAAAACTGTTGAATGCCCCCATTACTTTGGGGAAAACTCCCATGATGAGAAGGGCATTTTCAGGTTTACAGATTTACAAAATAAAATTGATGGACAACTCCGTCATGTTGATGGAGTAGTACGACAAACATAAAAATGCTTTGACATGAACTGTAATTTTGGTGACTCCTGTCAGTATTTTTTTATTAACCGCCAGCTTGGCGGTTATTTCTAAATCTGACGGATAGAGTAGTCTCAGCATGGCAGATGTTAAGTTCTCTGCCAGGGTGACAGAATCTTCTTTGTCAGCCAAAATATAAATATGGCTCTCACTAAGAACTACTCTTTTTTTGCGATGCAATCTGGATAGCTGTGTATTTTGAGCACTAGCTCAGCCAGCACCTAGGCAAACCTGCACATTTAAAAGAAACTAGACAACCAGAGGAGTTCAGAGTTGCACTTACATTTTCCTCACATTTCTATGACAGAAAGGCCTGGAATCTGTCGGCAGCCACAAGTTTCCTACCAACCCGGGGTTTCCACATGTCTCCCAATATGAACAGTTCCCCACTTGTGTGGGTGGGCCAAGAGAAAACAACACAAAATGCTGTAAATTGCTATGCTGAAAGATAAGCAATAGGGGTAGGTACGGTATTTGGCGCTGTGCTGTGGTACCACCCATGCAAACCTACAAACCACAGACATTTTCTAAAACTAGAAAACTAGGGGAGTCCATGGTGGTGTGCCTTGCAAAGATACAGTTTGATGTATTGGGAGTGCACTGCTGAATTCTCCTCTTACTCATGTGTATTACTTAGTTAATGTATCCTATCATAATGGTGATACACTGCTGCATGTGCTGTCAACACACACATTCAAAAATGTACAGTTTATAACAAGTTCACAGACATTTATGCGCTGCGCAAAGATCCCACATTGTTTTCTTACCCACAAGGCTCTGCAGATTTCAAACTCTGCCTGAAATCATGCATTTTCCTTCCATTTCTGTAATGAAAACTTCTGAAATTTGCATGAATCCACAAAATTCCTAAAATTTTGCACTGGTGCCCAAAAATCGCGGCCCCTCTTGTGTGGCTGTGACTAGCACCCGCAACAGGAAGTAGACTGTTATCCTGTCACAGAAGTCTTGGAAGGGTTCAGGAGCTGTGTCCCAGGGGTCTCAGCAATCTCCTTTATGACTTTAAAAAGCATGTTGGAAGAATTGTCTTATCAGTGGGAAAACATGATTTGGCCTGGAAGATGGCGTTTTTGTAGTCCCGCAGGTGATATTTCTGCTTGGCTTCTTCCTGAGGGCAGGGGTCCGCACACCATTTCCGTTCTTGCCTACGGCATAGGCCCCTGAGAACCATGAGCTTTTCCAAAAAACATGGAGCCAAGGGTTTAGCTCTTTTAATGATACAGTTTTTGAATGGAGCAACTATGTCCAAAGCCTCGGAAATCCAATTGCAAAAGCCATCTGCAGTGGGAGGGTGATCGATGTAATTCCCATCTGAGACAGGGACCAAGGTGGCCTTCCAGTTCATGGCAGTAACCTTGTTCAGTCTCCTATACCGTATATGTTTGGGGGGGGAACCTATGTCGGCTTTAGTGGGATGAGTTATGTTGAACTTGACCAGCGAGTGGTTAACCCAGATGAGAGGCTGAACTGCCTTGATCTTAAGACTGTTGTGGTTAGAAAAAATGCAGTTCAAGGTATGGCTAGCCCTATGGGTGGGAGAATGGACAAGTTGCTCAAATCCCATGGAAGTCATTAGGTCAAGAAGGTGAGCAGAATCATTATCCTGTTTGCTTTCAAGTTGGGAATTAAAATCTCCTATGATAGTGTAATGAGCCCTGGTGACAAAGAATTCAAGGGTTTGGCGCAATGTCTCAGGAAACCTGGCCCTGGGCCCAAGAGGATGGTAAACGAGAAGGCATGAAAGGTTGCAGTTTTCAGATAGCTTATTTCCAAACGTGGCTGCTTCCAGAAGAGACCCAGGGGCCCTTTCCAAAAGGCTGAGGGTACATCTGAGGGAGTCCCTAGCCACCAGGACTAGGCGCCTCCTCTTCTGTCAAGGCGGTCACATATAAGAATATTGTAGCCTGGGGGGACAGCGTCTGTCAGGTAGGGACACGAGTAATGCTTAGCCCAAGTTTCAGTGATAAAAAGGCAGTCCAGATTGAGTGTCTGGATTTTAGGGCAATTTTGGCCTTGTGTTTGATCATTGTGTGAGCATTATTCAGTGCTCCCTTTAAAGGGCTGGGTCCGCACCAACCCAAGGTTTTACGCTTGTGCACAATTCCTGCTCCTGGTCCAGAGGCCGTACCATAGATCCCGGGATGGTGGCCCGACCATTATTGGGGCAGAAGTTACATTCCCAGCAATGGTCTACCTCCCCTGTGTTAAGATTAATCCTATCTACACACCCCATGCTGAGATTTAGATAGCATCTCAAGAAGGTGCGTCCTAAAGAAGGTTATTTTCGGGAAATGTTTGTTGTCTGAGAAAAAATGGGCAGCATGCCGGGCCCCTATAGCCATCCAGGCATGGACGGGCGCAGACGGGCTTACCTTTGGTGTGCTCGCTGCGCACATCCGCTGTGCGCTCAAGGATGCATCCTGCTAATATGTCTCCCGTTACCGGAACCAGAAGTGCGGAGCTGGAAGTGTAGAAACATGAGGTACAATTTTTATTAGAAGGCTTGAGGGAATGCTGGCTGGTTGGATGTTTGTGGCTCCACACAGATTCCAAAACAATTTCATAATAGAAATGTGAGGATAATATGTTTTTTTTCAAAGTCCGAGGTTTACAAGGGATCCTGGGAAAAAAACCTAGTGAGAGCCAAGCAGGTTTCCCCACCCAGGATGCACCTAGGTGTCTAGTTTTCAAACATTTACACGTCTACTAGGTTTCCCTAGGAGCGGACTGAGCTAGGGTTCAAAATCTACAGCTACCCACATTGGAAAAAGGGTACGTTTTCAGTGGAAAAATGTAATGCATCCATGTTCCGTTTTAAGCTGTCTCCTATTGTGGGCACTAAGACTAGCCACACAAGTGAGGTGCCATTTGTAATAGTAGTCTTTGGGGAATTCTGGGTGAATGGAAGTTTGTGTCTTCCAACAGATTCCAGAACTTTCCATCACAGAAATGTACGGAAAATGTGTTTTTTTAGTCTAAGTTTGAGGTTAGCCAGGAATTCTGGGTACCAATAAAAATTATTGTAAAAAAAGAAAAAGCTAAGTGAGAGCAATGGAAGTTAACCCATACTAAATTCCCCTGCGTGTCTAGTTGTAAAAGATTTACTGGTTTGCTAGGTTTACCTAGGTGATGACTGGGCAAGGGTCCAAGATCTAGAGCTACCACATTGGAAATAAAATGGTCATTTTCAGTGGAAAAATGTGTGTTTTGGCCCATTTTCTGTTGCAGGCATCAAGCCTACCCACACAAGTGAGGTGCCATTTGTATCAGAATAGTAAAACATATGTTATTACTAGTTGGATTTCACTATGTTTGTGCTTTTCAAATGTAAGCCAGTGTACAATAAAGAAGACATTTTGAAAAACACCCTCCAAGTCATACGCTAGTTCGGGTACCCACAAATTCAGAGATTTGCAAATAACAACTGTTCCTAAATTCCATATCTTGTGCCCATTTCAGAATTACATAGGCTTTCTTGATGCCCATTTTTTACTGTACATATTTCACTACATGAGTAGGTCTAAACTCGGTACCTAATGAAAATCCATTGTACAGTGCAGCTCAGTTGTTGCCACTGGGTACCTTGGGTTCTTGGAGAATGTACAAATCCTATATATCCCCACAGACAGAACGGTCTATCGGACATAATGATATATTGTCTTTGTAAATTGGCCATTGGAACAAAAAGTTGCAGATGAAAACAGTGTCACAAATAATTTTTCCTACTCATTTTCTCAACAGTTATTTTCCTTGGGCAAACGTTAAAGGATCTGCACATATGACCCCTTGCTGAATTCAGAATGCATTTTATCTACCTTTCTGAAATCCATAGCTTGGTGCACCCATAGGTTTCACACTGCTTTTCACCACAAACTGGAAGTAGGTTGAGGGCATGAAAAAATCGGCTTCCGCTTTGAAAAATGCCAAAACTGTGGTTTGCTACTGAAAGTTGGGAAGATGGTGACTTTAGGTCAGGAAACCTGCTGTTAATTCAATTTTTAGGAAAAAACTGGGGGCCCGATTCACAGAACTAACTTAAGACAAAATCCTAAACTTACTACCATTTTGGTATTCACAGAAGGCACTTACTCATTTTGGTATTCACAGAAGCACTTACTCATTTCGGTATTCACAGAAGTTAGCAGTCCTAACTTTAGGACTCCTAAATGCCTTCTGTGAATACTGAAAGTCTTAAAGTTAGGATTTTTCTCAATTTAGGTGTCCTAAAGTTCGGAGTCCTAACTTTACTACTCCTAAACTGTGAAAAATACCACACATATGCAGTAACCCAGCTGCAGCGGGTATTCGTATCAGGATTAATACAACTTTGCTGAAGTGTGACAATTTTTTTTCACAAAATGGCCACTCAGTGCTCATTTATGAAAGAGCAGGGCAACTTGGTTTCTTATACAGGATGTGATCTAGGCGATGGTCAATTCATAAAGAAAAATAAATAAAAAGTGGAGATGCCCATACTTTTTATTGAGAGAATTTTACCAGCGATGCTGAGTACTGGAGCTGACACATACCCACTAGGCCTATTCCTGATTGCACTACAGACCTTTGTCTTTCACAGCTTCCTGTCCTGTCTTGTAAAAGGAAAACAACTTGTGCTTAGGTTCATTAAAGTCCATTGGTCTTAGCTCTATGCGTTTTAGAAAAATCAACATCGGGAGCCAAATAATAAATCACTCCAAAGACTAGGATAAACAACATAGGAAATCAAATTTAACAACATTCCTGCTCATTAAATTTCCATTGCTTGGTAATGATTAAAATCCCAATCAAGGAAGCAGATGGAGGAAACTGCCTATCCATACCTCATGTGTAATCTGCTATTACCTAACCAAATGCAAAACAGGTTAAAAAGTTGTCCCTGACCTAATATAACTTTGCAACTCTTACAAAGGAACAGGATGGCTTTCTTCTTTGCCCAGTGTAGTTTTCAGCTTTAAATGAAAGAAAATATATTTGTAAACACGCCAAAACGCTACACCCTACCTGGGAGACCTTGGAGCCAGCGGAGTTGTGGTACCAGCCTGCCCTTCCCCTTGAGGGTCCCGCCGCCTCCCGCTACTGCTCGCCGCACCCGATTCGCGGGTGCCGCTTTGCGGTGAGAGGCGAGGGGCAGGAGGAGCTGACTGCCCGCCTGGGGCCAACAGGAGGAGGAGGATCACAGGAGGCTGCAGGGGGAGCGCGTTAGCAGGGACTCGGAAGACCAGGAGTCCCTGCGCTGCACATGTGCGCACGGCCGTGCCCCCAGCGAGACACGCCCACCACGCCTGCAACGCCCCTTATTTAACATCACGCCGGACGCTCGGCGGGACGCGAGCGGGACGCCGAGCGAAGCCCGAGCAAAGGGCGGGCAGTCTGTGGCAGTAAGGGGCTGACAAAGGCTGGGCTGGGCCACGTCCCTAACATCTTGCCTGTGGACCTGGTAGGTCTTGTGACTGTGGCATAGGGAAGTTTACCCTATTATGTCTACCCGCTCTGGGAAATTGCTCAGGTGTGGGGGAGAGGGTGGAGCTGCTGGGAGCTCTACAATAGGAACTATGGACTGTTTCATAACTAGAGTAGCAGCGGTCATTGAGAAGGAAATCGTGATGACCGAACGTCGCCTCTCTGAGGTCTATTTACCAGCTAGATGCTCCTCCCTGGGTGCTGTGGCCCAGGCCTTGTCCCCAACTCCTGGACGGTCTCCACCTCTCCACCTCTTAGATGCCCCAGTGCAGCCGCGGTTGTCAGCGATAGGAGCAAGTATAGATAGACTAGAGAATCTTGCTGACCTATTGCCTGTGGTGGTTGGTATTAAGGCGGCGGGGGAAACGATTTCTCAACCTTTACCATGCCCCGCCACCAGCCAGACTTCTCCTCTGTTACATAAGGCTCCTCCTATGGAGCCGCTGCCTCCCGGCATGTTCCAAGGCACCACAAAACAGGCGAAAAGGAAAAGGGTTATGAGCTCCCGTAAAGGCAGTCACACCACACTCCATAAGCGTCCAAGAAAACAGGGGCAAAGGGGCTGTGGGTCAAAGGCAGAGAATGGCCTAGCTCCAGCTCTCAATAGTAGGGCTGGGGAGCCTCCTTTTGCGGTAACAACTTCTGACACTTTGCTTGTACCTCACAATGCCCATGATAAGGTAGCCGTCCCCCTAGAAACTGATTCTCTCAAAATATTCACGGACTTGATTAACAGTCTATTGGTCACGTTGATAGATTTGGGGCGAGAGTGGATAAATTCGAACAATCCACCCTTGATAACTTCTTCTCACTTAAGACTCTTATTAAACATCAGTCTAGAGTAAGTGAGGATTCTGTGGGTAGGAATATGGGAAAAGGATTGCCTGTAGTTCCTGTCCCAGTGCAGGTCGCCCCAATGTGAAACCCTCTTCCTGACGTAGCACCCTGCAGGGACTCATCTTTAGCCCCCCTGGTCCCTCCCACTTCTAAGCCAGGTCCTGCCCCTCATACTTCCCATACAAAGACAAAGCCCCCCGTGGTCTCTAAAAACCAGCTTAAGAAAACAGCTCAGGTGCGGGTTTGATTAAGAGAAGCAAAACTGCCCAGCCGAGTGTCAATGGCAAAAGGGGTTGGGGCACCACCGCCAGCTAAGGTCGATAGTTGCACCTTGGCATCTGACACTACTGTAGTTGCTCCCCCAAAGGCCACCCCTCGGAGCCCTCTGGTTAATCTACCCCCGATTGCCATCCCTACGTCGTAGTGCTTGTTAATGTCCCACCACTGAAGGCTAACCAGATTGAGACCCACCAGGCCCTAAAAAATAAGAGTGTCCACTGGTTAAAAACAAACAAACCACTTCCAGTAGGTGTGGACGGATTAATCCTTAGTTTCCGCAGGGTAGGTTGGGTGGGACAGGGCAAAAAGCGACTGGAGGGAGATTGCATTATCATTTATTTCCAGGACAACAGAGTGGCGAATATAATCTGCGGTCAAAACCAAGAGGTGGATGGTCCTGGTGTTAGAGTAGTGGATCTGACCTACTTTTACCCGAGGCCTGTTCCTAACTTTTTCAGGCCTGTCATCAGGGAGACTTGCTACGGCCCTAGCGGAGGCCCAAGCTGTTCTGTGGCGCCCCAGTTTTATCCCCAAGCTGGGTGGCCGGAGAAGATCTGGGGCTCCAGGGGCTACTGACTTGAGGGTAAGGGTGGGACGATAGAGGGGGAATTGAGAGAGTCTCCACCCCCTACCTTAGTGCAGTCCTTATCCCCATCCCCAATCAAAACTCACTCCACACTACTCGATGTCGGGGGAATGATAGAGACCCAAGAAACCACTGGTGTATGCGGAACACCGGTGGACCCTCAAGACCCGGCCCCCCCTCACGACCTTGTATCCGGTGGCGTCCCAGCTGTGACCGACCCAGTCTTTAAGGTCCTCAGCTGGAACGTTGCTGGAATTTCAAGGAAACTGACATTGCCTGACTGGAATGCATTGGTGGACGAGCATTCCATATGCATTTTCCAGGAGACATGGAGCACGGAGCCCATTTATAAGGCGGGTTATTTGGCCTATTCTATCCCAGCAGTATGCTCAGAATCGGGGAGTGGACGCCCCTCTGGCGGCCTCCTCATCTGGGTTGCTGCCTCATTGAATTGTAGGATAGTGGAGCATCAGACCGGTTGCCTGGACCTCCTTAACATTACCTTGAAGGATTTCAGGGGTCGTGCCATTTTAAATATTTATAATATTTATGCACGAGGTACTAAGGGGGGAAGGCAGTCTCCAACAATTGCACTTCTGGAGAGCCTCTTAAGATCAACCCCATACAAGGCTTGCACCCTGTTAGCCGGTGATATCAACTGCACATTCGAGCCTTTAGGCTCGGACGTTTCCCTGGACCAGGATGAAGACGATGTTAGGAGGGGGATTCCCGCTTTAGAAATAGCTCCCATCAAGAGGTGGACTGAGGTGGCCCTGCAGGTGTATACCCTCAGTATCGAGTTCAACTTGAGGGCCCTAAACGGGAGGTCAGATTCGGACAAGGGGGGGCCAACACTTACAACAGGCCCAATCACACATCAAGAATTGATTACATCTTGCTTGATGTGTGTTTGTGGAACTCAGTGAGGGACATGGTTGTGGTCCCCTCAGTAGAGAGTGACCACAACCTACTTTCCCTCACTCTAGTCTCCTGGTGGTTAGCCGGTAGGGGACATCCGGCTCCCTCCTCCACAGTAGATCTGGGCGAGTCGCAAGTAGCACTTTGTGGGAGGCGAATAAAGTGGACGAAACTCGCCCTCTCTGAGGAAAAGGTTGCAGCAATAACTCATCTTCTAGCCCTAGCACAATTAAATCTGGGGACCACTACGGGAGGGGTGGGGCGGCCTGTGGGGCTCTTTGCGACCTTACTGAGGCCCTAACTAATCTGTTCACTGCTCACCCAACTAGATTAGGGTCCAAAGGACGGCAAGCAAAAGTTAAGGGATGGTATACCCACACATGTAGGGTGATGAAGACTAGACTGGTAGAGGCAGTCAAATCCAAATCGCAAATTAAGACCAGGGAGGCCAGAAAGGCTTACTCCAGGACCATCCAAATCGCTAAGAAGGAATGGGAGGAAAAGTTCTGGGCGGCCCTACTGGCTGCCAGTAAAAGTAAGGATGCAAGAGGGTTTTGGAACCTGGTGGGCTCCCGTAATAGACCAGACGATACCCTGAGGACATGTAACATCCCTCCCCAGAATTGGTCAAAACACTTCGGGGCCTTATACGCACCGGTAGAAGGGCCCCTAAACGACCCAGCCACTCTCATCGTCTCGTTAGTGGATGTTACTCCTGACCTTTTTATGGCACGGGAGGTAGAGAAAATTATTAGGTGGGTGGCACCACGGAAAGCTGCAGGACCGGATGAGCTTCCAGGAGACCTTTTGCGTGCATATCCATCTGACTGGGGCATTGTAATCTCTGCACTTCTAAATGACATCTTGAAGGGTGGCCCAGTACCAGACTCATGGAGAGGGGTGGTGTTCGTCCCTATCTATAAAAATGGTTGCAGAGATAGCCCAGGGAATTACAGGCCAATTAGCCTGATCGACTCCACGCAAAAGGTAGCTGGAAAGGCAATTCTGGGAAGGATTCTCCACTGGGTGGACGAGAATAGAGTGCTATCTGATTTTCAGGCCGGATTCCGCTCAGGAACGGGCACCATTGAGCAGGTTTTCAGGCTAGCACTTTTAAACTGGAAGGTCGTGGAACTAGGCAAAGGCAGTCTTTACCTGGCCTTTATTGACCTGAAGACTGCCTTTGACCTGGTCCCTAGGGAGGAACTTTGGAGGGTACTACAGGGCCTGGGGATGCCCCCCTATATCTTGTCCCTACTTATTAAACTTCACACCAGCAACTATGCCCAGGTCCGTTGGGGGAAAAATGGGGAAACAACGGATAGGATTCCGGTCTGTAGGGGTGTCAGACAGGGTTGCGTGCTAGCTCCCACACTTTTCTCGCTGTACGTCAACGGTGTGGTCGAGCATCTTCAGCAAGAACCAGCGGACGCACCCTGTCTGGGGGGAGTACGGATTCCTACTCTGCTGTTTGCAGACGATACTCTTCTCATTTCGAAGACTCCCCAGGGGCTACAGAAGCTATTGACCCGCTTCCAGGACTTTTGTCTATCCAGAGGTCTGGTAATCAATGTGGACAAAACTAAATATCTGATTTTGCATCCTCCAAAAAAACTAGGACGCCCGCCTGTTTTGAACACTGTCCCCTTGGAGAAAGTTTCCGAATTTGATTACCTGGGCCTACGCATAACCGATAACATGAATTGGTCTTCCCATATTGACAAGATGGTCCTGAATCACAAAAAGGTAGGAGGTGCTCTGCTTAGGGAATTTCGAGCATCACCCAAACACTTTGTGAGACCTGCAATCGAGATTTACAAGGCCAGAGGCGTAACATCAGCTTTGTATGGGACAGAGCTGTGGGGACACAGCAATTTGGAGTCCCTAGCCAAGGCTGAGAACAAGTTTTTGAAGGACCTCCTAGCTCTCCCCTCGAGCACTCCGACAGTCCCGGTGCTCTTGGACATGGGTTGCAAGAGCCTTAAAGATCAGGCTCGCCTTTGACCACTGCTCCTTTGGTCCCGCATATGGAGGGTCCCGGAGTTAAAATCCTATGCCGACGGCTTGGCGGCGGTAATGAGCATGGGAGGCTGGGCCAAGATTAAGTGGCTGAGGAACACCAAAAACCTTTTGGGGGAGTTGGGCCTGGGGGACTGTTGGACTACAAAATTCGCTCCATCAAAGGCTGACCTCAAAAAACTCTGCTGGGATTGGGTCTCTGGCCAGCTTATCGGGAACCCCAAATCACTGTAACTCGACTGCAGCATTTTTGGAAATAAAGGATGTGGTAGCCTACGAACCCTACCTGGACTTAATCACCCTGCCAGTTGATAGGGCATTGTATTTTAAGCTCAGGGCAGGGACCCTCCGATCGGGGCCTTTGTGTCAAAATGGAAATCCGGTGTACATTTATCGCCCTACTGTGCCTTGTGTCCATCTAGGCCAGAAACTGTAGCACATATTTTCTTCGAGTGCCCGGACTATGCTAATCCTAGGAGATACTGGCTTAAACCTCTTTTTAGACGCTTGGGAACACGCAGGCATGTGGTTGCATTATGTATTTTATTGACCGACACCTCCCCTCCAATTGTTTGCGGTGTTCCCAAATTTTTAAAATGTTCATGGTTGATACGCTGCAAGAGATTGTCAATTTCAATGTAATTAATCTTTTAGCTAATTTATCTAGGGTTATATACTATTTTACTGTCTTAGTACCCTAATGTTGACATATCTACTTACTGTTTTGAAATGCTGTTTTATCTGTATGTATGCTTTCAAGATATCTTGCATATCAAATAAAAGCCTTCAACCAACATATTTGTAAAGCGCTACTGCTGCTTCTAGAAGGGCATCCTAGCGTTGACATCTAAACCTGCAAATTTCAGGGCACATAAATGTGGTGTAATCCAGTCACTTCTTTAAAGCTTTTGCAAAAACAATATTCACATTTTCAGGCCAATATGCTTACTTATATATTATTATCTGAAGAAATATGTCAGTAAGATCTGAGTTTAATAGTCGGTGTTCTGGCTACAATATTTTATTGTAACACACTATTTAAAACTCAATATTCGGGTAATATATCTCTGCAGAGTCCTGGAGTGTTCTAGATGGAGAGGCTGAGAAATTAGATTTTCCACATTTCCACTTTTGAGGACAATTCATCTATCAGTAAGAGCTCGCTATGTGCTTTCAGAAGCCCTGGTTGTGGACAGTACTGCTCTTATCCACAAGTGGAAGCAAATAAGATTGTCTCTTGAACTTGTTTTGATGAATGAAAATTGCTTTGAAAAATGTTATTTTTTCTACTCCACCTGGCGACTGCAATCAGATCTTTTTTGAACCCATATCTGCATTAGTCCCCATGTGCTGTAAGCACAGTTGTTGTCTCCTTAGTTGCAATCATTGTTTTTATTCCCATATTTCTTGTATTTGTGGTAGTAATGTAATTAATGTCAATATCTGTAGTGATAGTGGTGGAAGTAGAGAAAACACATCATAATGTTGGTTGCAGAAACTGCAACAATCAATCTACATCAACTGCCAGGTCTGGCATCCTGAGCAATCTTTGAAGCTGTGTCAAATTAGCAACAATTTTCACGAAAGATCTGACACGGCTGTTGATAATAGAATGAATGAATGAATTGTTTTTATTTATATTGCATAGTTACTTAAAACCATTTGCAATACAACTTACATACAATTTAAAAAGAAATTGAAATTTCAAACCAAGAAATAAAGAAGTAGTCCGGGCCTTAAGGAAAGAGTATAAACAAACCAAGAAATAAAGAAGTAGTCCGGGCCTTAAGGAAAGAGTATAAAAGGTTAATTGAGGCTCGGAAGAAAGAAATTAAGGAAGAGGCTTGGGAAAAACTCCTCTCTGTTGAGGTGTTGCGTGACAGTAGTAAATTCTGGTCTACTGTTAACCATTCATTCTTCTCGGAGGACAGTAACTCGGCGCTTGACTGTGTCATCCCTGATGAAAAATGGTTAACACACTTCAGGGGGATTTATGAGCTCGGCTCTTGCTCACTGGGACAGGAATATATTCCTAACCCTGCAGGAACACCCATTATTTTTGAAAAGACGGAGGTCGAAAAGGTCATACAGGACATGTCAAAAAACAAAGCACCGGGTCCTGACGGGGTGCCAGCTGACTTTTATGGTCATTTCCCCCAATTTTGGACTGGTATTTTATGTAATGTATTTAATGCTATATTTGTTGGCAGGGTCCCTGATTCTTGGCTGACCTCAGTCATTGTACCGGTGTTCAAAAAGGGGGACAGAGGGGACCCCACCTGTTACCGCCCCATCTCCCTGATAGACTCATCTGTGAAGATCTTGGGGAGGGTCGTGTTAGGGAGACTTAGGGAGTGGTTAGACGGCAGGGGGGTCTTGTCTGACTTCCAATATGGTTTTAGGAGTAACAGACGTACTCTGGATCAGTGCTTAAATCTCCAGCTCTTGATTGGCAAGTATACGGCAGCCAAGGAGGGGTCCTTATTTCTGGGATTTATGGACCTCTCCTCGGCATTTGACTTAGTCAATCGGTCAAAACTGTGGACCATCTTAATAGAAATTGGTGTTGACCCTGCATTAGTAAACTTCCTAGCGGTTCTCCATTCTGATTTATCCGCAACAGTTAGAGTAAATCAAGAAGGAAGGGTTACAAGCTATTTTAGTTCTAGAGGGGCGTGAGACAGGGCTGCATTCTGGCCCCCCTATTATTCACCCTGTATATTAATGCTCTGGGGGGGGTGCCTTATGCAAGTGACCAAGGATGTGCCGCATATAGGGGACTCCTTGATACCGGTCCTCCTCTATGCGGACGACGCGGTCCTTCTTGCAAGGACGGTAAATGGGCTGCAAAGACTATTGGACTCCTTTGGAGAGTTCATGGAGTCTCTGGATTTAAAAGTTAACACCAAAAAGTCACATGTCATGGTGGTGGGGAAACATTGTGGATCCCGAACAAAGACATTTTTTCTCTGTAATAATATAGCTATTTCCAATGGTCCCATTGTTTACATACCTAGGGGTTTTATTTGACCAAAGGGGGTCATGGAGACCTCAACAGCTCCAAAAAAGTAATGCGCTCACTAGGTCATCCTCTGCTGTTTTGGCATTTGCAAAAAAATTAGGAGCCAAACCAATTAAGGCTCTTCTTAACATCTACAAATCCAAATGTCTTGCAATAGCGTCATATGGTTCTTGTATTTGGGGATACACTGCCCACACTAAAATCCAATCATGTGAAAACAAGTTCTTAAGAACATTGCTGGGTCTTCCACATTCCTCACCTACCTTCTCAGTGCATACTGAGCTAGGAGTAGGATATGTGACGGACCAGCTCAGATTGGCACCTCTCATTTGCTGGGCTAAGACCTAGCTTAATCAGGAAATATCATTAAACCACCAAATCCTGACGGACTGTATTGCATTAGACAGGGCGATTGCTATCCCCTGGTTGTCGTATCTTAAAACAATGTTTACGCAATTAGGACGCCCTGAGATCTATACCATCCCCAACTGTATTACCAAAGAGGACGTTGGGTGGATAAAGGTACATTTCCTGAATATGCTCAGTAAGGAAAGAGAGGAGCAGGAGCTTAAGAAAGTTTCTTTAAGGGCAAATTTTTTACTATCAACATCCCCCTCAACTGAACCTTATTTGATTATCGTGAACCGCCCCTTTCATAGACAGCTTCTAATGAGGTTTCGTTTTAATATGATATATTTAACTCTGGGTGAATTTCCATCCTGGGGCAAGCCGGAAGCCTGTTACCCCTGTAAATGTGACAATTTTTCAAACCAGGATACGCTACATTTTGTCATGTTTTGTGACTTTTACAAAGAAATGAGAGACAAATATCTGTTACCATTGTTGAAAGAGGCTGGCTTTATACAAGTCAGACCAGCTCTCTTATACTTACAAATGTTAAGTTGTCCTCGGGTCATGTTCTGTGTTGCGAGCTTTCTGGTGGCCGCTGTTCGGAAAAAGAAAACTCTAATCTTCCCTTGTCTACCTGGTACTTAGCACTTTGGCTATATATATGACGAGAGCAGGCTTCCCAGTTGTTTTAAGTGATGAAATGTGTATTATGTCCTTATGAAATACTTGTAGTGTAAATAATGTTTTTAGTCTGATTTTTAATGAAACTGTGTTTTATGTAAACGGACATCTGAACGTACTGTGATCTTTGTACATTCTACTTACACTGTACTTAACTATGTGTATATATCTGTATATCTGTATATATGTATATATGTTCATGATTGTCTTTTTATGATATTTAATAATCGAAATAAAATGCTTTGACTGACTGACTGACTGATTGAGTTGAAACAACCGTTATAAAAAGAAAAACATTTACATGCTGCACTATCAAAACATAGTAAAAGGATAAATATATACATCAGTAAAACACGAGAGATTGCCAGTTCAACATTTTTGCAAAATTTCATATGAGTTCTAAAATGTAATTGTTAAAATGACATCTTCACCGACTGGTTGCTGAAGACAAATTATTTATTAAACCAGATTGACTTTCATATTGCCTGGCCCCTCTTCTTCTATAAGCCTAATTCGGAGCTCGGCCATGTTTCTCCCAAACCTGGCCAAGTCCGACGGTAGAGTGCAGGAAACGAGTACAGAGACGGCTTCTTTTATTGTCCGAACCCCGTTACGCAGCCATATTTGATTTAAAAGGTTCTGATAGGGCTGAGTATACCGGGACAGCAACAAATCAAGTGTAGCAGAGATTCATGTTTATAGTTGCAGATTCTACATCTGATTTTGTGTTCAAGGGACTTCCACCCGTAGTTTAATTCTATGATTTGGAGGGCACTAGTCTGGCCCATATAATGTTTTGGAGTGCTTTCCTTCCCAGCGCTTGATTAAGATAGGGCTGGATTTTATGCCCTACATATGATGTAAACAGCCCTGGTGGACCTCTTCCTGTTACATATTCCGCTAGGTCATTTATATGCAACAGTTGGATACATTATTCCTTGTAACCTTGCCACGGGTTGATTGTCCCTCAATAGATTGGCTTCAACATGCTCTTTAAGCTTCCGGCTGGGGCTGTTAAATCTTGATAGTAGTACTTTGCGTGCATTCCCAAGCATTCCTTACTTTGTTGCTTTAGGCCGAATTCCAAACGAATTAGGCTGTTGCGGGTATATTTAGGGAGTTTGAAAATGTGTTTGTATCCCAGGCATTGTGCTTTGTCCAACATTGCGTCCATTTTGCCTGGAAATGCATGCTGTGCATAACCTGGAGTTGCCCTAATTTTAGCTTGTATTACTTTTCTGAAAGGGGCATGCAATAACTCATTTAGTTTGCATAGCGAAAAAGTTGTTGACAGTGCTCTGGCCTTCATTTTGTGCAGATGTAATGTTTCTTTACCCGTTTCACTTAGCCAGCACCCGAGGTAGTTTTACGATCTCGCGGTATTGATGATTTCCTTGCCCACATGCCATTTCAGTAAAGCTTTTTGGGGAAAATAGCCGAAAATAACTACTTTCATTTTTTGAGCGTTTATTATAAGCTAATTTCTTTCTTTATACTTATTGAGGATGTCTAGGCCCCTTTGTAGCCCGATTTCTGAGTGGTCCATTACCACTAAGTCGTCTGCATATTGTACTATTTGCAGTTTGTTTGTCCCGATTTTCGGGGTTACAAGACTGGCATTATGAAGCTTCTTCCCCAGGTCAGCGGTGTTTAGATTAAACAATGTGGGGGCAAGTACACAGCCCTGTTTTAATCCGCGATTTGTCAGGCACTTCTTCATTGTGGTGTTATCTGCTAACTTCACTTTGATCCAGGTGTTGCTGTATAATTAGATACTAGCATTGAGGGGACCTACTGGGATATGCCAAGTACGCAATTTGTCCCAGAGCTTATGTCGGGGTACCCCGTCAAAAGCAGCTGAGTAGTCAACAAAGCATGCAAAGACTGGTTTATTATTTTTGCAGTTTGCTTGCTGGCTTAAATATGACATAGCCATGATGTTACCAGTCGTGGAGCAGTCTTTACAAAATCCAGTCTGGTTGTGGGGGAGGATTTTGTTCTCTTTAATCCAACTATTTAGTTCATTCAGTCAGGTGCTAGCGTAGGCTTTTCCTTTAATGTCCAAGTGGGCCATTAATCTTTTTTTTTTGGATCTGTATTAGCTCCTCTCTTGAAAATTGGATGTAAAAAAGACCCTTGCCATGAGTCAAGCACTATTGCTCTCAGTCTACATTCGATGAACAGTTTGGATAAAATGTTTCTGCACTATACTGAATCTTCTCTAAAGATAGTTCCTGGAAGACCATTGGGCCCGGGTGCCCCGTCTTTTCTCATCCTTTTTCTTACTTGTTTAACTGCTGTACAATCTTGATCACTACCCAAGGATTCCACTGGGGCCTCCTAGTCTGTGTCTGCACTATATGAGGGACTGATCTTGGAGCTTTCAGGGTCTATGGAAACTGCTTTCTCAATATAGATTGTAGTGACGTGTCTCAGCCAGGCATCTGCGTGTACAGAGTTACTCCTGTCTACTTTACCTATCTCCAGGTTTGCTATGAATTGCCAAAGCTGGGGTTATTTATATGGTTTTGAGAGCTCATGAATTGTTACCCAATCTTTCTCTAATTTATCTTGTTTAAGTGACCATAGCAAATGTCTGCGCTTTTTAGATGTCTTTACACCTCTCCCTTATTTTTTGAGTTCCTGCAATTTTTTTAGCTCTTTTTGCCCCCTTTAGCTTACGTATTATTGTGGTTACTTTTATGTTGTTATGTCTAAGTCGTGAGGTGTAAAATTGAAAAAATGGATACTTGTATAGCGCACTACTCACCAGCAAGGGTCTCAAAGCGCTTTTATGAATACCGCTGTGGAACTCATCCTGGCTTTCCCTGTGAGGCGTCCACTCCTGGGCACCCCCAAGGTGGAGGCCAGGCATCCTTAGCGTTGTGGGGGCCGTTGTGGAGATTAAGCAAGCTATTGCCCAGAGTTGCAGAGTGGGACTCCATGATTGGAATAGGCGCCGAGGCGAGAATTATCAGGTCCGTGGAATTTTGAGCCCAAAACCCACAGAGGCGGGGAATTGAACCCTGGTCCCGGGCTAGACCTCTGTATCAGGGTTTGCCGCTCTAATCATTAAGCCACACTTCTCCATTGTACATTGTAAATTGTAGTTCCATGAGGCTGACTTTATGGTCATTAAAAAATATAGCTTTTAGAGCTCCAATCCACCTTGTCCAATTTTCCATACTAGGTTGATTCCCAGGACACTTCTCTTTGCACTCTTGTTTTTCTTTCCAAAAGTTAAACAGCCTTACTTGGTGCTCATACCATTTTAGCCTTCCAAATAGTGTGTGTTTTTCAATCCCTGTTGAGCGGGATATTACAGCTACTTGTTCCATCAGTGTAATGCCAGAGTTTAGTTCCTCCTGCAACAATTTGTGGTCACTATCTTCATGTGTTTTAACTTCAAAGTTGACAATTTTCTGAATGAACAGATTGCATAAAAAGATGTAATCAATTGTGGAACAGTTCTTAAATGTAGCAGTACCAGAGTGCTTGGAATCCAGACTTTTCCAGGTTTCACTGGTGGACTTTAAGTCATGATTTTGTAGGAAAGATCGAAAACTCTTTCAGAGCTGGTTAGATCCAACCTGTCATTCTGATATGTTCCCAGGTGGTGCAGATTGAAGTCTCCTACAATCACTTTAGCCGAAAGCACATTAGAATGTAACATTTCTTTAATTAAGGTTATGATATTTTTAGTAGCATCCAGTTTTTTCTGACCGTATGCGTTTAGGTATAGGTTTATAACTAGGATTGGGGCACTATCTTCTCTGTCCCTTTCACTCTCTATTACGAGCACCTGTAATGCATCAGACTCGATTTTTACCTTTTTTACTGTCATCTGTTTTAGATGTTTTACGTAAATCGAGATATGCTAGTTTATGAAAGCCGGCATAGCCTTCGAGTTGTACATAATCTCTGGCCCAGGTCTCTTGTAGGCATACGATGGCTCCTTCCTGAAGTATTTTGGTAGCTGTTTCATGTTTAAGTGCTTTGCGTATTCCTGCCACATTCCAAGAGAAAATATTAAGGTTGGAAAGTGATTTATAATTAATGTAGGGTGTACTGGACGTTTCTGATGTTATCGGTTTTACGATGGGAGGCCCTTGTTGATTCCATAGAGTGTCTAATGTGACCACTTGGACATCAGGAATAAAGAGTGCCTCTTTGTGACTCTCTGCTTATCCTATCAAATTGATCGTTCATTTGCGTTTTGGGTAGCCCATCCTCCTTTACAATCCTACTTATGGTCATATCCTCCTGTCTCTTAACTGATATGGTTAATTTCTTATAATTTTTGTCCAAAAGTATTTTTGATGAGCCTCGCAGTATCCCTTGTGAGTACTCCTTCCTGATCATTGTACGGTTTGTTATGTTTGCCGGCTCCTGTAGAATTGATGGGTACTTTTCTTGTTCTGGTGCACTCACACCAATGCCCCAGTTTTTAAAGATATCTTTTTCTCTAAGGACAGCTTCAGGCGTGTGTTGGTTTAGCCAGGTCACTATGGTGTCTTCTTTACTGATGTCTTCATCTTTTGATTCAAATTGAACACAAACTATATCCTCACTTTTTATGTGAGACAGTGAGGGTATGTGTTGAAGGAGCCGTAGTAAGTTTCCCCTGTTCAGTGTATCGTGTCTCCCCTTTGATTTGTACTGCGGATGAAGAATTGTTTTAAACCTATTTTTGGCGTGGACGGAGGTTGGTGTTATACCTGACGAAGGTTTGGGTGTGGTGTTTCTTTGTACTATATCTCGCCTGGTGCATTGCCAGAGTTAGTGAACACAACTTTTTGATATTTTGATCTTTTTCACATTTTTTACTTAAGCAACCCGTAATCCGATTTATCCCCATAGCCTCATTTATTATTTGTGCAATTGTCTTTGTTGCACTACCCTTTTCAGTGGGTATTAAGTCCTGAAAGGCTGGTGAGTTTGATGTAACTGTTTCTGTATGATCATCTTCACCCAAGGATTTATATTGTTTTTGGGTTTTAGTAAATATCGGGTATAGTTTATTTGATGCTCACCTTTCCGGTTTTGGGGGGAAATTGATTGTGACCTCTGTAGAGACATGCGTGGGCTGACCCCAGCTCCTTCTAATTTGTGTAGACTTTTGGCGTTTTAATTGTTTTTTTAATTTTATCTTCATATGTCATGAAAGCTTTGAATCCATGTTATGAGTTAAAGTTTCCTGGTTCTTTTCCTTATCAGGGATTCCTATAGTTTCTATTGTTTGATATGTGTTTGTTGGGCCCAAATTTGGAAAGTGATGCAAATTGAAACAGCCGAAAAATTACGAGAAATTGATCGTATAAATTTGGAAAAATCACTTTCTGTAGTGGACAATGGGTTAACTACTCTGTCTTCCAGAATATATTCACTGGACAGTATTGTATCTTCTGCCTTTGATATAATAGAGCAAGACTTGCTAATGTTACAACATGGTCAGTCCCAATTGCGTTCTATTGTACAGCTAGGCTGGACGTTGCAAAACCTACGTTCAGGCTACGTGCCATGGCGTCTAATCAACACAACGTCATTATTTTCTATCTTTAACCTTACTGATAAATAAATCAGTTTGGCACAAAAAGGAGCAGACTTTACGATTCTGAGCATTGAAAAACTTGAGAGATTACCATTGACAATGTCAGAGAGACCTGTCATTGAATGGATAATACACTGAACAATTACAATTCCGATAACAACTTTCCAGTTTAAATATTGCCAAGAATATATACCAGCAGGCCAGTATGAAAGGTTGGGTAAAGGATACATCAAATCAACCTGGGATTTACCTTACACACACAAATGTTATAGTGAAGGGAAAAAGGAGGTATTCCTTAGTGGTAATAATTGTAAAAAATCACTAAGCGGTACACTTCAGTGTCAAGGTATTAACTTGCATGGGGCCTGCGAAGGGTCTTCAAATAACCTTTCATGTCACCTGCAAGGCACTCCTGCAACACAGATAGAACCGTTCTTCAGACAGCTTTCCAACGGTAACTACGTTGTAATAACTGACAACAGCTGTTGTGGAATGGTGCCAGGAGAATGCTATCTCGTAACTGTTACTTCCAGGGCCGTTTGCTGTATGCAAGTATTGTATCCAAACAGCAATCCAGACATGGAGGCGGCAATATGGCCTTATGTGAAAATCTCTTCTATTCGAATTGATACTTTAAGCAGAATGAAGTCTATTCTTTAACAGACGACTGTGCCGTTGACCTCATCCAAAGAAACGTATGATCTGCAAGTTGCAAGGACAGCAGCAGAGATACATACCCTTTTATCGACAAATTGCCCCGTGCATTTCGTAGAAATGTTAAGTCAAATTTTAAACATGTCTAATACCAGTGGCATCGCACATGTATTTAAGACAATTTTTTCGGGACTGTTAACACCATTTTTAAACAGTTCTGGGCATCTTCCCGAATTTTGTCCATTCTGTCTTTGGCGGCCTACCTTTAATTTTGGGACTCGTAGCAGGAATTTTATTTTTGCTCCTTCTGCTCTGATACGGCAAGCCAAGCCACAGAAAAGACTCAAGCAACGATGGAAGAAACGATCCTAGCAATATGCTACCGAGACAAAATCACTAAAGTCCTCGGATTAGCCCGGCTAAGGGATCTGAGTGCAACTTGGTTTCTTTCATTCAGACCAATCTGGCAAGATTGCATCTTACCTGTGCTTCGATGTCTGCTATGCGGAGAAGAATGCGTGTTGGACGTCTGTCTTACACTACCATCAGCAGTACCAATGGATATCGATACTTTGCTAGTTCCGGTAATGACTCATGCAACGTGTTGTCCCCAGCGGCTACCGATTCTGATGACGGCATTCGTTGAGACTTCACCATTATGAGTAGGTGGCGATGAAGTATGAGAGGAAAGCAGCACCAAACAGGTACAACCTTCTGTGAGTATTGCTGATCCAAACATCGATGATAGCAATCACACAGAAAACTGCACAGTTGAGGTTTTTTCAAACTTGGTCGAACTTTCACCTGATGTTGTAGACCAATTTTTTGCAAGCCTGTCTGATACGATGTTCTCCCCTGAGCATTAAGAATGACTTTTAGAAAACAACAAGCACACAGAGTTCCCTGAACTTTGAATTTGGCCTTCAGTTCTGTTAAACAAAGCAACTGAAAACTTTTGGAACTATTTTTTTCATTTTCCTCAGAAAGCGAAATAATTTTTCTTTCAAATCAAAAATATTTACCATTTTTTCCGGCACATGGTACTTTGCTTAAAGTAGAACAATTCTTAGAGAACAGAGCTTCTTTTTTTAGAGACACTAGAGACAATATTTTACCTCAGCCTCTAGCACATGTACAATATCGTATAAATATGTGATGAAATAGTCTCGACCTTCTCTTCTGTATACAGAGCCATTTCATGTGTAATTTTCATTTGTGACTTTCGCAAATTCATTTAGCTGATATATTTGCATTTAACTGAATGATAACCTTGCTTGAAAAAACGTACAATACCAAATACTAATTTTTCGTGTATAATCCATACACCATTTCAAATGCAAATATGTATTTTGGGGTGGGTTGGAAAACACACATGCATCGTATGTTTAATATTGCTTATTCTTAGTAATGATGGACATTAATACGTGAAGTGGGTGTTGTATTTCTATCTAGGACCTTAATTCGATATTCCAGATTCATGCCCTTATGTGGTTATAACAAATAGTTTCCCTATAAAGGCATAAGAATCGTATCCATATTTAGTAATAGCCCATGCAGTCCTAAACACGGCAAGGCTACTACCATGCACTCCTAGAAAGCACAATGCGTTCTTTAAACAAACCAAGCCTCCAGCAGCCCGGGAATCTCCCCTGCTTTTGTTTTGATTTGCACAAGAACTCCTGGAGTCCAGAAAGAACTGTTAGTTCTTAGTGACATCTTATGTCCAACCTTACGTCAAACCCGGCACCTTTCAGGTATAAATATACCAACGTTGCCTTAAGCAAACACACGGTGGTGTGGAGCAGAGCGGCTATCTACTTTTTCCGAAGCCCAGCTGATGCGAGAGCCGAAGGAAGCCGCCCCTCCCCTTTGACGTGCTGGAGAAGCTGCCTTTTCTCACGCAGAGAAATCCAGCTCCAGTGTTCCAAAGTCACCTTAGCGGGTTGCTGGGAGATCGAGTCCTGAGAAGCGAGATACAAGACCTCCTTCATTCTATAACTAAGGTACGGAGCTGATTAAAACCTTAGAGAGAATTCTTGATTCCTATACTTGGCAAAGAAACCTAACTTAACTTAAAACTGCAACTTGCTTACTCCTTCCCACGTATTAGGCTTAGGTCAGGTACACCGGGGTAGGCGTATCTTAGAAGCACCAGTTGAGTTCGTTAGTCAATGTTTTTATGTATGAATATATTTTATCCCTTTTAAAGTATCATATGGCTAAGAAACCATATCAATGCTTTTACAGTATTATTTCATAATACTACTTTTACTGTACGCACTTTACTTTATGATAAGTATTGCAATTGTGGCAATTCATTTCTCTTGCATGAGAAAGAAGTCTGCTCAATAAAATAACACCTTTTATTGAAAACGCCCATCTCTCTATTTCTCTGCACTCTGGTGGAACTAAGCATGCACGATTGACTGAGTGAAATAGCTGCCTATTGTTTTCACACGACTCTAGAGATACACTCTTTATTCTGAGGGAGCAAAGTTGTCATGTTTATGCGGTTGTCAGAAACTAATCCCTTCTTGTCTAAATCAGGACGGTTAACCCTTTCCTGAACATTCGAGAAAGTTTCTAGTGACCTCTGAGCTAGCTGGCAAAAAACGAATTAAGTCCAACATAGTCAGTAGAGACCCAGATGACCACAGTCCTACGTCTACACTGCTGTTTATGTTATTCCAATGCGCAGAGCCTATTGGGAATATAGGAACTACACTACACTGCGTGAGTAGATGGTGAGATTGGAGCTGGTAACCAGTCATCGAATCCTTTCCGCTGTTCGTGATGGGATTACATTACGTCCGCTGGATCTTTTAAAAAGTTAAACGTATTTGGTATGCTGTTTGATTTTGCAAACAGTCTGTACACTGGTGCAATTAAAGGCTGTGCTGCACTTTCTGATTTTGCTTTGTTGTTTTTTACAGTTCATCCTTGAGCTTTCTTTTTCTGTTTTGTTAATGGAAGTGTCGCTCTCTCTCGTCCTGATCTCATAATAATTATAGAGTGCGCCTTATTGCTCTTGAATTTGCCTTGCAGTCAATGTTCTACTGCACCACGGCACAAACATGGTGTTAATCCTGCTGCGGTGATGAAGGTAAAAATGCTTCCACCTGCCCCTGGATTTATATTAAATTTTGTCCTCCTATTTGTTTTGGGGGATTTTTGCTCTTTTCGATGGTTTTCCTTTGCTCTTTTACTACTTTTGCCGTGTCCCTGAGGTGTTTATGCCGGGAGAGCATGTATGGCCAAACTAGTTGTACTGCCTAGTTTGTTTTATATTTGGAGCCAATTATTGCCTCATAAATTGCCTGGCTCTGCCGCAGTCAAGCCACCCCCCCCCCCTCCTCACAATAACCCTGGTCCGGGCCGTCCGGCAATCTGCGCTTGGTCTCAGTCTCAGGTGGCAAGAGACCACTAAACCACTTCCACGGGGGCCAGGGAGGTCAGTGTTTTTCTCAGTATGAGTGGCATTAGTTGTAAATCATTATTAATCTGAACATACCCTATTTATTTACTGGTTGCTCCGCTAAGCTCTGCTGAGCTCCACTCCTCCACTCCTGGCAGTCACCAAATCTTTTAATATTTCCATCACCATATAAATTAAATTATAAATAATGTGAGGAATTCAAAAACGGTGGAGAGGCAAGATGACCCTCAAATGCGCACCACCAAGGGGCTTACTGGTTGGTACTCACCAGTCGTGCCCACTTTTCTCATCATTGATGGTCATCTTGTCTCAAAGAAAAATTTAATAATAAAGTGTCCAAATCAAATAAGAAAAATAACTTGAGTGCTGTGAAGTGCAACAGTCACTTCCCACGATGTAACCGTATGTGATTAAAATTGAAGAAAATGCACTGTATTCAGAACCAACTTTATTATTCAAAAGTGCACTTCTTCAAGTTAAAAGCGGTTGCTTGTCTTGCATACCGTTTACAGCACCAACATGTTTCTTTGCCACATCAATTTTAAGCAAATTCTTCAGGGCAAACGACTTCGCCAAGGCATCAGTATTGAACACACCATACACCGTTTTCGGAGACCTCGAAAAGCCACTGGTTCATGTACCGGCTTGCTTTATTGAGGTCACCTAAGAGACAACAAAAAATAGCAAGGTGGATGGGGTCCCTAGGGAAATCTAAAGACCAAGTATAGACACACTCCCTATATATTTAGTAACACACACATAAGTGTCTATGGGTCTGGAAACAACCTAATACTCATTATGATGCAAATCAAGGTACTCAATAAAATGAAACCCAAAATAAGGATCAGAAAAGGTGAAGTAAACAAGTCCTGACCTATCCTAAAAAATAAAGGATACCCATCAGTCACCACTCGACACCGCCCTGGATGCCGGCGTGAAGTACCGAAGGACATGTAAGCAATTCTGTTTTCTTTTGCCCGAGCACGTAGCTACTCTCGGCTGACTCTTTGGCGCCATAGGCGAGGCAGTGATTAGCAGCCTAGAGAGCGAGTTCCATAACATCGAGGGCACGTACCGCCTTTGACTGTGCTTATGGCAAAATGTTCTCCCCGGTGTGCGCTGGCAAAACGATAAGGAATACCTTTTTGAGTGCTGCCTGGGATTACTCTTTTCCCTACAACTACGACCTAACATGTTTTGTTCTTGGTTAACTCACAGGAGATGAAGACGCGTTACACCTTCTCCTTATCTGTTCAAAATGTAAGGGCTTTACACTCATGATAGTTTATTTTATGCACCATGTCTGTCTAAGTGGCAGTACCTGAAGTAGACAAAATAGAAATCTGGTGTTGTGTTTTACATGTTGCATCTATCATCCTTCGTTATCTAAGGGTGGTGTTTGATACCTATATATATTTTTAATGCTATTCTCTGGAGTATACACAGTGATCTAAAGGATAGAGAACATTTACCTTCTGGTGGGTGTTTCTGTTTCCCTCTTTTTTAGAGCGGTGCTTCCTTTTCCTGAGCCACTACCAGGTGAGGTGATGCTCATTTCCTCTGCATAACTGGTAAGCAGGAGATTGAACACGTTGAAGTGATAATTTATCTCTTAATGCAATTACAAACTAGATTGACGCAGAGTTTTGTGTTATATTCTTCAAATCACAATTGATTGGTTCTTGTGTCAGGCGATTGATATGTTTTAAACGATTGATTTTAGTGCCTGTACATTTTATGATGCATACTTGTCTTCCTAAACTATGTTTCCTTATCTCCCACTAGTGGTACAACTGATCCATATCTAGGGAAGAAGCAGATACCTAGGATCTCAGGTGATCACGTTCCTTTTTGTTTAATGATATTGTATTTCTTTTTGCACATTGCAGTAGCACTAATATCTTAGCTCCTGAGGAAGGCAAGGACTATTTGGTCCATTCTATTTGCTGAAACATGTCGACCTATATACCATGGGGCAGTCATTTGTTGAAAACTGCTTTTTGCTATTCTGTTTTTAATATTGGAGGATTGAGCAGAAAAAAGAATAAAAGATGTGTTGCTCTTTCACCCAATTTTAACACACCTCTTCCCACTCACATGCACTGCAATCCAGTCACCCATAAATATAGACTACTGACTAACAGTATAAGGACCATACAGCGAGCTATCCTGTTGATGAAGGATTTTCCACCTTATCCTCATACATCACCCATAGCTCGCTACCAACAAGGTCCATAAGGAGTCCCAAATGATGAAGGGAGGTATCGAGGGGTGACTGATGGGTATGCTTAATTTTTTAGGATAGGTCAGGACTAGTTTACTTCACCTTTTCTGATCCTTATTTTTGGTTTCATTTTGTTGAGTAGCTTGAGTCGCGTCATAATGAGTATCGGGTTCTTTCCAGACCCATAGACACTTATGTGTGTGTCACCTAAGAGACTCCATATGTGAGCCCTCTTGGAGGATTAAAGATTCAACTGTGATGTCAATCGCCCGGGGCCTAGTGGAGGCCCCAGGTGATTATTTATAATTTCTTTTGTATGGTGATGGAAATATTAAAAGATGTGGTGACTGCCAGGTGTAAAAACAGGTTTTAGCTTTAAGTAAAGGCACAAAAACGGTTGGTGATTACCTCATAAAGGAAAAGAGAGGAATATTTGCTATTAACAATTCGTGAAACCTCACCACCGTTTGAAAATATATAGCCCAAAAAGAGGTGCCTTTCAAACCAGGTCTTGTGTTTTTTGTATCATGCTCCAGTGGAAACAGTTCCGATCGAACTGCCAAGTCAAATTCTTCCTGGATCAGATCACAAGCAGCCCAGGACTGGTTTTGCCCTAGTTAGGGTTCATCAGCCAGGTGTAGCTTGTTTCCAGTGGCACAGTAGCACTGGACTCATGTCTGGACATGCCCGTCCCTCTTAGGATGACACAAGTATATAAAAAAAGGTGGGCGATAGAATGCTTGAATAATCTCAACTACTGCAAATTATTCTGAGCCATATCCCAGTTCATCGCTATGCCATATCAGTTTGGACCCAGCCATATGCAAATCTGTCTTGACCTTGCTTCAATGCAAACAGTCCAGCCCAAACTGCTGAGACAGCTCCTCCCTGAACCGGAGCACAAGCAACCCAGGAATTAATTCACCCTAGTTAAGGCTCATCAGCCAGTTGTATCTTGATTCCAGTCACAATGTTCACAGGACTCACATCTGGGCAAACCTGCCCACTTAGGATGAATAAATCTCAGCCACTGGTAATTACTCATGGCTGCATCCCAGTCCATCATTATTTTGCACACCAAGCGAAGTTCAGTTTGGCCTTAGCCATATGAAAATCACTCTTGCCCCTGCTCCAATGGGAATAGTCCAGCCTGAACTGTTAGACCAGGTCCTCCCTGAACCGTAACACAAGCAACCAAGGACAGTTTTCTGCCAGGTTAAGGTGTATCATACAGGTATACCTTGATTCCAGTGACACAGTGCGCACCAGACCCAGGTCTGTGCATACCTACCCCAAATAGCATGAAACAAGTGTATACAAAAAAAGTGATGGATGGTATGCTTGAAATAATCTTAGCCACTGGTAATAACTTAGATTTGATTCCCAGTCCATCGTTATTTTGCACACTATGCCACCTCCGTTTGGACCCAGCCATTTGCAAATCAGTCTTGATCCTGTTCCACTGGGAACATTCCAGCCCATTATCTTCTTAGGTAATGCTCATCAGCCAGGTATAGCTTGGTTCCAGTGCCACAGTGTGCATGTTTCCCACTTTTGGGCATACTTGTCCCACTTAGGACGACACACGATTACAGAAAGATGTTATGGATGGAATGATTAAAGTAATCCAGGCCAATGGTAATTACTCAGGGCCACATCTCCATACATTGTTATTTAGCATACCATGCCTACATAAGTTTGGACCCAGCCATATACAAATCTGTCTTGACCTCTCTCTAATGGAAACAGCCTAGCCCAATCTGCCAAGCAAGATCCTCCCTGAACTGTAAAACAAATAACCCAAGACAGGTTTCATCCTAGTTGAGGCTCATCAGCAAGGTATAGCTTGGTTCCAGTTACACAATGTGCACAAGACCCAGATCTGGGCATAACCACCTCTTTTAGGACGACACAAAAGTATATAAATAAGTGATGGATGGAATGCTTGAATGAATTTCAGCCACTTGTAATTACTGAGGCTGCATCCCGATCCATTGCTATTTTGCACACCATGCCACCTCAGTTTGGTTCCAGCCATATGCAAATCAGTCATAATCCTGCTCCTATGGGAACAGTCCAGCCCGAACTGACAGGACAAGTCCTCCCTGAATCATCACACAAGCAACCTAGGACTGGTTTTCCCTACCTAAGGCTCCTCATGTTGGTATAGGTTAGTGTCAGGGAAACAGTGCGCCCAGGACCCGCATTGGGCACACCTGTCCCACGTCGGAAGACACTAATGTGTGCAAAAAAGTGATGGATGGTATGCTTGAGGTAATCAAAGACATTGGTAATTACTTGGAGTCGTTCCCTAGTCCATCATTATTCTGCAAACAGTTGTTTCGACCCAACATATGTAAATCACATTTGACAATACTCAAATTGGAAAAGCCAGCCTGAACTGCCAAGCCAGGTCCTCCCTTAACCATACCACAAGCAACCCAGGACCAGTTTCACCCTAGTTCATGCTCATCAGACAGGTATAGCTTTACTCAAGTTACACTTAGGGCCACACAAGAGTGTGCAAAATTGTGGTGGATGGAATGCTTGAATAAATCTCAGCACTTGACACCACTGTTGAGGCAATGAAGTGCTTTGATTTGCAGTCACTCTTTACTGACTTTGGTGTTCTTAAAATTCGTTTTTGCTGCCAGATGGCAGTCTTCTGTTCATCCTATAGTGGTGCAGTTCTGCCTTCACATCTTTAGCATTACTATAATAACCTTAAGTTTGACTACACTGGTCCTCTATATTCACTAATATTCAGGACATTTATTATTTACTTCCTAGATGGCCACATCTCCACTTTCTACACACTTGTACTGGAGTCAGTGTCACTATTGCTGAATTTTGAGACAGCTGTGTCATTGTTGGTGCTGGTTGATAGTAACCATTTTCTCATGTCGCACATACAAGTAATTGTGATGATGGACAAGAGTGATAGTGACATTTCATCCACTCTAGTCCCTCCTTTGGTAGATATAATAATGGACACCTTGTCACATCAGGGCCCTTAAGTCACAAAGGGCATCTGGGCCTCATTAAATACGATTGAGTGGAGAAGTGTGGCTCAATGGTTAGAGCGGCAGACCCTGATGCAGAGTCCTGGCCCGGGACCAGGGTTCAATTCCCGCCACGGCGGCTCTTGGGCTCAATTTCCATGGACCTGATAATTCTCGCCTCAGTGCCTATTCTGATCATGGGTGCAACTCTGGGCAATAGCTTGCTTAATCTCCACAATGGCCCCAACAAAGCTAGGATGCCTGGCTTCACCTTGGGGGTGCCCAGGAGTGGGCACTTCACAGGGAAAGGCCAGGAAGGGTTCCTCAGCGTTATTCGTACAAGCACCGAGATGCCTCATGGTGATTCGTGCACTATACAAGTACCATTACATTGCATTTTACATTGAGGCCATTTACCACTGTTATGCCAAGTCCCATTTACTGAGGCTACTGGTAACTGAGCATCAAGTACAGCCCTTTAAAATTTGATGATTAGGCTAGTGAGGCAAATGGTCAGATTATTACGTAAAGCAGTGAACTAGAATGAGAGGCTAGGAATTACAAAAAATTACACAATATCACTTAAGAACAAATTAGCCAGCCAGTTATTTAACTTTAACAAGAAAGAGTATTCATTTCTACCACTATGCAATAAGGCAGAAATAGATCCTGTGGGATGAAAGGTGTCAATGGCTACAGTAGTTCTATTTACTTTGGAAATAATCTAAGGAATACAGGAAATGTAGACTAGTGCTGGCTCGTTGATTCTTAGTGAAAAGATTCCATTGTAGTCACTGATCAAAGGGCAGCCTTTGTTCACTTCTGTGGTGGCATCGTCCCCTCAAATAGTCTAGGAAAGGCTCAATGACTCTCAAATTTGGAGCTCTCAAATGCAGTTTACCTCGGTACAGTGCAACAGGAATTCACTTCAGGAGTTCCTGACACTGGGTGTGAACACAGCTACATACCACCAAGTCCCATCTTTTCCCGGTGACTTTCAGTAGGTGCAGGTGGCCTGTAGTCAAGCAGTCAATCCATCATGGCTCTTAGAGTCATATTCTCAGGTTAAAACAAACTCCTGATCCAAACAAGGGGCCCGATTCACAGAATGAACTCAATACTAAATCCTAAACTTACTACTATTTTGGTTTTTACAGAATGCACTTACTACTATTGGCATTCACAGAATGAACTTACTACTTTCGGGATTCACAGACTTACTACTTTCGGTATTCACAGAATAAACCTACGACTACTAACCTTACATCTGCCGCCAGGCCGTAATTTATGGCTCTCCGGCGGAATTTACTATTCCGGCCAGCAATTTACGGAATAGTGCCGTAATTTACGATTCCGGGCCGGAAGCTATGAATTTTGGCAGTTGGTCATGTTAGCCAAGGATAAACACCTGTTCAAGTGCCTACCATCCCCCACCATGGATCAGGTGATACACTGCAGCCAATCCCAGCCAACAGCTCCATTTTGCCATGGTGAATGTTGCCAGTGCCTACCATCCCCCACCACGCTCCAGCTGAAGCCAATTAGCAATAATTGACCAGCACTAGAAAACACATAAAAGCAGCACACATTGAAGGAACAGGTTTGTCCACAGAGAGTTTCTGTCTATAACGCTCACAGTGCCACAGAAAATGGAAATGAGGAGAAAAAGGAACTTTACAGCAGAGGAGACCACCATGCTTGTGGAGTACATAGTCAGGCACCACAAGTGCCTATATGGACTCCCACCCTACTGCACCAGTGGGGCACAGAAGGCAGGGCTATGGCAGCAGTTAGCCACTGCTGTCTAAGTTTTGGGGGAGGAGAGGCGCACAGTACAGGACATAAAAAAAATGGCAGGACGAAAGGCAGAGGGTGAAGGAGAAATACTCCAGGATTGAATTAAGAAGGATCCTCCCTGCTGCATGCCCTGAACCCCACATCTGGCTCACCCCACTGGAGGAGGATATCCTCACAACAATACACCCCCACTTGGTCCATGGGCTGCCTGTCATTGAAGTCTGCTACGTGGTACCAGGTAAATGGAATGAAAAGAAAAAGTGCATGAAAAGATTGTCTGTGTTACACTGTCATTGGTATTAAGGAAATTGTCCGAAGTTTATATAAAAATATAGTCATGCAGAGACTCATGTGTCACCCTCTGTGTGTAGCAGCACAAGTCCCAGAATCCTTTGCATTAGAAATGGCAAATCCCTCCCCCCTTTTGAAAACATGGGCACAGTACTGCAGCCGTACATACACAACCCTGCAAATTCAATAACTGTTCATATTTACTGAAAATGTGCAATGCTATATGGAAATGGTAAATAAAGTTAAAAATATAAAGTAGCAATTGACAATTATTAGCAGGGAAGCGCCAGTACCAATGTGACATGCAATTCAACGCTTGCGCAAACAGGGATACATTGTGTTTAGATGGTGGTGCACTGTGGCACAGGGATAGACAGATGTGTGTTGAATATGATGGTGTGCAGGGGGGCTTTGCTGGAGTTGTGTCGCAAGAGCGATGCAACTCCAATAATGTCCAAGCACTTCCCATACCTAACGTGCTGTGCCACTCCTCACGTCTGCTTCAAGCAGGCGTAAGGTTGCGTCGCAGCGGCCTCTGAAAAGTGACTCTGTGAAACCTTGTAGATTTCACTGATTCACTTGTACACGGCATATCCCAAAGGAATGCCCACCCTGGCTACATCGAAGCTTGTTCAATGTTGCGAAGGGCCTCACAATGTGACGCTTCACCATAGAAGCGTCACGTTGAGAATAATTCTAAATGTGTCATCTGTTGTACACCACCGTTGTGTCACAGAAGTGATGCAACAGCAGTGTAAATCTTATTCAAGGGGATTGTAAACCTGCCACAAATTCTCCAAGAAGTACATCACCCTGTGCCAGCCGAAATCACAAAGCAGAAGGTGAGAGTATCATAAGATGTAAATATGTCATACACATAATCTGTTGTCCATTTTCTACTCTGCCACGCCATTAGATCCCCAGCACACCACTGCTCCTACCTGCCCCATCTGCGGCAGTACTTCACAACACTGTTAGCACGCAGAAGATATGGGCTAATCCCCGAAAAGTTCCACAAGCACATTTCCCATTTGTTTACTTTTCTCTATTCTCGCCCATTGACACATCCAGCCAGAGCACAGACAACTGCAGTAGCAGAGGTCACCGCATCTAATGGGAGGAATGAGCAACGTACAGAGGAAGGCATGACAGCCACACTAACTGGTAAGTCAAACTGGCCAGGAGATGGTCAAAATGCATACATTGTCAGGAGACGACAGAGGGACAAATAGGGCCCAGCTATGTAAGTCAACCAGTGTTGCAAAATTTTCTTCATTACAATTGGAGTTGTCAATGGACATTCACCTTTACCATATGACATTTGTGAACAGCGAAAGACTAAATATAAAATGTCTTGGCTCATCATACCATTGTAATTGTGTTACACAACATGTTACACCAACAGACCCAGATCGGGGAAACAAATCCTGTAATCGAGGGCCACAACTAGTCAAAAGGGTGTATTCACTATATTGTAATAGTGTCTGTAGACCTATTCAAAAAAGTCTATTTTTACAGATATGGAAATGAAAAACAAACAGTGAGATACCCTTCTCTGTAGTATTGACAATGCATAAACTGTCCAACTTCAAATCTTTCCAACAGACATTAAATTGCACAGTCCACACAGCTGGTCATGTACTGTGTACATTGGATGGATAATTTTCTGGGCATCAACAAAACACTAGAGTGGACCTTACCTCTGAATTCGTAGGCATGTCATTGTGATATAGGTAGCATCAAGGTTGTGGGCCCATTCTAAGTGATATGTGGGATCACTCCTTACATTATGTATGACACACTTCTGCAACGCTGATGCCCACAACTGCTTGTGCTCGTACCCTGTGCCAGAAATTGAATGCATCACATGTGGCAGCAGCAATGTAAAGTTGCAAAACACACTTGTCATTTAGGTACAATGCGGTCCTCCCAGAATCAAAGACGCACACTGACTTCTGCTACTAGGTTGGACTTGACATCTGTCCAGGGACCACACACTGCTCCGGTGCTGGGCCAAGGTAAGTCAACCTGGCTGAATGCTCATTAATTGTGCCTTTCACCTCCACCGTATGTGTTGTACAACACTGCTAACCTGCATCACAATATGCTCACATAGGGCATTTGAACACATGGACGATCAGACCCTGGTGGCAAAGGAGAGGCTGACACAAAATGTATGCCAAGTGTGTGCAGAATGGACATACAATAGAACAATGTGTCATATGAACTGACCAAAACACATCGGGCTTGCAATTCAATGATAGGATGAATCCCTAGCAAACTGTACATGGCTAAATCAAAATGAAATTGGTATGGCTGAGGCACACACTGGTGCCAGTTGTGTACCTTTCAGATGGGTGTAGGGGCTGCTAAGGTGACTCTTCATGCAGTTACACCTGGAAAATGAATTGGCAGAAGAGAAACAAGATAATCCAGTGCAGGCGGGAAGCCTCAAAGCTTCTCACCTCATCTGCAATGTGTGATCATAACCAAATGTTGTTTTCTGCATGCCTCCCTTCTATCGTATTCACATGTATAGGTGAGTGTTTGACATATGAGGTTTGGATGTCTGCTGCACAAGACAACATCCGTTGTCATGTAAGTAGTACCATGATGTTGGAAATGGAGTATGGGAACAGAGAACACTCAAAGGATGGACATTAGTAATCTGTGTCTTCTCATTCGAAAATGAGCTGTGTGACCTCATGGGTAGGGAAGCACAAATGAGCAACATCATGTACCTGACAACTGCACGTCTCACACATGAAGGCCTTTCTGAATTGTTAACAGACAACATTACACCCATGATAAAAGTTAGTCTCAATGGTAAAGGTGAAATCACTGTGATGCAGAGGAGTCAGGGTCATTTATCCCCTTCCTTGAAATATCAGTAACCTTCTCATACAAGTTTGTCAGTTGATGTGTCATCTTATTGATGTAAGTGCTGCATGGATGTAACAGCTGTCAAATGCTGCTTGTGGGCAGGTTACCCATATGTAAAGTCAATGAGGTAAACATGCTGCACATTGTCCTTGATTATCCGCAAATGGTTAATGAGAATGGCATGTTGGCTCATAGCTATAATCTGTTGTACTACAATAAGGACATGTATTTCTCATCACAGGTGCTGACAGGATGAGACCACTGCAGCGGACAACATCCCAGGGAATGCATGACATCCTGGCTGCAGCTGTGAAACCGTCGCGCACCTGTCCTTCAGATAAATCGGGCATGAGGTGTATCAACAGCTTAGATTACTAAGCTATGACAGAGATGGAGATCCCCTTCTGCATGGAATCAACAGTTGTTGTTTACAAAGTGAAATACAAACCAGGAGTGTCACATATGCCTGTCTCTCAATTGGTGATGCAGATCATTGAGAATGTAGTTTCTACCCTCTACAGCTATGTCTACACCAACTATGAGGAGACAGGTGCAGCAGGATACACCAGGGGGGAACGCAAAGGGACAGAGAGTTGTGGCTGGAGCTGATGAGTTTGCTAGTATTATGTACATCTCTGTGTAACACCTCAGTGCTATGGTGTGACTGGTCATTTGCGGTGGTACCCTAACCAGATCACATGATCCTCATCTGCTGATGCAAAGTACAGTTAATACAACCCTGGTATTGCAGCACATGTAATACCCGGTCAATCACTAATACGGTTGCAACCTCTGTGTTTTGGATGATGCTGAGGGAGAGGCTGACAGACCGACAACCAGTGGGGAGAATCCCCTGATCCTCCAGGCAGTAATGTTGGCAGCAACTCATGCCCAAGAGGAGTATCAAGATCATGAGGACGTTGACTTTGAGGAGTATGATAAGCACTTATCCATTGACTCCGGGGATGACAATACTGACGTCAGGGCATAACATCCTCTGCCAAGCAACGCTTGTCTGACTCCTATCAAACAAACAATACCATGTCCTCGCATAAATCAAACCAGCCACAGCTCACACACATCCAATCACAGACATCACTCCCTCACAGCCCTCACGTCCGGGACCGACATGGTGGTTCCCCTACCCGCTCTTCCCTACGCAGTGTATCCCTGCCATCCTTTCCACCATCTGTGGGAAGTACCAGCCCTGTTGTGGTGCAGGTATCCCCTGGGCACCCTTCTCCTGCCCACAGTCTTCCACCTGCCATCCCCCCTGTTGTTTGACCTGCTCATCTCATCCCTGGCAGACACCTGCAGAGGGGGCCTGCACATGACGATGAGGGCCTGTGGGAGCAGAACCTTTACCAACAGCAGGCAGATGTAAGGCAGGACATTTGTGCCATGGGGGCTACCCTGTCAGTCATGTCAGGGTCCCTGCAGGACAAGGTCCAATTCCCTCAGGGGTTGGGCAGGGTGTGCCAAGCTTTGAATAGGATGGATAGCACTTGACAGGAAATGTCTAGGAATATGACTGACCTGATATCCATCCAACGGGAAGAGATTGCAAGATGCCATACCTTGGCCATGAAGATGATCGAGGGCATGGTGAGAGCGATCCAAAGGCTCCCTTCACGGCCAACGCAGGGAGGGGAACTATCATATCGGCCTGCAGGACAGCACATCCACATGCCTGTAACACCAACTGCACAGCACCACAGTCAAGGTACAAAAACACACAATCACCCTGAACAGGTACCCCCACCCCCTGCACAAACACCACCAACCTCCGGACAGTCACTCCCACCACCTGCACAAATACCACCAACCTCTGGACAGTCACTCCCACCAACCCCCACCACCTGCACAAACACCACCAACCTCTGGACAGTCACTCCCACCACCCCACCACCTGCACAAACACCACCAACCTCTGGACAGTCACTCCCACCACCCCCACCACCTGCACAAACACCACCAACCTCTGGACAGTCACTCCCACCACCCCACCACCTGCACAAACACCACCAACCTCCTGCACAACCACCAAATGTGCACACACCATATGCACCTGCACCTCTTGATCACCCTGTACAACACCCACCTACACGAAGGCAAAAAGCTCATCCTCACCCTGCAAGGTGACAAAGAAATAATACAGTGATGGCTCCGCAGGATTAAGTTTAAATCACTTAAATCATGGAACAAACAGTTTTACAGGAGCACAAAACGTAAAATGCGCCATAGAATTGCGCTGTGATGTTGACAGCGTTTCGATCCCCGTGAGTCGGGATCGTCATCAGGACAGGGTTGTCAGAATCAGGCAGTGTTTTCCACGTCATTAAAATCGCATGATTATCTGGACGCCCTGGCAATGGCTGCAGATGCGGCGTCTGAAAATGAAGATGCGCAGCCGAGGGTAGATCCGACTGGGCAGCGCCTGAGTGAAGCAAGGCGGCCAGGGGCGATGAGGGCTCTCAACGTTCGGGCGGCTCGACCCTGTCCTGATGACGATCCCGACTTAATCCTGCGGAGCCATCACTGTATTATTTCTTTGTCACCTTGCGCCGTTCACGCTGTTCACGTTCAGCACTTGCATCTTCACCTTTCACTAATTGTATATTTCTCTACTCACCAAGTGCCCTCGGGTTGTCACATGATTCTCTCTGTACAGTGCTGCTTAACTGTATTTCCATGTGAAACACCCTCCTCTGATTTGGTGAATAACAAGCTTTTAAACCATACGAGCCTCCTTGTTTCTTGTTCATGTAATGCTGACTGCATACATTACTTAACTGTCTCAAACTGATACCTGTTGGGAACTGTTGTTGTTTATACATCTTTGGAAACAGACATTCAAAATGAGGTCAAACAAGTTAAACAAAGTAGAATTACTCAAAGATATTTATGTAGGAACAAAAACTGACCGTCGTTTGGAAGGGAGAAAGGAAAACAAATGATGATCTTAATGTAGAAGGAGAAGGGAACTTGGATTGGGGTGGGGCAAAACAAATATAATACGTCAGGGAGCGTCAGGGAAACTAGTCTATTTACAAGGGGAAGTAGAAATCTTCGTGCCAGAACAATGTCTCAGTCCAAAAGTCAAGTGTCTTTCTGGTCATCCTCCAGGACCACAATGTCTAGATCCTCAGGGTCTGACACATCCACACGGCTGGCTTGTGCAGGAACAGGCACCACATGGGGATGTGACACATGAGGAGTACGGGGGGAAACATTGTGGGGCAACGGACTGGGGGACACATTGACGGTGGTATGGGAAGGAAATTGGGAACAAAAGACGACATGGCTGTGCTCAGGGACTGGATGTGGGTGCCGAGGTTGTCCATTAATCGGACAGGGTCCGCTCGCATCAAGCGTATCTCCAAACTTACTTGTAGCAACATGCGAGCGGACCTGTCAGGTTGACCCTCGACCATCCAACTCAAGTCCCCTGGCACAGCCACAGGAGGAACAACACCGGGAGGGGTCAGGGGGGGACAGAAGGGATGAGGTGCCTATGTTCCGGAGCTGATTTGTTCGGCTTGGCGGCTACGAGGAGGAGGGACAGGTTTCAGGGGATCAAGCTGCAGCCCCGGATGGCATGGGGGACTCTAGAGGTCGGGAGGGGCAGGTGGCAGGTGCAGATTGAATGCTGGCCTGCCCTGGGGACATCTCTTCGTGAGCCACTGGTTATGAGTGTGTGGGTGAGTAGCTCTCCACCACATCATGGTCCAAGGTGTCCGGTCCTCCCCCCCCCGAAAATGTCCACAGCCTTTCCCCGGGACATAGTACCAGAGTCGTGTTCTTCCTCATCCCGGGTGGGAACAACCCCATGGCCTGCAGGTGTAGAGGTCCCCTCCTCCTCCTCCTCTTCCTCGCTGTTGGAAAGAGGGTGTAGCCGCCGGCAAACTGATGTCCTCCTGCTCCGGACTTGTTCCTGAGTATCTTCTGTCTCACCAGTCGTGCCTGCAGAAGTGTAAGCAAAATCCTGGTGTGGTGGTTATTTCATGCAGGGCGATACACATACATAGATGAGCCAAGGTCAGATTTTGTTCTGCTCTCATCACACTCTACAGTTTTCAGGGGCCGATTTACAACTTTTGGCACATCTCTTCTAATCAGCAGAGGCGTGCCAGAAGAGTTGCGATGCATCTGCCCACCCGTTCGCCACCCCGATGTGCCGCATTTACAATGCGACACACCGTGGCGCTTTGGTTGGGCAGATGCGTGATGCATCCCCGGTGGAATAGCGGTGCTTTGCTGGAGTGGCGTGGCAAGTGCGACCCCACTCCAGCAAGGCTTGGTGGTGCACGATCGCTATCATGCTGCGTCAATCATTAAACCTGCTTCAAGCAGTCGCAGAGTTTTGACACAGCATGGCCTTAAAAGTGACTGAGTGAAATCTTGTAGATTTCACTCAGCCACTTTTAGGAGGCGTTCCTGCACCGGATGCGTCACTTATAATTACCCAGCAGCATGGAGCTTTGTTTGCTCCGCCACTGTGTCTCAAAAGTGACCCAATGGCAGTGTAAAAGAGGCGCAAGTGCCTTGTAAATCTGCCCCTTTAAGGGCTTAATGGGGTTTGTGAGCACACTACCTCACAGAGTCAGCTTTGTTCGCCCCTTTGTATCCTGGTAAATGCAGTACACAGTTCAAACTTACTTCAAAATCATCTGTGGTTGCTGAAAATGCAGCCAAGTTCCTCTCAGGCCACAGTACCACTCACAGGCACACAGCAACCCCAGGTGATTTTTCTTTGCTCTCTAAAACTGCTGCTCTCTACTGATGAAGGGCTCAATACAGAAACACGTGTCTAGAGATATGCAGCAATGTCTGCACCAACTTTGGTGAATGACTCCAGATAATTTAGAAGTAAGTTTGAACTGTGTACTGCATTTACCAGGATGCAATGGGGCAAACTGTGCTGAAACTGTGAGGCAGTGTGCTCCCAACCCCCATTCTGTTTATGAACTTACATTACATGTATGTTCACTGTCATATACTGAATTGAGTTTGACATGGATATCTCATGTGTATTATTGTGGCTTACGCAACTGTATTGGCCAAACCTCAACCTTGGCATTCTTGTGATCTGTGTGTCCTGTCACTGCTACATGTGCATGTTCAAAAACCAGTCCACCAAACGAGAACATGAAGAGTCCAGATTAAATAGATTCTTGTCATTGACATGGATTTGCAGATATTAAATGTCTGGACAAGTGTCATCTGCTTTGGAGCATTGTATGGGACAAGCCGAATGTGGGTCACAAATCCACATAGGGGCTGGACTACTCATCTAGCTACATTGTGAGTCCAGCCTTTTGCTGTCCCCTCACATCATTGGACAATCCAGTGCCACATATTGGCTTTGTTGACTTAAAAGGTAGTGCAGTACACCGGTGAACAGTGGTGGGTGGTTGTGACAGCTACCTGTACATGTAAAATATCATACAGGCCGCTGAGGGTGAGACGTCTGTCAGTGGACACACCTTGCAAATTTAGGAACACTTAAGAGTGATGCAAGGATCTCAAAGTCTGTCTTGACTCCATGGCACATGATGATCTATCTCAATTGGAACCCAACTCTACAGGTGCAATGTGAATCACAACATCCAATACCCTATGGCCTGCCATGCGCACACTGAACAGTCTCTGTACCATAGCTCATCCAATGCACACATCAGTTATGATTTACTTAGTTCAATGGTAGTGGTGCTGGCAGAGAAGAATTCAATATAAATGCATGTGTGGCTCATTTACCCAGTTGTCATGAAGTAACTACAACTCCCAAAATGCACTCTGCCCTGTACAGTCCATATGCCACAGTGTGCTTCTTTACTCTTGGTGACTGCTGCTTGGACACGGAATTGGTGAATGTAGGCATGGGACACACAATGGTACAGCACTGTTTCACTCAACTCATACTCCCAGACACATATTGCATATGATGCACTTACTAGGTCTCTGCTGCTCATGCTCCTCCAGCTGAGCATGGAGGGTCGGCCAAGCTGCTCGCAGGACCCTCCTGTACAGTGGGGAGAAGCGAGGACGATGCAGATGGTGCTGGGAAGACAGTCCAGCCAGCTCCGTAGCCTTGTGACGGGCCCAGCGCTTTAGGTCCTCCCAGTGTTTGCGGCATGCCGTAGCACTCATGGTGGACACTCCCACTGTACTGCAGCGCTCGGCGATGTTGGCCCATAACCTGGCCCGGGTTGCAGTGCTCATCTGGTGCTCAGGGTCCCCATATAGCTGAGAAAATTTCTCCAGCACCCCTTCCACCAAGATGTACAATTTCCTTTCTGTGAAAGGGGGTGCTCTCTCCTCATACTCCTCAGCAGCCATTATGGGGAAATAAGTTTAATGAGAGAAGCAGGATGCCTGAGGAACTGATCAGTGATAGATGAAGACTCAGAATGAACACAAAATGGCTGCCAACTACGTCCTGTGATGTATTTCCTGTCTCCCACTTCCTGTATAACATTGCCTGTATAAAATTATGTGTTCCAGTTTATTTTCGGAATTTGCGGCCCGAAAAGGTAGTTTCCGGATTTGGAGCGTCGTTTACACGCACATGCATTACGCCGCGACACCAGAACTTACGATTTTGCGCCTTAACCTCAGAAAATGACCCGGAACACATTATATCATACACAAGATGTTATAGAGGAAGTGGGAGACTGGAAATACATCACAGGAAGTAATTGGCAGCCATTTTGAATTCATCATGGTCCATCCACAATCAGTAATAAAATCATGGTCCATCCACAATCAGTAATAAAATCCACTGCCATCCTGTTGTAGTAAAAAGTGAAATGACAGTGCAGGTGTGAATCATGAATATGTATCTAAAGGGGGAACAGATCATTTCATAACATTTCTGCACAGGTGGTGGGGGCTGACACAACATCAGACCCCAGTTTCATTTTCTCATACTTTGTATTATGAGACATGTAGTCCATATTGAGTGCTCAGTATCAGAGTTGTGTGATGTGTTACATAACATTGGTGTGGAGCAGTGTGGATATGTCACAGACACATAGGGCAGATTTACAAGCCCTGTATGCCAAATTTGCACAACAGTTGCGTCACTTTTGTGATGCAGCGGCAGCGCAAAGCCAAATCCATGCTGTGAGTTATTCTCAACGTGACGCATCTGGGAAATGTGTAAGGCCCTGCGCCACAGTTGAGCATTCCTGCGCAGGGGGGGGGGTTCCAGCACAGGAACGCCTCCTAAAAGTGGCAGAGTGAAATCTTAAAAGACTTCACTCAGTCGCTTTAATGGCCATGCTGCGTCAGAACCCTTCGCCTGCTTGTTGAAGGCGTAAGGATTGACGCAGCATGTTAGGCATAGGGTCACCGCTTGCCTTGTTGGAGCTGCGTTGCGCATGCAACGCAACTCCAGCAGTGCTTCACCTTTATGGCAGCATATGCATCACGCTTCTGTCTATACTTGCCCCATGGCGCGCCACATTATGAATGCAGCGCATCCATAATGGTGCTATGGGTGTCTGCTGTGAGGCACAATAACTGGGGCATCCCTGCTAATGTGCAGGGATGCACCAGTTATTGTAAATCTGCCCCATGGTGCCTGATTCTCCCATGACATCATCACTCACAATCAGGGCCCATCATTTGTGGTGGAGTCAAAACTGTTGAGGTCACAGGCCTATGTATGCAACCTTTTGTGAATCGGTGACCCATCCTTATGAGGTCCAGGTATGTCTCTCATGACATGTATTGTTTGTCATCAGCGTGAATAGTTAGTTTTAGGGATGTCCACTACAATGATCGCTGACATGGGCACATGACCTGAGGCACAATCCACCTTTTGACTGCTGTCAGCGGCTGTAATTTGCATGCAGTTAGTTTGGCTTGCAAAGTCGTCCCAGGGTGGGATTTATTGACACTGTCGTATCTATCCAAGTTTCATCATTGACAACAGACAGCAAACCACATTTTGTCCATGACACTACAGGTTGCTCATGTGAAAAAACGCGGCAACGAGCTGATCACAGACTTGCACGCCCTTCCGTCGGTCATGTGCAATGGCCCATTTTCCCAGATTCAGAGCAAGCCGATGTTCTAGAGGCATGTGTAAGCCATGCGTTAAAGCAATGTTGTGAAAAACACAACAGGCTAATATAATCTTGCACACGACTTCTGAGGAGTACTGCAGCACACCCCCTGTACGGTGGAGACATCTGAATCGGGACTTCAACAGCCCAAAAGTGCGCTCTATGATGGCTCGAGTCCGTATGTGTGCCCTATTGTACCTACTCTGAAGTACAGTGTTTGCATGCCTGTAAGGGGTGAGGAGATGTGGGGAGAGTGCATAGCCAGCGTCGCCTGAGGAGGGAAGAAAGGGCAGTTGTTAACATTTCCCTTTTTGACTTGCACAGAACATGATCAATACGTTCATACATGCAGTGACTGTTGGGCCATGATTCTCATTGTACAATGGTTAATATTGGGGGGCATTGAGATATTTCAATGGCACATATCACTAATTTTTAGTGCTTTGTACTTACCCAGTAGCCACATGTTGCCAAATTCTCCTGCAGCCATACGCCCGGCAAGAGGTGACATGCGGAATATGAAGCTGTCATGCATACTGCCTGGGAACACTGCATGCACATCGATGACCCTCCCACTGGCATCACATACAGCTTGCACATTGATGGAATACCATCTGTGTCAGTTGCAGAAGATGTGTGCAATGTGGCGGGGTGGCTGAAGGGCCACATGGGTGCAGTCAATTGCACCCAGCGCACGTGAGAATTGTGCAAGGAGATAAACATCTCTTGCAGCCTTTTGTCTCATGGCCAGTGTATGTGGCATTTGTATGTAGTTGGGGGCTCTAGCAGTGATGCATCTCAGTACCTGATGCCGGCACCGCGACTGGCTCACCTGAGAAATGCCCACAAGGTCACTGGTGACCCTATGGAAAGACCCAGTGGCAAAGAAGTGTAGAGCAGAAAGGATCTTGAGATATGCTGGTATTGCATGTGAGCAGCAGGTCACAGAATCAAGTTCCTGCTCCCACTCACAGACCATATCCAAGATGACTTCTGGTGGGAAACGGCACCTGGCCCTTACATCTTGGCTGGTCATTCCAAATAGGTTGATCCTCTGCCTGAAAATCCTCTCTGCTCTCCTCCTCTTCAAGTAGTTTTGCCACATGGCAAGGGGCAGTGCTACAAACACATTCAGTGACATCCTGAAAAGGTTTGTTTGTGTCTGCTCTGCATTTATCCATGTTGGTGGGCTGGGATTGGCTGCAGTGTGTCAGCTGATCAATGGTGGGGGATGGTAGGCACTTGAACAGGAGTTTACCCTTGGCTAACATGACCAACTGCCAAAATTCTTATCTTCCTGCCCGGAATCGTAATTTCTGGCCCGGAATCATAAATTCCGGCACTATTCCGTAAATTGCGGGCCGGAATCGTAATTCCCCCGGAGAGCCGGCGGCGGAAATTTTGGCCCGGCGGCGGACGTAAAGTTAGTAGTCGTAAGTTTATTCTGTGAATACCGAAAGTAGTAAGTTCATTCTGTGAATCCCGAAAGTAGTAAGTTCATTCCGTGAATGCCAAAAGTAGTAAGTGCATTCTGTGAATACCAAAATAGTAGTAAGTTTAGGATTTAGTCTTAAGTTCATTCTGTGAATCGGGCCCAAGGAGCATGGCCCATCACAGATCAATGGAGAAAAAGTAAGGTATGATTTCATCGGGCATAACAGACATCAGTAGAGCCCAAGCTCTAGAATGTTTGGCGTTGTGTCGATGTAGGTGAACGGTCATCGAGTACACTCGTTAGCATAGGTGGCCCCGTTGATTTAACAACAGAAACTGTGGATTTGCAGCTTAGTTTTATTTAGCGCTAAAGTTCTGAAGCAAATCCAGACCTTAGCTGATCACAAGTGGGTCAAGACTATTTGTGGACCATGCTACAGACATTTCTAAACTCTTTTAATTCAGGGAGAAGGTCCTAAAGACCTTATTGCCCAGTTTGGAAGACCAGGGACTCACAGCAAGCAACGTGAACTTACCACAGTCTCTTGCTGTGCTTCTCTTTATTCACTTGTGATGTGATTTTTGATTCATTTGCTAGGTTTCACCTACCTCTCGTGATATCTCCTCCACCAGCCAGGTACAGTTGAGCTTCTTCTCTGAGCAGGCTCCACCTACAAGGTTTCTTCTAGCATTTCTCTCTCAGGAGTCTAGGTAGACCTCTTACCAATGCAGACCCATAGTGCTTCCAGCAGATCCTTACAGACTTTTCCAGTAATCGTCTCTTACCTGACTTAGAAGCTGCCTGTCAACTTCAAGAGTCCTGGAACCGCAGAAGAATCCCCTTCACAGTGTGGGGTGTCACCTAAACTGGTCACTGAGAAGTCCAGAAACATCTATTTGATTATTTCGTCATTCTCCTAAACTAGTCTTGCAGACCAGCATGTGTATCCCATGGCATTAACCACTGGGTCTTAATCGAGAAGGATCTGTCTCTTTGTGTACATTTATTCTGAGACAGTTCTGCCACATTTTTTATATTCAGGTGATGGTGATCAGGAGAGTATAAAGCTGGGTGTCTCTACTGGGAGAAACCTAAAATATGGGCACAATGGTGGAGGAAGGACTCACACCTAGCAACCATCGAGAAGAAGCAACTCCAAGAAAGCAAGCGGGCATGCTCAATGAAAAGGCTAATCTTCCAGTTTTAGGGAGACCACTGTCTCTAGACTAGCCCCAACCTGTACCAATCTAATGTGTTGGAAATGGGGTCTCTTGTTGGCAGTGATTTGCACCCTATCCAAGTGTGGGCCCACACTCTAGTCAGGGTAACGGAGTCACACAGCTAAGAAAACCCCTACTCAGCACCAAAGGGGCCTTGGTAGCTTGGTGCAAACAGTCAGAATTATCTTGAAGGCATATGTGGAGCATTTTTACATATACAGAGTGACACAGTGAAAACACTACAAAAGGAATCCACACCAGTTTAGAAAAATAGCCAATATGTATCTGAATAAAACAAGACCAAATCCCTAAAAATTCAACATACACAAGTTAAGGTATAGTTTTTTAAAAGATTAAGCAAGTTTGAAATGGCGCTGTATGCATACCGCTGTGAAATCCCCTGGCTTTTCCCTGTGAAATGTCCACACCTGGGCACACCCATGGTGAAGCCAGGCATCCCAGTGCTGTTGGGGCCGTTGTGGAGATTAAGCAAGCTATTGCCCAGAGTTGCACAGTGGGACCCATGATTAGAATAGGCACCGAGGCGAGAATTATCAGGTCTGAGGAAATTGAGCCCAAGACCCACCGAGGCGGGAATTGAACCCTGGTCCCAGGCCTGACTTCTGAATCAGGGTCTGCTGCTCTAACCATTGAGCCACACTTCTCCACAGTCCATAGAAATCAATAGATGCATTTGTCTAAGCACAAACCGGTAGATGAATCAACGTTTGAAAATGCGATTTCTTATCTGCGAAAAATAAGGAATCGCATATAAAGAATCGCAAATGGCTATGCATCAATTTTTTCGCTAAATTTTTGCGTGTCGGTAAAATTCGCATTTTTCACAAAATCGCATTTTTTATGCGATTCCTTAACTGCGAAATCGCTGTTTGCGGTATCGCATAATGCGATTTCACACACATGATGCATCTCATTTACCGCCAACTGCCTAAAAGCCAGTACAGCAATTAGGCGCAGCTGCCCCTCAGTTAGAAGGTGTGGTAAGGGCGTTCACAGTGTGAGCTGTTCGCGGCGGTTGCTGTTGGAGTCTGGGACTTGCCTTTGAAAATGGAAAACGAGAATTCCGTTGCCGAGGGGCCTGCTCGAAAACGCAAAATCAAGTTCTCTGATCAAGAACTGGAAATACTCATCGAGGAGGTGACTGCAAGACATGAGCAGCTGTTTGGAAAGCTGTCTCTTAAGGTACCTGAACCTGTGAAAAGGAACCTATGGATTGCAATTCAATCAAAAGTAAATGCAGTCGGAGTGGCACATCGTGACATCAATAATCTCCAGAAAAGGTGGTATGACCTGCGTAGCCGTGCAAAAGAGAAGCTAGCCAAAAGAATGAAATCTTCAAATCTCACCGGCGGCGGAACACCCAGGGATACAGGAAACACTCCCCTAGAAGAAATGGTGGAAGCCACACTTTTGCCGGAGACTGTAGTCGGAGTGACGAACATCGACACATCGGAGATTCCAACTCCTACTGAAGGTAAGGGAATGCTATGTGTGTTAAAAAGTGTGACTTCAGTCACTGAATTAACAAGTAATGATGTGTGTGCTGCATTTTGAATTAAAACTGATCTTCCTGAGTCCCAAAGTCTCTCCCAGTCATGATTAGAAAGACTTAGGAGCAGTGCATTGTGGTAGTTGTAGGTCTTTTGTTGGACTACATAATGATGAAGATTAGCATCACATATAAACATCGCCACATGCAAATCGGAAATAAGACACAACATCATTTTGAGTCAATTCATTGTTGAACTTTATATAGATATAGAGTACTGTCATTGCAAACAAAAAGTAACAAATGTTTTCACATTTCGTTGATCCATAGAGCAATTACAAGATCTCATCGAGCATGACTTAAGGAATATGCACCACTCAGAAGGGCCTGATAATGAAAATGAAAATGCTCCCAGTACATCTAATGCTCATTCAGTGCCAAGTGAGAGAGAGCGAGTGCGTCAACTGCTCCAGACTGATTCTGAACCAGAGCAGAATGTAAATGTGACACCAAGCCAGCCACAAACCACTCCAGCAGTGTCAAATATATCGATGAGCAGGCGTAGGAGACAGCAACAGTTCAGACTGAGTCGAAGTGCGGCGCGTGAAAGTGGAGTGGATGCTGATGGAACCTTCACAGGCAATCATGTGGAGGACAAAATTTTGAAGGTGCAGCGTCTGCAAGGGAAAGACATTCGGATTATCAAAGGCAAAATGGGTCACATAAGTGAACAAATGGGCACTCTAGCAAGCAGTATGAATGCGATGATCAATGTTATGAAAACTGGCCATGAATCAACAACATCAAAGCTTGACCGGATTGCTAACTCTTTGGAATTGATGTGCAATTTGTTTAACAAACATCAAAAGATTTCTGCAAAAAAACAGGAGAAACTCTTGAACAGCATGCAGACACATTACAAGGAAATAACTTCCCTTACTAATTGTACCCGTGCCCTCTGCAAACAAACACTATCCACACAGGTACTTTTGATGAAAACTTTCAAACACATACAAAAAGGTGTGGGGGCATCCCTAGCGACATCAGCCCAAACACAGTCCAAGGCATCCACTGGAAATGTAAATGACAATGAGGAACAGGGTGACACCAGTGCTGAGAGTGGCACATCTCAGCATGCCTTGTGTGCCACACGGAGAAGTGTAAGAAAGCAGAGTGATGCCACTCATGGCAAAATGCTTACTGTGAAAAGTCCTGGAAAGGCATTAGGAGTGCGTGGCCACAAAAAATGACATTTTGAAAAATCTTGCAGGGTATGCATGAGTGCCATTTTAGTTCAATTCTACTTGTTCATTGGACCCTGGCTGGTTTTTTGGCCGACAATTTAATTTAAATTTCAAGTTGAGTACGAGTCATGTAGCCATTCATTTCATTTGACCATTAAAATGCACACATTTATCTCAAGATGAACTGTTTGGAGTTTTTCTTACCTCTTTCAAAAATAATGCTGTGTGATCTCTGCCCTTCTCCTCCTGCCCTCTGCTGCCTCTGGTCCATGTGCTCTTGGTTGAGGTTGTGGAGGCTGATTTATGTTCGGAGGTAAGACATCGTCCTCATCAAGTTCGATTCCCCTTTCAGTTGCTAGATTATGTAGCATTGCACATGCAGCAACAATTTTGCAGCAAATGTCTGGTTGGTACTGCAATGCTCCTCCAGTTTTATGTAGAATCCTGAAGCGTGATTTCATGACTCCAAAGGTACGCTCTATGACATTCCGTGTTGAAATGTGCGCCTGGTTGTACTGCTGCTCTTTCCTTGTAGTTGGGTTCAGGTATGGAGTTAATATGTAGGACCTCACTCCATAAGCACTATCTCCTGCAATAGAAAGCAATGTAAATGTAAGGTAAGCATACATGTGTGCAGTTCAATTCAAAGTCTGTAGAGTTGAATGAATCATTTACCTAGTAGGTATCCATCTCCAAATTCACCTGAGAGCAATCTTGCATGAATGGCACTATGTCTAAAGATGAAGGAGTCATGGGCACTTCCAGGGTAACTGGCAACTAGGTCTGTGATTATGGTTTTTGAATTGCAGATCGCTTGAATATTAAGGGAATGGAAGCATTTCCTGTTCCGATAAATATATTCATTTTCAGAGGGAGGACAAATGGGAACATGTGTACCATCTACACAACCAATTACATGAGGGAATTGTGCCATATTGTAGAAATCCAGTTTGGTCTTCATTAACTCCTGGGGTGTGGATGGGAATTGGATATGTGACCTGATTCGTTGTAACATGGCATTTAAAAAGGAATTAAAAAATCGGGAAAGGGAACTCTGAGACACGCCACCAGCAATGGCCACTACCCCCTGAAATGACCCCGATGCAAGGAGGTGCAACGAACACAATACCTGCACATGGGTAGGTATGGCTTGTGTCCTGCGTGTTTGCCTCTGCAGGATTGGGTCCAATTCCTGAATTAAATCTAATATTAAAGTGGCATTCAGCCTATATTTCTTGAATATCTCAGCCTCTGTCTGCCCCAATAACGTTATGCGCACTCTGAAGATCCTCTCCTCGATGAGCCTTCTCCTCCAACCTGCAGCTGCTCTCAGCCTCTGTCTGCGTGCCAAAAAGTAAAGTGCAGCCATCTTGAAAGGCTGGATCATGGTCTGAGAGGTCCTTATATGCAGTACAGGTGATTGACAGATCCACTCCTGCCACTTGCTGAAATTAGCACCAAGTTTGAGTTCTTCTTATTTTTGCATTTCCTAATAGCGATTTCTGACACAATCGCAAATTGCTAATTTTGATGCATAGCATTTTTTCGCTAAATGACACGAAATCGCAATGTTAGCGAACTTTTTTGGAAATCGCAACTGAAAATGCGATTCCTAAAAATGCGAAACACTGCCAAATAATGATGCATACCAATGACATGCTTTGCATTCGCAAACGGCCGTATATTGCGATTCGCACCGTTTGCGAATGCGAATCTCGTTGATGCATCTGGGCAAAAGTACCTTAGATGCATCAAAAATCAAAGACGGTGCAAGGCCCAGGGGAGGTGAGGTGCAGAAAAAGCAAAGCAATGTGTTGGTTCCTTACTAAACAGGTGAGGTGATGCATCAGTTTCCTATTGGCAGGTGAGGTGATGAGTGGGTTCCTTACTGCTGGGCATGGGAGATGATGCAGCAGTTCTTTACTGGCAGGGGAGGTGATGTGTCAGTTTCTGGACACATGGCCTCGGTTCCTTACTGTGGCACGGTGTCTATGAAAAGTCAGCATCGAAGGACGATGCATCCAGATGCTCTGTGTCGATGGGGCAGTGGCGATGAAGGTGCTGCATTGATTTTTCAGCCATGAGCAGGTGCTGTGTTGGAGTTGAAATGGATACCACGGACATCGGTGACACAGTGCTTGGGACTCACACTGCTGCAATTTTTCTGATGTGCTGCGATGGGGAGGTGGAGCCTGCAGTGAAAGCCATAGATGATGCGTCAGCGGGAACCCGGCTTTGATGCAGGCAGTGACAATGCACCGTTCTTTTGCAGCGATACACAGAGAAAACAGATGCTGGGAGATGATGCATGGCTTTTCTCTTTAAGATCCCCAGGTCACAATACTAAGGGCCCAGGAACTGGATTTGACACCACTTGGTAAGTCAAGATGTTCAGCAGAAAAGCCCAGGCACTGGTAAGTGAAGTCTTTGATGTCCCAGAGACTTCCTACCAGGAGATAAGCATGCACAAGCCCTTGAAGAACCTTTGAAGCAGTATGTAAAAAAACAAAGTCCAGTCCTTTCACTCCCAGGGTGGAAGCAGCAATCAGCAGGCCAGCACAATAAAGCAGCATGCAGAGTGACACACCCTCCTATAGTATCCAGCTCTTCTTTCTGGCAGAATGTCCTCAGTCCAGAAATGTTCTGATTTTGGGTTGACAGAGGTCCAATACTCAACCCCCCTTCTGCCTTTGACGTAGGTAAGCTTCGAAGGAACGTCTCTGTTGTGCACAAGACCCTGCCCTTCCCTGACCTGGTGGCAGACATACTACAAGGGAGTAGAGACAGCTTTGTGTGAGGACAGCCACAGCCCTATTCAAGTGTCAGTGACAACTTCTCCCACCACTCTATCTCAGGAAGGCCCATCTGCCTGGTGATGGCCCATCTGGATATGCAAGGAACACCTCAACTCCCTTTGTGTGACTGTCTAGAGTAAATACACAAGAGCCCAGCTCTCAACCAAACCTGATGTGTATTCTACAGACAGGCAGAGACACTGAAAGGTTAAGCAGGAAAAGGTCCCTTTCTGATAGTGGCATTTTCAAACCGACAATTTAAAAAACAACTTCACCAAAAGATGTGTTTTAAAATCGTGAGTTCAGAGACCCCACACTCCCAATTTCTATCTGCTCTCAATGGGAAAAAAACTTGCAAGATATTTCAAGACAATCCCATGTTACCCATGTGAGAGATAGTCATGCAATAGTGAAAAACGAAATTGCTATTAGGGCATGTAAAACATGCCAGTGGATGTCCTACCTTTTAAATACACTGCATCCTGTCAATGAGAAAAAGAGTTTAGTGGGCCTGACCTCAGGATTTTAAAACACATCTTTTACTAATGATGATTTTCATATTATGTGTTTGAAAATACCACTTTTAGAAAGTGGGTATTTCCTTACCTAACCATTCTGTGTGCCTTCGCAGGTTTGTGTATTGACTGTCTGGTTTTTGAGTGACATTGGCTGGGTATGTGCATTCACTGTAGACAGCCACGAGGGGGGTTGAGGTGTGTACTGACTTTCCAGGGTGACTGAATTGGGCTCAATATGCCTGGTCTGCATTTAGAGTGGTGGGAGGAGTTTTCACTAGCACCTGAATAGGCAGTATCTCCTCAGCACAATGCTGTCTCCACCTCCAGTAGTGAAGCTAGGCCAGAGATGGCAGAACTGGATTGTACTGGGCTCAGAAACCCTTACAACAAAGAGAACAAAGAGAAAAAGAAGTATAAATATTGATGCCCTGACCCCAGGACTCCAGAACTCTTTTAGATCAAGAAACCTGTCAGGAAGAAGAGCTGGAGAAGCTGTGAGGAGGAACTACCAGTTTGCTGTGTGCTTTGCTGTGTTGGCCTGCAGTAGCTGGTTCTGTCTTGAGCAGAGAAAGGACTGAACTGAACTTTCTTGCAACTTCTTTGTTTGAGTTTCTCCAAGGGCTTGAGGTAGAGCCTGCCCCCTGGTCAAGATGTCTCAGGAACACAAAGACTTAAAGTTCGTCTGCAACTAGCACTGGACACTGTGTGTGTTGTGCTGCAACAGAAGAAAAAGCAACCCAATGCCGTCAACGATCCCACTGCCGGCTCTGTGTCCTGCAGGCACTTCAGAGGGCACTGCCCACTTAGTACAGCAACTCTGATCCCATCGACTACAATGCCACCACCAAGCCCCTGTTTGCACCGTGGCCTGTGGGGCACTGTACCTCACACCGCCTCGCTTCACAGAGCTACTGTGGTATCCTTGGCTACGACACTCCATGCCAACATTGACAACACTCCTTTGCTTGCACAGTGGTTAGAGTTACATGAGTTACATCCAACCTGCACGACCTGCACGAAGGGATGAAAGAGGTAGCCGAGTGGATGACGACCAGCCGCCTGAAACTGAACTCGGACAAGACGGAGGTCCTCATCCTGGGCCCCTCACCCTCCACCTGGGACGACTCCTGGTGGCCTTCCGCCCTGGGCACCGCACCCAAACCGACAGACCATGCACGCAACCTGGGCTTCATCCTGGACTCCTCCCTCTCCATGACCAGGCAAGTCAACAACGTCTCCTCGGCGTGCTTCAACATCCTACGCATGCTACGGAAGATCTTCTGGTGGATCCCCACCGAGACCAGGAAGACCGTCACCCAGGCCCTCGTCACCAGCCGACTGGACTACGGCAACGCCCTCTACGCCGGTACCACCGCCAAGCTCCAGAAGAGACTCCAGCGGATCCAGAACGCCTCAGCCAGACTCATCCTCGACATCCCATGAACCAGCCACATCTCCGGACATCTGAGAGACCTTCACTGGCTCCCCGTCAACAAAAGAATCACCTTCCGCCTCCTCACCCACGCACACAAAGCCCTACACGACCAAGGCCCGAGCTACCTCAACAGCCGGATCAACTTCTACGCTCCCAAACGCCACCTCCGATCAGCCAACCACGCCCTCGCCACCGTCCCCCGCATCCGAAGAGCGACTACAGGAGGAAGGTCCTTCTCCTACCTGGCCGCCAAGACCTGGAACTCCCTCCCGACCGACCTGCGCCTGACCCAAGACCACCTCTTCTTCAGGAAGAAGCTGAAGACCTGGCTGTTCGAGCAGTAGCGGCACCTCCCCCCCCCCCCCAGCGCCTTGAGACCCTACGGGTATGTAGCGCGCTTTATAAGTGTCACTGATTGATTGATTGATGATGCACTGCCCTGTCCCACACCGCTTCCTTGGCCTAGCGACGGCGGCGCCAGTGACTCCACTGCTTGCACTATGAACAACTAGAACTGCAACAAGCACTGCCCCACTTTACACTGCAGCCCTGGTTTCACTGATGCCGCTGGATGTTGTCACCCGGCCGCTGCCTACACTGTGACCTGAGGGCACCGAACGCTGCACTGCTGCACTGAGCACTGCAGCCCGACGCCCGACGAAAGCCAGCACTCCTGACTTCAACCGCATGGAGTTTGATCTGCAACACATGTGAATTCAAGGTCTCATGACTCCTGCACCGACCTCCGGTACCGATGCCTGCTAACGTCGGATCTACGTGGCTTATCATGAGGTCACAGTCACCCTGAATTTCTAAAGGTACTGTTTACGGGTCTTCCAGATACCGTAGCTGGCCCGTGGCACTGGGTTCAGTCTGAAATGTTAGGATTTGTTGTTCATGACGCTGTGAAAGCCCCAGGTGGAGCTATCAGCTTCAAAGGAACTGTATTGTACATCTATGTCTGCTTATTAATATTTCTAAGAACTGTATGGTGGATTGTTCTCATTTTTGGCCCTGTTTATACAGCTGCATTATTGGATATTTTTCTAAAACTGGTGTGGTGCCCTTTTGTAGTGTTTTCTCTGTATTACCGTTGATTATGTCCAAATGCTTTACATATTGCCTCTGAGATAAGCCTGATGGCTCGTGCCAAGCTACCAAGGGGGTGAGCAGGGGTTATTTTAGAAGTGTATCCACTCACCCTGACTAGTAAGAAGGGTCCCTACCTGGACAGGATAACAACCTACCAACTAGGGACCACCATTTCTAACATTGATTGTCGGCAGTGAGGAAAGGACTTGCTTTTGACTTTGACCTACTGTGATTGATGTACACTACTACCATATCAGGGACCATTAAGTAGCACATACTGTTTTCTTTTTGGTTTATTTTTGTATTCCCATCTTTTGGAACTTAAACTTACTACTGCATCAGAGGCTCAAGATAGAATCACAGAAGATAGATGGTTTTAGATCATGAGTGTAGTCTCAAAAAACTGTTAAAGAGTAAATCCAGCACAGATAGGGGCAGCAATTCCTCAGTGCACTCAGACAGAGTAGTACACATTCCTAGGAATGTAGGAAAGGAGTTCAAGAAGGGTGAAAACATACAAAGGTGGTTTCAGGGCTATGAGACATCTATTCACATGAATGGAGTTCCTGAAAAGAATTGGAGAGCAGGATTGTGGCCTTATTTCTCAGAAGAGGGTAGGAACACCGTGTTGGCTTCGGGTAAGGGGTACAACCTCACCTACACTGACATGAAGGAGGCCATTATCACTAGGTATGGTCTTACTCCTCAAAAGTAGAGGGATCAGTTTAGAACCAGTAAGAAAACAGATTACCAGACAATGTTAGAATGTGTGGATTCTTTTTGAAGGTCAAATGGATGGTTGGGTGAAGGGCAGCAATGTAACAGCTTTTTAGGGGCTTTACAATTTGATTGTGTGGGAAAACTTGTCTAGTCTATGTTTTGCAAAGCTGTGCCAGCACTTGACTCATAGTAGGCTGACTGACCCCACAAAGCTTGCTATGGAGGCAGACCCCTGGGTGAGTACCAGGTCCACAAGAAGGTGTATAGGGAGGACTCCGCCAAATGTGGGCAGGGTCTCCGGGAGAACAGTAGGGGGGACAAGGGTAAAGGAAAGGAATTTTCTAAATGGCCCCAAACTGGGACCCAGGGTGAGGATTCCCATTCCCCAGGAGATAAGCAACCTTGCTTCTTTTCAGGGAAGTCTGCAGTGGCGGGACCCCACAAGTGCTTTGCCTATGCACAGGTGGGTCACTTAAAGAGGGATCCCAAGGGTGCCAAGAAGGCACAGCCACCCACTTGTAGGCAGTCTAAGGAGTTGGCTATTGTAGCACTTGGGGAGGAAGGGTACCCAGAGGAGGGTGCAGATCCCGGAGAAATGGCCCTTGTGTTATTAGGGGACAGTGAGATGGTACAAGGAAACCAGGTACCTGCACACAGTAAGAAGAACTGCGCCTGGGTGACCATAAATGGTGGGAGAATGGTAGTGACTCTCAGAGATACCGGAGCAAGTGTGACCTCAGTCCGGTGTCACCTGGTCTCTGAGGAGCAAGTAGTCCCCGGTGAATTTCACCAAGCAGTTGCTGTGGACAACTCAGAGCGCCAGTGGAAGGTGGAAGGTGGCACAGGTTCCCTTTCAATGGGGGGGCTTGGGTCCAGATTATCTGCTAAGTACTGATCTGGAACAGTGCTTATGGAAGGATGTCAAGTTCAGGTCTCACTTGGAGATGCATGGGTTGCCAGAGTGGGCATGCGTGACCACTCAGTCTATAGCAGCCAGCAAGGGCAATCATATGGACATGGACCCTGAAGCAGTGGCCCAGGTGCTTGCAACAAGAAAGGGCTGGGATTGCAGGAAACCTGCCCCTGAAGTACCCATGGTCCGAGAGGAGGGTGCCCTGGGAGGGTGATGCTCCTGAACCTACAGGAGAACAAATAGCTGAACTGGGGGACTTACTTAAGCGGACCCATTGGCAGCAAGAAGGGGTCCCACCAGGGTGGAATTCTTCAGGGAGCAGAAAGAATGCCCTTCTCCAGAGGTTTGTAAACCAGGTGGCCAGTGATCAGTCTGGATCACACTGGATCTACAGTAAGAATGGTTTCCTATAGAGCGAGCCTAAGGGCGCTAAGCTTGGGTAAGCACGTGTGCTGGTGGTACGACGGCTTTTCAGGACCCTCCTACTGGGTCTCGCTCACAACATGCCTTTGGCCGGACATTTGGGGCAGCACAAGACCTTTGACAGGATTGTTACTCACTTCTTTTGGCCCCAAATGTGAAGGCAGTCTGATGCTCATTTTAGGTCTTGCCAAACTTGTCAGGCATGTTTAAAAAAAAAATCTTTATTAATTGTATTTTATTTTACATGCAACTCCCCTCCACTCTTACCCTCCCCACCCTCAGGCAGGTCAAACAGCAGCACTTAATCCATTAGATGCAATAAAAACATCATTGATCATTACAATAAAAATAGTCTTCCCAGAAGTATAAATCATCCAATTACAGTCCTGTGCATCTCAATTCAAGTAGTATCCAGGGAACATACAAATGTATTTTTAAAGTGACATGTAATTATGCCCTATTTGCTAAAAAAAAAAAAAATAGGAAGGAATCTATATATATAAGAAATTATAAAAAACATATATAGTTTCTCATGACCCACTATGCCCTTGCATCCATTTGACTAGACTACCAGATTTCCATAACTTTTTTACGTGCAAGACACCCTTTCCGTTTATATATGGCTATCTCCAGGCTACATGTTGCTAACAATCAGTCATGCCACTGTTGAAAAGCTGGTGGCCTAGGATCCAGCCAGGCAGAGGCGATGCAGATCCTTAAAACAGACATAGCTAAAACAATTTATCCATGTCTATTCCTTTCTCGATTTGCATCTGCTGTGCCTAACATTATTTCCCCTTCTGATAATGTGCTAAAAAATTCATCCATGTCCATTCCTTTCTCGATTTGCATCTGCTGTGCCTAACATTATTTTCTCTCTGATAATGTGATTGCAGTTCTTAATACTTCTGATAAGAAATCCGAGATATCCTTAATCAATTTTTGTAATACACTGCAGGATGCAAATGTATAAACGATATCAGCTTTATGAATTTCACAGCGTGGGCTCAAAAACATGTCTTATAAAAGTTTGCTTGCAGCCTAGTGGACATAAAAAGGTATAGTGATAATTTGTAAGCATACAAAAAAGTTTCAGCTGAAATTCACAATGTAGGCTGCCATTTTAAAGAGCATTTATCCACATCAGCGGGTATAGTAGCATTATTAAAGTCATAGATTTCCCAGATAGTTCCAGTTTTATCACTAACTATATTTTTAATGATTTTGACTCTGAAACTTAACCCTTCCCCCTCCCTTTTGCCAGAGAAAGTCCCTAACCTGGATAAACTTTAAAAAGTCCCTTCAATCAAGAGTATGTTCATTCCTCATTTCATCAAAAGACTTAAGCCCTAAAGAAGAAGAAAAGCAGCTAATCTGGACAATCCTGCCCGGACCCATTTATCCATTTATGAATCTCTAAAAATCTTAGGAAGATTATGGTTGTTGGATATAGGTGTATAAAAGGGTACTCTACCAATTCCTAGGATTTTACGTAGGGTACTCCATACTTTATATATACTAAACAGAGTTTTAAATCGGACTTTCTTGCATTAACTATCTTGTAGTTGCTGCCACAGACATCCTCCTGTTTCTCCCCCTGACATAAGTTCCAATGGTGAGGGAACCTTAGTATTTGGCCTGCTATCCATATTTACCCTAAGCAGCTAGCGGCCATAGAATAGTGTGGTAGCCCAATAATATATTTTCAGGTTTGAGGGGCCAAGCCGCCTTTATCCCTTGGTAAAGTAATGGACCTGAATGCTCCATAGGGGCGCACATATATGCCCATATAAACCTGGAAAACATATTCTCTATTGCTTTAAACCATTGTGGGGTGAACTCCAAACATATTACCCTAAAAATATAAAACTTTTGGGAGGAAAACCATTTTTATTACATTACATCGACCTCCGATGGATAAATGTAAATTATTTAGCCGTGCTTGATCTCTTTTTGGATGTTCCATTAAGGGTTTCATATTATTCTCAACCAGATTGTCTAGGATAGAGCTTATACTAACACTTAAATATGTGGCTTGTTCAACTACCCAGTCATCAGCCATCATGATCTTTTCATTATGTACAATCTGTGTCTTGTCCTGATTAGGACTATAACCAAATATCTGCCCAAAATGTTCAGCCTCATCTTCAATTATCTTTACGGAGGTGTTTGGATTTGATGTAACCAATGTGATATCATCAGCATAGGCCAGGGTCTTAGTCGGCCATATCTGTGACCAAATGGCTAGTATTAGCGTATTATTTGCTAACCTTCAGATAAAGGGGCCTATGAACACCACAAATAGTAGAGGGGAGCACCGACAACCATGCCTGGTCCCTATAGAAATTAAAAAAAATTCAGAGGGTGTACTGTTGACCATAACTACAGCTGATGGTTCAATATATAACATTTGTACTGCCTTGATAAAGCCATCCCTGATACCAATTCTGGACATAGCTATCCCTATTTCCAGGAGACCCTATGGAGAGCTTTCTCATCATCTAACAATATAAGTGCCATAGGGTCTCCTGCCACTTTAGTGATGTCAAATAGAGTAATCACTCTTTGTATATGGTCAAAAGTGGATCTGCCAGGGATAAACCCATGTTGATGATCCGAGATGAATTTATGGATTACTGGTGCAAGTCCGCTGGTCAGTAATATTGAATAAATCCTAGAATCACTGTTAGTTAGGGTGATAGGGAGATATGATCCCAACTGTAGCAAAGGTTTATATTTTGTTAATAAAACCACAATCTTTGCCAGAGACCATGAACCCGGAGGCTGCCCACCATTAAATGCATGAGTGACTAGATCATAGATTATTCCTTTTAGTTGCCGGGAGAAGGTAGTATAAAATTCAGTTGGTATACTATCTGTTCCAGCCTCCATTCCTTTAGCTAGACTATTCATAGCTAGTAGAATCTCGTCCCACTGCGACAGACAATCTAAGTTGTCCTGATCTTCTTCCTCCAATCTTAAAAGTGGGATTAGATCCAGATACTCTTCAGTCTTGCTCTGATCCCCCTGTACTAACTTTACATAAGATTTGATAGTACCTCCAAAAGACTGCTCTAATTGTTTCAGGTTCGGTTATGTATGTATGTATGTCGATTTATAGAGCGCGATTGCTGCCCGGGGGCGTCCAAGCGCTAAAACCAACAGAACAGGAGGGGGTAGCCAAGGCGTTATCAGACGGCAGTGAAAAGGAAGGTTTTTAGCTGTTTCCTAAATTAGGTAAGATTGGGGTTCTTCCTTAGGTGGAGGGGTAGGGTGTTCCATAGCTTGGAGGCATTGTAGGTGAAAGTCCTGCCGCCAGTTCTGGATTTTTTTATTTTGGGGATAGTGGCCGTGAAGGTCTGGTTGGAACGCAGATTCCTGGTGGGTTGATAATGTGACACAAGGTTACGGGTGATGAGGGGACCCGTTTTCCAGAACGCCTGGTGCGCAATGCATAAGGCTTTAAATTGGATTCTTTGGGGAATGGGTAGCCAGTGCAGTTTTTTCAGTCCATTTTTGACTGATTGACGTCGGGGGATCTGAAGCAAGGTGCGCGCGGCGCAGTTCTGTACTGTTTGTAGCCTCCGTATTGTGTACTCTGGGGCAGCGAGGTACAAGGCGTTGTTATAGTCCAGTCGTGACTGGATAAGGCCTTGGATGGCTACTTGTTTTGCCTCCATCGGTAGAAGATGGAGTACCTTCCTTAGCACTCTGAGCAGGCCAAAGCAGGTGGCTGCTAGTTTGGTGGATTGAGTGCCAAAGGACAGAGATCCATCGAGCCACACCCCAAGGCTCTTAATACTGTCTTTTGGGGCAGGGGGGGTACCCAGACAGGGTGGCCATAAAGTGCCAAGGGAGTTGGGTTTTGCAGGGCCAAGGAGCATAAGCTCTGTCTTGTCCCCGTTCATTTTTAATGAGGAGGAGGACATCCAGTCCTTAACTTCCTCGAGGCATTTCTTGAGCCCTCCTTCCGAGGTCTGGCTGGCCTCCTGTGCCAGAGAGACCACTAGCTGAGTGTCGTCAGCGTATGAAATGATCTTAATTCCATACTGACGAACAACTTCAGCCAGTGGCCTCATATATATGTTGAAGAGCGCAGGGCTCAGTGAAGAGCCCTGCGGGACTCCGCATTTTAGAGGTCTGCTGGTAGAGGAGGATGTTCCGTCGAATACCCGAAAGGATCTGTCCTGTAAAAAGGATTCAAACCAGGACAAAGCTTTGTCTTTTATACCAATGTTTGCCATGCGGTCCAGCAGTATGTCATGGCTGACCGTGTCGAAGGCCGCGCTTAGGTCAAGGAGGATCACTGCCACTGATCCTCCCTGATCCAGGATGGTTCTGGATTCCTCGGTGACCATGAGGAGCGCGGTTTCGGTACCATGTCGTGGTCTGAAGCCCGTTTGGGTAGGGTCAAGGAGCTGGTGGTTTTCAAGAAATTTGATCAGCTGGCTATTAATATGTCTCTCTAGGATTTTGCTAATCCAGGGAAGGAGAGAGATTGGCCGGTAGTTGCTGAGGTTCGAAGGGTCCAGTTTGGGCTTTTTTAATAGTGCACGCACCATGGCTTGTTTCCATTGTAACGGGACTATGCCGGTAGAGATGGAAGCGTTGAGGAGGTCCATTATGACAGGCAGGGTGATAGCCGAGGCTGACATAATGATGTCTGGCGGGGCTGGGTCCCCCGGAGACCCGGATTTGACTTTTTTTGCCAAGGACTCAAGAGTCGAGATATTAAGAAGGGCAAAGTGGTCAAGAGTGGGGGAGGAGTTCAAGTCGGAATTGCTTGAAGTAGAGGGAGTATTGGGTGGGACAGGGAATGATTCAAAGATGGTGGTGATTTTTTGCAGGAAGAAGTCTGCCATGGTGTTGCAGTGATCTGCAGTCTTGGTCTCATCTAAACTGGGTGGTAATTTGGTGAGGCTTTTCACAATACGGAAAATTTCCCTGGGTTTAGATTTCGCCAAGATTATTTCATTGGCAAAGTAGGCTGTTTTGCTGGCCTTGGTTATCCGACTGTATTCTGGATCAGTAATTTATCGTATTATATTCAAGGTACCTTACTGTCTAATACCGAGTTCCAGGTGGTGACCGACCTGCTCCATAGTTCATACTCTGCTTCTTTTTGAGTTGTCGCCTTACTTATTGCTTTATCTGTTAATATATCCATAATGGCAGCTTTAGCAATTGTCACATGTCTTTGTTCAAGATCCACTTTCCGTTCTCCATGTATAGCTCTTATTAGTTCCTCTTCTGCTGCCCCCACGTCTTCTTGCAGTGCCTCCATTAGTTGTTTGGCCTCTTTGTTGGAAGTTAAAGAGTACCTCAGTGTTTCCCCTCTAACCTCTGCTTTCAAAGCATCCCATATCACCTCAATCGATGTGCTCCCCAGGTTATCCTCCACAAATCTTGGAATCCATTCACTCATATGTCTACAATAACCCTCATTTGACAACATTGATCTCTCAAAAGTCTAGGTTCTTACATTTGGGTTAACCACTTCTATTCCTAGGTTAAGGATTAAAGGAATGTGATCTGATAAAACCTGTGGTAGCTTTTCTATTCTGCATTGCGAGCTCAGAATGTTCTAGAAAAACATATAGTCTAATCTGGCATGTGTCCTATGTGGGTGGGAATAAAAGTATACCCTGGTCGCTTGGTCTCCTCATATGTCAACTGTCGATCAAACCATGGGTCTGGCACATATTCATTAAGAGTTGAAACACTTTTGGTTTCCTCCCCTGATATCTATATCCTGCCTCTATCGGCCAATCGTTAGGTATATTAATGTTACAATCCCCACATAGGATCAACGGAAGAGGACAATGCACAAGTTCATCAAAAATGTCATCAATTACATTAGGATCATCACTGATATTCCCAAATACCATGCATAGTGTCAATTTATGACCCGAGCCATATTGGCATTCCGTGATCGCCCACTGCCCAAATTTGTCAGATCATGTCCATAAAAGTTGCATACCACCACCTTTAGCAAATATACAAACAACCCAAACCTTGGCCCCCTGTGTTGATGCACATATCAGTGTATACCCTAATGTTTTAGGCACATGTAGTTTTATCCTTCAATATGAATCTCCTGAAGGCATATGATATTTGCCCCAAATGATTGCAACCCAGCCGCTACATAACATGTGTATTTGTAAAAGGCACGTGCACCCCAGCAACAGGGCATCTTGGGGCAGAAATAACAGATGTATATTGTTACTCAACTCAATGATACTCATTTTATCGACCTCAAATGGATGAAAAGTTGAGTGGACCCTTCGGGATTTGAACCTGGGACCGTGAGGTCAAACACAGGCCCCTGCAGTGGATGCATTAGTCCACTGAGCCACCAGACCCGGCTACCCTCTGCCTTTTTTTAATATCATTAAGGCCACATATGTTAACAGTTAACATTCTCAATTTACCCATGACAGTTTATATAATTTCCCTGTTTCTGATATCGCATCTTTATCAAACAGACCCGCCATGCCAATCTTTCCTTCTCTTTATTTACCGGGACTATAGTAGTTGTTGTATCATAAAACTCAATTGCACCGCTTTCTTTCATGCCCTGTCTAAGGATACCCCCACACCCTCTCCTCAACCCCTCCCACCACTGCATCTTAGGCTACCAGCCTCAACCCTGAGCCTGCTTGATGGGGTCTGAACCACTTCCCCCTCCACCTCCTCTCCCCCGCCAGCGCTCCCCAATACTCAAATACGGGTGTCAACCTCAAGAAAAAATAAAGACGATGAAAAAAGTTCCCCTACTCAGAGGAGTCAAAAATTCAAGCCATTGTTATTCTCACATGTATTCTCACATGTGTACCCCACTTACTATTTTCTACATCCAACCTCCCCAACCGCCCCGCTAAGATGTCATTCAATAGCTTCTGAGCTTCGATTTCCGAAGTAAAGCTATAGTGCTGTCCACGAAAGACAACTTTCAGCCTGGCCGGGTTCTGCAAGAATACTTGTGCACTTGCTTTCTGAAAAGGAGTTATGAGCTGTCTGATCAACATGTTATGTTATGTTAAATTATTTTTTGCAAGGCGCACAGCTACCCAAAAAGGGTTTCCAAGTGCCAGCCTGAAGATTAAAAAAGAAGTTGATGGTATTATTGGTTGAACAGACATGTTTGTTTCGTGACGGAGGGATGCTGGAAGAGTGTTCCACAGAGTAGGGCAGAGAAAAGCAAACGAGCGGCCACCCATCCGTGAAAGTCTAATCCTAGGAATCAAAAATGATTCCTGGGTTGTGGAAGGTAACAAGCGTGAAGGTTGGTAGGGGTGGGCTAAAATTTGCAGATATTGGGGAGCAGTGCCAGATTTGATCTTAAAAGGAAGGCTCAAGGCTTTGAACTTAACTAGGCTTTCCACTTTCAGCCAGTGAAGATCGCATAGATAGGTAGAGATGGAAGTAGCCTTGGGAATTCAACATAGTAATCTAGCCACAGCAATTATTTTTAGCCATTTCAATACAGTAATACAGGTAGCCGCAGCCTTTACCGCTTGCTGTCTCATAGACAGCTGATTGTCAATAATGAAACCCAAATTACAGACTTATTGGGTGTGTAGAGGTGGGGCTCCCATTTGGGTAGGCCAATGCTGGGGACCCCATAGATCTTTATTTTTCCCCAGAATGAGAACCTCAGTCTTATCGCCATTAGGTTTGGGCATATTAAATTGCATCCATGCTGCAATTTGTCTTAGGCCGTCATGAAGAACTGATGGACCAGATGCCTTCTCAGTAGAAAGCGAGAAGATAATCTGGGTGTCGTCCGCAAATGAAAAAAGGGACAACCCGGCCTCCTCAGCGATGGTCGCCAGTGGTTTAACATGGATATTAAATAGCAGCGGGCTAAGAATAGAGCCCTGAGGGACCCTATAGGGGGAAAGGTAAGGTTTGGAGTTGGCAGCAGTAGAAAAAACTTTGAAATGTGCGATTGGTAAGAAAGGATGACAACCAGTCCAGTGCTGTACCAGAAATACCGGTGGATTGGAGGGATTTTAATAACATAGTGTGAGACACCGTGTCAAAAGCAGCTCTTAAGTTGAGTAATATGAGGGCTGCTGTAATCCCCATATCCAAGTGATGTCTCAGTATTTCTGTAACACCAAGTAGGGTTGTCTCTGTTGAGAAGCCGTTTCTAAATCCAGACTGGGAGCCATGTAGGAAATGAGAGGATTCGACAAACAGTGAAAGTTGAGAATTAATATGCTTTTTCAAGATTTTGGAATATATCGGATGTAGGGTGATAGGTCTAAAGTTGGAAGGTTGGGCAGGGCCAGCACTGGACTTTTTCAGAAGCGGAAGAATCATGGTGTGCTTCCATTAAGGTAGAACAATTGTGTGGAGGAGGTAAGAAGGGTCATTATTAGCTTAAGGAAGATGTGTCAAGTTGTTGTAACACCGTGGAAGGTAGAAGGTCCCGAGGGTAGCCTGATTTATTACTGCCTAAGATTTTTGTGAATCAATGAATATCTTGTAGTGACCAGAAAAGCAGTTTGTTGGTCGATTCTGTCATATCAATGGATTCAGGACTGTATTTTTGCTGCAGAGGCATGACTGTCTGAGGACTACTATATGCTTTACTTTGTTCACAAAGAAATTAGCGAGGTCATCGCACTGTGATCTGTCTACGGTTGGAGGCGTGGGTTGAGTGTCTGAGCCTGATAGTTTTTTAAGCATTGTGAACAAGATTCGCAAGCATTTCGGTGCATTGGAAATGGTAGATGCGACATAACTTGCACAAGCAGATTTGCAAAGAGCTTGATATTCTTTTAAGGCCTTTTTATATTTTAGTTTGGAGTCAGTTGCATAATTTCTCCACCAATGTCTTTCTAAAGTTTTGCATTTTGTTTTTTCTGATTTTAGTTGTTCCGTAAACCAAGGGACAAGGAAACAGTGGTTGTATTTCTTTTTCATTGAAATAGGAAGACAATTGTCAATTGCTTTAAAAATCCAATTATGGATTGTGTCTGAGGAGGAGGTTGTAGAAGTAGAGGGGGCACTGTCGGAAAGGAGCTTTTTGAAAGATGTTATATCCAATTTGCTCCAATACCTCGATTTCTGCTGTGCACCAGGAGTGGCAGAGGTCAGATAGGCTGGAACAGTACAATATAATTTGACTGCATAGTGATCTGACCAGCATGAAGGGAGATATGGTAGGCATTGAATATCGGATAGGTTGAAAAATATAGGATCCAATAGATGGCCTGCCATATGAGTAGGACCGTATTGTAAAGACGCAGATTTATTGCTGCAAGGTCGGCAATGAGAGTGCTACTGATGGAGCATGTAAGGTTGTCCAAATAAATGTTAGGTTCACCCAAGATCGTAAAGTTTGCCGACCATCCAACTCAAGTCCCCTGGCACAGCCACAGGAGGAACAACACCGGGAGGGGTCAGGGGGGGACAGAAGGGATGAGGTGCCTATGTTCCGGAGCTGATTTGTTCGGCTTGGCGGCTACGAGGAGGAGGGACAGGTTTCAGGGGATCAAGCTGCAGCCCCGGATGGCATGGGGGACTCTAGAGGTCGGGAGGGGCAGGTGGCAGGTGCAGATTGAATGCTGGCCTGCCCTGGGGACATCTCTTCGTGAGCCACTGGTTATGAGTGTGTGGGTGAGTAGCTCTCCACCACATCATGGTCCAAGGTGTCCGGTCCTCCCCCCCCCGAAAATGTCCACAGCCTTCTCCCGGGACATAGTACCAGAGTCGTGTTCTTCCTCATCCCGGGTGGGAACAACCCCATGGCCTGCAGGTGTAGAGGTCCCCTCCTCCTCCTCCTCTTCCTCGCTGTTGGAAAGAGGGTGTAGCCGCCGGCAAACTGATGTCCTCCTGCTCCGGACTTGCTCCTGAGTATCTTCTGTCTCACCAGTCAGAAGTGTAAGCAAAATCCTGGTGTGGTGGTTATTTCATGCAGGGCGATACACATACATAGATGAGCCAAGGTCAGATTTTGTTCTGCTCTCATCACACTCTACAGTTTTCAGGGGCCGATTTACAACTTTTGGCACATCTCTTCTAATCAGCAGAGGCGTGCCAGAAGAGTTGCGATGCATCTGCCCACCCGTTCGCCACCCCGATGTGCCGCATTTACAATGCGACACACCGTGGCGCTTTGGTTGGGCAGATGCGTGATGCATCCCCGGTGGAATAGCGGTGCTTTGCTGGAGTGGCGTGGCAAGTGCGACCCCACTCCAGCAAGGCTTGGTGGTGCACGATCGCTAACATGCTGCGTCAATCATTAAACCTGCTTCAAGCAGTCGCAGAGTTTTGACACAGCATGGCCTTAAAAGTGACTGAGTGAAATCTTGTAGATTTCACTCAGCCACTTTTAGGAGGCGTTCCTGCACCGGATGCGTCACTTATAATTACCCAGCAGCATGGAGCTTTGTTTGCTCCGCCACTGTGTCTCAAAAGTGACCCAATGGCAGTGTAAAAGAGGCGCAAGTGCCTTGTAAATCTGCCCCTTTAAGGGCTTAATGGGGTTTGTGAGCACACTACCTCACAGAGTCAGCTTTGTTCGCCCCTTTGTATCCTGGTAAATGCAGTACACAGTTCAAACTTACTTCAAAATCATCTGTGGTTGCTGAAAATGCAGCCAAGTTCCTCTCAGGCCACAGTACCACTCACAGGCACACAGCAACCCCAGGTGATTTTTCTTTGCTCTCTAAAACTGCTGCTCTCTACTGATGAAGGGCTCAATACAGAAACACGTGTCTAGAGATATGCAGCAATGTCTGCACCAACTTTGGTGAATAACTCCAGATAATTTAGAAGTAAGTTTGAACTGTGTACTGCATTTACCAGGATGCAATGGGGCAAACTGTGCTGAAACTGTGAGGCAGTGTGCTCCCAACCCCCATTCTGTTTATGAACTTACATTACATGTATGTTCACTGTCATATACTGAATTGAGTTTGACATGGATATCTCATGTGTATTATTGTGGCTTACGCAACTGTATTGGCCAAACCTCAACCTTGGCATTCTTGTGATCTGTGTGTCCTGTCACTGCTACATGTGCATGTTCAAAAACCAGTCCACCAAACGAGAACATGAAGAGTCCAGATTAAATAGATTCTTGTCATTGACATGGATTTGCAGATATTAAATGTCTGGACAAGTGTCATCTGCTTTGGAGCATTGTATGGGACAAGCCGAATGTGGGTCACAAATCCACATAGGGGCTGGACTACTCATCTAGCTACATTGTGAGTCCAGCCTTTTGCTGTCCCCTCACATCATTGGACAATCCAGTGCCACATATTGGCTTTGTTGACTTAAAAGGTAGTGCAGTACACCGGTGAACAGTGGTGGGTGGTTGTGACAGCTACCTGTACATGTAAAATATCATACAGGCCGCTGAGGGTGAGACGTCTGTCAGTGGACACACCTTGCAAATTTAGGAACACTTAAGAGTGATGCAAGGATCTCAAAGTCTGTCTTGACTCCATGGCACATGATGATCTATCTCAATTGGAACCCAACTCTACAGGTGCAATGTGAATCACAACATCCAATACCCTATGGCCTGCCATGCGCACACTGAACAGTCTCTGTACCATAGCTCATCCAATGCACACATCAGTTATGATTTACTTAGTTCAATGGTAGTGGTGCTGGCAGAGAAGAATTCAATATAAATGCATGTGTGGCTCATTTACCCAGTTGTCATGAAGTAACTACAACTCCCAAAATGCACTCTGCCCTGTACAGTCCATATGCCACAGTGTGCTTCTTTACTCTTGGTGACTGCTGCTTGGACACGGAATTGGTGAATGTAGGCATGGGACACACAATGGTACAGCACTGTTTCACTCAACTCATACTCCCAGACACATATTGCATATGATGCACTTACTAGGTCTCTGCTGCTCATGCTCCTCCAGCTGAGCATGGAGGGTCGGCCAAGCTGCTCGCAGGACCCTCCTGTACAGTGGGGAGAAGCGAGGACGATGCAGATGGTGCTGGGAAGACAGTCCAGCCAGCTCCGTAGCCTTGTGACGGGCCCAGCGCTTTAGGTCCTCCCAGTGTTTGCGGCATGCCGTAGCACTCATGGTGGACACTCCCACTGTACTGCAGCGCTCGGCGATGTTGGCCCATAACCTGGCCCGGGTTGCAGTGCTCATCTGGTGCTCAGGGTCCCCATATAGCTGAGGAAATTTCTCCAGCACCCCTTCCACCAAGATGTACAATTTCCTTTCTGTGAAAGGGGGTGCTCTCTCCTCATACTCCTCAGCAGCCATTATGGGGAAATAAGTTTAATGAGAGAAGCAGGATGCCTGAGGAACTGATCAGTGATAGATGAAGACTCAGAATGAACACAAAATGGCTGCCAACTACGTCCTGTGATGTATTTCCTGTCTCCCACTTCCTGTATAACATTGCCTGTATAAAATTATGTGTTCCAGTTTATTTTCGGAATTTGCGGCCCGAAAAGGTAGTTTCCGGATTTGGAGCGTCGTTTACACGCACATGCATTACGCCGCGACACCAGAACTTACGATTTTGCGCCTTAACCTCAGAAAATGACCCGGAACACATTATATCATACACAAGATGTTATAGAGGAAGTGGGAGACTGGAAATACATCACAGGAAGTAATTGGCAGCCATTTTGAATTCATCATGGTCCATCCACAATCAGTAATAAAATCATGGTCCATCCACAATCAGTAATAAAATCCACTGCCATCCTGTTGTAGTAAAAAGTGAAATGACAGTGCAGGTGTGAATCATGAATATGTATCTAAAGGGGGAACAGATCATTTCATAACATTTCTGCACAGGTGGTGGGGGCTGACACAACATCAGACCCCAGTTTCATTTTCTCATACTTTGTATTATGAGACATGTAGTCCATATTGAGTGCTCAGTATCAGAGTTGTGTGATGTGTTACATAACATTGGTGTGGAGCAGTGTGGATATGTCACAGACACATAGGGCAGATTTACAAGCCCTGTATGCCAAATTTGCACAACAGTTGCGTCACTTTTGTGATGCAGCGGCAGCGCAAAGCCAAATCCATGCTGTGAGTTATTCTCAACGTGACGCATCTGGGAAATGTGTAAGGCCCTGCGCCACAGTTGAGCATTCCTGCGCAGGGGGGGGGGTTCCAGCACAGGAACGCCTCCTAAAAGTGGCAGAGTGAAATCTTAAAAGACTTCACTCAGTCGCTTTAATGGCCATGCTGCGTCAGAACCCTTCGCCTGCTTGTTGAAGGCGTAAGGATTGACGCAGCATGTTAGGCATAGGGTCACCGCTTGCCTTGTTGGAGCTGCGTTGCGCATGCAACGCAACTCCAGCAGTGCTTCACCTTTATGGCAGCATATGCATCACGCTTCTGTCTATACTTGCCCCATGGCGCGCCACATTATGAATGCAGCGCATCCATAATGGTGCTATGGGTGTCTGCTGTGAGGCACAATAACTGGGGCATCCCTGCTAATGTGCAGGGATGCACCAGTTATTGTAAATCTGCCCCATGGTGCCTGATTCTCCCATGACATCATCACTCACAATCAGGGCCCATCATTTGTGGTGGAGTCAAAACTGTTGAGGTCACAGGCCTATGTATGCAACCTTTTGTGAATCGGTGACCCATCCTTATGAGGTCCAGGTATGTCTCTCATGACATGTATTGTTTGTCATCAGCGTGAATAGTTAGTTTTAGGGATGTCCACTACAATGATCGCTGACATGGGCACATGACCTGAGGCACAATCCACCTTTTGACTGCTGTCAGCGGCTGTAATTTGCATGCAGTTAGTTTGGCTTGCAAAGTCGTCCCAGGGTGGGATTTATTGACACTGTCGTATCTATCCAAGTTTCATCATTGACAACAGACAGCAAACCACATTTTGTCCATGACACTACAGGTTGCTCATGTGAAAAAACGCGGCAACGAGCTGATCACAGACTTGCACGCCCTTCCGTCGGTCATGTGCAATGGCCCATTTTCCCAGATTCAGAGCAAGCCGATGTTCTAGAGGCATGTGTAAGCCATGCGTTAAAGCAATGTTGTGAAAAACACAACAGGCTAATATAATCTTGCACACGACTTCTGAGGAGTACTGCAGCACACCCCCTGTACGGTGGAGACATCTGAATCGGGACTTCAACAGCCCAAAAGTGCGCTCTATGATGGCTCGAGTCCGTATGTGTGCCCTATTGTACCTACTCTGAAGTACAGTGTTTGCATGCCTGTAAGGGGTGAGGAGATGTGGGGAGAGTGCATAGCCAGCGTCGCCTGAGGAGGGAAGAAAGGGCAGTTGTTAACATTTCCCTTTTTGACTTGCACAGAACATGATCAATACGTTCATACATGCAGTGACTGTTGGGCCATGATTCTCATTGTACAATGGTTAATATTGGGGGGCATTGAGATATTTCAATGGCACATATCACTAATTTTTAGTGCTTTGTACTTACCCAGTAGCCACATGTTGCCAAATTCTCCTGCAGCCATACGCCCGGCAAGAGGTGACATGCGGAATATGAAGCTGTCATGCATACTGCCTGGGAACACTGCATGCACATCGATGACCCTCCCACTGGCATCACATACAGCTTGCACATTGATGGAATACCATCTGTGTCAGTTGCAGAAGATGTGCGCAATGTGGCGGGGTGGCTGAAGGGCCACATGGGTGCAGTCAATTGCACCCAGCGCACGTGAGAATTGTGCAAGGAGATAAACATCTCTTGCAGCCTTTTGTCTCATGGCCAGTGTATGTGGCATTTGTATGTAGTTGGGGGCTCTAGCAGTGATGCATCTCAGTACCTGATGCCGGCACCGCGACTGGCTCACCTGAGAAATGCCCACAAGGTCACTGGTGACCCTTTGGAAAGACCCAGTGGCAAAGAAGTGTAGAGCAGAAAGGATCTTGAGATATGCTGGTATTGCATGTGAGCAGCAGGTCACAGAATCAAGTTCCTGCTCCCACTCACAGACCATATCCAAGATGACTTCTGGTGGGAAACGGCACCTGGCCCTTACATCTTGGCTGGTCATTCCAAATAGGTTGATCCTCTGCCTGAAAATCCTCTCTGCTCTCCTCCTCTTCAAGTAGTTTTGCCACATGGCAAGGGGCAGTGCTACAAACACATTCAGTGACATCCTGAAAAGGTTTGTTTGTGTCTGCTCTGCATTTATCCATGTTGGTGGGCTGGGATTGGCTGCAGTGTGTCAGCTGATCAATGGTGGGGGATGGTAGGCACTTGAACAGGAGTTTACCCTTGGCTAACATGACCAACTGCCAAAATTCTTATCTTCCTGCCCGGAATCGTAATTTCTGGCCCGGAATCATAAATTCCGGCACTATTCCGTAAATTGCGGGCCGGAATCGTAATTCCCCCGGAGAGCCGGCGGCGGAAATTTTGGCCCGGCGGCGGACGTAAAGTTAGTAGTCGTAAGTTTATTCTGTGAATACCGAAAGTAGTAAGTTCATTCTGTGAATCCCGAAAGTAGTAAGTTCATTCCGTGAATGCCAAAAGTAGTAAGTGCATTCTGTGAATACCAAAATAGTAGTAAGTTTAGGATTTAGTCTTAAGTTCATTCTGTGAATCGGGCCCAAGGAGCATGGCCCATCACAGATCAATGGAGAAAAAGTAAGGTATGATTTCATCGGGCATAACAGACATCAGTAGAGCCCAAGCTCTAGAATGTTTGGCGTTGTGTCGATGTAGGTGAACGGTCATCGAGTACACTCGTTAGCATAGGTGGCCCCGTTGATTTAACAACAGAAACTGTGGATTTGCAGCTTAGTTTTATTTAGCGCTAAAGTTCTGAAGCAAATCCAGACCTTAGCTGATCACAAGTGGGTCAAGACTATTTGTGGACCATGCTACAGACATTTCTAAACTCTTTTAATTCAGGGAGAAGGTCCTAAAGACCTTATTGCCCAGTTTGGAAGACCAGGGACTCACAGCAAGCAACGTGAACTTACCACAGTCTCTTGCTGTGCTTCTCTTTATTCACTTGTGATGTGATTTTTGATTCATTTGCTAGGTTTCACCTACCTCTCGTGATATCTCCTCCACCAGCCAGGTACAGTTGAGCTTCTTCTCTGAGCAGGCTCCACCTACAAGGTTTCTTCTAGCATTTCTCTCTCAGGAGTCTAGGTAGACCTCTTACCAATGCAGACCCATAGTGCTTCCAGCAGATCCTTACAGACTTTTCCAGTAATCGTCTCTTACCTGACTTAGAAGCTGCCTGTCAACTTCAAGAGTCCTGGAACCGCAGAAGAATCCCCTTCACAGTGTGGGGTGTCACCTAAACTGGTCAATGAGAAGTCCAGAAACATCTATTTGATTATTTCGTCATTCTCCTAAACTAGTCTTGCAGACCAGCATGTGTATCCCATGGCATTAACCACTGGGTCTTAATCGAGAAGGATCTGTCTCTTTGTGTACATTTATTCTGAGACAGTTCTGCCACATTTTTTATATTCAGGTGATGGTGATCAGGAGAGTATAAAGCTGGGTGTCTCTACTGGGAGAAACCTAAAATATGGGCACAATGGTGGAGGAAGGACTCACACCTAGCAACCATCGAGAAGAAGCAACTCCAAGAAAGCAAGCGGGCATGCTCAATGAAAAGGCTAATCTTCCAGTTTTAGGGAGACCACTGTCTCTAGACTAGCCCCAACCTGTACCAATCTAATGTGTTGGAAATGAGGTCTCTTGTTGGCAGTGATTTGCACCCTATCCAAGTGTGGGCCCACACTCTAGTCAGGGTAACGGAGTCACACAGCTAAGAAAACCCCTACTCAGCACCAAAGGGGCCTTGGTAGCTTGGTGCAAACAGTCAGAATTATCTTGAAGGCATATGTGGAGCATTTTTACATATACAGAGTGACACAGTGAAAACACTACAAAAGGAATCCACACCAGTTTAGAAAAATAGCCAATATGTATCTGAATAAAACAAGACCAAATCCCTAAAAATTCAACATACACAAGTTAAGGTATAGTTTTTTAAAAGATTAAGCAAGTTTGAAATGGCGCTGTATGCATACCGCTGTGAAATCCCCTGGCTTTTCCCTGTGAAATGTCCACACCTGGGCACACCCATGGTGAAGCCAGGCATCCCAGTGCTGTTGGGGCCGTTGTGGAGATTAAGCAAGCTATTGCCCAGAGTTGCACAGTGGGACCCATGATTAGAATAGGCACCGAGAAGAGAATTATCAGGTCTGAGGAAATTGAGCCCAAGACCCACCGAGGCGGGAATTGAACCCTGGTCCCAGGCCTGACTTCTGAATCAGGGTCTGCTGCTCTAACCATTGAGCCACACTTCTCCACAGTCCATAGAAATCAATAGATGCATTTGTCTAAGCACAAAGTACCTTAGATGCATCGAAAATCAAAGACGGTGCAAGGCCCAGGGGAGGTGAGGTGCAGAAAAAGCAAAGCAATGTGTTGGTTCCTTACTAAACAGGTGAGGTGATGCATCAGTTTCCTATTGGCAGGTGAGGTGATGAGTGGGTTCCTTACTGCTGGGCAGGGGAGATGATGCAGCAGTTCTTTACTGGCAGGGGAGGTGATGTGTCAGTTTCTGGACACATGGCCTCGGTTCCTTACTGTGGCACGGTGTCTATGAAAAGTCAGCATCGAAGGACAATGCATCCAGATGCTCTGTGTCGATGGGGCAGTGGCGATGAAGGTGCTGCATTGATTTTTCAGCCATGAGCAGGTGCTGTGTTGGAGTTGAAATGGATACCACGGACATCGGTGACACAGTGCTTGGGACTCACACTGCTGCAATTTTTCTGATGTGCTGCGATGGGGAGGTGGAGCCTGCAGTGAAAGCCATAGATGATGCGTCAGCGGGAACCCGGCTTTGATGCAGGCAGTGACAATGCACCGTTCTTTTGCAGCGATACACAGAGAAAACAGATGCTGGGAGATGATGCATGGCTTTTCTCTTTAAGATCCCCAGGTCACAATACTAAGGGCCCAGGAACTGGATTTGACACCACTTTGTAAGTCAAGATGTTCAGCAGAAAAGCCCAGGCACTGGTAAGTGAAGTCTTTGATGTCCCAGAGACTTCCTACCAGGAGATAAGCATGCACAAGCCCTTGAAGAACCTTTGAAGCAGTATGTAAAAAAACAAAGTCCAGTCCTTTCACTCCCAGGGTGGAAGCAGCAATCAGCAGGCCAGCACAATAAAGCAGCATGCAGAGTGACACACCCTCCTATAGTATCCAGCTCTTCTTTCTGGCAGAATGTCCTCAGTCCAGAAATGTTCTGATTTTGGGTTGACAGAGGTCCAATACTCAACCCCCCTTCTGCCTTTGACGTAGGTAAGCTTCGAAGGAACGTCTCTGTTGTGCACAAGACCCTGCCCTTCCCTGACCTGGTGGCAGACATACTACAAGGGAGTAGAGACAGCTTTGTGTGAGGACAGCCACAGCCCTATTCAAGTGTCAGTGACAACTTCTCCCACCACTCTATCTCAGGAAGGCCCATCTGCCTGGTGATGGCCCATCTGGATATGCAAGGAACACCTCAACTCCCTTTGTGTGACTGTCTAGAGTAAATACACAAGAGCCCAGCTCTCAACCAAACCTGATGTGTATTCTACAGACCGGCAGAGACACTGAAAGGTTAAGCAGGAAAAGGTCCCTTTCTGATAGTGGCATTTTCAAACCGACAATTTAAAAAACAACTTCACCAAAAGATGTGTTTTAAAATCGTGAGTTCAGAGACCCCACACTCCCAATTTCTATCTGCTCTCAATGGGAAAAACACTTGCAAGATATTTCAAGACAATCCCATGTTACCCATGTGAGAGATAGTCATGCAATAGTGAAAAACGAAATTGCTATTAGGGCATGTAAAACATGCCAGTGGATGTCCTACCTTTTAAATACACTGCATCCTGTCAATGAGAAAAAGAGTTTAGTGGGCCTGACCTCAGGATTTTAAAACACATCTTTTACTAATGATGATTTTCATATTATGTGTTTGAAAATACCACTTTTAGAAAGTGGGTATTTCCTTACCTAACCATTCTGTGTGCCTTCGCAGGTTTGTGTATTGACTGTCTGGTTTTTGAGTGACATTGGCTGGGTATGTGCATTCACTGTAGACAGCCACGAGGGGGGTTGAGGTGTGTACTGACTTTCCAGGGTGACTGAATTGGGCTCAATATGCCTGGTCTGCATTTAGAGTGGTGGGAGGAGTTTTCACTAGCACCTGAATAGGCAGTATCTCCTCAGCACAATGCTGTCTCCACCTCCAGTAGTGAAGCTAGGCCAGAGATGGCAGAACTGGATTGTACTGGGCTCAGAAACCCTTACAACAAAGAGAACAAAGAGAAAAAGAAGTATAAATATTGATGCCCTGACCCCAGGACTCCAGAACTCTTTTAGATCAAGAAACCTGTCAGGAAGAAGAGCTGGAGAAGCTGTGAGGAGGAACTACCAGTTTGCTGTGTGCTTTGCTGTGTTGGCCTGCAGTAGCTGGTTCTGTCTTGAGCAGAGAAAGGACTGAACTGAACTTTCTTGCAACTTCTTTGTTTGAGTTTCTCCAAGGGCTTGAGGTAGAGCCTGCCCCCTGGTCAAGATGTCTCAGGAACACAAAGACTTAAAGTTCGTCTGCAACTAGCACTGGAAACTGTGTGTGTTGTACTGCAACAGAAGAAAAAGCAACCCAATGCCGTCAACGATCCCACTGCCGGGTCTGTGTCCTGCAGGCACTTCAGAGGGCACTGCCCACTTAGTACAGCAACTCTGATCCCATCGACTACAATGCCACCACCAAGCCCCTGTTTGCACCGTGGCCTGTGGGGCACTGTACCTCACACCGCCTCGCTTCACAGAGCTACTGTGGTATCCTTGGCTACGACACTCCATGCCAACATTGACAACACTCCTTTGCTTGCACAGTGGTTAGAGTTACATGAGTTACATCCAACCTGCACGACCTGCACAAAGGGATGAAAGAGGTAGCCGAGTGGATGACGACCAGCCGCCTGAAACTGAACTCGGACAAGACGGAGGTCCTCATCCTGGGCCCCTCACCCTCCGCCTGGGACGACTCCTGGTGGCCTCCCGCCCTGGGCACCGCACCCAAACCGACAGACCATGCACGCAACCTGGGCTTCATCCTGGACTCCTCCCTCTCCATGACCAGGCAAGTCAACAACGTCTCCTCGGCGTGCTTCAACATCCTACGCATGCTACGGAAGATCTTCTGGTGGATCCCCACCGAGACCAGGAAGACCGTCACCCAGGCCCTCGTCACCAGCCGACTGGACTACGGCAACGCCCTCTACGCCGGTACCACCGCCAAGCTCCAGAAGAGACTCCAGCGGATCCAGAACGCCTCAGCCAGACTCATCCTCGACATCCCACGAACCAGCCACATCTCCGGACATCTGAGAGACCTTCACTGGCTCCCCGTCAACAAAAGAATCACCTTCCGCCTCCTCACCCACGCACACAAAGCCCTACACGACCAAGGCCCGAGCTACCTCAACAGCCGGATCAACTTCTACACTCCCAAACGCCACCTCCGATCAGCCAACCACGCCCTCGCCACCGTCCCCCGCATCCGAAGAGCGACTACAGGAGGAAGGTCCTTCTCCTACCTGGCCGCCAAGACCTGGAACTCCCCCCCGACCGACCTGCGCCTGACCCAAGACCACCTCTCCTTCAGGAAGAAGCTGAAGACCTGGCTGTTCGAGCAGTAGCGGCACCTCCCCTTCCCCCCAGCGCCTTGAGACCCTACGGGTATGTAGCGCGCTTTATAAGTGTCACTGATTGATTGATTGATGATGCACTGCCCTGTCCCACACCGCTTCCTTGGCCTAGCGACGGCGGCGCCAGTGACTCCACTGCTTGCACTATGAACAACTAGAACTGCAACAAGCACTGCCCCACTTTACACTGCAGCCCTGGTTTCACTGATGCCGCTGGATGTTGTCACCCGGCCGCTGCCTACACTTTGACCTGAGGGCACCAAACGCTGCACTGCTGCACTGAGCACTGCAGCCCGACGCCCGACGAAAGCCAGCACTCCTGACTTCAACCGCATGGAGTTTGATCTGCAACACATGTGAATTCAAGGTCTCATGACTCCTGCACCGACCTCCGGTACCGATGCCTGCTAACGTCGGATCTACGTGGCTTATCATGAGGTCACAGTCACCCTGAATTTCTAAAGGTACTGTTTACGGGTCTTCCAGATACCGTAGCTGGCCTGTGGCACTGGGTTCAGTCTGAAATGTTAGGATTTGTTGTTCATGACGCTGTGAAAGCCCAAGGTGGAGCTATCAGCTTCAAAGGAACTGTATTGTACATCTATGTCTGCTTATTAATATTTCTAAGAACTGTATGGTGGATTGTTCTCATTTTTGGCCCTGTTTATACAGCTGCATTATTGGATATTTTTCTAAAACTGGTGTGGTGCCCTTTTGTAGTGTTTTCTCTGTATTACCGTTGATTATGTCCAAATGCTTTACATATTGCCTCTGAGATAAGCCTGATGGCTCGTGCCAAGCTACCAAGGGGGTGAGCAGGGGTTATTTTAGAAGTGTATCCACTCACCCTGACTAGTAAGAAGGGTCCCTACCTGGACAGGATAACAACCTACCAACTAGGGACCACCATTTCTAACATTGGTTGTCGGCAGTGAGGAAAGGACTTGCTTTTGACTTTGACCTACTGTGATTGATGTACACTACTACCATATCAGGGACCATTAAGTAGCACATACTGTTTTCTTTTTGGTTTATTTTTGTATTCCCATCTTTTGGAACTTAAACTTACTACTGCATCAGAGGCTCAAGATAGAATCACAGAAGATAGATGGTTTTAGATCATGAGTGTAGTCTCAAAAAACTGTTAAAGAGTAAATCCAGCACAGATAGGGGCAGCAATTCCTCAGTGCACTCAGACAGAGTAGTACACATTCCTAGGAATGTAGGAAAGGAGTTCAAGAAGGGTGAAAACATACAAAGGTGGTTTCAGGGCTATGAGACATCTATTCACATGAATGGAGTTCCTGAAAAGAATTGGAGAGCAGGATTGTGGCCTTATTTCTCAGAAGAGGGTAGGAACACCGTGTTGGCTTCGGGTAAGGGGTACAACCTCACCTACACTGACATGAAGGAGGCCATTATCACTAGGTATGGTCTTACTCCTCAAAAGTAGAGGGATCAGTTTAGAACCAGTAAGAAAACAGATTACCAGACAATGTTAGAATGTGTGGATTCTTTTTGAAGGTCAAATGGATGGTTGGGTGAAGGGCAGCAATGTAACAGCTTTTTAGGGGCTTTACAATTTGATTGTGTGGGAAAATTTGTCTAGTCTATGTTTTGCAAAGCTGTGCCAGCACTTGACTCATAGTAGGCTGACTGACCCCACAAAGCTTGCTATGGAGGCAGACCCCTGGGTGAGTACCAGGTCCACAAGAAGGTGTATAGTGAGGACTCCGCCAAATGTGGGCAGGGTCTCCGGGAGAACAGTAGGGGGGACAAGGGTAAAGGAAAGGAATGTTCTAAATGGCCCCAAACTGGGACCCAGGGTGAGGATTCCCATTCCCCAGGAGATAAGCAACCTTGCTTCTTTTCAGGGAAGTCTGCAGTGGCGGGACCCCACAAGTGCTTTGCCTATGCACAGGTGGGTCACTTAAAGAGGGATCCCAAGGGTGCCAAGAAGGCACAGCCACCCACTTGTAGGCAGTCTAAGGAGTTGGCTATTGTAGCACTTGGGGAGGAAGGGTACCCAGAGGAGGGTGCAGATCCCGGAGAAATGGCCCTTGTGTTATTAGGGGACAGTGAGATGGTACAAGGAAACCAGGTACCTGCACACAGTAAGAAGAACTGCGCCTGGGTGACCATAAATGGTGGGAGAATGGTAGTGACTCTCAGAGATACCGGAGCAAGTGTGACCTCAGTCCGGTGTCACCTGGTCTCTGAGGAGCAAGTAGTCCCCGGTGAATTTCACCAAGCAGTTGCTGTGGACAACTCAGAGCGCCAGTGGAAGGTGGAAGGTGGCACAGGTTCCCTTTCAATGGGGGGGCTTGGGTCCAGATTATCTGCTAAGTACTGATCTGGAACAGTGCTTATGGAAGGATGTCAAGTTCAGGTCTCACTTGGAGATGCATGGGTTGCCAGAGTGGGCATGCGTGACCACTCAGTCTATAGCAGCCAGCAAGGGCAATCATATGGACATGGACCCTGAAGCAGTGGCCCAGGTGCTTGCAACAAGAAAGGGCTGGGATTGCAGGAAACCTGCCCCTGAAGTACCCATGGTCCGAGAGGAGGGTGCCCTGGGAGGGTGATGCTCCTGAACCTACAGGAGAACAAATAGCTGAACTGGGGGACTTACTTAAGCGGACCCATTGGCAGCAAGAAGGGGTCCCACCAGGGTGGAATTCTTCAGGGAGCAGAAAGAATGCCCTTCTCCAGAGGTTTGTAAACCAGGTGGCCAGTGATCAGTCTGGATCACACTGGATCTACAGTAAGAATGGTTTCCTATAGAGCGAGCCTAAGGGCGCTAAGCTTGGGTAAGCACGTGTGCTGGTGGTACGACGGCTTTTCAGGACCCTCCTACTGGGTCTCGCTCACAACATGCCTTTGGCCGGACATTTGGGGCAGCACAAGACCTTTGACAGGATTGTTACTCACTTCTTTTGGCCCCAAATGTGAAGGCAGTCTGATGCTCATTTTAGGTCTTGCCAAACTTGTCAGGCATGTTTAAAAAAAAAATCTTTATTAATTGTATTTTATTTTACATGCAACTCCCCTCCACTCTTACCCTCCCCACCCTCAGGCAGGTCAAACAGCAGCACTTAATCCATTAGATGCAATAAAAACATCATTGATCATTACAATAAAAATAGTCTTCCCAGAAGTATAAATCATCCAATTACAGTCCTGTGCATCTCAATTCAAGTAGTATCCAGGGAACATACAAATGTATTTTTAAAGTGACATGTAATTATGCCCTATTTGCTAAAAAAAAATAGGAAGGAATCTATATATATAAGAAATTATAAAAAACATATATAGTTTCTCATGACCCACTATGCCCTTGCATCCATTTGACTAGACTACCAGATTTCCATAACTTTTTTACGTGCAAGACACCCTTTCCGTTTATATATGGCTATCTCCAGGCTACATGTTGCTAACAATCAGTCATGCCACTGTTGAAAAGCTGGTGGCCTAGGATCCAGCCAGGCAGAGGCGATGCAGATCCTTAAAACAGACATAGCTAAAACAATTTATCCATGTCTATTCCTTTCTCGATTTGCATCTGCTGTGCCTAACATTATTTCCCCTTCTGATAATGTGCTAAAAAATTCATCCATGTCCATTCCTTTCTCGATTTGCATCTGCTGTGCCTAACATTATTTTCTCTCTGATAATGTGATTGCAGTTCTTAATACTTCTGATAAGAAATCCGAGATATCCTTAATCAATTTTTGTAATACACTGCAGGATGCAAATGTATAAACGATATCAGCTTTATGAATTTCACAGCGTGGGCTCAAAAACATGTCTTATAAAAGTTTGCTTGCAGCCTAGTGGACATAAAAAGGTATAGTGATAATTTGTAAGCATACAAAAAAGTTTCAGCTGAAATTCACAATGTAGGCTGCCATTTTAAAGAGCATTTATCCACATCAGCGGGTATAGTAGCATTATTAAAGTCATAGATTTCCCAGATAGTTCCAGTTTTATCACTAACTATATTTTTAATGATTTTGACTCTGAAACTTAACCCTTCCCCCTCCCTTTTGCCAGAGAAAGTCCCTAACCTGGATAAACTTTAAAAAGTCCCTTCAATCAAGAGTATGTTCATTCCTCATTTCATCAAAAGACTTAAGCCCTAAAGAAGAAGAAAAGCAGCTAATCTGGACAATCCTGCCCGGACCCATTTATGAATCTCTAAAAATCTTAGGAAGATTATGGTTGTTGGATATAGGTGTATAAAAGGGTACTCTACCAATTCCTAGGATTTTACGTAGGGTACTCCATACTTTATATATACTAAACAGAGTTTTAAATCGGACTTTCTTGCATTAACTATCTTGTAGTTGCTGCCACAGACATCCTCCTGTTTCTCCCCCTGACATAAGTTCCAATGGTGAGGGAACCTTAGTATTTGGCCTGCTATCCATATTTACCCTAAGCAGCTAGCGGCCATAGAATAGTGTGGTAGCCCAATAATATATTTTCAGGTTTGAGGGGCCAAGCCGCCTTTATCCCTTGGTAAAGTAATGGACCTGAATGCTCCATAGGGGCGCACATATATGCCCATATAAACCTGGAAAACATATTCTCTATTGCTTTAAACCATTGTGGGGTGAACTCCAAACATATTACCCTAAAAATATAAAACTTTTGGGAGGAAAACCATTTTTATTACATTACATCGACCTCCGATGGATAAATGTAAATTATTTAGCCGTGCTTGATCTCTTTTTGGATGTTCCATTAAGGGTTTCATATTATTCTCAACCAGATTGTCTAGGATAGAGCTTATACTAACACTTAAATATGTGGCTTGTTCAACTACCCAGTCATCAGCCATCATGATCTTTTCATTATGTACAATCTGTGTCTTGTCCTGATTAGGACTATAACCAAATATCTGCCCAAAATGTTCAGCCTCATCTTCAATTATCTTTACGGAGGTGTTTGGATTTGATGTAACCAATGTGATATCATCAGCATAGGCCAGGGTCTTAGTCGGCCATATCTGTGACCAAATGGCTAGTATTAGCGTATTATTTGCTAACCTTCGGATAAAGGGGCCTATGAACACCACAAATAGTAGAGGGGAGCACCGACAACCCTGCCTGGTCCCTATAGAAATTAAAAAAAATTCAGAGGGTGTACCGTTGACCATAACTACAGCTGATGGTTCAATATATAACATTTGTACTGCCTTGATAAAGCCATCCCTGATACCAATTCTGGACATAGCTATCCCTATTTCCAGGAGACCCTATGGAGAGCTTTCTCATCATCTAACAATATAAGTGCCATAGGGTCTCCTGCCACTTTAGTGATGTCAAATAGAGTAATCACTCTTTGTATATGGTCAAAAGTGGATCTGCCAGGGATAAACCCATGTTGATGATCCGAGATGAATTTATGGATTACTGGTGCAAGTCCGCTGGTCAGTAATATTGAATAAATCCTAGAATCACTGTTAGTTAGGGTGATAGGGAGATATGATCCCAACTGTAGCAAAGGTTTATATTTTGTTAATAAAACCACAATCTTTGCCAGAGACCATGAGCCCGGAGGCTGCCCACCATTAAATGCATGAGTGACTAGATCATAGATTATTCCTTTTAGTTGCCGGGAGAAGGTAGTATAAAATTCAGTTGGTATACTATCTGTTCCAGCCTCCGTTCCTTTAGCTAGACTATTCATAGCTAGTAGAATCTCGTCCCACTGCGACAGACAATCTAAGTTGTCCTGATCTTCTTCCTCCAATCTTAAAAGTGGGATTAGATCCAGATACTCTTCAGTCTTGCTCTGATCCCCCTGTACTAACTTTACATAAGATTTGATAGTACCTCCAAAAGACTGCTCTAATTGTTTCAGGTTCGGTTATGTATGTATGTATGTCGATTTATAGAGCGCGATTGCTGCCCGGGGGCGTCCAAGCGCTAAAACCAACAGAACAGGAGGGGGTAGACAAGGCGTTATCAGACGGCAGTGAAAAGGAAGGTTTTTAGCTGTTTCCTAAATGAGGTAAGATTGGGGTTCTTCCTTAGGTGGAGGGGTAGGGTGTTCCATAGCTTGGAGGCATTGTAGGTGAAAGTCCTGCCGCCAGTTCTGGATTTTTTTATTTTGGGGATAGTGGCCGTGAAGGTCTGGTTGGAACGCAGATTCCTGGTGGGTTGATAATGTGACACAAGGTTACGGGTGATGAGGGGACCCGTTTTCCAGAACGCCTGGTGCGCAATGCATAAGGCTTTAAATTGGATTCTTTGGGGAATGGGTAGCCAGTGCAGTTTTTTCAGTCCATTTTTGACTGATTGACGTCGGGGGATCTGAAGCAAGGTGCGCGCGGCGCAGTTCTGTACTGTTTGTAGCCTCCGTATTGTGTACTCTGGGGCAGCGAGGTACAAGGCGTTGTTATAGTCCAGTCATGACTGGATAAGGCCTTGGATGGCTACTTGTTTTGCCTCCATCGGTAGAAGATGGAGTACCTTCCTTAGCACTCTGAGCAGGCCAAAGCAGGTGGCTGCTAGTTTGGTGGATTGAGTGCCAAAGGACAGAGATCCATCGAGCCACACCCCAAGGCTCTTAATACTGTCTTTTGGGGCAGGGGGGGTACCCAGACAGGGTGGCCATAAAGTGCCAAGGGAGTTGGGTTTTGCAGGGCCAAGGAGCATAAGCTCTGTCTTGTCCCCGTTCATTTTTAATGAGGAGGAGGACATCCAGTCCTTAACTTCCTCGAGGCATTTCTTGAGCCCTCCTTCCGAGGTCTGGCTGGCCTCCTGTGCCAGAGAGACCACTAGCTGAGTGTCGTCAGCGTATGAAATGATCTTAATTCCATACTGACGAACAACTTCAGCCAGTGGCCTCATATATATGTTGAAGAGCGCAGGGCTCAGTGAAGAGCCCTGCGGGACTCCGCATTTTAGAGGTCTGCTGGTAGAGGAGGATGTTCCGTCGAATACCCGAAAGGATCTGTCCTGTAAAAAGGATTCAAACCAGGACAAAGCTTTGTCTTTTATACCAATGTTTGCCATGCGGTCCAGCAGTATGTCATGGCTGACCGTGTCGAAGGCCGCGCTTAGGTCAAGGAGGATCACTGCCACTGATCCTCCCTGATCCAGGGTGGTTCTGGATTCCTCGGTGACCATGAGGAGCGCGGTTTCGGTACCATGTCGTGGTCTGAAGCCCGTTTGGGTAGGGTCAAGGAGCTGGTGGTTTTCAAGAAATTTGATCAGCTGGCTATTAATATGTCTCTCTAGGATTTTGCTAATCCAGGGAAGGAGAGAGATTGGCCGGTAGTTGCTGAGGTTCGAAGGGTCCAGTTTGGGCTTTTTTAATAGTGCACGCACCATGGCTTGTTTCCATTGTAACGGGACTATGCCGGTAGAGATGGAAGCGTTGAGGAGGTCCATTATGACAGGCAGGGTGATAGCCGAGGCTGACATAATGATGTCTGGCGGGGCTGGGTCCCCCGGAGACCCGGATTTGACTTTTTTTGCCAAGGACTCAAGAGTCGAGATATTAAGAAGGGCAAAGTGGTCAAGAGTGGGGGAGGAGTTCAAGTCGGAATTGCTTGAAGTAGAGGGGGTATTGGGTGGGACAGGGAATGATTCAAAGATGGTGGTGATTTTTTGCAGGAAGAAGTCTGCCATGGTGTTGCAGTGATCTGCAGTCTTGGTCTCATCTAAACTGGGTGGTAATTTGGTGAGGCTTTTCACAATACGGAAAATTTCCCTGGGTTTAGATTTCGCCAAGATTATTTCATTGGCAAAGTAGGCTGTTTTGCTGGCCTTGGTTATCCGACTGTATTCTGGATCAGTAATTTATCGTATTATATTCAAGGTACCTTACTGTCTAATACCGAGTTCCAGGTGGTGACCGACCTGCTCCATAGTTCATACTCTGCTTCTTTTTGAGTTGTCGCCTTACTTATTGCTTTATCTGTTAATATATCCATAATGGCAGCTTTAGCAATTGTCACATGTCTTTGTTCAAGATCCACTTTCCGTTCTCCATGTATAGCTCTTATTAGTTCCTCTTCTGCTGCCCCCACGTCTTCTTGCAGTGCCTCCATTAGTTGTTTGGCCTCTTTGTTGGAAGTTAAAGAGTACCTCAGTGTTTCCCCTCTAACCTCTGCTTTCAAAGCATCCCATATCACCTCAATCGATGTGCTCCCCAGGTTATCCTCCACAAATCTTGGAATCCATTTACTCATATGTCTACAATAACCCTCATTTGACAACATTGATCTCTCAAAAGTCTAGGTTCTTACATTTGGGTTAACCACTTCTATTCCTAGGTTAAGGATTAAAGGAATGTGATCTGATAAAACCTGTGGTAGCTTTTCTATTCTGCATTGCGAGCTCAGAATGTTCTAGAAAAACATATAGTCTAATCTGGCATGTGTCCTATGTGGGTGGGAATAAAAGTATACCCTGGTCGCTTGGTCTCCTCATATGTCAACTGTCGATCAAACCATGGGTCTGGCACATATTCATTAAGAGTTGAAACACTTTTGGTTTCCTCCCCTGATATCTATATCCTGCCTCTATCGGCCAATCGTTAGGTATATTAATGTTACAATCCCCACATAGGATCAACGGAAGAGGACAATGCACAAGTTCATCAAAAATGTCATCAATTACATTAGGATCATCACTGATATTCCCAAATACCATGCATAGTGTCAATTTATGACCCGAGCCATATTGGCATTCCGTGATCTCCCACTGCCCAAATTTGTCAGATCATGTCCATAAAAGTTGCATACCACCACCTTTAGCAAATATACAAACAACCCAAACCTTGGCCCCCTGTGTTGATGCACATATCAGTGTATACCCTAATGTTTTAGGCACATGTAGTTTTATCCTTCAATATGAATCTCCTGAAGGCATATGATATTTGCCCCAAATGATTGCAACCCAGCCGCTACATAACATGTGTATTTGTAAAAGGCACGTGCACCCCAGCAACAGGGCATCTTGGGGCAGAAATAACAGATGTATATTGTTACTCAACTCAATGATACTCATTTTATCGACCTCAAATGGATGAAAAGTTGAGTGGACCCTTCGGGATTTGAACCTGGGACCGTGAGGTCAAACACAGGCCCCTGCAGTGGATGCATTAGTCCACTGAGCCACCAGACCCGGCTACCCTCTGCCTTTTTTTAATATCATTAAGGCCACATATGTTAACAGTTAACATTCTCAATTTACCCATGACAGTTTATATAATTTCCCTGTTTCTGATATCGCATCTTTATCAAACAGACCCGCCATGCCAATCTTTCCTTCTCTTTATTTACCGGGACTATAGTAGTTGTTGTATCATAAAACTCAATTGCACCGCTTTCTTTCATGCCCTGTCTAAGGATACCCCCACACCCTCTCCTCAACCCCTCCCACCACTGCATCTTAGGCTACCAGCCTCAACCCTGAGCCTGCTTGATGGGGTCTGAACCACTTCCCCCTCCACCTCCTCTCCCCCGCCAGCGCTCCCCAATACTCAAATACGGGTGTCAACCTCAAGAAAAAATAAAGACGATGAAAAAAGTTCCCCTACTCAGAGGAGTCAAAAATTCAAGCCATTGTTATTCTCACATGTATTCTCACATGTGTACCCCACTTACTATTTTCTACATCCAACCTCCCCAACCGCCCCGCTAAGATGTCATTCAATAGCTTCTGAGCTTCGATTTCCGAAGTAAAGCTATAGTGCTGTCCACGAAAGACAACTTTCAGCCTGGCCGGGTTCTGCAAGAATACTTGTGCACTTGCTTTCTGAAAAGGAGTTATGAGCTGTCTGATCAACATGCTATGTTATGTTAAATTATTTTTTGCAAGGCGCACAGCTACCCAAAAAGGGTTTCCAAGTGCCAGCCTGAAGATTAAAAAAGAAGTTGATGGTATTATTGGTTGAACAGACATGTTTGTTTCGTGACGGAGGGATGCTGGAAGAGTGTTCCACAGAGTAGGGCAGAGAAAAGCAAACGAGCGGCCACCCATCCGTGAAAGTCTAATCCTAGGAATCAAAAATGATTCCTGGGTTGTGGAAGGTAACAAGCGTGAAGGTTGGTAGGGGTGGGCTAAAATTTGCAGATATTGGGGAGCAGTGCCAGATTTGATCTTAAAAGGAAGGCTCAAGGCTTTGAACTTAACTCGGCTTTCCACTTTCAGCCAGTGAAGATCGCATAGATAGGTAGAGATGGAAGTAGCCTTGGGAATTCAACATAGTAATCTAGCCACAGCAATTATTTTTAGCCATTTCAATACAGTAATACAGGTAGCCGCAGCCTTTACCGCTTGCTGTCTCATAGACAGCTGATTGTCAATAATGAAACCCAAATTACAGACTTATTGGGTGTGTAGAGGTGGGGCTCCCATTTGGGTAGGCCAATGCTGGGGACCCCATAGATCTTTATTTTTCCCCAGAATGAGAACCTCAGTCTTATCGCCATTAGGTTTGGGCATATTAAATTGCATCCATGCTGCAATTTGTCTTAGGCCGTCATGAAGAACTGATGGACCAGATGCCTTCTCAGTAGAAAGCGAGAAGATAATCTGGGTGTCGTCCGCAAATGAAAAAAGGGACAACCCGGCCTCCTCAGCGATGGTCGCCAGTGGTTTAACATGGATATTAAATAGCAGCGGGCTAAGAATAGAGCCCTGAGGGACCCTATAGGGGGAAAGGTAAGGTTTGGAGTTGGCAGCAGTAGAAAAAACTTTGAAATGTGCGATTGGTAAGAAAGGATGACAACCAGTCCAGTGCTGTACCAGAAATACCGGTGGATTGGAGGGATTTTAATAACATAGTGTGAGACACCGTGTCAAAAGCAGCTCTTAAGTTGAGTAATATGAGGGCTGCTGTAATCCCCATATCCAAGTGATGTCTCAGTATTTCTGTAACACCAAGTAGGGTTGTCTCTGTTGAGAAGCCGTTTCTAAATCCAGACTGGGAGCCATGTAGGAAATGAGAGGATTCGACAAACAGTGAAAGTTGAGAATTAATATGCTTTTTCAAGATTTTGGAATATATCGGATGTAGGGTGATAGGTCTAAAGTTGGAAGGTTGGGCAGGGCCAGCACTGGACTTTTTCAGAAGCGGAAGAATCATGGTGTGCTTCCATTAAGGTAGAACAATTGTGTGGAGGAGCTAAGAAGGGTCATTATTAGCTTAAGGAAGATGTGTCAAGTTGTTGTAACACCGTGGAAGGTAGAAGGTCCCGAGGGTAGCCTGATTTATTACTGCCTAAGATTTTTGTGAATCAATGAATATCTTGTAGTGACCAGAAAAGCAGTTTGTTGGTCGATTCTGTCATATCAATGGATTCAGGACTGTATTTTTGCTGCAGAGGCATGACTGTCTGAGGACTACTATATGCTTTACTTTGTTCACAAAGAAATTAGCGAGGTCATCGCACTGTGATCTGTCTACGGTTGGAGGCGTGGGTTGAGTGTCTGAGCCTGATAGTTTTTTAAGCATTGTGAACAAGATTCGCAAGCATTTCGGTGCATTGGAATTGGTAGATGCGACATAACTTGCACAAGCAGATTTGCAAAGAGCTTGATATTCTTTTAAGGCCTTTTTATATTTTAGTTTGGAGTCAGTTGCATAATTTCTCCACCAATGTCTTTCTAAAGTTTTGCATTTTGTTTTTTCTGATTTTAGTTGTTCCGTAAACCAAGGGACAAGGAAACAGTGGTTGTATTTCTTTTTCATTGAAATAGGAAGACAATTGTCAATTGCTTTAAAAATCCAATTATGGATTGTGTCTGAGGAGGAGGTTGTAGAAGTAGAGGGGGCACTGTCGGAAAGGAGCTTTTTGAAAGATGTTATATCCAATTTGCTCCAATACCTCGATTTCTGCTGTGCACCAGGAGTGGCAGAGGTCAGATAGGCTGGAACAGTACAATATAATTTGACTGCATAGTGATCTGACCAGCATGAAGGGAGATATGGTAGGCATTGAATATCGGATAGGTTGAAAAATATAGGATCCAATAGATGGCCTGCCATATGAGTAGGACCGTATTGTAAAGACGCAGATTTATTGCTGCAAGGTCGGCAATGAGAGTGCTACTGATGGAGCATGTAGGGTTGTCCAAATAAATGTTAGGTTCACCCAAGATCGTAAAGTTTGCCGCCTTAAAAAGATGTGGGGAAATTAGCTCCGGAAATGAACCAGCCCAAGAGGCTGACGGGCCAGAGGGGCAGTAGACAAGAAAACCATATAAGGTAAAGTGAGGGATCAACACGAGTTTAAAAAGGCATGCCTCACATCCCTTAAGAGGGAGTACTTCTAATTTACCTGAATGTGATTTAAAAAAAATTATGGCAATGCCACCTCCTATCTTAAGTTCTCTATCTATTCAAACTACAAAGTAGTTGGAAGGTATAGCGGAAGTCACATTCGGGCCCAAGCTTGTATTCAGCCATGTTTCAGTTAGGAAGATGGCATCAGGCTGTTCACTACTTAATAGGTCGAAGACGTCTATTTCATGTTTGGGGAGGGAACAATAATTAATTTTCCAGAAGGTAAAAGCCGTATTAGTGGACTTGCAGCATAGTGAGGGACAGTTGTCCGGTGGAGGAGAAATAATCGCAGTGAGTGAGGTACTCAACTCTCTTGAAGGTGATTTGTCAAATTGAAAGCTGCAGCAAGTGCATTTAGTAGCCTCATCCAGTGGATCAAGACACTCGCACTCAGACTGGGGCATGCTGCGATAGGTCAGCAGCTGTGCGGAGAAATATCCTATTTGGACAGGGCGTTTTAAAGATTTTTGGCCAGGGAATGGCCCCGGGTCCCGTTCGGGCGCCGATGGGCTCGCCTTCAGTGTGCCCGTTGCGCGTTCGGCAAGCCATCCAGTTTTTATTGCGGGAGGTAGGGGCGGCTAGAACACCAACTTCCTTGCGACGGGAAGTAGCCTAATCCCTCCACATCAATCGGTATAAACTTGCGGTGGACCGGGGACCGGTTGTGTATAAGGTAAGTGCAATTTGAAAATTATTTAAAAGAGCTATTCGGCGAGCACACAGTAAAAGCACACAGTGAAAAGCCAAGTTCAGGCTGTCAAGAGCAGTGAGTGTTCAGCTTCCTTCCGCGCATTCGCTGCGCGTTCTGCAAGCCATCTGGTTTGTATGACGGGAAGTAGGGGCCGCTAGAACGCCAACTTCCTCAAGACCGGAAGTAGCCTAATCCCTCCACATCAATCGGTATAAACCCGCGGTGGACTGGGGACCGGCTGTGTATAAGGTAAGTGTGATTTAAAAATGAATTAACCCCTTCGTTGCTCACCACGGCCCCCGGCCGTCATGCATCATGGTGGGTGTGTGCGCACGACGGCCGGGGGCCGTCCGACTCCCACCCACGTGTTAATTCTCCCACACAGCAGGAGAATCAACACTGCGTGCAAGGGGATAAAAGAGCTGTTTGGCGAGCACACAGTTAAAGCACACAGTGAAAAGCCAAATCGAAGCAAGTTTAGCGCAACAGTAATTAGGCAAATTTCTACCCAAGTTTAGGTTGTCAGGAGCAGCGAATGTTTAGCTTCCTCACACTCGTCCGCTGCATGTGCTGCAAGCTATCCGGTTTTTATCACGGGAGGTAGGGGCCGCAAGAACGCCAACCACCTTGCGACTGGAAGTAACCTAATCCCTCCACATCAATCCGGATAAACCTGCGGTGGACTGGGGACCGGCTGTGTATAAGGTAAGTGCGATTTGATAATAAATTAACTCCTTCCATGCTCATGACGAGCTCAGCTCGTCATGCAGTACACTGGTCGTGTGCTTATGACGAGCTGAGCTTGTCATGAACAATGGGATTTCAAGGAGCTCAGCACCCGAGGAAAATCTCCCTAACAGCCAAGGTGTTAAAAGAGCTATTCGGCACGCACACAGTAAAAGCACACAGTGAAAAGCCAAATCAAGGCAACTTTAGCGCAAAGTAATTAGGCAAATTTTTACCCAAGTTCATGCTGTCAGGAGCAGCAAGTGTGCAGCTTCCTCGCGCGCGTCTTCTCTCTACTGTAGCCTGTGCAACATCTGGCTTGGCAAAAAAGGAGAAATTCTCAAAATCCCTCTCGGCATTGGGTATACCCAGATTGTACACAGCCTGGCATAATAAAACATTCCCAAAGTAGATCAGTATAGCACGGGGTATTGTCCGGTCATTAGGTTGGTGCTTTGCTAGTGTTAGAGGGAGCTGGTGCACAAGTTGGACTTCCTCGTCCAAGTCTCGGTGAGCGAGTTCATGTAGGGCACTTTTCAGCATGGTGATTGTAAATGTTCTTATATCGTTGCCTTCACAGATTTCGGGTATCCCTAGCAATCTCAGAATATTGCGCCATTGACGATTCTCTTACGCCTCCCATTTCCACATCACATCTCTCAAAGCACTCTCCTGTGAGGTGGCCTGGATCTTTAGAGTATCTACTGTGTTCTCTAGTGCCTCAGTGCGCATCTCCATCATATTCAGCCTTTCTGCAATCTCTTCCCGATCTTACAAACTGATCCTTGTAATTTCTTCGAGGCCAGTTGTGCCAGATGGGTATCTGATTTTACCTGGTCTAAGAAATGCTCGCAGATACTGCAAACTCAGGGGCAAAGAGGGCTCAGGTGATTTCACATCATTAGCATCTTTAACTTGTGAACACTCACCCCATCAGGATTTTCCCTTGGAGGTCTCCCCTTTTCATTTGTTCTATCAGGGGTTAATAGTTGGGTAGCTGAATAGTCCCAACCCAGCTCTTCCTCCTCCTCTCTATCTTTAAGACCTCTTTACGGATTCTTTTTCCTGATGATCGTTTGTTTCTTTTTGAGGCCCCCTTTCCCTTTGCATGCTACTGTCGCTACTTGAAGAGTCATCTCCTCAACCTTCACTACTAGCTGAAATGCTAGTATCAGATACCCCCGTTTCTACAGTTAAAGAAAAAAAAACATTTCCAGATAATCAGGGGTCTGTTGTAGGGATACCCACTGTAGCAATATCTTGCCTGGTTTCATTAGCCATACCTTATGTATCCAAGTCTATCTCAGTCTCTACTTTATTGATTTAGACATTTAGGGAGTGGTTATCATTCCTCACGAGTTCTCTCTCTTTACCAACCTCAGAGTTGGTTTCTAATACTACCAGGACAGTTCTATTGCCAGTAGACCCCAATGGTGTCCCACCTTGAGCCTCCTATCCCTCACCTTGCATTCCGGGTATCAAGCACTGTGTTGTATTACATGTTGGGCCCCCAACATAGTGCGTGTCTTCACTGGAAATGTTATTGTCTTGCATTTTCTGTTGCCCTTGTACCCCTTTCCCATTTTCACTCACACCTCGGGGTAAAAACATACTTGAATTGGGAGGTTGTAGCTTCACCTGCTCCCCAGTAAATGGAAAAACAATGGGAAATTAACTTTCCATTTCCCTCTGTCTTTTCCTTTTCCTTTTTCCCACATTTTTCCCTTAACAGCTCGATTGTCTGCTTTTCTTTTTTTGTTTGCTTTTTTGATTGTCCCTCTCTTGGCCTCAGATTATTCCCCGCATTGCTGTATCAGGATAGAAGCTGACCGCGTCTTTCCTTATTCACGTGTAGCTGTTGCCATTCCTTCCGTGGTTTGTGATCCCAGAGTGTCCTGGTAACCCAGCAACCAAAGACGTCCACAGCTGTCGATGTGGCTGAACTAAGAAACCGCCGCTGTCAACAACAGCTGTGCAATCGATTCCCAGTTCTCGCCACAGTATCCTTAGCTTTTCCTGCGCAAGCCCACACTACAACGTCAGCCTTGCAGTCCTCCTGATGTGAGCCTGCAGTGATTCCCAATCTGTTGAGGCCCCAGGTGCATCATCTGCCTTCCACGGAACACTGGTGGGGCAATAGAGAGGAGAGAGGTAAGCGGTGGCCTCACTCAGGCGCCATCTTTTCTGGGTTTGCCCCAAACTTGCCAGGCATGTGGTAAGAGTGGGAAGAAGTGTAAGGCTCCTCTCTAACCTTTTCTCGTTGTTGGCACCCCTTTTCAGGGAGTGGGATGGATATTGTGGGGCCCCTGGACCCTAAGACAGCGATGGGCAACAGGTACATCCTTGTCTTGGTGAAGAATGCCAAACGGTACCCGGAGGCTATCCTTCTCAGGACAATGACGACACCATGTTGTGGGCGGGCATGAATGGGGATCTTTTTGGTTCCCCAGAGAGGTGCTATCCGACCCGGGTACCAATTTTATATTAAAGCATATAACCTGCAAGTTCACCACTCTATACCTCCCCTATGGTAGTGGGTTGGTGGATAAGTTTAACCAAACCCTAAAAGGCATGATCAAGGGTCTAATGGAACCCATGAGTCATCTTACCATGCCTTCTCTTTGCTTACATGAAGGTACCACAGACATCCTTAGGGTTCAGTACCTTTGAGCTACTGTATAGGCTTCCTGTGAGAGTACCTCTCAGTTTGGTGAAGGAAGGCTGGGAGTCAGCTTTTAGGAAAACTCCCCAGCATGTATTTGGCTACATGCTTGCCTACAGAAACCAAACTTTGTGCTTCAGGAAACTCACTCAGGCGAAACTAGAAGCCATCCAGGAGAAAATTAAATGAAATACCAGCATTTGTAGAGCGCACAGCTACCTCTCGAGAGTTGTCCCGGTGCTGGGGGCCGTCGGGAAGATTAAGCGAGCTATTGCCCAGAGTCACATGGTGCTGGGCTAACCTGCCACTAGTGCAAAGGATCAAACTGTGAACCCCGTGGTCCAGAGTCAGGCACCTTGGCCGCTGCGCCACATCTCTTCCACAAGAATGCCACTCTGGTAGATTTTCAACTTGGCCAGAAAGTGTGTTTCATGGACCCAGTAGAGCCTTGCGCGCTTCAGTACAAGTGGACTAGGCCTTTTGATGTGGTTGAGCGCAAAAGTGATATCATCTATGTGGTGAATTTGCAGACTCCAAGAAACACTTTGAAGGTCCTACATGTGAACCACCTCAAACCTCACTTTGTGAGGTCAGAAATGAGCATGCTCTTGGTGACAGATAATGTGGTGGAAGAAGTGAGTGAACCTCTTCCTGAACTCCTGTCTACCAAGGAGCACGATGGGTCGGTGGAAGGTGTGAACCTCTCCCCTACATTGACCCCAGAGGAGCACAGTGAATGTCTCCAGTTGTTGGGGCAGTTTACCACTCTGTTCTGTCTGACCCCAGTTGTCACCGATTGGTGTACCCATGATGTTGACACTTGGGACATTCCTCCTGTGAAGCACAACATTTACAGGTTGACTAACAGGGTCACAACCAGTATCAATGAAGATGTTTCTAAGATGCTGGTGTTAGGGGTGATAGAGCCCTCCAGCAGCCATAGGCCAGCCCATTGGTCTGGGTCCCAAAGGCTGCTACACCCAGCGCCACTCCTGAACCTCGGTTCTGTGTGGACTACCGTGGGCTCAATGCCATTATCAGGACTGACTCGCACGCCATCCCCCGAGGTGATGAGCTCAACAATCGATTGAGAGCTGCTGGGTTCCTCATCACATTTTATCTAACGTCTGAGTACTGACAGATTGCCTTAACTGATGGGACCAAGGAGTAGGTCTGCATTCTCAAGAACAGAAGGGCACTATCAGTTCCGGGATGCCCTTTGGGTTGAAGAATGCCCCTGCCACCTTTCAGAGGTTGGTCAACCAGGTGTTACCTGGAGGATTTGAGTGCCACCTACATGGATGGCATCACAGTGTTCAGTTCCATCTGGGAAAATCACTTGCGCCATCTCTGTGAACTGTTGAGGGCTCTGCAGAAGGGAGGCCTCACGATCAAGGCCAGAGAGTGTGGATCTGGCAGGGGTCTGTGGTGTAATTGGGGCACTAGGTAGGAAGTGGTCATGTGGAGCCCCTACAGCCTAAGATCAACACCAATTTGGCTTGGAAGCCCCCCAAGACCCAGACAGAGATAAGAGCCTCTTTAGGTCTCACTGGTTACTCTAGGAGATTTGTCTAGGGCAATGCACCATTGTTGCCCCTTGACTGAGTTGACTCCCAGAAAGCATGCCAGGTAGGTGATCTGGACTGATGCCTCAACTTTTGATGCCCTGAAGGTCGCCATATGCACAGCGCCTGTGTTAAAGGTACCCGACTTCTCCATGTAATTTGTAGTGCAGACTGACACTTCAGAGCAAAGTGTGGGAGCGGTGCTCTCACAACTGAACGAAGAGGGCCTAGACCAGCCTGTAGTATTCCTTTGCAGGAGACTACTCCCTAAGGAACAGAGATGGTGTGCCATAGAGCAAGAAGCCTTTGCTGAGGTCTGGGCACTGAATAAGCTAAGACCCTACCTGTTTAGGACTCACTTTCGAGTTCAGACAGACCATAGGCCCCTTCAGATCGGTAATGCAGATGAGGGGTGAGACCCCAAAACTGTTGAGGTGGTCCATCTCCCTAAAGGGAATGGACTTTACAGTGGAACACCGTCCTGGTGCAGAACACACCAATGCTGATGGTCTGTCTGGGTTTTTCCACCTTAGTGAAGAGAACTCCCAGGTGGTTGGGTAGTTCTTCCTACTTTCAGGTGTAGGGGACATGCGTTAGACTGGGCATATGTTGGTGTGTGTCTCCTGTCTTTTTGCTTCAAGACCTCTTTTCTTATGGTATATTGGACTTCATTTAGCTGGTTTAGTGACTCTCTGCACTTCCGCACTGCTGTTCAGTGTGAGAGTGCAAGTACTCCTACTGTAAATTGTGTATATGGATTGGTGTTGCCATGTTTGGCTTATTGGATTTACTACTAAGTTCTTAGTAATGTGCACATGTGTGCCCAGGGCCTGTGAATCAAATGCTGATAATGGACCTGCAGCACTGATTGGGCCACCCACACATGTAGTCTTTCAAAGGGTTCTCAGACCTTGCACTGTAGTGTCTACGCACATAGTTTATAAGTGCCATGTCAACCTGGCAAGTGTACCCACTTGCCAATCCCCAACATTCCCTTTTCTTACACCTGCATGTAAGACACCCTTCCAGGTGGGCCGAAGGTACCACCATTGGCAGGGTGCAGTGTATGTGAAAGATAGAACTTGTACTGATGTGTGTGACATGTCCTGATAGTGAAATACTGTGCATTTCGTTTTTCACTATTGAAAGGCCCAAAAGCGTAACATGGAAGTTGCCTTGTAATATCTTACAGGACTATCTTTCCATTGGGACAAGATAGAAAAATAGAGCTTAGAATGCCTGAACTCCGAATTTAAAATTACATCTTTTAATAAAGATAATTTTCATATTATGTTTTTGAAAATACCACTTTTAAAAAGTGGGCATTTTCCTTCCTAACCATTCTGTGTGCCTCTGCTGATTTGTTTATTTACTATCTGGTTTTAGAATGACAGGGGCCAGGGATGTGCATTCTCTGTAGACAGCCACAAAGGGGGTTAAGGTGTTTCCTGCCTTTCCTGGATGACTCAGTTGAGCTGAATCGGCCTGGACTGCATTTAGAGTGGTGGGAGGAGAATTCTTTGCGGTGTTCTTTGCTGTGTTGGCCTGCAGTGTCTGCTTCTGTCTTGGGCAGAGAATGGACTGGACTGAACTTTCTGCAACTTCTTTGAGTTTCTACAAGGGCTTGAGGTAGAGCTTGCCCCCTATTCAAGAAGGCTCAGGATAGCAAAGACTTCGAGTTCGTCTGCTACCAGCACTGGGAACTGTGCCTTCTGTGCTGCAACAGAAGAAAAAGCATCCCAATGCAGTAAATGACACTGCTGTTCGCTCTGTGTCCTAAGGGCTCCATAGAGGGTACTGCTGCACTTCGCATCGCAACCCTGGTCTCATCGATGTTAACGCCCGACACTGCCGCCGAGCCACTGTGTGGACCATGAATTGTGGGCAACACACTTCACACCGCCTTGCTTCACATCACTTCCCTGGTATCACCGATGATACTGCTCCACGCTGACATCGGTGCCACTGCTTGCACCATGGTTTGAGGGCACCACTCATAAGTTACATGATTCACTGCCCCATCCCACACAGCAGCCTTGGCCTACCAATGCCAGTGCCATCGACTTTGGTTCATCAGCCAATGACAGCGCTTCTGCAATGATGATGCCGCTGCTTTCAACGTGACCTCCTAGTACCGAAATGAGCACCCCCCCACTTCGTACTGCAGCCCTGGTCTCACCGATGCCACTGGACGCCGCCACCAAGCCGCTGCCTGTCCCTCAACCTGAGCGCACCACACGCAGCACTTCACACTGCAGCCCTGATGCCGGCCAATGCCAGTGCTCCTGACTTCAACTGCACGAGATTGATCTACAGAATGTGTGACTTCAAGGGCCCAACAACTCCTGCATCGACCTCCGGATCAAACACCTGCCAATGCTGTGATAGCCCCAGATGGGGCTATTGACGTCAAGGAACTGTATTTTAAGTCTATTTTGGATGTTAATATTTCTATGAACTCTATGGCATATTTTTTTTTTTATAGTTTTGGTCTTGTTTGCATAGATAAAAAATTGGATATTTGTCTAAAACTGGTGTGGTGTCCTTTTGTAGTGTTTTCTCTCTTTTACTGCTAGTTATATACAAATGCTTTCCACACTGCCTGACTGCTCATGCCAATCTACCCTTGAGCATGGGTTATTTTAGAAGTGTATCCCCTTTATCCTGACTAGGAAGAAGGTTCTCTACTTGGACAGGGTAACAACCTGCCAACTAGAGACCCCCATTTCTAACAGTGAGTAACGATTTACAACAACATTCACTACAAAGGCAGGTAAGTGTGGTCATTCTTGTATTCACATAGAGCTGTTAGTGTATATGTTGTAGTGCCTTCTTACTTATTTCTCCTCCTACATTCTTAAGATTGACATTCCACCACTATGAAGATCGTGGGGATTGCCAGTTGACTCCTATGTTGTTCACCTCTATTCTCACACCCCATTCACCCAAGGGTCCCCCTGTTGCCTTGATATACAAAGCATAGGGAGTTATTATCATGGGGAGCACATAATATAAACATCCAATAGCAGAGCTACTCTTGAGTTCTGTTTGACATCGAGCTCTGATTCTCAAGATCATAACTAAAGCTCTCCTTAGTGTACTCATGGGTTGTTTGTGTGTGCTGAGCACAAAACATGTCACATAAATGCTCCAGAAACTTATTCTAGCACAAATCAGGATAGGTGTGTACCATTGCATCATAATGCATTGGAACCTAGAGTCTCAACAAACGTACTCGTTCAATACAAGTACCCTGCATGTTTTCTTGTGCGGCTATATTTTCTGAAACACTTCAGGGAAGATCCCTGCAGTTTATACTGCAGAACAATATTATCTAACTGGGAACTATTTTATATATGCCTTGCCAACATGAGATGACTGGACTTTAAGTCACTCCTCCCACAGAATAAAGCAACACTTATCATCTCAGTTTCTTTTAGACAATTAATTTCCATCTCATGTTTGAACCTGGTCGCAATCACTGACTCCAACCTCCCTTTTTGTGGATTATTTCAGGTTCCATCCATATAAGTACTCAATGAGATCAAACGTTATGTTATGTTATGTTATCTCGTCTTCTATAGCGCACAGCTGCCCCAGCAAAGGGGCGTCCCGGCGCTTTGACTGGCAAAACGAATACTTATACAAAACAGAAGAAAAACCAGAAAAAAGTAGCAACGGGGCAGTATATTAGGGTCCAGGGGGAAAAGATAGGTTTTAATAGCCCTCCTGAATGTAAGCAGATCAGCTAGGGCGCGAATGTGAGCTGGTAATGAGTTCCAAAGCCTAGCCGCTAGATAGCGGAAGGAACGCCCTCCCGCTCTGCAGCGTTTGAACCGTGGAACTGTAGCCAGATTTTGACCCAATGACCTCAAAGAACGAGAGGGGACATAGGGGGTGAGAAGATGCTCTAGGATCTGGGGAGAGGACAGTTTAAGAATCTTGAAGGAAAGACAAGAGCCGAGCGAGCTCGCATAATCAAGCCGGGAGAGTATGGTGGCCTGGATTATCAACTGTCTAGTAGGGGCGTCAAAGAATTTCAGGATTGGCCTGAGCCGACGCAAAATACCAAAACAAGTAGCAGCCACTTTTTTAGTGTGCCCGCAGAAACTGAGGGCGGGGTCTAACCAGACACCCAAGTTTTTAACCTCGGGTACCGGGATGGGAGCTGAACCCAGCTCTGGAGGCCACCACTGAGCGCCCCAGAGGTTGCTATGCTTACCAACAATAAGGACCTCCGTTTTCTGGGCATTGAGCTGTAAGCAGTTAGTAGTCATCCAGCCAGCCACTACTGTCAAACCCTCCCTGAACCTAGGGGCCTCAGAGTCGGAGTCCCCACTGAGTGTAACCGTCAGCATAAGAAACCATAGTCAGGCCCCTCTGCTTGGCGACCGCAGCCAGCAGCTGCACATACAGATTGAACAACGTGGGGCTAAGTGCCTACCCCTGAGGCACCCCCTGCTCGATTAAATAGGGTTTAGACTCAAATAGAGGTGTAGCGACCCGAAATGAGCGACCTGCTAAAAATGACCGAAGCCATTCAAGTGCTAGATCAGAGACACCTGCTTCTTCCAGACGCTGCCGTAGTATCGCGTGTGAGACCGTGTCAAACGCGGCACTGAGGTCGAGTAACACCAGCGCCGCAGTTTGACCAGAGTCGACCACGGAGCGCAGATGTTCCGTCATAGCAAGGAGAGCAGTCTCTGTGCTATGACCTGCCCGAAATCCATTCTGGGAGAAATCCAGGATATTGGCAGTCTGAAGGTGTTTAGTCAGGATTCCATTGGTATGAGCCTCCGCAACCTTCGCGGCCCATGGGAGAAGAGAAATCGGACGATAATTCTCCAGTTTGAGAGGGTCCAACACGGGTTTCTTCAAGATAGGAGTGACATAGACTTGTTTCCACTTAGTTGGTACTGTCCCTGAAGAGAACGAAAGATTGATGAGTTGGCGCACGGGGGAAGACATAGTGCAGCCGACTCTCTGAACTGCGCGGGTCTAAGCGGGTCGGCAGGAGACCCGGATTTTACTTTGGCCGCCAGCCTATCAAACTCTACCTCTGAAATTCCAGGAAATGTGGATAGAACCACATTAGTAGTAGAATTAGGCCTTTGGTCCTCACTCTGGGGGATGGTACTAGGGAAGGAGCGATAGATAGTATGCACCTTTTCCAGAAAAAAGGTAGCGAGCTCTTCACAGTGGGACACTGAGCATATCTCAGCTGCTGGGGCTCTTTTAGCAGTCAGGTCTTTGAGAATTTTAAAGATCAGCTTCGTAGGATTAGGACTGCATTTGAACTCTTGGGAATAGTAGGCCGCACGAGCCCTACATATGGCTCTATGGTAAATTTTGGTTTTAGCTAGGTACTGCGTTTTTTTCTCAGCATCATAGGTTTTACGCCAGTCTCTTTCCGCTTCTTTGCATGATTTTTTCAGGAGCAATAAGGTGCTATCATACCATGGACTTGGTTCTAAAGAGCGACATTTACTCCACGTAGCAGGGATCAAGGAGTCAAGTGCCCGAGAGACCCATTCACAAAGGAGATCGTAGCCAGACTCAGCGTCGTTAAAAGGGCCAGGCGGGTGTTCGCTGAGCACCCGATGAAAATCCTCAAGCTTTAATTTCTTCCATGGGCGTTTAAGAACGACTCTGTCTATGATTTTAAAAGGAGGTTTTCTGATCGCGAGGTGCAATTCCACTAAAAAATGGTCTGACCAAGCTACCGGAGTCGGCGGCAAGGCATTTGCCACTGTCAAATTAGTAAAAATGAGGTCTAGGATGTGTCCACCCACATGCGTGGGGTGGGTAACCACCTGACTTAACTGCAGCGCCTCTAAATCTGCAAGTGTACTACTAATAGCTGGGGTATGACAAAGGTCAAAATGGAGGTTGAGATCACCAAGGACACTAAAGTTAGCCGATCCTATCGCAAGAGAGCTCACTGTGTCTGGAAGAGCCTTTCTAAAAGCGGTGTCGTTACCAGGGGGTCTATAAATCAGAAGCCCAAAGAAGGTAAAGTGATGATTAACCGTATGATTAGCTTGAATTAGAATAAACTGTTTTCAATTAACACCAAATAACAGGTGTGTGTCACAAAAAAGAACGAGGACCTGAACAACATTTCTTTGTAATTTTATTGTCAGATGTGTTTTGACTGCATAAAACTTTTTAAATTACGAAAATGGATGGATATTCTAAATTAGGTTCATTGCACTAGTAAGATTTTTTTCAATATGTCCTTTATGAATATTAACACGTATGTGGATAAAATATGAGAGCAACAATCAGCTGACACTTAGATCATCCTCCAAACATTTATCACCTCAATAGTAGATATAAATGTGCATAACGTTTTAAATATCAGCACATGTAGGCCTTTTAGACAGGTAGCCCACTAACTAGGTATCCAACATTTTACAAACTATTTAGTCCCCCTATCTTACTACCACCACATGACATCACACAAAACTGTTGCTCGAATATGAACATACCTTGAAAAACATAAGACAAGAGGCATTTGGCAAAACAGGAACAGCTGGTTTAAATAAACACTGCTGCCAGGAGTACAACTTACCGAAACAGGTCTGAAGACTGTCTCAAAGTACAATCTCTCAGAAAGATTTTTATATAATTGTGGGAGCCATAAAAGTACATCCGGCAATCCTTGTTTGGAAAAAGATTGTAATACCTGTGCTTGAAGTTATAAATAAAAGGTCTATGATAGCAAATGCAGGTGGGTCTCAACCTTGCATGGACACAACGTGGGCCTGTGGATAGTGCGCCCAGATGTCCGGCATGAGTGGCACATATTCCCTGTGTGTACTGTGTGTGTTGCATCCTGATCGGCTGTGCGTTTCTAACTTTAAGTGGCATCTCAGGTTTATGATGTTTTGGCAATGCGCGTACCCCTCTGACCATGTGTGCTTTATTGGTACCAGTTTTCCTGGACCATTGTGGGGTTGCTGCATTTATCTGTGGGATGGACCTGAGTTTCCTGTTCTCACATTTGTCTGCCTGCTACGTGCCAGCCCACCTGTACCCTGTCAATCAGTTACCGCAGGCCTGGATTGCAGAGCCAATCTGATCACATATTTTCAAGTCAGGGTAGATGGAGAGTTCATTATGGGCGAATTTGACAATAGAAATGCCATTTTGTTTGTGTATGCGAGTGTACCAAAATAAGAATTAGCTTTGTTTTTATCAATAGTAAAAAAACATGAGTACTGTATGAAGTGAAACAGTGAAAGGATGATGTGGAGAGGCAAAGGGGATGCTCTTAAGAACTTGTAGTAACGGAATGGGAATGGTGGTCAAGTTTCACTTGTGACATGATTCGTCTAAACTCAGCTATCGAAGGCATTCTATATTAGAACTCAATCAGACTGCAGATACTCTATATATGTAAAGAAAACACACAAAAAAGACATCATAGAACATTATAAGGTGCTATTTTAATGTAGAGCCATCTGTGTGCCTAATTATAGTCTGTACCACTCTCATTACTTATATGTGATTTTGCAATTTCAATGGGAACCATGGCCTATATACACTCAGTCCAGTCACATTACATGGTCTTTTATTAGTGCACAAACTATCGTTAACGTTAGTTAGTTGCACTTTTCTTACCACCGTGTACCGCAGAAAATTATCACCTTGTTAGCGACGTATTTATATGCCGTTGCTACATGGTGATAGCTTCACGATCGTCTGGGAAAACTGCCGCTAACCTTAGCATGATGGCGGTAGGAATTCCAGCGTTAGCGGGCAAAAACCACAGAAAGGCACATTAGCGTCCAAAAAAAGCCCGTTAGTCAGCCCAACAAAAGTTTTTTTTGCCTCTATTGGACAAAATAGCATATCAGTCGACCTCCAATAGAAAATAGGCAAAAAAACAATGGAATGCAGACTGGAGCAGCCAGGGCCAAGTGCAGCACACATCAACAACCCCCTCAAGCCACCCAACATCCAGGATGACCAGGATGAGAGCCTGGATGCCTCGCTGAACCTGCGCCTGGAGCCTGGATGCCTAGCTGGACCTGCGCCTGGAGCCTGGATGCCTCGCTGGACCTGCAGCTGGAGCCGGATGCCTCACTGGACCTGCATATGGAGCTTGGATGCCTTGCTGGACCTGCTTCTGGAGCCTGGAGTGGGATGCGGAGGAGCTGTGGAGTCGATAAGCCGTGGCGGTAGACATTGAGGCGCGGCGTTCGCCCATACCTATTGGTGAAGTCTGGCCGGTCGCATGGAGACACATTGCTGACCTTTGTGAGAAGACCGCCTTGAGCCCCTAAAATCTGTGAATGATAGAGCCCCTCCTGCGCACCAAAATAGGGAGGTCTACATAGCATACTATGAACCACCACTACACCGGGGTGCACGGAGGGGATTACCAATGGTGGGTGGCGCCTCTTTGCATCGCAAGCCGGATGATGTTGCGCTGGCCAGACGCTGTGGAGGGTGAGGCTCCTGAGCTGTGCCAAACTTGTGTGGCAGGAGTGCTGCAACTTCACACCTCAGGGGGCCCTGTTGCATCAACTGCATCAGGAGGTTCACCAGCAAAGTTGTCAGCGACTGCTGTACCCAGGCTTGTGAAAACCCACATGGCTGAGGCTCCTGCTGGTTGAGCTACAGATTTGGGGAGAGTGCAGCGGATTGCGCCATGGTGTCAATGTCCAGGTAAGAAGAAGGTAGGACGCGCAGCAGATGAGGCCCAGGGGTTAAGTCACCCAGGCCTAGCACCTGAAGATGACACAACTCAGCGCGACACATCAGCTATTGTGGAAAAGCATCGCCCCACTGCTTTCAAGCAGCGCAGGAAGAGAAAAAATCATCAAAGATGATATCTTCCTGATGTAATCGTGCTATGTTTCCTTTACGGGCAGGAGGGCTCTTCCACTCATGGAGCAGGGTTGGGGCGGAGTGGCATGCCCACTCAAGTGCGAAAGGACTGTTTGGTCCGCCCACTCAGGCCACCCAAAGCAGTCATGCGCACTGTCCTGTTCGCAATGCAAGCTGCATTACAGCCTGCATGGAGAACATGCCCACCCCTCCAGCCCCTGGCTGAACTCCTTGTCACGGCACCAATGACTAATCCCAACACCACATTGCAGCGTTGTGATTGGCTTTGGGGAGGGAGCTTGGCTGCCTACTTCTTGTTCCTGATAGCAGACTCAGGACAGCAGGACCTAGCCTCAAGGCAAGCTGTCGCTCATTTAAATATTTTTAACACCCGCTCACACACACACCCCTGCATCCATTCCCATCCAGTGTCCTCTCTGGTGATTCCCACCTCCCAGCTGTGCAGCACTTCTCAATGGAGGCTGCTGTGTGGCCATGCGCCGCGGGCTTACCACTGGTGTGCTTACAGGTCACATACCATAACATTGCATTCCATTACAATGCATGCTTCTACTAGGCATATTGCAACAGTAGGGAAGGTGTTGGATAGCAGAGATGTAAATATTACGATTCCCACTTCAGTGAGTGCAACCCTAAAACTAACTCCTGCATCCCAATGCAAACCCTGTACCCTAAATTTCACCTTTGAGCACCCAAAAAACACCCTAAAATTCATATTTGACCCAAATGCACACCCCAATGTTCATAATTGACACCGAAATACACCCCATATTTCAAATCGTACTCCATAATACATCCCAAATATCATCTCTGTTAGACCTGGCACCACCCATACCCGCCCCAAAACTTAAAAATATCCCAATTATAAACTCCCAATGCAATGTAATGCAATATGATGTAAAGGCACCTGCGTTGTTGGGGTTGCATTGTAAAGGCATTAGGATGCAATGCCTGCATTGTAATTGACGTCTACCATGCCAAAGGCAAGCCATAGGCAAGCCCGCCTGCTTCTGTCTGCTCGTGGAACGCACTCAGTAGCAAGCACCCTTCCTCTCAGTCACTCCACCACTACAACACCAGCCCCCTCCTAGCCAACAACACTGGATGCCACATCGCCTGCCAGGACCAACCACTGTTCCAAACCGGACATCACCATCACCATCACGGACGGCTACTAAATCCGCAAGGACCACCCCGATCATCCAGGAGGAGGCATTGCCATCACCTACATAAGCACACTCCGGCTGACCACACACTCATGACCCAACAGTGACCATGGAATACCTCAACTTCCAGATCCGGACCAACCCCAAGCCCATCCTCTGCGGCACCCACATCTGCAGCCCCCCCGGGCCATGGACTCCCATTCTTTGATACTATTGTTGACCTCATTGCACTCCAGGCTCTCTCATCCACCGACGACATTCTACTCAGTGAACTCCAGTTCCACCTGGACAGCCCCAGTGACCAGAACAACACCAGAAGCTCCCCAACATTTGACTCAAGCAGCTTGTCACCGTAGTAAGCCACATAGCTGGACACATGGCTGAGTAAGTCTCTTCCGCCAGCGGGAACTTCAACTATAGCCACACCACGGACTCTCCTGGACCGACCATCATTGTATACAACAGGTCTTCACCATGCCCACCGTACACCACCACCATCATCGCCCCCCCACCCCTCGCAGCTGGATCAAGGCCACCGAAGAACGTCTCATCAACTCCCTCAGCACCACCACTACACCAATGCTTACAGACCATGACACCGCAGTGCGCAACCGCCACCGATGGATCTACAACTGCGCTGACACCCTGGCAGCCCTCATGAACAGCACTATGTCAGTACCTTACGCCTGCCTGATGGCAGGCGTAAGGGTGACCCACTGCAACAGGGATAGGCTGGCCCAATGCATTGCTGGAGTTGTATCATGGTTGTGACACAACTGCAGCAATGCGTACCTTCAGTGCAGACCGATACATCAGGATTCCAGACGTATCTGTCATTGCTTGCGTCATGGAGGGCTGTCCAGTGAATACAGCACATCCATGGTGTCACAAGAAGGGTGTACTGAAAAGTGTTGCAAAGCTGCCTTGTCGCAGCGCTGCAACACTTTTCATGACTGAGGCCCAGGAATGCGCACTATCCTATTCGCACTATCCTATTGATGGTGCGCATTCCTGCCCTGTACTTTTGTTGCAGGGCAGAGCAGCAACATTGCTTGCAGCGCTGTCCAGTATCAAAACCTGCTGTAAAAAGGCCCCAAGTGTTATATCCATTTTTAAGACCAGCTATTTTCTGGTCTTCAAAAAACTGCCTCTAACTGCAGTTAGCAACAGTTTTTTTGGTCCTCCAAAGTTCAGAAATCCCCTTGTAAATATCGCAAAGTGGGGTTAGCGGCAATTTTTGCATGGGACCGCCTCCCTTGCATGTAATCATCGCTAACAGAAGTGGCGATCTTTAGAATGGACGTTTTTGCTGGAAAACTGTTGCTTACAGAGATTAGCGACAGCTTGTACATAAAGCTATAAAAATCTTGCTGCAAAACCATCGCAAAAGTGCAGCTAAGGCAACGTTAGCTTATTGTACATATGCCCCAAAGTCGCTGGTCTTGGCAGTTACTGTCATGTCCTGTACTTATGCGTATGAGCCCTCGAGTGGTCGTCAGCAGGCTCCTTAGAAGTATTATGTGATCTGGTGGTTGTAACTGGGTGTGGTAAATAAAGTCTGTGTCGCAGTGCATTCAGTTAATGGTTGCATCCTGAAGAAAAAAGACATGCACAATTAAAGCTCTGTGTGTGGCATGGTTTGTTACATGTTTCTGGGCTGGGGGGGGGATGCTGCAGTTACATCCCTTGCTTGGTTTTCCACTGGGAACTGGTGCATGGCAGCGAACACCAGTCAGCATCAGAAGTAAAAGAACGAGCAGGGTGTGGGATACAGGTCAATTGCCATCTGATGATGGATAGTCAAGGGAAGACAGTGTTCTTGGGCACAGGCTATGTTATGTTGTTCCCAAAATGACAATTGAAATATTGTGAAATATTAGGCTGCCTTGCACATTCAGCACAATTAGTGTGAAAGTGTTGGGAGACCAAGGGACCTCATGCAAATTTAGAGAGCAATCGAAATTCCTACAATACTTGCGCAAAGGCTCCTGCATGAGTGAATACATTTTGTGCTACAGGATGATGGGTGTGAAACTAGGAAACACCTGAAACTGTCCAGGGCCCGTTGTGGAGTTCCTCTAGGCTACTACGAGGGGGAATCACTGTTGTGACTGCAGTTTGGATGCCTACTATGAAAGAATGTGGTGCACGCTATCAGGTCACAGCAAAAGGGCTCTGCTGAGGTCTAGGATGTGCTCACTGTGGAAGCAGGTTAGACTTCCTTGGGGACCATGGCACTGACTGGTAACTCCTGTGGACCTCTCTTCCCATTGTCTGGGATCAGGAGAGTTTGTGTATGCCCATCTTTGCTGCCAGAAGACTGGTTGGGCCGCATCATGCCCTCATGCCAGGGGCAATATTATGGTCAAGTAGCTATTTGTCATAATTTTGTGCAGGAAAATATTTTCCTTCCAAAATATGATGCCCAGATTATTGACAACCCCAATATTGTGAAAATGTTGTGAAAGTAAATGTAAATTTACTATTCTTAACAATACATTCACGTACTTTGGCGATATACATATCATTAAGTCCTATATACATTTACCTTCATAATATTGTGGTAGTCAATATTATGGACATAAGATTTTGGCAGAATGGATGGTAAAACTCAATACTGTGTTAGAACACGTGCCTGACTGGCTTATGAACTGGCTGGGACAGGACAGCAAGAATTAAAGTGGGCCAAAACCAATAGGTCACATGATGTTGCGATATGCACTTTATTAAAATCAATCTGATTGCAGCTTGCACTTTACTCATTGGCCTGTGACCCTGATTCATGAAGCCAATTGAAATTGCTTTACACACGTTGTCAACTGGCTTAGGAACTGGCTGCTCCAGGGCACTTAGGATCAGAGTGAGCCAAAACCAATAGGCCACATCACATTGCAAAATGTACTTTATCATTTTGAATCTGATTGCAGTCTATACTGTATTCACTGGTCTGTGGCCCCTATGATTTGTCGGGATTCCCCCTCGCCCCTGGCACCTAACGAGTCCCTTTTTATCGGCGGGCCATTTTATGTATAGGGATTTTTAGAATTGATTTTAAATATGTAAAGTATAAGTATTTGTACGATGTACTAAAATTGCTAGATGTATAAATGATCGGAATAACTGAGACATCATGTGACTTTGCTTTGTTTTGACAGTTTTCATATGTTTTTGCTACAATGTTTTGGTTTTTAAAAAAAATAGAAACAATAAAAACTTAAACCTTGCCTTGCCTTATTGGGCCAAGGTGGGGGTTTAAATGTTTCACAACACGAGGCTGGGGACTAGAACTGGCAAAATCAGGGAGAAACCCTACTTTTCTCTTCCTGCCCCAGCATGAGAACCTGGCTAAGGTCAGCACTGGTCTGCTCTACAATCTGGCAGGGTAGCAATGGGCAATGAAATGCCAGCAGGGCAAACAATGAGCAGCAGGAATTGAGAGGTGGATTTGGTGCTCTCCCTGTCTGAGACTCAACAAACTTAAGGGCATATTTACAAGCCCCTATCGCCACCACAACTTCACTTTTAATAACGTTGTGATGGTGATAGGAGCTTACTGTATTAACAAAGCAGCGTTAATCCACTTAACGTGGCTTAATGTTGCCTTGTAAATAAGGCACCCTTTAACTCTGTATTTAGCGTGAAAGGGGCAGGCAATAGGTGTTGTGGTGGGCGTTCCACAGCAACACCCACTGATATTGATACTGCCCCCATTTACAAGAGCAGCGTAAATAGGAGGCAAAGCCTAAATTAAGACCAGGGAAAACCTGGTCTTAAACAGACAAAACTAGAAGAAATGCTTTATTTCTCCTCGTTTTGCTGTTTCCACATGTGCTGCCTTGGGAAGCACTCATAGAAACAGCAAAACGCCAATGATTGTTTATGTGCTGGAAGGTCCTCCTTCCTGGACATAAACAATCATTTTTTTAAAAAGGTGGTTTTGCAACTTCTATATGTGCTGCATTAAGCAGCACACATACAAGTTACAAAACAACATTTAAAGATTGTTTATGTTCCTGCACATAAATAATCTTCCCCTCAACAGAAGCATCCTTGCATTATGGTGCAATGGTGCCTGCGTTGGCGCTAAGCAGCTAAATATAGTACCAGCAAAGGGGGAAACGCAGGGCTTCACCATATTCTAGTAAATATGGTGCAGGCATGCGCTTCTAAAGTGACAAAGGGTGTCTTTAGCCTTCTTGGCCTAATGACATGCCTTGCCACTTTCTTTCTAATATGCCCCCTAAAGCCAGATTTCGCGGGTTACTTGTTTTCAGTCAATATTATGTGCCACTATCCTGAGCAGTGTTCATTCTTTTCGTGGAGAGTCTGTTCAGAAACATTGCAGTGTTTCCTCCCTCCCAGACGTTTTGGTGAATTAATATTTGTTTGTAACATTATTGGACCATTAAGATCGTGATGCATGTCCACTCTTCTACAGTTTCCAGCACACACTTTAGTTTTTCGAATGTCTGACATAATATCGACAGACAGAATATCGACATGCAAAAATATCGGAGCAAAAATATCGACAGCAAAAATATCGGAATCCTATCTTCATTAAGGTAAGTACAAAAATATCGAAAAAATAATATCGTAGTACAAAAATATCGGAATCAAAAATATCGTTTTTTTAAATGTATTAATAATAATGTAAAAATAATTTTAAAATACATATAATTTTACAACTATTAAATAAAAATATTAAAACAAAATTAAAACTAATACATATACATTTAAAATAAATAAAACACTTAATAATTTAAAGTAATTTTAATTTTTTTCATGTAATTTATTTGATTTAATGTAATATTTTTCTGTTTTTACCCTGTACGCCTGTACCCCAAAAACCCAAAACTGACCCTGAACCCTAAAAATATCCCTGTACCCCAAAAACACAAAACTGACCCAGAACCCTAAAAATACCCCTTTACCCAAAAACTGAAAACTGACCCTGAACCCTAAAAATACCCCTTTACCCAAAAACAGAAAACTGACCCTGAACCCTAAAAAATACCCCTTTACCCAAAAACTGAAAACTGACCCTAAACCCTAAAAATACCCCTTTACCCAAAAACTGAAAACTGACCCTGAACCCTAAAAATACCCCTTTACCCATGAACTGAAAACTGACCCAGAACCCTAAAAATACCCCTTTACCCAAAAACTGAAAACTGACCCAGAACCCTAAAAATACCCCTTTACCCAAAAACTGAAAACTGACCCTGAACCCTAAAAATACCCCTTTACCCAAAAACTGAAAACTGACCCTGAACCCTAAAAATACCCCTTTACCCATGAACTGAAAATTGACCCTGAACCCTAAAAATACCCCTTTACCCAAAATTAATTAATATTATTTAATTACCAATTAATTATTAATTAACAATAACAATAAAGTAAATATATTAGCACATTTGCTGTAATTAATTTAATTTCATAATTAATATTATTTTCCCAATTAATTAATTAAGAATAACGATAAATTATATATATATACAAAATTACTATAATTAATGTAATTAAATAATTAATATTAATTAATTACCAACTAATTAATAATGATAAATATGTAAAAAATTATATTAATTATTTAACTAATTAATAGAAATTAATTACCAATTAATTATTATTAAAATATGTACAAACATATATCAACTAATTAATTATTATTAAATTACTTCCCACCCTATTCCCCTATAAACCCATAACCCGCTACAGAACATATTTATCAATTAATCAATTAATTAAAAATAATTAAAAATTATTTCTCAATTAATTAATTAATAATTCCTACTAATTAATAATTAAGTTAACATAATTAAATTACTTCCCACCCTATTCCCCTATAAACCCACAACCCGCTACAGTAGTAAAAGACAATATTTAATTAAATTACATTAAAAATAAATAATAAAACATAATAAATACAATATAATATACACTAAATTTATTTAGAAATTGATATTAGTAACATCAAAGTTATTAATTTTGATAATATTGACATCGATATTTACAACTTCGATAATACTGATATCATACCAATATCGATATTAAGACTGTCGATATTACTTACCTTCGATATTTTGTCCCATCGATATTTAAACTTCGATATTTTTGTATATCGATATTTAAAAATCGATATTTTGTCTGTGTACCTAGTTTTTCACAGTGTAAACATAATAAGAGGGGCTCCTATTACAAAATGCACATTTACCTGAAGAGACTAAGGAACATATTCACAAGCCCCTCACGCCAATGGAGTATCACTTTTACTAATTCTCCGGTGGCGTTGCTCTCTAACCCATATTTGCAAGGTGGCATTAAGGCACTTAACGCGGCTTAATGCAACCTTGTACATGCAACCTTGTAAATACGCCCCTTGCTGCAGCAGTCTGCAGGCAATGGGCATTGCTGTGGGTGTTGCACCGCAATACCCATTGCGTCCTGAGGTTGCCCTGTATAAACAAGAATTGGGTAGGGTCAAAAACGAAGGCCAGGTAAATCCTAGTCTTAGGCCGGCGATACAAGCAGAAATTATTAATTTCTCCTCATGTTTTGCTCTTTTTATGTGCATTGCATTCTGCAGCATATATAGAAACAGCAAATCACCTTTAAAGATTATTTATATGAAGAAAGGGATCCCTTTCTACAGATTAACAATCGTCCCTCCAGCGCAGGCATCCTAGCAACATGGAGCAAGGGCGCCTGTGCTGGTGCTAGACAGATTTTGTAGCGCTAGTGGAAACACAGGGGTGTGCCATTTTTTTGTAAATTAGTCACATCCCTGCTTTTAAAAGAAATTCAGAGTGTGGCATTACCAATTTTGGCGTAACACCACACTCCAACATTTTATTGTAAATAGCACCCACTGATAGTTAGCTAATGGACGTGGTCTTGTGTCACTTTTCAATCTCCTCTAACAAGCTTAGCATTCTGTCTCGAGCACCTATGCACTGCCTTCATGCCACCCCCATCCATAATATGATAGATAGGAAGCTCATCCAGATGTTGAATGCTGCTCTCTACCCAAACAGAACTCCCAGCGGTCCATGGTAATGCTTCTAATCAGTTTTCTTGACGGCTTGTAAAGGTTACCATTTCCCACTAGCAATAAAACGATATCAAGGGATTTCCCTGACAATAATTTACCCTGCGTTTTTAGCTATCCGCTGGTATATCGATTTCATTCCACCATTACATTTGAAAATATCCAAAATGTAGTCAAATTGTAATTACTGCTTTCGGTTCTGCTTATCATGTCTTAATCTTTGCTTCAAAATCGTTCTCATTTATATGTGTGATCGATGAAAATGTAGGTACAGAACAGGTATTGTTTATTTTTATCCTCATTTCTTTTTTTAAATGGGAAGCAAAAACCTAAACGGATTGCAGTTTGGGGTTACATCCTCCTCCAAGTTATTTATGCGAGGCATTACATGAGAATTGCAAACTATTGATTTCCACCCCATCAAAAAGTGACATGCCCAACCTTATTATCAAGTGCATGATGTATATTACAAGTTTGTTTTGCTATGAATGCACTGTCATCGACCTCTGCGATTGATAACTGTCTTTCGTCCAGGGGTCACCTCCGTTATGTAGGGCCTGATTTAAAATTTGGTGGTAAAGGAAATCCTCCAGTTAGTCAAATAAACTTTATTCTGTATAAAAGCAGCTGCTAAGAATAGCTCACACATATGGAACTTCACACGTATAAACCTGATTACAATACAGTATTAAAAAGGAATCAGTCGTCACATATATAAAGCAACCAGAATTTAACGAAATAATACATTACAGTGCCCCATATCTGTTTCTGATTCTCAGGGCACATTCGACAAAAAATTACAATTTCAACAAAAAGATCTAGGGGCATATTACCAAGGGGGGCGATAGGCAATTATCGCCGATTTAGCGGCCGTTTTCGTCCGCTAAGCGGCGATAATTCTATCGCCCTATTAGCAAGCTGTCGCTAACTGATGTTAGCGACAGCTTTTAGGCGATAGCGAGCGGTTTGGGGCTCGCTTTGCATGTCAGCGATGTTTATCGCTAATGACATGCAAAGTGGGCGTACCCAACCAGTTAGCGACTGAAAGCAGTCGCTAACGTCGCTATCGCCTATTAGCAAGGCAGGCGTAGCGTTGGAAGTATTCGCGCTAAGCGCGAACATCTGAAAATATTAACACCTGCCCAGACCAGTTCTTAGCCATGTTATCCAAAGGGAGGTGGATACATGGCTAAGAGCATTTCGTTGCTAATGCGTGAATATCGCTGTATTCTCAGCAATATTCACTAATTTCGTCGCTATCGCTGGATATTTTAGCACCATTGAGAAAAACGTTGCTAATAGCATGTTTTCTCCGCTAACATATCCAGCGATAGGCAGCGATAAAAAAATCGTCGCTAAGCCTATTAAGCGATAAATATCGCTACTTGTTCGTAATATGCCTCTCAGATTTCAAAAATGTTCCAAGACGATAAACGCCTCCGTATGGGATCTGACCTTAGACACATGCAAAATTGGGGTCAGAAAACTTTTCTTGAGATAGGAACATAGATGACGAAAAAGAGTAAAGTGGTTTGCTTAGATGCATTGTTAGGGGGGCAGCTTGTCAAAGTTGTACTTCAGTCAGCATCCCTAGGAAATGCCACTAGTAAAATAATGTAATAAAATGGAACATTTTAAGATAAAACCTGTAAATCATGATAACAAATACAATCCACATTCTAACGATGTTTTAACAGCAACGTTTGTCAAAATACATCTGGTGAAGTCTTACCCTGCCTTTCCCTGTATGCCTTTTTCACCTGAGACACAGCATTTTTCTATATAGTCCTTGGTTTAAAAAATTGCTCTGGAAAATCTAAGTCTATAAAACCCTCTTTAATATAATTGATCCAAGGGCTCGTCAAAGCATTATCCTGGAAGAGGAAGTCTTCCAACACATCTTTTAGAGACGTGCTCCCGTATTGCCCAAATTCCAATCGAAACCAACAGAGGTTCTAGCTTGATCTTATCCTCTAAGGAAGATAGACCCACCTCAGGGTGACACATAAAAGAGTAGAATGAGGGTCTATCAGTTGTCTTCATAAAAATGTATTCCCAACCCTCTGAAGTGGACCTGCACCCTAGTACCCACAGACACCTGCCCCATATGTCACTACTGCATGGCACTTCCTTTAATAAAAAATGGTCATCTATCGCACAGTCTGAAACCCCTAGCTGGCATGCAAAGTTGAACACCGACTCCACGGCTCTTTGACATTGAGTCACCTTGTTAGTATAAAGGCTATGCCAGTTTAAATTGTGGTCCAGTGGAATGCCAAGATAGTTAAAAGACTTGACCCTGCAGATTTCTGGCCCGCCCAGATGAAATGTTCTGGTTTTGACATATTATGGTCTAACAAACATAGCAAAAGGTCTTCTAGGGTTGATTTTGAGGTCTAGCCCACCCTACCCCTATAAAACTGTAAAAGGCCTCTTAGAGGCATTGTAATCCATTTGCAATTCTTAAGAATAGGACCGCTTCATCTGCATACAGTTTGACCAGTAGGGTGCTAGACTTCACCATGGGCATATCTTTCCCTGCTTTACTCAAATAACATTCAAAGGCTTGATTACGAATCTGGCATTCCACAGACCACCAGATTCATGGGGGTGGTCTCCCTAAGTTACAATTAGGGCAATCGGACTGCCATTGCCTTGCCACAACTGCCAGGGAACCACCATTCCCTGGCGGTGGTGCGGCAGTGTAGAGGCAGAAATGTGCTTGACAGGACTGCCACGGTCCCCCTAAGTATATTACAAGTTTCCTCTCCCCCATGGTTTTCATGACAGTTCTTCCTCCATGAAAAACACCACGTGGATGCACACAGGGAGAGCCCCCTGGGTGCATGCACACCAGTTCCTTCACAGCATGGACTAAACTGCCCATGCTAGAACTGGTCAGACAGACAGGAGAAAACTCATAATCTGGCAAGCAGCCGACCATGGTTTTGGCAAACTATTGCGAAAATGTCCAAAATCTCCGCGATCACAAGGAAATATCGCGAAGACACAGACATTTTTTCCCCAGCCGTTCACGATATTTTCTGCATGATCGCGTTGAAAAATATCTTGCCAACTTACCCATGCGGTCGCTCATGGGCGCGGCCATCTTGTTTTCACTTGTCCCGCCCGCTCGCGATGCTTACTTCCTGTTCCGGATCGCGCACTGCATGCTTCAGTCTGTCGCGGTACGTATTTTCTGCTCGGGAAATCTTTTACTTGCTCGCGCCACTTTTTGCGTGCTTGGGGAGAAAATATCACGCGAACTTGCGCTCGTGGTCGCAATGGGCACGGCCATCTTGTTTTTCACTCTATTGCATGGTTCTGGGGCCTGTTTTTGAATCCTCCCTTTATTTTTGAAATCCTTACTTCCTAGAAACTTTTTTTTGATAATTTTTTTTATTATTATTCAGACTATTTTCTTGCTTCTATATTTTTGGTTTTTGTCTACTTTTTTGAGTTTTTTAGCTACTTTTTCACTCTTTTTCTATTCCCTGCTATCTCCTTTACTTACTTTTTAAATTGTATTACCTTTTCTTTCCCGCACCGTCTCTCTCTCTCTCTCCCCAGGACCATGCCAAAGAGTAGGGTTCGCCGCAGCCAGAGCCACGACCGCTTTCCTTGCGGAAGGCGTTATGCAAAAAGGGGGGTTTACCCAAAAAAATCACTGGGACGTGGGTGCTATATGATAAAAGGAGAGGGGTTCCAGTGGGATGTATCAAAGGTACACAAATTATATCACAAAATACAACAAAAACAATGAGTTTCCTTATACACACTGTTATTTAATCACAATGTCAGCATGGTGGTCTATAACTTCTAGGGCATTGGTTGCTCCACTTGTGAATACTGGCTCAGTGGTTTGAAGCCAAATTAAAACTTTTGTATATATCGTCATTACTATATATTGTTCACTGTGTTACACTATGACCGATTCTGCACATCCCTTTTCCTTACATCTACACTCCTTGCTACCCCTCTTTCCCTGGGGCACTATTTTTATAATGAATTGAGTTTTAAAGAATGTTTACAGCATAAATACACATTGTGATTAAATAACAGTGTGTATAAGGAAACTCATTTTTGTTGTTGTATTTTGTGATATATTTTGTGTACCTTTAATACATCCCACTGGGACCCCTCTCCTTGTTCCTTGCGGAAGGCGGCGCACACAAGGGGTGCAGGCACGGGCCTTATTTGGAGAGGGGGAGTTGGCTGCACTCATCTTCTTTGTGCAGTGCCACCTCCCCTCAACCCTCGCAGCAGGTGGCAGGCCTGGGTCTGGGTACGGGCTCCGGGAGTGTCGACAGCGCTGGGGAAAGGTGCGTCGGGCAGTGTTCCGCTGCTCTGGGGTCTAGGGCACCCAGGCGCAGTTGATGCACCGGTGGTCCGACATCCTGGACCGCGAGCAGGACCTGCTGGACCTGCTAGGAGTGGAGGTCCCGGGTCTTGATGAGTAACTTTTTAATTATTACTACTTTATATCTGTTTTCTGCTCTGTGTTATATATTGCGAATATCCTTTTTTTCTTCCAACCAGCTAGAATGTGGCCGGTTACATTCCAGGTGAATTACGTTTATAAGTCTTCTGTGATTGTTATGACAAAGGTGCTCCTCTGCGCTACTACTAATCTTACTTGTTTGCAACTTTGCGTTTGCACTCGATTAGCGTGATTATGTAAGAGTTTATTTTAGAGAAATTAAGTTAAGTAATGCTATAGTGACTCTAGTCCTTACTTTGTCCTGTCATTGAAGGATAGGGGCGGATTGATACTTAGGTTTACTTACTTTGTATGAGTTTGTAATTTTTTAGTGGTATGCGTGATGCCCGCTCAGTTACGTCAGGTGCTGTTGGTACCCCAGTCTTTATTAGAACCATTTCTAGTTTGTTCAATGAGTGGTGGTAATAGGCTTAGCACTAGCAGAACATCAACATCAATCAATCAACCCAAAATTTGGTGTATACAAAAAATGTAGTCATGTGTCCTCCATTTGGCCATATGCATTGTTGAGGACTAAAATAAGTGGAAATGCATACCTAATATACAATTGGCATGCCTGGAATAGGTGGGCTAGGTCAGGTGGTATGTCGTACTTATGCTTAATTAGTATTCTGGAATCAGAATGGAAGACTGGATTAGTGTTGATAAATAGGAAGTAGTCAATCCGCGAATCCCCCGATACTATTTATTGATCAGATGAGATCGGTCAATTTAGTTATTGCAATAGTTGTTTACATAATTGTATTTTGACCATTCTTTAAAATTATTTTATTTGTTTGACACCATCCATCAATGTTTGTCTCTTTCTAATATCTTTCCTGTTCAGCACCCAAGGGCAGGCAGACACAGACAGGGAGTGGAACTCAGTCAGCGGGAAAACCTGCACAACACCAGGACGACACCAACGAGGGCTCCTCTGCTGGCCCTAGTAAGTCTTCTTGTTTTTAATAATAATTCTTATTCCATAACTTTTACCGCACCATATTTTTCCCAAACTAGTGTTTCAGTTTCCTAATGCTATTTTCTACCAACAATTAACCTTCGATCTGTACTGTTTCGAAATTATTGTTATCCCTACCTCTGCTATGATGACTCTCTGTACTACTACTAATATTAGTCTGTCTGTACTGTAGTAGCTAAGCTTGCCCAGTTGGCCACTCTTTCATTAAAAGGTTGTAAATAAAACTCAGATTCACCAGTAGCTCTAGCCATTAAGTCCAGTCCTTTGGGTCGTCCTCTTGTACTACTTCTCTAGTCTTATTGATCTTGAGTCTTTGTTAATCTTGAGGTCTTGACAATTCACACCAACAAATGCCCAAGCAGATTTATTACTTTTTTGATATGATAGGACATACTACTACTGTTGTAGGGATTTTGCACATACAGACCTTTGCACAAGAAAATAGGATGTTTGTGATGGTTGGTTGGACCTTCCTCACACACCTCAATCAGAAGTTCAGAACCCACCACAATCCCCTGCCCGACTAGTTATAGTAGTGTCTTGTCATAACTATTAGCTCTCTGAACACTCTCCCCAAAATACCCAACAGGTAGGCAAACCAGAACATCACACACCCAACCTCTCAGTCGTGTAAGCAATGCACATGCTTCCTTTAATTTGCTCACTCGTGTAAGTCCACACCAAATACCACCAAGTCTATGTAAGTTCAACATGTTTATTGACAAGCTCTGTACGTTAAAATAAACATTGTTACACTTACTTACAGTTGTTAATTAAATCATGATAACTGAACAGTGGTGGAAGGACCATCATCCCCTAAGTAGGAATTTAGTTTATATACATTTATAACTGAAGATCTGAGTGAAGAGACCCCTCACCTTGGAAGAACCTAGTACTGGTAGTTGTTGCATCATAAGCTCTGCAAAGCTCTAGTTCGTAGTAGGGAATCTTCCATCTGTAATGCAAAAAATGAAATGGTGCGCGTTAGTATATTGCAAGCATTTCTTAGCGGTGCCATAAAATGTAAGCATTTATGGATAAGGAATATGGACTAACAGTACACCAGAACTTCATAAAAATCATGGCTTGCTAATGTTTTAGTTGACCGCTTGTAGGCAGCGCTTAGACAGTAGCAGTGTGAGGTCATGTGGCCTCAAAGGTGTCTTATACAACAAGCTACAAGGTAACGTCACATGTGCAAAAATAAAAGACACAAAGGTAAAATGGTTGCATGGCTCGGGCTAACTAAGCAAAGGCTAGAATGACCCTAGGGACCATATATAACTTCTAGTGTCTACTCAACTACTACCTGATTTGTGCTAGTGATGTATGTTATGTACTATTAACTCATCTTTCAATCTTGCTACTGACCCATTTGGGAGGTATATATGACACCTAAAAAATGTGTAATGTTATCTAGGCGCACTACCCACGACCAGCATTGCTGGGGCCAGCCAAGGAGACACGGAAGGAGAGGATGCGGCAGTAGCAGAGGATACCAATGGAGCGGTAGGGATAGTTCCAGCACCAGTGGTGAGCGTTGGTAAGTTAGATTCATAACTTAATCTTTAACTATTGTTGACATTACACTCACGGTTTGGGTGTACTGTATGTATACTGTACTGTTGAGACTTAGGGCCCCATTAGGATGGCGGGCAGATTGCCCACGCCGGGCCGGCGGTGGTCACTGCCGACCCCGCAGGGGAAAACCTCCCGCCATCCCTGTAGAAAAGACTCCGCCATATTACAATGTCTGGGGGGTCCGCGGCGGATAGAAACCGTCCGCCGATTTTCTGCACAGTTGATATGTCGACCGGGCGGAAAAGGTTTCAAGATAGTGGCGGTGTCTACTCTGAACACACTGCCAGCCATAAAATAATCAGCATTTTGGAATGCCTTTCCATGGCGGCATTGCCGCCACGGAAAGTCATGCAGAGTATGCTTGGGGTGCCCGTTGCGGGCCACCATTGAGGGTACCTACCTATGCTATGGTACCCCCTGCCTTTCAAAGCACAACGTGGCAGGCTCCGTGTGGGGACTGTCACGTTGTGCTTGGAAAAGTACAACATGTATTTTTAGCATTGCGGTGGCCGGTGCTTTCGGCACCGCCCACCACAATGTTAAAAATACAGGATGCGCTCGCCACTGTGGAGGGCGCATCCTAATTGTCCCCAGAGGACCCCCCCTTATGGTGGGTTGTCCCTTTTTAGAGTGAGGATGGCGGGCGGACTTTGTCCGCCCGCCATCCAATGTCCTAAGTAAGTAAGAGTTTTTGTGAACGCTGGCATAGGGGCGGGAGTATTGAGTAACCAATGGCCTCATCTATCTGTCATTTCAACTCCTCTTTGAAAATGTTATGGAGAAGACTAAAAGTCAGATCAGATTACCTGGTGCTCAACTAAAAAGTGAAAGACAGGTGGAAGGAAGAATGGGCGACATTTAATAAATGTTATGTACTGTGCTTTATAGTGCTACCATGCCACTATGTGTATAATTAACTTGTCTTACTGTTTTTCTAAGAGTATATTTTACAATTGTCTTGTTTCTTTTTGATATACAGGTACTTCCAACGTTGATCGGAAGGAGTTGGCCACCAAGGCACGGCGCCGGAAACTGGAGGCAATAAGGAGAGAATACCGACGGCTGGTGGTCGTGGCAGAGGAGGAGGAGACTGCTGCTGCACTTGATGCCTCCTCCAGTACCCCGGGCTCCAGTCACCGCCCTCCAGTGGTACGGTGCCACCGTCTGGCGGCTGCCCGCCACCCTAGCCGCAACACAATCTCTGGTGCCCCCACCACTGTTGCTCCTGCTGCCGCACTCTCAAGCACCGTGTCAAACGTTTAAAGGAGCAAATGTGTGCCGTCCTCCAATCCCAATCCTGCCGCCAGTCCCTGTCTTAGTTCTGCCCCTTTTTTAATTCTTGTTTGCTTGGGTGGGAATTGGGCGTAGGGGATTTTTGAACATTTGGACTTTTATTTCTTAAGGATAGTGGTTGGGGTTAGGGAGTGGGGTGGGTCAGCTTTTGTGGGTTTCTGTTTTACATAGTGAATTTTTGTTAGGGTAAATTTAATCTTTATTTATACTAGACATGCAATGTTGTTAATGTTTTGTAGGTGGGGTTACTGTTTTACATCACACTGTTTCCTTGCTGGTGCAGGTCCGCCCATAGCCAGTGTTTGATGTAAATAATTGGCTGACTGTGTAAGACACAAAGAAATAGATGCGACACCCCTCACTGAATGAGTTGTCCTACCAGTACTTTCAGTCTCTCTCTTTTAGTCTATCCATTCTTTATCCGGACTCAAAGGGGTGGGTGAATTAATTGAAAACATGTCCATTATTAAGTATGCCTCTCCCAAACTTCTCTTACCACTGCTTGATGTTAAACTTAGGCACATCGATGGCTGCATGGTAAAGATGGTTTAGTAGTAGTAGACACTGGCAGGGGAGCAGCATTTGCAAAAAAAGAAAATTAGACAGTCAGTTGCCTTTGGGAGACTGTTCGAGGAGTACTAGAAAGAAGTACAGTACAGAACTTACCGAGCAACAATAATATGATAAAATATTTTACAACAAACATAATGGTGGTGGGGATAGCCTACTAGACAGAGTTACAAACTATAGTTGTGTCGAGTCACTTGACTAGGCCTACAGCATAACAGTGCTGTGTATGAGGAATTACAACAAATCAAATCAATGCTGACAATTAATACTGAGGTATATGTTCCTTTCTTAAATAAAAATCACCTCTAAAATATACTGCTCATGGGTGGGCAAGCAGAAGAAGATCATTGCTCTGCCTTGAGTTTGAAGTACAGTTGCTTTCGCCAAATCCGCCCCAGCAAGCGTGTGATTAATTATTGGTGTACTTTAATTTAGTCACACCTCAATAAGTCACACAGCCCGGGGGAAGAGGGTTAGGGTTTGTTGAATGGATAGGAAGGGGGTTTGGGGAAAGGCATGGCTTGGCATTTCGGGCTGGACTGTTCCCATGAGGCACAGGGTCAGACTGATTTGCATATAGCCATGTCTGAACTGGGGTGGCAGAGTGGGCTAAAGAACGGTGATGGATTAAACCCAGATTTTTTGACTGGGAGTGAGTGTTTGATTGGTTCAGATGCTCCGTCCATTACCACCCCCTTTTGTACCGAACATGGCTACAGTTGCATGCCGAGTAGCTTTAAAAATCTCGGCTGTGTCAACAGCACCTCGTTCAGATAGTAATCTCTAACCCCCACAAAAGAGACCCAGTGTGCAGTGATGCACATGTAATCTGTGGCTTGGCAACTGGTCCACATGTCTGTTGTCAGGTGGACATTGTGAACATCATTCTGCTGCATAGCTAGTCCAACCAATTCCAGCACATCATGATGTAGTGTCGGAACAGCACCTCTAGCAAAATCGGACCAGCTGGGAACCTTCCATTAAGGGCAGATGGCTGACATCAATTCAAGGAAACCCACCCCTTCCACAAATAAAAAAGGTAGAAGGTCCAGTGCTAACATTTTAGCAAGCTTCGCATTGTACAACCGTGCCATTGGGTGGTTGCATTGGAACTGCCCCTCCAACCTATGCATGCTCTCAATGGTAGGCTGGATTACTTTCCTTTGTGGTGCTGTTGTTTTCATTAACCCACTTAGGCTCAACGACGCAGTTTGTCTCATTGCAGTACTCGGTCGCCTTGGTGTCTCAGCCTGACTCTGAGTATGGCTAGAAATGCCTCCTTTTTCTTCACCTTCCAATACAATAATATCATCCCCCGATTCTTCATGACCAAATCCAATGGGTTGACATTTTCTACTTTCTTTTAAGTGAAGTAGGTGATTCTCCCACACAATAGTGTGGTGTATTCTGAGATGACTTGCTTGTCCTCCGGTACCATAGTTTGTACCAAGCTTACAGCGCCGAACACCTGTGTGACAAATGGAGCATATAGCAACGTTCTCCCCCTTGGTGCTAACAGAAAAGAAGTCCCAAACTGGGGAGGAGAACTTTCTGGCACTGCTGGATGTGCCACCTTCTATACCAGATGAACTGAAGGGTGTGCTCGGAATGTGATGACATTGTACAGCTACACTGTGACTTTTGCTACCACTACCTACTGAGATGGTTGAGCTGGATGAAGGTCCTTGCCGGGCCTTGAAAAATATGGCAGAAGGAGGTCGTGGTGGTGTAACATGTGTTGGTGACATCCATGCTACATCCTGCTCAGTAGCAGCCTTTCTGGATAGGGTGAGAATATTGGTCTCCATCCCCTTAGGGGTGGGAGTGATATGCGTGTTGACTGGCTCGTCTTCATCAACATCATCCCCCTCTTCTACATCTACGTCCATAACTCTAAGTTTTTCCGGAACCTTCCTTTTCAGAAGCATTGTCTTGTGGCGTGCGTCACTCTCAGACTGAACTGGTGGCTGCCAAGTGGCATCACGATCATCAGAAGCGGGGCTTGGAGAAGAAGATGATGTACTAACAAGCCTCCTTTTCCTTGATGTTGGTCTGGATGACAATTGATCTTCTGAAACAGTGGTTTGATCCACTTTGTCTGCAGAAAGCTCGATTTCCTGAAATGCCCCTACGTCAGGAGCAACAACTACTATTGTGGGCTGTTCTTGTGGCTGCTGCTGTTCTTGCGGCTGCTGCTGTTCTTCTTGCGACTGTGGCTGCTGCTGCTGTTCTTGCGGCTTCTGCTGCTGCTGTTCTTGCGGCTGCTGCTGCTGTTCTAGCGGCTGTTGCTGTTCTTGTAGCTGATGCTGTTCTTGTTGTGGCTGCACACTTATCTGCTGAGTTTCCGCTTGCGTTGATTGTGTACTACTTTGCGATAATGACATTTCAACATCGCTGCTCGTTAGTAGACTGACTACCTCTGCGACACTCTTGGGCTTGGGCCTAGGTTGGTGGAGTTGGCCCGCTGGTGCGGATGTGCTGCTCCCAGCTTGGTTCCCGGACAACGCTGCTGCAGGCGTGCCTTTTTTTTAACCCCAAAAAAACATTGGCCGGCACACCAGTCGTGGTTAATGGCACTTCCTTATTCTGTTCCTTCTTCTCACCAGCAACTTTCTTGGTACTGGACCCGGTACCTTTCTTTGGGGCCAGCTTCTTCACATGTCAGGCAGGACGCAGATGCACAAGAAGTTGTGGTCAAACGTGGACATGATGCGCAGAAGGACTTCTGTTCTGTCTGTCTGGCAGTACAACTGGTGATGATGACACCTCCTCTTCTGGCTTGTTGTGCACCTAAAAGCAAATAAGCCAGGAGTTGAACATCAGTGAAATGTTACATTTGTTGTTGTGGTTCAGTTACTTACTACTGTACAATAAAATATATAGTCTAGCCATTTCTGAAACTTTGTCAACAAGGGCTATATTATACTACTGTGTATACACACACTACACTCTCTGGAAGGATAGGCAAGCGAATAAGAACCACCAAAATAAAAAGTGTAATGGTAGTGGGGTGGACCCTATTTGCCATTAAATTATTAGAGCATTACATCATTCATGGAGCTGCTGCTGGCAAAGGGGTGGAAGGGTGGAAGCAGTAAGCCAATAGGAAAACCATGCAGGCCTATATGCCAAAAGCGAGACACTACTAGTAACTCCCAACACAAAGAAAGGCCATCAGCCACATGGCCAGGCCCTACAACCTCAGAAAGCCCACCACCCAAAAACACACTTCCCAACTCAATCCAATGCCATTCATGCCCTAAATGATGTCTAAATTCAACAAACAACACACAGAAACACTTGATTAATAAAGCTGTGGCTACCTACTCTGAGCCTACTGGATGAAAGCAGGCCTGTTGGCAGACAAGGCAAGACAAGCCTGCTGGCCTAGGCTTCAAAATGGCCACCAGCCACATGGCCAGGCCCAACAATATCAGAAAGCCCACCACTAAAAAACACACTTCCCAACTCAATCCAATGCCATCCATGTACTAAATGATGTCTAAATTCAACAAACAACACACAGAAACACTTGATTAATATAGATGTGGCTACCTGTTCTGACCCTACTGGATGAAAGCAGGCCTGTTGGCAGACAAGGCCAGAAAAGCTTGCAGGCCTAGGCTTCAAAATGGCCACCAGCCACATGGCCAGGCCCAACAACATCAGAAAGCCCACCCCCAAGAAACACACTTCCCAACACAATCCAGTGCCATCCATGCCCCAAATGCTGTCTAAATTCAACAGACCACACACATAAACACTTGATTAATAAAGCTGTGGCTACCTGCTCTGAGCCTACTGGATGGAAGCAGGCCTGTTGGCATACAAGGCTAGACAAGCTTGCAGACCTATACTTCAAAATGGCCACCAGCCACACGGCAACGCCCAACAACATCAGAAAGCCCAGCCCAAAGAAACACACTTCCCAACTCAATCCAGTGCCATCCATACCCTAAATGATGTCTAAATTCAACAGACCACACACAGAAACACTTAATTAATAAAGCTGTGGCTACCTGCTCTGAGCCTACTTGATGGAAGCAGGCCTGTTGGCAGACAAGGCCAGACAAGCTTGCTGGCCTATGCTTCAAAATGGCCACCAGCCACATGGCCAGGCCAAACAACAGAAAGCCCACCCCAAATAAAACACACTTCCCAACTCAATCCAATGTCATCCGGGCCCTAAATCATGCTTTAAAATGAAATACATTCAAAAACCACCAAAGAAACAGTTGCTTCATCATGCACACACACACACCCATGAGGCCATGACTAGCTCTGGCCTACTACTGACTACTACGACCCACAAAAGTTTTAAAAAAAAGGAATGATAGTTACCAAAATTAAATTGTGGTCGCTACAAACACTTACTTGTAAAATATACAATTCAAAAATCCTCAAATCCAATTGCAATGATGCAGCAGACAAAAAGAGTGATCTTTCCAGCTCAAAATCCAAAGGCAGAATGACCAGGAGATGGACAAAGCACTGGGAGGAGCCTGCTGGACAGGATCAGGAAGTTGGAGATTCTGTGGCACTTCCTCCCTCTCCACACCTTTTTATAAAAGGACTCCTTGCACAAAAAAGGACAGGCAAATGTCAATGTGAGGAGTTTTTTCATCCAAATCATCATTTGCAGAAGGTTTCATGCTGCCAGAGCTGATATTCTTCTCCAAATTGAAAATTTTACATGTTCAAGTTTTCGAGCTTCACATTACTTCCACCGGCGCGTCCAAAATTACTTGATCGTGTTCTCTTGCTCCCTGTCGCGTTGGACATGACTTGTTCGGGTTCTCTTGCTCCTTGTCGTGTTCAATATAACGTGTCCATGTCCTCACGCTCTCACTCGCGGTGGAGAATGACATGTTCAAGAACTCAATCATCTCATACTCTTGCGGTGCATGATTGCAAGAAGAAAGACGTGATCCCGCGACGAATGATGTGATCGTGCGACGAATGACGTTAATGTTGGCGCGAACTCTTGCCAGATAGCGCAAAATGGCTACCACAATCCAACATCTCGTTGAGAACGAGACCGGACCGGGAAAACTTGTCTGCGAACGCTGGGATTCAGGTAAGGCAATCGCGTGAGCGCGAGAATGTATTTTTTTACAGCGCAAGCAAGACAAAAATTTCCGGTAAGATGCGGATTGCGGAAATTTTGACATTTTCGCGCTCTCCGCAGAACACGAAAATGCCAAATGATCGCAATTTCCGCGATCAGAACAGATTTGACGCCCAGGCCTACGGAGGACCCGGTGTCGTACCATCAAACTCGTAATCAGGCCCTAAGTCTTTAATATATATAAAGAGCAACGGGGGCTTCACACATCTTGTCTTACCTGAAAGATTTAATTCCAGGGTGCAGTCTGCCCTCAGTTCCATTCCTGACCCTAACCAGACAATCGCAGTGCATCTTTTGTAAAAAAAAAACCTATGGGCTGGTCAAATCCCATACTTGTCATGACGTCCCAGAGTTTGGCTCTATATACCATGTGAATGGCACAGGAGATGTTCAATGAATGCTAGGTGAATGGAGCCTCCCTTCATCTTGACAAATTCACCAATAATCACCTGGCGATGTTGCCATTGCTCAACAGTGCCCACCCCGGGGTGACACCCAAACTGAACTCTTGTCAAAGACTGAGTTCCTTCCAACTATTCCTCAAGTTTATCTGCAATCATTCAACCAAGTGTTTTAAGGAAGCTGTCAAGAAGGGAAATTGGGTGGTAACAGCATGGAGAATGTCTGTCCCCTTTCTACAAATGGGGACAACTACCGCTTCCCTCCAAGTTAGAATGAATCCCCCTTTAATAGAAACTTTAAAAACATTATTTTATATTGGACCCTAAAGTGTAATATTATCTTTGGAAAGATCTGGTGGGACTCCATTAGGTCCAGGAGCTTTCCCTACAGGGCTTTGAATAACAGCAGCAATTATGTGGTTAGACTTCAATAGATTCACAAAAGTTGGAGTACAACTTTGGGTTAAGAGTGGCTACCTCTCTGCTAATTGAATTTCTGTAGGAATTTCTAAATCAAGGGGAGAATTCATCAATCCTTTGGTAGATTCCTACTGCGTGCTAAGCTTTTGCTTTCTTCAGATGTTTTTATGGAAGAGAATAGGTAATTTGATTGAGGGCAGTGGATTGGTTTATGTATAATAGGCATCAGTTTGAGTTTGCTACTGGCTTTAATGGAGAGTCATCATAGGGCTCTAAGCACTAGGACACAGTACTGAATCGGCTTCGATTCATGTTTTCAATGACATTCTAAAAATGCTCGACCACAACGAATCCTGCCTCCTGATCCTCCTTGACCTTTCCTCTCCATTTGACACTGTAAATCAAGCAAATCTACTATCAGTTATGGAACACAGGATGGGCCTCTCTGGTCTGGTGCTGCAATGGTTCTCGTCCTTCCTCCACCACAGATCCCAAAGAATAAATGCAAACCACACCCTATCCCAGCCCACGCCTGTATCCATGGATGTCCCACACGGGTCCGCCTTTTCCCTCATAGTATTCAACCTATTCTTGGAACGACTTGTAAATGCAATAAACTCAATGAACATTCTCTTTCACATGTACGCAGATGGAAATCAACTTTACATGTAAATCGCCTCCCCGGACAATCACCCAACACTACCCTCATGAACACTCAAAACTGGCTAACAGATAACCACCTCCAACTCAACACTTCCAAAACAGAATTCCTGCTCATTTCTCCTCCGATTCATACCCCCAGAGTAGACCTCTGGTTGAATCATCTCACTGCTTTTAACTGCCCCCTGTCATCATTGATTCAGCCAAATCGCTTGTAATCAGCCTGGACAAACCCTTATATTTGAGGAACCACATAAGTAAGGTTTGCAAGGGAGCGAATCACCAGATGAGACTACTCAGGAATCTCAAACCTTTTCTCCCACAAGCTAACTTCAAGCAGGTTGTTCAAGCGCTGGTTTTGCCGAGGCTAGACTATGGCATTGCTACACTATGTGTCCCCCAAAATATACCTTGGCCCCACTTAAAGCTGTATTGAATGCAGCGGCCTGACTGACCACAGGCACTAAAAGATTTTCTCACATTTCCCCAGTCCTAAAATCTCCAAATTTGCTGCCTTTTGAAGCAAGAATACAGCTAAAGATTGCCTGCCTGACTTACAAAGCTCTCCATCTCAATACCCCCAAGTACCTATGCCAAAATCTAGAACTATCTGGAGGTGGTAGACCCTCAAGAAGCACTAACACCTTCCTTCTAACACCACAGACATTTTGAAAAAAGAAAACTTGTCAAAGAGCTTTCTCCGGCTCCTCTCCACTGATCTGGAACTGTCTCCCTCTTGAAGTTCGCAGTCTCACCTCCACGGTTGCCTTCAGTTCAAAATTGATGTAAAACAATTTCTTAAGTGCAAGTTCTTACCTTAATTGGGCTCCAATCTTTTGCTTGAAGATACTGGAGTTACTCCCTCATACATTGTACTTACTTTGATGATGGGTTGCACCCTTTGTAACTGTTTCCTTTATTATGTATTTAACGCCTGCCTAACCGGCACCATCCATAATTGTGAAGCGCTCTGATATCCCTTGGAATCATGTTCGCGCTATATCAAACTTAATAAATAAATAGGTGATGTCATATTTATGGGTACCCGAAAGCTGTCAAGCAGCATAATGGAACACAGCTTTGTGTGTGTTTGGAGGGGAGAGGCCTTTGAGGCTCCAAAAAGAGTTGGATTCTAATGGTCAATTCAGGAAATTATCATTATTTGAAGTACATGGTGGAAGTCTGTTGGAGTGTGTTGGACTTGGCCCTTTTTTCAGGGTCATTCCAGAACTTTTTGCCTTCCTCCTGTATTTTTTCTGACTTGTTGTTGTTAGTTTTATGACTCTGTGCACTTTATCCCTGCTTATCAGTGCTAAAGAGCACGTGCTCTCTCTGATAAACTTGGTAAATTGGTCTACATCTGTTTGTCATATTTAGTTTAGCTGTAAGTCCCTTGTACAGTGGTATGCCATAAACCCAGGGCCTGTAAATTAAATGCTACTGGTGGGCTTGCAGAGCTGCTTGCACCAACCACCTAAGTAGACTTTCAAACCTGACTGAGGCCTCTGCCACTGCACGGCCTGCATGTGCAGTTTACAGCCGCTGTGATATGGCATATAACAGGGTTGCCACGTCTGAAACTCCTCTTTTACTACATATCACCCCTAAGGTAGGCCCTAGCTAGCCCTATAGTCAGGGTGAGGTGTAGGTAAAAGGTAGGACTTGTGGCTTGTCCTGGTAGTGACAAACGGCCTATTTGGTTTCACACTGCTGTGAAGCTGCCTTCTCATAGGTTTGCATTGGGGATTCACTGATATGTGCTTCAGTGGTAATTCATGACATGAGAGGGGTAGCGTGACCATGTTTGGTATGTTTGGAATAGTAGTGATAAATCCTGCATATTGGTGAAAGCAGATTTATTATGACTTTTTTAGGAATGCCACTTTTAGAAGTGGGCATTTCTGTGTGTTATGTGTTTTCGTGCTCTGCCTGAATATGTATTGACCGTCTGGTTCTGACTGAGAGGGGGGAGAGAAAGTTCACATCCACTACAGCTAGTCCCTGGGGGGTTAAGTGTGTCCTGCCTTTCCTGGGTGACTCAGCACTAGACTGAATAGACCTGGGCTGAATATAGTGTAGCCAGAGTTTTCCCTTGCACCTGAATAGGCATGGTCTGCATTTAAAGTGGTGGGAGGAGTTGCACCTGCACCTGAATAGGGTTGTGTCTCTCTTTTACAATGCTGGCTCAACCCCCCTGTGGTGTGTTTGGTGCCAGGGCCTACACTGCGGATTGGGGTAGTTTTAAAGTGCCCCCAGAACAAAGACATTTGGACTATAAGTAAAGTGGCTCTGACCCTATGTGAGAGGAGAAGACACTGCGTGGACCTGTGACCGACAGGCTGCTGGACTGCCAGTAAAAACTGCCTTGGTGCTGGACTATGCTGGTGGGCTGATCTACTGCCTATTGGGCAGATAAAAGGACTACCTTGTTGTTCTGAGGCCTTTGTGCTTGCCTGCCTGGCTGTGCCCTGCTAATGTGTCCCCTGTGGTCCCCCAGAAGTGCTGCTGTGCCCCTGGTCTGGGCAGACAAAAGCGCTTTATTTTGATGGGGACTTGGCCCTAAAATTGGGTTTGGGGCATGCTGGGGTTTGGTTTGCTGAGCCTGAAAGAAAAGTGTGTGGAGTGCTTTGCTGTCCTCTGCTCAGAATTGCTGTGCTGATTACCTGACAGCAGCGCATGGGAGGGGTTGAATTTGATGTCAGGGTCCGAGACGTGGGCTCCCTCTCTAAAGTGCGGCAGGCGCAGAGGAGTGCAATCGCACCAAAGAGGAATTGGGCCCAAGCGGAAAGTTGCCACCGTACTAGTGAGTTCAACGCAGCCCCCCAGCCAGTTACCATAGCAACATGGGAGCTGCAGGAGAAAGCAGCCCCGTCTCTCCAGAAAAGAACGCTCCACCCTGGAAGAGGTAATCAAAGGACACTACCTGTGGTGGGCAGGGCCAGAATCCACCTGCAGTGCAGTGATGGCAGCAGCCTATTGAGAGCTCCAGGGCTGGATTAACATCCTGGCTGACGAGGGAGAGCTGATGGAGGCTTTGCTCCATGTCAGTCGGGCTCTCTGGGTTTGACAGAACTCAACCGGTGGCTGGCCGTAGACTTCCTTTCTATTGTGCCAAGCTAAGGGGGTCTGACGAGTCCCGAACGGCACAGCAGCTACCAGGTCAGTGGAGTGTGAAAACCAGTATATGCTTTCCACCATTGCAAGCCGGAGCATGGTGGAAAGCTTGAAGGTTGCTGGCATATGGGAGACGGGACACGGTTGGCCTGAAGTAGTGATTGAACCCCTCTTCCGTGGTATTGGCAGCTGTGCTCATTGTTGTGGACAGTTGTCCCTTACGTCTGAGAGGTATAAAGAGTAAACCTCCACGGAGGCCCCCACTCCTCATTGAGACAGAGGAGTAGCATTGGAGATCCCTGAGTGGGAAGGAACCCTTCTGGATTGCTGCATTCCCTGTCTTAGGCGGGCATGAGTCCAAGAAGCTGAAGGGGAGACAGTGGCTGCATGGGGTATCTAGAATGCAGGTGCTGCTCGTAGTTGTAGTGACCCATTGTCTGGGTTGAATCCTATGTACAGTGAGGCAAGGTTCTCTTTCTAATATGTGCACACTACAAGTGTTTAATATGGTTCACTGTTGATGTTGTGTATGCATAATGTTTGTATGCTTAAAATAATCCTGCCAGTAGTTAACACCTTCCGAGCGTCGAACGTTCAGCGACCAGTGCTGAACGTTCGAATAACGAATGCTGACCCGTCGGCCAACGGTCGTGCGAAGCACTGGCAAGGTAGTGCTTGTGACGACCGTTGGCCGACGGCACCACTTAAAGGGTTAATGGTTACCCTAACTGTAATGTTTATGACTGTGGCCCGATTGGCCAAATGATTCGTGTAATGCCTGTGAAGTCATGGCAAGTGCCTAGTGGCACAGTATTGTATGTGATTGTGATTTAATGTGTGTTTATGGGTAATACAAAGAATATTTTTATATAACCTCGTGTGGAGTTTCTTTTGTGGTGTGCCTAGTGTGTCACTGCTGTGTGAGTGTGTTGCACAAACATTTTACACATTGCCTCAGGGATAAGCATGACTGCTCTGTCAAGATACCAAGGGGGTGGGCAGGGATTATCTTGGGTGTGTAAACTCTCTTGCCCTGACTAGAGTGTTGGGTTCTGCCTGGCTTAGGTGTATACCCTAGCCAAACAGAAACCCCATTTCAAACAGCGTTAGAATATGTGTCATGTTATTTGTGGGAGAGGAGAGACATTCTTGCTGCATTTTCTATGTGATTAATGTGTGATGCCATAAAACCAGGTTGGTGAATCCAGATCCTATGGGATTGCACTTCAGATGAAGCTTTGGTTGAAACTGCAGTTCCATTAGCAAGTCTGTGTTGAATTTGTGGTGGTGGTCTTCACAATATGTAATGCTACTGTTGTTTATACTGCACGTAAACTGACGTTTCTTGGTGCTTGAGGATTAAAAAAGCACATGGAATTCTATCATTCAGTTTCTGAAGGGACAGGTTTTCATCATTGTCCTTAAAAGAAGGAGACATTCAGCCTTATTCATGAAGGGTCCGTTTTGCGAGCCCCTAATAGCGAATCATAGCGATTCGCTATTAAGGACTCGCAAAACGGTAATCATGTAGGAATCGCATAATAAAATGCGATTCCTACTGATTCCTTATTTGCGATTAGCAAATTGCTAATCGCAAATAAGGAATAACTCGCCATTCATTCCTATGGGCCAAAAGGCCCATAGGAATGAATGGGGAGTATTCCTGATTTGCGATTAGCAATTTGCTAATCGCAAATAAGATTGCGATTTGAAGGGTTCCAGGGGTGTCCACAGGACACCCTGTAGCACCCCTCAAATGAAATTTCACACAGGTGTTGCACACACACATGTCCAAAGGACATGTGTGTGTGTAACATGCAACTCAGAAAAATGCATTTAAATGCATTTTTCTGAGTTTTCGCAATTTACCGCGAGGTCTGACCTCGCGGTAAATTGCGGCAAGAAATTGCGAATTCGCAAATTTAAATTGGATGTTGAATTGCATTTAAGGAATCTCTAATAGAGATTCCTTAAATGTAATTCCTTGCACATTTGCGACATCGCAATTAGCGATTTTTGCCTTTGGGATGCTGAATCCCAAATGCAAAAATCGCACTCGCAAAGGGCCAGATTCTCAGAATCCGGCCCTTTGCGAGCCGATTTAGCCTTCATGAATAAGGCTGATTGTTCCAATCATAAATTAAGAGGCAGAACATTCCATACTTTGACAGTCACCACTTACAAGGCGCCATCACCAAAGGAGATGGCTCTCTAACTCTACAATGGATTGCACTTCAGGTGACAAATGGAACACAGGTTTTTGCCACCTGAATGGAAGAGAAATAAGGAACATTTTGATGAGTGTTCTTATCGACAATAACAATTAACTTGAAGATTTTCCTTCTATGGTTGGGAAGCCAACCAAGCAATCTTAAGACAGACGAGAGATGCTACATTATGTCAATTTGAATGGATGTAAGTATGAGGATGACGTCTGTTTGTAGAGTGAGCCTGAGAAAGTTGGTGGGCATCCAGTCTTGCAGTTTTCTTAGGCAGAATTTGAGGATGAGGATACATAGGAATGAGTTTGTTTCAAAGTATTACTGTGTTTGATCAGCACATTGATGGGGTTTAGCACCAATTGTTTGAACATTTATTTCAGTGGAACCATTTATAAGTGGAAGAGCATGAGTGCAATAATGAATCCTTGAGGGGCACCGCAAAGGATGTATGTTGGGTTTGGGTGAAGATAGGACTAATCTGATTAGTTGCTAACGGTTAGCTGAGCAGTATAAAATGAGTTGAGAACTGTACCATCACATCTTATTTGAGTCTCAAAAGACCCTAATGATCTTTAGGTGAGCAGCAATGTACTACCTTTAGCTAAGATGATATATCTGCTGCTGATAATTTTAAGGCGGAGGTTTCCATGCTGCATCCTATGTAAAAAGCTGTATTTGTAGCGGCTAGCAGATTAGTGTTGACAATGTGGTTTGTCAGTAGAATAGCAATACCTTTTCCAACAAATTTTGCTAACAAAGGGAGGTTGTGATGGATCAGTAGATCAAAATTCTCTCTGGGTCTGAATCCAGTTTCTTTAGGAAAGATGTGAATCAACCCATTTTTAGATTATCTAGGAAGAAGCTCTCTTTCATGAATGCACTAATAAGCTAACCTTGTGATATTGTGAAGAGCTAGAATTTGTTTTAAAGTTCCTTTAAAGACGATATTGCTGAGATACAATTTTGGCATTAAATTGTAAAAAGAATTCAGTAGGCCAGTGTCAGAGATTGGTAAACTTATGATCATGTGGTGTATTTTAACAGTTTAAGGCACAATGTGTTTGATTGAATGTTGGATCAGCATGGGACTGAAGTTCTTAATTAGATATTTTAAAGAGAAAAAACTCTTGATGTTTTTTGTCAGGATCTAGCACAGCCGTGCCTACCTGGCCCCTTACGAACTACATCTCCCATGAGGCCGAGGGGGCGCAGACAGGAAGCGACTATTTCAGGAGGTTGGGCAGAAGAGACGTCGTGCGTGATTCTGAGGTGTTCCGGTTGTCGGGCAGTTCTGTGTTTGGCAATTGTACCGGCGTGTGTGAAAGTGCATGCACGTCTTTCTGGGAACTGATCTGGTATACTGACAGACTGGTGATTCGAGGGCTGATGGCTGTTGGGCTCATTTGGAACTTTGTGAGCTGTCAAGAACGAACCGCGTTCACGTGAGTAATGCGTGAGCGAAGCGGGATGTAACTGCAGCCCTGTTTTCTCTCTCTCTCTCTCTCTCTCTCTCTCTCTCTCTCTCTTTAGAGAGAGAGAGAGAGAGAGAGAGAGAGAGAGAGAGAGAAAACAGGGCTGCAGTTACATCCCGCTTCGCTCACGCATTACTCACGCATTACTCTCTAGAGAGAGAGAGAGAGAGAGAGAGAGAGAGAGAGAGATATTGTTTGGTTTCAGTCACAGCTGTGGTTGAAATAAGGAATACAGATACAGCGGGAAACGGTGGTTAACACCACGTTTTGCCGTTACGGGGATAAGGACATAGATTCCTCTTTTGGGGCAAACCGTGATACTTGTCTTGTGGAATACAAATGCCAAAGCTTAAAGCAGTTGTTAAATCTACTCCTTACCGTATTTGGAGGAAACAATATTTGTTTTGAATTGAGGAGACTGTTTCACTAGGGAAATACTTTACCTATGTGGATTACAAGTGCCAAAGCGGGAAGCTGTGGTTCACACTACGCTTAGCCGTATTTGAAAGTCTTATGGTATCGGACAGTGTGTTGATGTGGAAGCATACAACGTGGTGAGGTAACCACGGTGTTCTTTGTTACTGCTATTCGAGATACTCACAGGAAGGAAATCTCTATTATACTTGAGCTGTATCAAGCGATACACCCCTCCTTGTTTACGTTACATATGAATTGGAATTTTACCAGTCCTTGGAAATCTCTTGCTTGGAAAATATTACTAAGTTGATTCTCACTTAATCCTATAGGACTGTGGGTAGGTTGGCTTTATAGTACTGATTAGAAGTAGTGGTTGCACATAACACTATTCAGCTCATGAACCTGTACTACTTTATTCAACAGGGTGTGGAAGGATCAGAAGCGTTTGATGTTATGCTAGCAAGAGCAGGGGCAAAGAAATGTTCCTTCCGGGTGAATACGATAACTAGCGAGAATATATGAGAGTAGTCTGCTCTTGTGAAGTGTTGTTAATCGTATCTTTTGTTTTACAGGTTTCCCTTCCCCCGCAGTCCCCTTCCTCTCCTACCCGTGACCGATCGCTCGAATACCCTGCATACATTTTGTTCCAGGGTGTTTGTGAGGTAGGGAGGTGGATCCATTTTTGCTACATCCGGATTCCGAGGAGTGCCCCTTGACATTCTTCACCTTTAGAGTTGGTTTGTGTGAGGTGGCATTGATATTCACTAATTTGAGTAGTTCTTTCGGTTCATTTAGGGAGTTGTGCATTTGGACTCAAAAACAAATGGCTTAATGGCCATTATGTCAAGTTTGTATATTTCCTTGAGACCTTAAATACCAAAAGAAATTCTAATTTTTGTCAGTTTCTCACTTTGTTTTCAATTTACTGTGATCATTTCTTTTCTGTAAGAAGTTGTTCACAAACCATGTTTTGCAGATTAAGTAGTGGATTTTTTAAATTTGAATGAAGTCATTTTGTCTATTTCTTGAGAGAAGGAGTAGTCTGAAAACAGCCTTTTAGTGTTGGCTCCAGACAGGAATGTCACACTAACTTTGTTGATCAAATAATCAAGAGTGTCATCAGAGATATGTTTGAAAGAGGGCTTAGGGGCAAGTATGATGTTATGATCTGTGTATTTTGGAGGTTTGAGTATTTACAGGGAGGTTGAAGTGATCGGATCAATCATCAAGTATTAGTAGAAGGCAGGAAACAGTGACCTTCTTGGAAACAACTGGAACAAGAATCTTGCTTTTAGTAAGGGTGAAAAGTTCTTGCAGTTCAACTGGGCTATTTTGTCAAGTTATTTGAAATAATAGAAGGCTTTATCTCTTAGTTTCCCTTAGTGTAAATTGAAATCTTCATGATAAATATTTTTGTTGGAGAGGGTTTGTTATTCAAGGATGCATTTATTAAATTTGGAGAACAATGCATTTTTTTCCAAGGATAGTGATATATAGAGTAGAATTTGATAGTTTTACTTGGTGTTAGAAATGGCATTTTTGGCAGCTTAGGGCATGTGCCAAAGCCAGGCAAAAACCACCACTCTAGTCAGGATAAGGCAGTTACACTCCTAAAATAACCCCTGCTCACCCCCTTGGTAGCGTGGCACCAGCAGTCAGGATTATCTTACAGGCAGTGTGTAAAGCATTTGCACATAATCAACACTAATACACTGTAAGCACTACAAAAGGACACCACACCAGTTTAGAAAAATATCCAATATTATTATATACTTAAGACAAGACAAAAAATGATAGAAATGCACAATTATCAAAATACGCTTTAAAAACAGTTCCTTGGTATCAATAGCTCTGTCTGGGGCTATCACGGTGTCGTGAGCAAACAAATTCACAAAGTTCTGGCTGACCGTGGCGTCGCGGGCCAGCTACGGTGTCAGAAGACCCGCAAACAGTACCTTTCAGAAATGCAGGCCATCTGTGAGCCCTCGTTGAGCTTCTGAAAACATGGCGACCGCAGGCGTTGGTTCCGGAGGTCGGTGCAGGAGTAGTCAGGGCCCTTGAAGTCACACACATTGAAGGTCGATCTCCTCTCTGTTGGAGTGAGGAGCACTGGCGTCGGCAGGTGTTGTGTGCTGCAGTGAGAAGTGCAGCAGTACGGCGTGGGATGCCCTGCGGTCGCTGTGAGAGCAGCGGCTCGGTGGCGCCGTCAGATGGCGCCGTCGGTGAAACCAGAGTTGCGGTGCAAAATTAAGGTGGTGCTCGTCATGGTGCTGGCAGGTAACGGTGCAAGCAGCAGCGTCGTCGTTGTTGAAGCACTGTCGTCGGCTGATGAACCGGTGTCGATGGCGCCAGCTTTGGTAGGCCAAGCTGCAGTGGGGGTGAGGGCAGTGCGCTGTGTATTTTTACAAGCGGTGCCCTCAAACCACGGTGCAAGCAGCGGCGTCGATTAAGGTGTGGAGCGGCATCGTCGGGATACCAAGGTGCCGTCTTGAAGCGAGGCGGTGCGGAGTCCGGTGCCCACAGGTCGCGGTGCTTGCAATGGCTCGGTGGCGGGGTCAGCAGACTTCGTCGGTGAGACCAGATTCGCGATGCGGTGTTGTGGCGGTGCACTCTGCAGTGCCAAGGCGATATCGTGAAGCGAGGCGGTGCCCACAGGTCATGGTGGGACCAGGGTCACAGTGCGGCTTTGCGGCAGTGCCCTTTTTGGTGCATTCAGGACACGGAGTCGGCAGCGGCGTCATAGACGTCGTCGAGTTATTTTTATTCTGTTGCAGAACAAAACACACAGTTCCCAGTGCTGAGGGCAGAAGAGCTTGAAGTATTTGCTGTTCCTGGGACTTCTTGAACAAGGGGCAAGCTCTACTTCAGGCCCTTGGAGAAACTCACAAAAGTAGATTGCAGAAAGTTCAGTCCAGTCCTTTCACTTCCCAAGACAGAAGCAGCCACTGCAGGCCAACACAGCAAAGCACACAGCAAAGTGCTAGTCCCTCCTCACAACTTCACCAACTCTTCTTCTCTGCAGTCTTCTTGGTCCAAAAGAGTTCTAAAGTTCAGGGGTCAGGACCCCAGTATTTGTATCCAAAAATCCTTTGATCCTCTAGGCAGAGCGTGTCTGTGCCCAGCCAGAACCAGTTCTGCCTTCTCTGGTGTAATTTCCTGGCAGGGGGTGGAGACGGCATTGTCAGAGGCAGACCAGGCCCTTTGAGGTACGGGGAAATCTCCCTCTTCCCCATCGCAGCCCAGGTCTAGTCAGCCCTTTCCTGACCTACCTAGACTATCTGGAGCCACCCTTGCTTCCTAGCCATCTGTCATCCAAAAAAACCCAGACAGGCAATCCACATTCCAGCAGAGGCACACAGTATGACTGAGCAAGAATATACCTACTTTCTAAAAGTGGTATTTTCAAACTCAGAATGTAAAAATCCCCTTTACTAAAAGATGCATTGTTATATTTTGAGTTCAGGCATACTACATTTCATTTTCCCACCTAGTTCCCAGGGCCAGTTATGTTTAGAAGATGTTATACACAAACTTCCCATTCTGTCCTATAGGGAACTGGTAGCCATCAATAGTGAAAAACGAAATGGGCAATAGTTCACTATCAGGACATGTCACACACCAGGGCATGTCCTAACTTTCTCATACACTGCACCCTGCCCATAGGGGGACTTTGGGCCTACGTTAGGTGTGCCTGTCATGTAAGAAAAGGGAAGGTAAGGGACTGGCCAGTGTGTGCATGGGCCAAGTCGTTATGACAGTTACAAACTGCACGCAGACTCTGCAATGGCCGGTCTGAGGTACCTTTTCCGGGCTACTCACGTGGGTGGCACAATCTGTGCTTCAGGCCCACGGGTAGCATTGGATCCCAGGCCCTGAAACACTCAGTGCACTTTACTAGGGGCTGACAAGAAAACCAAACTGCCAATCATAGAAACACTAATCAATAGCATATGCACTTTAGCACTGATCAGCGGTGGTAAAGTGCCCAGAGTCCTAAAACTAACCCAAACAGGTCAGGAAAAGATAGGAGGACGAAGCAAAAAGTTTGGAGATAACGCTGCAAAAAGGGCCATTTCCAACACTTGGGGAAGGGTTCCACTCCAGAATTAAGGCTGCAAATGTCTTATTAAAGGGATTATTATGTTTTTTGCTTGAGAGTAAGTTGCAGTGACTACTGGCAAAACATCATCCAATGCAAGTGTCCTAGCCCAACCAGGAAATGTAAAAACCTGAGGGTCTACAAAACCTCCTGTTGTCCTGCGACAGCGTGGGACTTCACCAACTGGTTAAGCAACCTACCCACTCAGCAGGCAATCGACTCGACCTCATCTTTTCCAGTCCCGGTCTAACACATATGAACGAAATTCTGCCCATGAGCTGGACGGATCATGCTCTTATCAAATTTTATATTACCTGCAAAAACTAGGAAGCTGAACAAAAGCGCTCCACCAGAATTTATGTACAGAGACTGGAAAGCTCTGGAAAAACTGAGTTCCATCACCACTGTCTTCAATGTGGAAGATAGCTTCTCCCCAACCAATTTGGTTGAAAACAACTACAGAGCCTTTAGTGGGAGGATAGTATCCACTACGGACTCTATTGCCCCACTAAAACGTTGTAAACCTAAAGGCAGAGCACCTGCTCCATGGTACAATGATTCCCTGAAAACTCTCAAATTAGCCTGTTAACAGGCTGAGAGGAAGTGGAGACAAGGTTATTGCAACACTAACAAAACCATCTGGAAAAATAAGCTCCTAGAATACAAATCTGCCATCATAGAGAGCAAATCAACCTATTACTGCTCTACTATAGTCAACGCAGCTAATAGCTCTAAAAGCATATTCCAAATCCTTGATAACCTCATCCACCCAGACTGCGCTAAGAAAACCATCCCCCCCTCTCAGACTCTCTGCGACAATCTCGCACAGTTCTTTACGGACAAAATTGAGACCATTATTAACAACCTGGCAACTCTCCCATCGCAAGATATTCTAAATTCCCCCGGAGGTGATACTATCAACCTTGATCCGCCGAGCCCAGGTCATCTACCTAGGGCAGGTCTACAGGCTCTCCCCCCTATCCCCAAAGATGTTTTCGAGAAGCTGGCACTCGGAATCACCTCTGGGTCACCCCTGGATCCACTGCCCCCAAAAACCTGGAAAGCGCATGGAACTGAATTATTCCACACCCTCCGTAGGATCTGTAATCAATCTCTGTGCTGTGGACTCGTCCCTACCCCCTGGAAGCAAGCACTCATCACCCCGCTGCTGAAAAAACCCTCCTTGAACCCAGAGTGTCTTTCCAACTTTCGACCGATATCGCTTCTACCCTTTCCAGCGAAAGTGGTGGAACGCTGGGTTAGCTCCTGTCTATCGACACATCTTGAGCAGAGTCACGCTCTGGACGACTTCCAATTTGGATTTCGACCAGCCCATGGCACCGAAACTGCAGTGCTTACAGACATGGAAGAACTTCGTATGCGTGCAGACAGGGGCCACGCTGTGGCCTTGATCCTATTGGACCTGTCTGCCGCATTCGATACGGTTAACCATGTGATTCTGCTGAAGAGGCTGAGAGAGGCAGGGGTCGACGGCACTGCCCTGCTCTGGTTCCATTCATACCTCAGAGATAGGAAACAGGCTGTATCCCTCCCCCCTTTCAATCTGCCTTCGCCCCAGTCCCTCACGGTGTACCCCAGGGTTCGTCCATCAGTCCGATCCTTTTTAACTTTTACTTAAAACCATTGGTCACTTTAATCAAAACCCACAGAATGAAAACAGTAAACTACGCGGACGACACCCAGCTCATCCTGTCATGGGAAGGGGAAGACTCAATCTCGATGGAAGCATTCCATGACTGCCTAAGAGACACAGCCGGCTGGTTGCATTTGAATTCCCTGCAATTCAATTCCTCTAAGACCGAGGTCTTGTTCTGTCCCAGGAGCCGAATCTCTCGCCTATTTCCTGCGGAATTCTGGCCCCCGGAAAACCCAGAAAAACCACAGCCGGTTACCAGTGTCCGCAATCTGGGTGTTATGCTAAATAACAACCTTAGCATGGAAACGCAGGTAACAAAAACAGTCTCCACCTGCTCGGCCCTTCTGCGCTCTTTACGTAAAATCATGCCACTACTCCCCACCCAGGCCCGAGCACTGATAGTCAGGTGTACTATTCTTAGTCGCCTTGACTACTGTAATGTTCTCTTGCTCGAGTCCCCAGCTGTACTATTGGACAGACTCCAAAGAGTCCAGTCGGCGGCAGCCAAACTGGCCCTTGGTTGGACCAGGAGATCTTCGGCCACAGCAGCCTTAGCCGAGCTACACTGGATTCCTTTGAAGCAACGAATAGCTTTTAAGGCTCTTTGCCTGGTCTTCAAGGCATTACATGGATCGGGCCCTATATCCCTACAAAAAATGTTTTCCTGGTATATCCCCACCAGAACTCTACGATCCACTACAGCTTGCCTTGTGACGGTACCCAGATTTAACAAGGTAAGGACCGGGGGAAGATCTTCCAGAGTGGCTGCTGCTAAGCTTTGGAATAGTCTGCCCGCCGACATTCGTCAAATTCCACAGCTCCTGCCATTCAGAAAGCTAATTAAAACATGGCTCTTCCCTAATTCCCCGTCACGTCCTTCCCCCTAAACAGTCTCCCACTGCTTCTAGCTCAGGAGTAAGCTCTCAGCGCCAGGATACCTGCCAGGTGACAGCTGCGCTCTATAAGTGATTTAAATAAATAAATAAAATAATACGAGGAAGTCAATAATAACTTAATAGTGTTTGTATAGACATGGCTTGGTGAGGAAAGCCAAGTCTTGTTTGCGATCACAGATTTTGTTTACAAGTGTCATGTGATGCATGTTTGATGACCTGCAGGTATGCAGTGCCATTTAAAGGAGCGGTCATCCTCTTTTTTGAAAGTTTTGTGATCCACATATTTCACTAGAGTTTTGGGGTGGTTTGCGTTTATGCTGCCTGGGATGGGTTGGTGACATGTGAGCATGTTAATAGTCCTGGGATGAGAGAACATTTTGTGAGTTGAGATGAGGGTGTAGGTAGAAGATTAAAGAAGAAATCAAAATATATTGGAGAAGTTATGCAATTGTACAGAACAGTTAGAGTTAAGAAACTGCTAAAGTTAAAAGATTTCAAAGAGAATTTCAGAAGCAATTAGAAATTGAGCTCGAAGCACTAAGCAGGAGAACATCATACCTATTCAATGAGTGCTCTATATAGCCCTTAAGCACATCTTCTATGGGTGAGCAGTGCATGTATTGACCAGTAGGGGTGAGGGTATATCAAATATTTCAGTGAACTATTAGTTCTACCACAAATGCAATTGCAGAGTTTTTGGTAGGGGGAGAAGCTGAGAAAGTCTGAGGTTTTCTTAGTTCCTTTAGGTTTTTTCAGGAGGCTTTAAAGTATGAATTGTTGATAGTTTGGCAAAGATTTTCAACAGGTCAGTGCTAAGAGGAGACTTGTTGTTGGCAGCTGAATTATGGTTGGAGTAAAAATCAGTTAAACAGTTTGCAATATGGCAACCAATTCACTTGAAGAGTCATATGAGCACCCGTATCCTAACTAACACCCATTCATGTCAGTTAACATTCTGCAACCACCCCCTAAAGTAGCCAAGGAAGTAACAAAACCTTGGAAATACCATGGACTCCAAGCTATCAATGAGCATCCAAGTGGATAAGTTAGCAGGACCATGTTTTATTACTATGAAAACTCTGTGAAGCATCTTCCCCCACCTAGGATTTCCACACAAGGTCCAAGCAGCCAACTCTCTTATACTGTCTAAACTTGATTACGCCAATGGCCTCTTACATGGATCATCTTTATCAAATATGAAAAGACTACAACAAATTCAGAACTCTGCTGCCGGACTACTTAAACATGTGAAGCCACAATCCCACATCTTCCCTGCCTAGAAGGCCCTTAATTCTGTACCAGTTCAAGGAAAATCCACCTTCATGCTGCTTTGTATCACCCACAAAACAATACATGGAACAGGACCACTTTTCTTCAGGAAAAACAACCACATACATCCAACAAAGAAACCTCCATATTGACACGTCAACATTAAAATCTCATCATACTAGGAAAAAAACAAGGGCTTGAACATCCTTCTCTGTTCAAGCAGCCAAAATATGGAATTCATTACTGTTAGACATTGGGTTTCTGGTTGGAGGAAAGTATGCACCATGTCCGAATAGGAACCCTAATCCTAGTCTGGGTAAGTGCGATACACTACATAATTTAACCTCTGCTCGCCATCTGGTAGCTTGGCACAGAGCAGGCAGGCTTAACTTAAGAGACAATGGGGCATATTTACCAGAAAGTGGAGAAGCGTGTTGTTAAGCCAAGAAGGCTAACAATACACTTCGTAACTTTAGAAATGCAGGGCTGCACCATATTTACTAGAATATGGTGCAGCCCTGCACTTCCCCGTGTGCTGGTGCTAGGTTTAGCTGCCTAGCACCAACACAGGCACCCTTGCACTATTGCATCTCTTTCCTTCCTCCCCTTTACTGGAACCAGCTCCTCATTCACCTGAGACAATGCCCTGACTATTTGCGCTTCAAGAAACTTCTTAAGACCACTCTATTTTAACATTGCCTGTCAGTCCATTAGGCAGCAGAGTCCAAAGTGCAGAGAAAGCCCTAAAAATGATTCAGGCGCTATACAAAACCCATAAATAAATAAATAGCTTGAATCCAGTGGCATAGGGAGCACCGGAACCATGTCTCGGCCCTTCCCACTTAGGGTGACTACAGCAACACAAACCATTGTCATTGTCAAACATTCAGCGTCAGTCACAGATCTGGGTTAAAACCCCCAGGGCCTTATTTACGAAGGCCTTGCGTCAGTTTTGCGCCGCCGGTGCGTCACTTTTTGTGACGCACCAGCGGTGTAAAAAATGCAACTCGTTGCGCCATATTTAAAAAGTGACGCATCTAGGTAGATGCGTCACTTTTAAACCCCTGCGCCACATTATACCTGTGTCAGGTTTAATGATGCAGAGGGGGCGTTCCCCCGCAAAAAGCCTCTTAATAGTGACGCAGTGAAATCTATGAGATTTCACTGCGTCACTTTTAGGGCGCTGTTGCGTCAAAATCTTGCGCCTGCCTCACAGCAGGCGTAAGACTGACGCAAGCCCTTTCGCATCGGGCTTTCCCCATGTGAAAGGACGCATTGCTGGAGTTGCGTCACTTTTGTGACACACTCCAGCAATGCATCACTTTTGCGCTTACAGATACGTCAGAAATACTGACGTATCTGTAACTCCTTGTGACATGATGCGTCATACATTAAATATGACGCATCAGGAATGTCGTAAGGAGTGCGCAGGGAAAAGTGACGCATCGCTGTTTTCACGCAGCGATGCGTCACTTTTCATAAATGAGGCCCCCAGTTTTTTGCTCACCGTGCCACCCCAGTTTCAACCCAACCATATGCAAATCAGTTTTGACTTTGCTCCCCATGGGAAAAGTCCAGCCCAAACTGCCAAACCAGGTCCTCCCTATATTAGAAAATAATCAGCTTTGGGGTATCATCCCTCATCAGCCAGACTAGCTTGAATCCAGTGACATAGTGTACATGGGACCCACATCTCGGCATACCCTTCCCACTGAGGATGACTACAGCAGCACAAGAAGATGATGGACTGAATACTGCCATTGTCAAACATTAACCCCCAGTCACAGATCTGGATTAAACTCATTGTTTTCTTGATAACCATGCCACACTAGTTTGGACCCAGTCACTTGCAAATCAGTCTTGACCCTGCTCCTTATGGGAACAGTCCAGCCCGCATCTTTCTAAAATTGGCTTTTTTTAAAAAGTAGTGATGAATGTATCTTTACCAGTAAAGTGGATTACCATTCCAGTGATATGAAACATGACAGATCTACTCCTTCTCAATCAAACATTTCAACGTATAAGCGTGATAAGGAACTCTCAATGTTAACCTATAGGAGGGGTAGGCCTTTCAGTACTGAAAAACGAATATGGGGGGTTTTCACTATGCAACATTTAAAAGTACATATCCTACCTTTTGATTACAGAGCACCCTCACTTATGGGCTGAATAGGGCTTAACTTAGGAGTGGCTTATATGTAATAAAAGGGGAGTTTAAGACTTGTCAAGGGATTTTAAATGCCATGTTGACATACCAATGTAAACTACACGCACAGGCTCCACAGTAGCAGTAATGAGACATGTTTAAAGTGCTTCTTGTGTGGGTGGCACAATCAGTACTGCTGATCCACTAGTAGCATATATTTTCTAGCCCTGGGCACAGGTAGTGCACTGTACAAGGAACTCAAATATAAACTAAATGCGGCAGTTGTGGATGTGTCAATCAAACCACGTATTAGGAGAGAAGGACATGCATTTTAGCACTGGTTGGCAGTGGCAAAGTGGACAGAGTCCTACCGCCAACATAAAGAATACAGCAACATTGGATGCAAGAAGGCAAAAACTTTGGATAGAGACCACACTAAGGATTTCAGGTCTAACAAATACCCTCAAACATAATGTCCACGGATAACTATCTGATCCTCAGAAGACTTATCAAGAGTTAGCTCTTTCCTAAATAACTACTATGCTCAAAACACAAATGTACAGCATATTCTTGTTCATGTTAACATTCAAAATTTGATTTATGTATGTATTTAGAGATGTGCAATTCTTTGTACAAATCTACATACTGCTTATAGTTTAAAAATATATAGATATTCTTATAGGTTGTCTTAACCAGGTTTTCCCTGGTCTTAATTTTGGTGCTGCCTCCTGTTTCCGCTGCTCTTGTGAATAGTGGGAAGCGTCAAAATCAAAGGATATTGCAGTGGAGCGCCCATCACAAGACCCACTGCCCACCCCTTTCACGCTAAGTGTAGCGTGAAAGGGGGCCTTATTTACAAGACAGTGTTAAGCCATGTTGCGTGGCTTAACGCTGCCAAGTAAAGAAGACAACCCTCCTATCGCCAGCTCAACATCACTAAAAGGCTTGCAAATATGCCTTACAGATTTTCATTATTTCAAAGTTCTCACGCTGTCAAATGAACACATACAGCATAAACTCTTGCGTAGAGTGAAACATGAAAATGCCTGTTGTACCTTGCATGTACGCCAATGATTGTTTATGTGCAGGAAGGTCCCCCTTCCTGCACATAAACAATCATTTTAAAAAGTGCTGTTTTGCAACTTCTGTGTGTGCTGCATTAAGAAGCGCACATAGCAGTTGGCATATAAAGATTGTTTATGTGCAGGAAAGGGGACCTTCCTGCACATAAACAATCTTCCCCTCAAGACAAGCACCCTTGCACTATGGTGCAAGGATGCGTGCATTGGCGCTAGGCTGCTAAATTTAGCACCAGCATAGGGGGAAATGCAGGGCTGCACCATATTCTAGTAAATATGATGCAGCCATGCGCTTCTAAAGTGACAAAGCATGTTGTTAGCTTTCTTGGCTTAACGACATGCTTCGCCACTTTATTGTAAATATGCCCCAAAGTGTCATCCACTTGGTTGGGGTTGGGAATTTACACACTGGCATGGCCGGCAACAATACTGCGATGTGAACTATGAACTTCAGTCCTTTTTTGTTGGTTACGTTTGTGTCGTTCAATTAAGGTATTTTCCATGCAATTTAAAGCACATGTAATCTATCATGCCAATTAATAAGTACTGAAGTCAGTGTGCCGAAATGTATTTGCTCAGATAAAATGCTATAAATGTCCAGTGAGTGCTGCGTACTTCTTTTGTCTTTGATAATTACCAAGTGATTTCACCCTCACTTCAGCGGTGAAGGCACCCATTCAGAGTTTGGCAGTTTTGGTTTGCCTTTGAGCATACAATATATGTATATATGCTTGAATACCCATTGCATCAATCCCCCAAGGAGACGTCACAACATAGATCCGTATTTCTCATGCATGACACGTTTTGGCCCAAACTGGCCTTGATTACATGACATACTGCGTGATTTACACTCTTTTAAAGATACATAGATCTAGCTAGCGGTGGCGAAGAAGAACAGGTTAAAGACATTGAAAGAGGAAACTTGGGATAAATTATTGGTTGCATACATCACAAATAATATAAGGGATTTTTGGTTAACGATTAACTCCCCATTTTTAAAATCAAACTCTGAGCCGAATTTGGATATGCATGTGGACGAGGACTCTTGGGTGGCGCACTTTAGTAATATTTTTAATGCCCCACCTGTAAACGCTGAGCTAATAGATGTAGAGCTGGTCCCATCCTCTAGCAATATTCTAACCATTGATATAGGGGAAGTATGCTTGGCAATGTAGCAATGTACAACCAATAAAGCACCGGGATTTGATGGTGCTCCAATGGACTTTTTTACAGATTGCCCTGACTTTTGAAGCCCTCTGCTTACTAATATTTTTAATTTTATAGCAACAGAGGGACCTCCCGCCTCTTGATTCAAAGCCATTTTTGTACCAATTTTGAAAAAAGGAGATAAGCAAGACCCTAGGAGGTAGAGACCTATTTCTCTCTTAGAAAGCACAATAAAATTGAGGGGTTGAGTGCTATTGAATCGACTGGAGATGCGGGCTTTGAATAATAAGATTTTGATACTGCCACTATACGGTTTCAGGGAGAGGCACTCAAATTAATGCCTGAATTTGAGTTTGCTCATTGCAAAGTATACCGACGTAAATCATGGCAATTTATATCTAGCCTTTATGATTCTTAGCATTGCTTTTGATTGTGTGTCTAACCCACAGCTCTGGAGAATTATGAAGGAAATAGGGGTAGATCAGGCAGTGATTAATTTCATTAGACAATTGTATTCAAGAGGTGAAGCATGTGTCAGGTATGTGCCACAGGGAGAATGTACTAGGTGGTTTCCTGTAACAAGAGGAGTTTGCCAAGGGTGCATTCTCATCCCTTTTTTATTCTCGCTGTATACTAACGGGATAGAGTCTAAATTGTAAGATTCAACTATAGATGTGCCAAGAATAGGAAAGTTGCATATCCCAATTTTATTATATGCAAAAATTAATAAATACCTATGTGGATTTTATGAAAGACCTTAATCTTCAGACAAATTAATCTAAGTCATTTGTTTTAATTACAGGGCCAAACCTGAGTAAACTGCCTTCTTTTTTATCTCAAATCGTAAAGTGAGACATACAGAAGGGCATATTACCAACGAGTAGCGATATTTATCGCTAACTAGGCTTTGCAATGATTTTTTAATCGCTAAGCATCGCCGGAAATTATGGCTGAGATAACTTGCTATTAGCAACGTTTATCTCTCAACTGCTTCTTCATAGAATAAATTTGCAAAATCAAAAATAGTATCTCTTCCATACCCCTGACTATACCCCTCACTGAGGCTGCTCCCTCCACCAATTCTCACTCTCTGACTCAGTTCCCCCCCTTATCAGAAGACGTTTTCATCACCCTGCTCAACAAAGTTTCCTCTGGCTCCCCCACAGACTGCTGCCCCCCCGCAATTCTCCAGGCTGCTTTCTCAGCCTGCCCCACTTCTCCTCTGGCCCTCCTGAACAGTTCCCTCCTGCTCGGAGAGGTCCCCAGCCAATTTAAGAACGCAGAGGTAGTTCCCATTCTAAAGAAACCCACTGCCGACCCTACGGTCATGGGCAACTTCCGCCCCATCTCCCTTCTTCCCTACCTAAGCAAGGTACTCGAGACGAACGTAACTAGTATCCTCAGCTCTTTTATTGAGGACTCCAACTTCTTGGACCCCCAGCAGGCCGGGTTCAGACCCGCCCATTCGACAGAGGCGGTCATTCTCTCTGTAATGGAGGAACTCTGCAGATGCGCCGACTCTAACGCCCACCAAGCCCTGATTCTTCTGGACCTGTCGGCGGCCTTTGACACGGTCGACCACACCATCTTGGTCGATCGTGTCAAAGAGGCTGGTATCGGAGGGATGGCCCTTGACTGGGTCCGCTCATTCCTGACGAACCGCCACCAATCTGTCTGACTCTCCCATTTTTCGGCTGACAGGATGAAACTCACCTGCGGTGTGCCACAGGGTTCGTCTCTGTCCCCACTTCTTTTTAATTTGTACCTTACCCCCCTGATCCGCTCCCTCCGGGGAAGGAATGTCACTGCATTTAACTATGCAGATGACATTCAGCTCATTTTCAATCTTGACTCCTCGCAGGATGCGGCTCAGGACATCCAGTCTACCCTCTGTCATATCAGCAATTGGATGGGCACTCACCATCTCAAACTTAATCCCGACAAGACGGAGCTTGTTCTTGTCGGAGGCCCATCCAACCCCTGGAACTCCACCTTCTGGCCCCCTGCCCTTGGCCCCTCCCCCCGCCCTGCTGACAAGGTCAAAAGCTTGGGGGTCTACATTTCTCATGATCTCTCCATGCAACATTAGGTCAGTGCTGCAGTGTCTTCCTGCTTCCACCAGCTTAGAAAAATTCGCAAAATTGCCCATTTTCTGACCACCGAAGCCCTCACCCTGACGTTGCTGGCATTAGTCATCTCTCGGGTTGACTATGCCAATGCCTTGTACGCAGGTATCCCGCAATACCAAATCAAAAGACTTCAGATGATACAGAATCAAGCAGCACGCCTCATCTACCACCAACCCAAACATCACCACGTCCGTCCTTTACTTAAAGCCCTGCACTGGCTTCCTGTATCAGAGCGTTGTCAATTCAAACTAGGCTGCTTGACCCACAAATCCCTGGCCGGCATCGGCCCCTCTTTCATCTCGTCGCTTCTGCACCCGTACGTCCCTTCCAGACCCCTTCGATCTTCCCACCATGCTCTCCTTCAGACGCCCAGGTTCAGACGCAAAAAGCACGGAGGCCTCAGATTTTCTTTTCTGGCCCCCTCACTCTGGAACTCTCTCCCCCCGGAACTTAGACTTTCCCCCTCTTACCCTCACTTCAGGTCTCTCCTAAAGACTCACCTCTTCCACGGTGCTTACACATAAGCTCCCTTGCTCCCTTGCCCTTCTTTCTTTGTCTCCTTCTGATGAACAGCGCCAAGAAACCGACCGGTGTATGTTGCGCTTTATAAATTGTTTTTACATTACATTACATTACATCTCCAAAGCGATCATTTTTCCCGGCGATCGCGTGAATATCGCTGAGAATACAGCAATATTCATGCATTAGCGACAAAATGCTCCTAGCCATGTTTTCCACCTCCCATTGGATAACATGGCTAAGAACTGGTCTGAGCAGGCGTTAGTTTTTGGCGATAGCGGGAATATTTCCATCGCTACGCCCGCCTTGCTAATAGGCGATAGCGATGTTAGCGATCGCTATCGCCTAAAAGCTGTCGCTAACATCAGTTAGCGACAGCTTGCTAGTAGAGCGATAGAATTATCGCTGCTTAGCGGCCGAAAACGGTCGCTAAACCGGCGTTAATTGCTAACGCCCCCCTTGGTAATATGCCCCGGAGTCCTTTTTTACATCTAGGAGTCACATTTCATTCTAAGGCCTCTTGGAGGAATATGGTAGAGAATCATGGGGTCTTTGGGAAAAAAGTGACAATGCAATACGCTCATTTAAAAAAAATCTGGGAACGAGGAACCTGGATACTTTAAGAAAGGTTTATTGGGCGAAATCTAGGGCAGTAGCTACGTATGGTGAAGGGGTGTGGGGCCATGTTACAGTAAAGAGGATACAAACAACATAGGATTTGTTTTGGAAATCAATGATGAGTCTCCCAATTGGTTGTTCTAATTTTAATCTACATGAAGAATTAGGAATCCCTTACATAACTGATTGGATAAATGTTGCACCTATTCTTTTATGGCACTCAGTATGGTGTAGAGACACAGTGTCACTTACACAACAAATAATACGAGATTTTTTTATCCCTCAAGCATAAGGGAACACTTTTATGGTTAAAGTATGCGAAGATACTTTATATACCCTTGATCTAGGAAGCGCATTTGCATCCCCAGAAAAATGTGCCTCTGTCTCAAAAAAAATATTAAAGGCCCGCTTTAAAACCTCTGCTAATGATGGGAGACTGACTGCCTACCGTAATAAACCTACTGTCAAAGAATATATTGAAGGTCCATTGCAGGTTGAGGGTTTCTCTTCCTATTCGGAATTTGTAACAATCCCACGGCACAGGTTCATTCTGTTAAGATTTCGGCTTAACTTTATTACCAGCATGTTGGGCCATCCTGCTGGTATGTTCTCCCCGAAAGAACTCCAGTGTTGCCCATGGTGTGACACTATCTGCAACAATCTTATTTGCACATCTTCTTCTTTTGTAAATTTTATTGTAAACAACGGAAAAGGTTTTTAATTTCACTTTTACATAGTCACAATTTTAGATAATGTTGCTTGGCCTTGCATTTCTTACGCATGTTGTCTAATCCTTTAACCTGTAATACTGTTGCCTCCTTTTTATGCATGTGTTTCAAAACAAGGAAATTGTGTATAGACTGATATTTATGAACTGCTTCTTTCCAGTTTTAATCTGTAACTTTTTTATCTGTGATGTATATTTGTACTTTTATGATTAACTTTGTTTTAATCGAATAATGTAAGCTTGAACATAGATCTAGCTAATTCTGTGGATATAAACAAAAGACTCCTAAACAATCAAACAAAACCTATACCGGGACAAATCACAAGTTAAAAGGCATTATTATTGAATAAAAAAATATAGATAAAGTGTTTATGTGCATAATAATAAATCTCTATATTAGAGGAAGTTGCTAAGATCTTCATTGCAAATGATTAAACTCATCATTGTAGCACCGAATATTAAATAATATAACAATATCGCACAAAATTACGCATTTGTGCAATATAGGCAATTGTTTCATTCAAAAACAGCAGTTCACCATCATTTCATCTAATGTATAAAGCCCAATAATACACTGGTGCAAAATATGCAATGTAAAGTGCATAATGCCATTTATTAATTCATTGTCAAAACAATAAAATAATTCCTTTCTATACGTTTTTTCTTTTATGATAAATGTTGCCTTAGTGTGTCTTATGATATTGTGGTCCTCTTTAACAGATCAATCCTTTAATGAGCAACGTTTTTGCGATTTATATCTTTCCTCAATACCGCCCTTGTGGGCAAAGTATAGCAGCCAAGCTTATATCACATGCTGCACAGTTTTATTTTTTATCCATAAAAATATGTGATTAATTCTATAAATTATTGGATTTTATGCTTATGAGTATGTGTCTTATTTTATGCTATTCCATCAATCACAATGTGTGAATATGGTCATAACAAATGTATCTATAAGTACTTCACAACTGAAATATTGGGCAAAAGCTAAAATAAAAATAAATAAATAAATCAATATACATAAAAAAACTAAAATTTCACCAAAAATAGTATTAAAAAACATAATTAAAATATCTTTGGAGAACAGCACCACTTTGAAGTCTGTTGTATTCAGCCAAACAATACATATCACTAAAATTGACAAGATCTCCATAAAGAATTGTGAGGCTCTTCTAACAAGATGCAATCCTACACCATCTTCCTCCTGTAACTTCCTACTCCTTTATAGACCTCCATCTAGCAAGGCAACATTCCCAGAAGCACTTCAAGACACAGTCTCAAACCTGATAACAATACACTCCAACCTATGCGTTCTGGGTGACCTTAACATTTGGTTTGATAAACCCAATATGACCCATCCAAAAACAATAATCACCGGCCTAGACGCATTAAACCTGCATCAGATTGTCCACAATACAACACACACCGATGAACATATCCTCGATGTCATTTTTTCTAATACTGAACTAGTTACCTTTCAAACTATAACTCCAGTCACATGGTCAGACTACCACTTACTTGCTTTCCAACATAAAACAATGCTAAGCGACTCACCTAAAACTACCTTACATCCATCCACCTATCGGCTGTGGAACAAACTCAATTTGGAACACTTGGAAACACAACTAACATCCAGTACAAATCTGGAAACCATAAATTCTGTTCAAAATCTATATGAGTGGCAACAGGAAGCTTGTGTCAACCTGTGACCACTCAAAACCACACAACAGAACAAAATATAATAAGCAACTTGGAGAAACATAGAAATAAAAGACATAAAACAACAAATTAGAAAGCTGCAACGTACCTGGCTCAAAACAAAAGCCAAACAAGACAAACTTCACCTGCAGAAAATTAACAGATTATACAAGTCGGCTATCAAAAAAGCTAAGAAAAGGTACGATTCAGACAGAATTCAAAACGCTAAATGTGCAAATAAAGAATTCTATAAAATACTCAATGAATTTTGCGAAGCAAATTGCCTAGAAAGAACTCATCCTGTTACTCAAGATTTCACAGACAAACTGGCAAATCATTACACGGATAAAGCAGACACGTTGGACTCGTACTTAAAACAGAAATAAAAGCACAAGCACTAATCCTTGTACAAAACAACAATCCAAGAATGTTCTAATCAAGCCTCTCTGTTCCTTCCAACACATCTCACACAATGAATTTATGTACCTGGTCAAAGCAAGCAGGCCTGCCGGCAGCCCTTCTGACCCCTGTCCGCCACAAACTTTCAAGACAATTCTTTTAAGAACCTCTGCTGCCACTCCAGTAAGTAGAATCATCATCAACAATTCCTTAACTACTGGAATATTTCCAGAAGAACTCAAAAAGTCACACATAAGCCCTTTACTGAAGAAAACAATCTTGTACCCACTGAACCCTGATAACTACAGACCCATTACAAATGGACTTTCCTGGGCAAACTGATAGAAAGAGCAGTGTTCAACCAGATGTCACAATTCATTGAAGAGAATGACATACTTTCAGACTTCCAAACAGGATTCTGTTTGGGAAGAGGCACTGAATCTGCTCTCCTTGCCATCTGGGATGACCTAAGGAATACAGTTGACCGCAACGGGGTTGCTGCGCTACTTCTCTCAGCTGCCTTTGACACGGTTGACCTTGACACTCTGAAACAAAGACTTTATGAAGCCGGCATTAAGGGAACTGCTCTAGACTGGATCACGTCCTACCTTCGAAAAAGAACTAATGTCATCCATAACCCACCTTTCTCGTCCAAACCATACTCCACAAAAGCAGGGGTCCCTCAAGGTTCTATCATCTCGCCCATGCTTTTCAACATCTACATGAAGTCATTACCAGTACTGATAAAAAATTTCACCTCACGTGCTATAACTATGCAGATGATACGTAAATGCTCCTTCAACTGGAAGGCCCCAAAGGCATTAGAAAATCACCAATTTTCAGCTGTCTCAGAGCCGTGGATCAGTGGATGACTTGGAGACATCTCAAATGGAATGCTTCAAAAACTGAAATACTCACGTGTGGCGATTGGAAACATTACAATCCGCTTGCCGCATGGCCTGATGAACTGGGATCACTGCCTAAAGTATCAAAGGAAGTAAGAAACCTCGGAATGACCATGGACTCCAAGCTGTCGATGAATGCCCAAGTGTATAAACTAGCAAGATCAAGCTTTGCTACTATAAAAACTCTGCAACAAATGCTCCCTCTTTTGGGATTTCCACACAAGGTCTAAGCTACCATCTCCCTTGTTCTGTCCAAACTCGATTACGCCAATAGCCTCTACCACGGATCACCTTTAACGACCATGAAAAGACTACAATGAATTCAGAACTTGGCTGCCAGACTACTCTTGCATATCAAACCGCTAGGCCACATCTCCCCTGCCTTGAAAGCCCTGCATTGGTTACCGTTTGCCAGAAGATCCACGTTCAAGCTGCTTTGTATCACCCACAAAGCAAAACATGGAATAGGACCACTCTTCATCAGGAATAAAATTACCAAACACATTCAACAAAGGAACCTCAGCTCTAAAGGAGCATCTCACCTAAAATCCCACCATACAAGGAGAAAACATGGGTGGCACATCCTTCTCTGGTTATGCAGCCAAACTATGGAACTCTTCACCCCCCAACATAAGGTCCACCGACAACCACCTTATCTTCAGAAAAATGCTCAACCCCCATTGAGGGGGGTCACGGGAGGAAGGGTGGGTGGGCGTCAGGTGGAGCACGGGTGGGGTTGCAGTGGGAGAATTTTTTTAATGTAAGCACTTTTTTAGCCTGTCTAACATTGGAGGGAAACCTGGTATAGAACGACATCTAATAAAATAAAGATCCTGTCATGGAACGTCAACAGATTGTGATGCCCCCCTAGCAATCCTCTGCACAGGTTATCCTCTTACAAGAAACCCACTTGTGTTATCTTGAATCAAGAGTTATTTTCAGTAAATATAAGTGGGTGGAGAGCTTTTGTTGTTCTGAGCAAACAATGCATAGTAAGGGAGTAGCGGTTCTGCTTAGATCTAACTTAGGCAGCTCCATCAAGGTTACGTTAACTGACCAATCTGGGAGGTGGATCTTGGTACAGGTAGTGATAGGGGGGGTGGAACTTGCCATAGTGTATTACAATGGCCCTAATGTCGATGACCCGGCTTGTCTCCTTAGAGTGCAGGCCAAACTTGCAGAAGTCACCGCTCCAATAATAATTGGTGGGGACTTTGATGTCCTCCTCAACCCCCCAAAGATAGGTCTAACCTTAGCCGCTATCTGGCAGCTCAGCGCACGCACCGTACGATGATCAACATGATGCACGAGCTCTGGTTAGTAGATCTATGGAGCTTGAAGAAAGAGGGTGAACCAGGTTTTACTTTTTTTAGTTAAAAGTATGGCCACTCTTCTAGATTAGATTAGATTCTTACAGATAGGTCATGTCTAGAGCATTTAGTGGATATTTCTATTCTGCCATCTATTTTATCCGATCATGCCCCAATAACTTTTCTATATCGAAGTGGGAAACTGACATCTGCTCCTAGGTGGACACTGAAAAAGGCAATGTTGTCAAATGAGGAGTTAATAAGAGTCATCAAAACATCGACTGTGGAGTACTTCACCGAGAATGTGGGTTCAACATCCCTGGAGTACGTTTGGGACGCGTTCAAGGCCCATATTCGCAGAGTGCTTCACAGTTGGATATGCTCCAAAAATAGGGAAGAGATGTCAGATTTTAAAAAGGTGGAGAAGGAGATATCCAGGCTGGAAAAGGCCAGATCCAGCTGTACATCAGATCACTTGCCACAAGTCCTTAAGGATTTGGAGTGCCATCGTTTAGCCTATAGGGATAAATTAGATCAAAAACTTAGAGCCCAATGGGCAGTTCATAAAATGGAAAATTATGAATACGATGAAAAAGTAGGAGCCACCCTTGCACGGAAGATCATAGCTGATAGAGTGAGGAACAACATCAATAAGTTAATAGTGGATGAGAGTGGTACAACATCTTGTCGCCAGGAGGATATGCAGAGGTGTCTCCTATCTTTATTCTCAAAGCTCTATAAAGAAGACAGGGCTCCCTCTACCGCCTCAATCCATGATTGATTGGCTTAAAAGTAAAGCTTTACCTAGTCTGTCAAGGGAGGGCCGGGACCTGATAGAAGGCCCAATCTCTAATGAAGAAATAAAGAGCTGTCTAAAGAAGATTAAAAATAGCAAGGCGGCAGGGACGGATGCACTTCCGTGGGAGGTGTATGAAATCTTGGAAGATGTTATAGTGCCTAGACTCAGTGAGCTGTTTAATTTTATCTATAGCGCTGAAGGTAGGATCCCCTCATCATGGAAGGAAGTAATAATAGTACTGATCCTGAAGCCCGGTAAAGATCCGCTTAGAGCTGACTCGTACAGACAAATCTTCCTGCTGAATGCAGATTATAAGATCTGTACTAGCATTCTGGCAGGGAGGTTGATGAGGGTCGCTCCCCAATTGATTAACGAGGACCAAAAGGGCTTCCTGCCGGGAAGGTACATCCAGGAGCAAACTCTACAACTAATTGGATGTATTGACCTGGCGGTGGCGAGGTCGGAACCCTTGGCGGTAGCCGCTTACGACGCCGCCAAGGCGTTTGATCATGTCAGTTGGTTGTATCTTTGGAGACCCTAAAAGTAATGGGTTTTGGTCCATCGTTTATCGATACACTAACAAGATGTTACGAGGGGGCCTCTGTCGTTATTCTTCTCAATGGATTATTGACATTGAGTTTTAGTATTCAAAGGGGAACATGACAGGGGTGTCCAATTTCACCCCTGCTGTTTGATATCTATATTAAGCCCCTGGCCCAAGCCTTGAGACTTGATGAGCAGATCACTCTATTTCAGGTATCTGTTTATAAGTGTAAGTTGGCCCTCTATGCTGATGACCTGCTGGTGTATACCAACAATCCAGCAGAGGTGCTTCCCAGGGTGGAGGACACCTTGGTTGAGTTTGCCTGCACTCTGGATACTCGGTCAATTCCTCCAAGACTGAGGATATGTGCTGGGGAGTTGAGGGCTATACCGGGAGGCACTGTGGGGAGTTCAGGTATTTAGGGATTGCTATAACTCATGATATAGAGGACATCCCCATGACGAACTTGGAGAAAGTGTTCAAAGAAATCAATCATCTCCTCTTGAAATGGCAGAATCTTCCCCTTACTATTTTCGACAGGGTAAACCTGGTTAAAATGGTTATCCTGCTGAAGTTGACCTATCTGTTTGGGGCTGTTCCACTTGACATTCCTGGGACATTTTTGGGCAAAATTCAAAGTAAGATAGGGAGCTTTATAAGGGCCAACACAAATTCCAGGCTATCTTGGAAGAAGTTAAAATAGAGGCTAGTTAAGGGTGGCCTCGCTCTTCCTGATGTCTTTCTGTACTCTGCCTTTCTGTTTAAAAATATTTGTTGCCTTCTCTCTAGCCCTCCTGGTTCTGATTGGGGGAAGATCTTGAACCCTATGGTTCACTTCGAGGGAGGTAGTATTGGGTTTTTATATAAATTTGGTGCTCCCAGATTTTTCAAAAAGGTATGATTACAAGTAATAAGGTCAGCAAAGGGTATGGCAAAACTTGAAAATGAAGTGGGGAATAAGATATTATTCTGGTTTTGCCCCTATTTGGGACTCTCCAGGGCTCCCTGCTTGCCTAAATGATATCTTGACTATTCCGATTGAGAAGGCGGGAATTGTTATCTGGTCCGATTTAATATCTTTGGATGGAGATCATCCATGGGATGTGTTAAGGGCAAAAATAGGTGATTCCTTCTCCATCTTCAAATATCTGCAAATATGTTCTTGGTTTGCTGCCAAGAGAGACCTTATAGGTGGAAACTGGTAGATCAAAAACACACTCCAAAATGTAAATCAAAAAAAGAAGGAGGAGGGCTATGGTACAGGGCTTTAATCGATGCAGAGGATACAGATCTTCCTCCTCCCTACATAGTATGGAATTCATCAACCCTGGAAGATGCCTATATTGATTTGTTTTTTTTTCTCCCTTCATAATTTATATAAGTATGTCAAGTCAGCCTCTTTAAAGAGGAATAATTTTTTGTGGTGAATAGACTATACTACACTCCAAAAAAGATTGCTAGGTTTGCTTCAAATTCTGCTCCGAAGTGCTCGAGGTGTGGTTTAGTGGAGGCTGACGATTTACATATGTTTTTTGAATGTGTACATTTAAGGGTCTTTTGGGAGAATGTTGGGAGGGCATTGGAGGGAATTTTTAAAGTTAAAATTAACCTTAATTTGTCTTTAGTTGTTTTCGGTATTGAAAATATCCTTACAAATCAACTATCTAATAAATCGATTGGTCTACTCCTCTGCTTGATATTAGCAGCCCGTAGAGTGATCTGCAGGTTGTGGAAAGACCCTGGGCTACCGCACTATGAGATCTGGTTGAGAGCAGTAATGAGTATGGCGAGACTGGACCAAGGGAAGGGGAATATCTGGGCACCGTTAATTGCCTGGGGTACCGAAATTAGTTTGGTTTAAGTCACTGCGGTCCAATGATTACACCAAGCCTCGCACAAAAAAATCTGGCCTGGTCGGCCTAAAAGCGAATGCAAGAGCATGGACCCAGGGCGCCCAGCTTGGAAGGGGGTCTATTTGCGAAATTTGCAGATGATTAAGGTGAAATGAGGACTACAAAAAAAAAAAGAAAACTACTCAAGATTTGGCTCTTCCCCACATAAGCATCATACGCAAACAGAAGTTTGCAGCATATCCCTCTGTATATAAGCATTTGTTTTCACTGTAGGTATGTACCTATCTTTGTGTATTACTTTGTATAAACATGTAAAATATTATTATGTTAGGAGAAAAAATATTAATAAATAAACAAAAATCATCTTTAGTCTACATGTACATACTTACATTGTGCATCTATGTACCTTCCATGTACTTAGATCTGTGTGTCTGTTACTTTTCTCCTGAAAAAGCATATCCAATGCAATACCCTATTTCTCATCCTGTGACTCTATCAATATCTTTAATCTGCATATACTTACCTCCTTTATGTATCTATATACTTTCAATGTACTTATGGATCTATATATTTATCACTTTCTTCTAATTTAGCATTTCCAATGCACTACACTATTTCTCAGCCTATACTTCGCTCAATATATCTTCTAGCCCAACCTTCTGACTCATCTCAATCTTCTTTCTACCACTCCTTCCAATGCACTACCCTATCTCTCATCCTATACATCTATCAATACATCCTCTATATCCACTCTCTCATTTATCCCAAACCCCATACCACTACCATGATTGCCAAAATAACCCTTTCTAGACTCTCTCCTATTCTACCCCTCCTTGCATGATCTGACACCTCTTTTTACTATACCGATCCCCTAACAATCCTTTCTAAACTCTTCCCTCTGACTCCTCCCCTCCAAAACTCCTTTTTAGTCATCCAAAAGCCTCCTCCTACTGCTAAGACCTTAAAAAAAATCCTTCACTCTTTTATCCCCCCCACTATTCCTTTCAATCAAAATTAACAGACTAACTTGTTCACTTTTCAAATTCCATATTGAACTATACTAATATACTACCCAAATAACTTAATAACATATCCACTACTCAAATTATACTATTCTAATTTTCAACACTAATCCTTTATGGGTTTTCAGTGTGGCGTGCTACATGCCAGAAAAGTGCTTCAACACCCATCAGGGGTAACAAGTGCTATATGAAGGCAAATCTTTCTTCCCATTTTATCCCTCTGCTATTCTTCTCACTCCAAGTAACTGACTAATATCCACCACTGAAATTACTTCATATTTCACCATAATAATTCACCACTAATCCTTTATAGGCTTCCTAAATAGCGTGCGTCAACAAGTGATATATAAATACAAACCTTTGTCCTCCTCTATCCTTCTGCTATCATTCCAAATCCAAATAACTGACTAACCTATACACCACTTAAAATGTACTTGCATGTTTCACTATACTAATTCAACACTAATCCCCTATGGGTCCCGGAGTAGCGTGCTACTCGCCGAAAAAGCTCTTTGATGCCTCGTCAGATGCAATTACAATACAATACAATTATATAATATCTCTTTATTATTTTCTATGTATATGTATATCTTCCTATGCAGTTATATATCTATATATTTATTAATTTATTCCCACTGAGTGATAAAAAAACTTTAATTCTCCCCATTTCACTACTCTCCTATACCTCTTTCAGTATATCCTTTTTATCCACTCTCTGACTCACCCCAAGCCTCATTGTACTAGTATGACCTCCCTAATAACCCTTTCAAGACTCTTCCCTCCTCTATCACTCCTTTAACTCATCCCAAACCTCATTTACTACTGTTATCTCCCAAATAACACTTTCTAGACTGTTCCCTCCTCCATCTCTCCTCTATCTCTCCTATGACTCATCCCAAACCTCAATGTATTGCTATGATCTCCCAAATAACTCCTTTTACCTCCTTTCTCCTATTCCATCCAACCAACAATCTAACATGTTCACTGCTTGTATTAAAAATGTATTTTTCCCATACTAATCTACCACTAATTCAATTTGGGTTCTGGAGTTGTTTGCTACTCGCTGAAAAGCCCCTCAACGCCTCATCAGGGGTAGTAAGCACTAAATAAATACAATTACAATAACAATTACCACTGAGCACTGATTTCAATGACCTTAAGACAGTTTTGTGCACCTAATCTCATACAACTATTACCTTCATACTTTTCTTGGTATATTTGAAATGGATCCTTTCCTTTATTTTCTTTTGTTCCACGCATCTGTTGTGCCTGCAGTACATCCTTTTGGGTATCTACTAAATAAAAAAATGTTCATGCTTGACACCTAAAAAGGAACACTGTCACCCATTCTTAGACTTTAAAGGTGTTATTTATGAGAGCCTTGCATCACTTTTGCACCACATGAAGTGGTACAAGTGTGACCCAGGGCTCTTAATTAGATTTGTGAAGCCACACAAAGCCACCCTGCGTAGGGTGAGGCAGTGCAAAATCGTGGTGTTGCCTTACTCAGTGCTCGGGAGGCGGTAAATGGGCGTTGCTGCGGGTGTTTACCCACAACACCCATAGATTTTGTTGCTGACCACTTTTACAAAATCATGTAAAACCTAGGAATGCACCAAATCCTTATGTCTCCCGAGTTGAAGTAAAACGTGGAGAAATATTTCTATTTCACCTCGTTTATTGCTCCTTGTTTTTTTCCTCTTTTTATGTGTTCTGCTTGCTAAAGCACACAAAGAAGCAGGAAAGCGCTTCTTAGGATTGTTTCTGTGCAGGAAGGTGCCCCTTCCTGCACAAAAACAATACTGCATGCAACGGAGGCACCTTTACACCATGCTACAATGCTGCCTATATTGGTCCGAGACTGCTGAAACAGCACCAGCACAGGGAGAAAGGACAAGAATAAACCATATAACATAAATACCGTGTGTTCCTGCCATTTCACTTTGGCTTGGGCAGCACAGCAAGGTTCTTAGCTGCACCGTCCTACGCCAAATCCTGTAAATGAGGACTTAAATGTTTAATGGATTGCTGTCCTTTCCTGCTTCAAGTGCACAAAGTACACTATGCCTAATTTGGTGTAAAACTCTTTCAGTGAAAGGCAAGAGTGAAATTATTTCAACGGTAGGAAAGAGAACACCTCATAAGTTTAGCGGAATTAATTTTTTCAAAGGAAACATTCTACCTTGTATTTGAGCTTATATAGCGCACAGCTACCCACAAAGGGTTTCCCGGCGCTTGCTTAGGGAACCCGTCCTGGTATTCCCCTGTGAGATAACCCGGCAGGGTATCCACAAGGTGAAAGCCAGGCATCCCGCCGCGAGGGGCCGTTGTGAAGATTAAGCAAGCTATTGCCCAGAGTCGCAGAGTGTGAACCCGTGAGTTGAAAAGGCACCGAAGCGAGAATTATCGAGTCCGTGGAATTTTTTGAGCCCAAGACCCACCGAGGCGGGGAATTGAACCCTGGTCCAGGGCCGATCTCAGCTTCCGGGTCTGCCGCCTCTAACCCCTGAGCCACACTTCTCCACCTTTCCAGTTTGCAATTTCCCATGTGCAATCCGCGCATTTCTGCCTCCTGAAAAATTCACAGCTGTGAATCATACAAGAATCATGCCTGTCATAGATTTCCAAGAGAACCCAAGAAAGTGTAAAACTACTCCCAACAGATCAGTAAACTTTTCTAGGTAGATTTCACACTTTTATCCAACGTGAACCCAGTCCAAAATGCTTCCACTTTGGCAAACAAAAGTGGTGACCAATCTTGTTGCATGCTGCAAATATAATTTATTTTATAAAATATTTTCAAATTATGTTATTAAATGGAGTCAGTGATTTAAGCTACATACAAAGTGTCAACTTTGCATTTGTGTTCAAAATCCTCACACTAAAAAAAAATGACTGTGATATAAATGCAGTCAAAGCTATATTGATGAGTCTGTTACTGTATCATTGTCTGATGTTCATACAGCGGGCATCCTGCACACTGTCAGTAGCATTTTCCCAGTGCCTAATTATCCCTGATAGTGATGTGAAGAAATAGCGATGGCATTATTCACTAAATTACTTAGAAGTGCAGTTAGGCACATTTACTGAGACGTGAAAAGGATATGCTTCTGTACAATTAGCAAATCCCATATGGCCACTTACATTAGGTAATTGATAGGAATACATTTCCCTTGAACACTTTGATTAGGGGTTGTCACAACTTGCTAGTGAGTGAACACTTGAAGACAATGAACATCTGATAATAACTACTGTACTGAATAGGAATACACTCACCTTCAAGCACAGATTGCTCTGCAAATAGGAGTGCATTTATATGTGTGATTGTATATATATATTCACTGTAAAAAACCATAGGTTTCAGACATGTTATAGTTAGGAATTAGCATTTAAAAAACCTTAGAAATTCACTGAAAAAAACATAGGTTTTAGGGGTGTAATAGTTAGCTGGACATTTCACTCTTACAAAACCATTGAAATTCCTCTGTTATAGTTAGTTCTGCTAACTTTAACTCGCGCATCTGCAATCCACTGCTGATGATGTCACATATTACATCATTCATGACATGCTCAGTGACATCACTGATTACATCACTGATGACATCTCAAATGACATCACTAATGACATCATCCACTGAATGTGGTTTGGTTTGATATTTAAATAAGTATTATATATACAGCAATCTGCATTGAAGATTGAGTGGATGTATAAATATCTGGATGAAGGATTTAGTAGCAGTGTGATTGGCTGTTTACTTGACTAATTTATAGTGTCTCACTAAATATATTGGATAGTGACTAACTGTCTGGATATCTGTATCACTTTGTCAGATGTTGTGTAAACTGCTGCACCAGTTGGTTACTAGCTATGTGAAAGCCTATATTAGTTATTGATTAGTTAACTGAGTATTTGTATGGGAGAGTGAAAGTGTGTGTGGTTCGGTGGGGGCTGTGTGACTGACCAAAGATGTGTGAATAGTTGATTCAGTAGGTATATGAGGTTTAGACTGCATGTTATAACAGTTGTTTGGGTGAGTGAATATCTTTATGGGTGTGATGATGAGCAAATATATCTCTCAATGCTACATGTGCAACAAACTAGAAAAATAAAAGGCAGTGTTTGTGACAGTTGTATATAATTAAGTATACATAAGACTCAGTGACTGTATGAGTGACTATGGATAACTGTATACTTGTAATAGTGATTTCATAACACACTAAGTATGAGTTACTATCTATATGAATAAATGAAGTGGTGTTTGTATAAGTGTTATGCTGACTAAATGTAAGTATGATCCATTTTTTGCATAAATGAGTAGAATGACTGCATAAGTGAATAGGATGTGTGCGAATGTGTAATTTTGATATAGGTGTATAAGTATATTTGATAGTGTTCTATTGATCATTGACAGCATGTATGAGTGAATGTACAGGTAAGTAATTAGATGTGAGTGTAGATCTAAGAATCACTGAGTGGGTTTTTAGAAACTTGTATTGGTGTGTCAATGGATTCAAATATGGTACTCTGTATTTTACAGTGAGTGATGAAAGGTTATACTAGTGTATGTATGATGAGGTGTATCGGAATGTCACGTGTATGATGTCATCAGTGATGTAATCAATGATGTCATTTGAGATGTCATCGGCATATTAAATAGAGTTGTACTCAATGGTGAGTCCTGAGGGACACTCTGTTTGGAACAATGGAATTCAGAGTGGAACCGCAGGAAGGTGAATTGCATGAGCTCTATTGTCAAGATGAAAGCACACCACTTCAAGGCTGCTCTCTTTTTCTCAATACCAACTAGTGTGGAGATCAGATTCTCATGAATTACCATGCTGAAAGCAGCCACCAGAGCTAATAATATGTGCCAAGAGTTCCTTTTACACTTAAATAGTTCAGCACAGAAACCAATGCGACTCCGGTTCTGTGCATCGGTCGAAAGCCAGAGTCCAACAATCCATTACTCTTGTGATAACCCAATGGAATTGAACTCACATGTTTCTCCAGGACATTACCTGGAAACAGGAGCAGTGAAATTGGCTGAAAACCTTTAAGGATGGTGGGATCAGCCAAAGGTTTTTTTAGAAGTGGCAACAGCATGCTTGTGAATGGTGAAAAATGACATGTGAGGATTACAAATGGATCACAAAATGTCAGACAATGTTCCAGCCAGAGGTTACCACATTTTCAGCAGAAACCATCAGTAGGAGATCCGGAGCTGATGAAGTATATCAACTTCTGTAGGCTCATGTCTGAGATGTCACCAAAGTCCCCCAGTGAAGAACGTTGGTCCAAGATCCATAGTTACCAGCAGTCTGTGAGCCCTCATCAACTGGACCTAAGGTCTGATGGCCCTTGCCCTGGGAATTGGTGCCGTTAGAACCAGTTGATAATGGAAGCAGGCCCTTCATGATCTTGCTCAACTTGTTCTCAAAATAGAGACCGAGATTGTCACAAAGGGCTTGAGAGTTTGTCCTGGAGTAAGACACACAAGACAGATTTGCTAATGTACTAATAATGGCAAAAATCTTCCTAGAAGGATTTGAAGCAGAGAGGATCTAATTCAAATAATAATTAGCAGGCCGTATTGTATCAAAGGAAGAAATTGTTTGCAAGCTATAGCTTTCCTCCATGGCATCTGTAGACATGTCCACAGTTAGCCTGGGACATCTCTTTTCTAACTGCTTATTTATCACATGCACATCCATCCTGGCCCATGGTTATGTCAAGATTGCAGGTGGTTTAACAAACCTCACCGAAGGCTGGGAATCATATAAACCAATATCAAAATGGATCAAGAACGATCCAACCATGCCTGTTGCCGAATGGACCCCAGAACAACTATATCATTTAGACCCCAGATAAGGTCCAAAGTATGAACTGCCTTATAACTGGGGCCTTGGAAATGTATTGCTGCTGCAGCTAGGATATTACTAAAACCCATGACAAGTTGCTGACAGTTGTTGCCACAGAGACCTCACCTTCTAGAAACCGGTAATATGTTCACAGATGTATTTTAAGGATGTAATTACATTAAGGAAGTGAATTTAAGCATTAATACTTATATTAAGAGATTTCTGAAAATTATGAACAAGAAAAACTAAATACGTTCTAAAGGGATACCTGGCCTATTGTTAGCCAGTACATATGGATCTGCATTACATTAAATTATCAAATAGGATTCTATTATTATTATGTGCACATAATATTCAAGGTTTGATCATTTAAGGAGGTTAGTTATGAGAGTCAGCAAGCTAATGCAACCCTGATATATATTGTATATTTCAATTCACAGAATTTCTAACCAGCAATTCACATTATACAAGAGTTGCAAGTGTAACTGATGTTAAATATAATTTATATTGCAGAAATGATAGAAGGACATACTTCAATATACTTAGGACAATTAAACTCTTGTCTCTATTTTCAGCTTCTGAAATATCAGATGATCTATGTTATAGCAGAACCAGAGATATTGAGATAATGTAAAGGTGTATCATTGGCTATGCTTATCTATGGAATGAGATGCAGTATAGTTTATGGCCACTATATGTCTACTTGATTTTAGATAACCAGTATTATCTGCTGACGTCGATGACCAGCAGAACTGAGGAGTCAAAGGGCAATCTCCAGTTTCTCTGATTCGTTTTTCTTTTCCCAGTCCCCTTTCCCTGGATTTACTGCTAACTGACATATTGCACTGTATTGGATGAGCAGTGGGCACCTGAAGCAATGAAGCAAACATCCCTCATGTGGATTCATACTTCAAAACTACTGATTTCTGGCATTTTCACTTCTTCTTTCTTAACTAAGCTTACTAAAAAACTGCCCCTTTTCTGTATTCAGGAAATTTCTTCAGGTACACTTTTACTCTTGTATCTAAAGAAGGTAGTTACTTATCATCCAAATTGAGGGAAGAAGCAAAACCAGAAGAATATGTCCCTGGTTCCTATAGCAATTTATTTTAAGGATAAATACTAGGCTCACTGTCAACACCTCATGATCCGTGAAGGTTCTAAGATATGCTAGGCAGTGGTTGAGAGAACCTAACTCTCCCAATCAATGAGCTGATCATTTTGCTACTAAATGTTTTTAGCATTATACATTTTCTGATTTCCATTCCATTGACTCAAATTCTTCAGGTTGGAGATATTTCAAGACCACTGACAAATCCCAAACTCTGGTAAGATCTCTCACCTTTGAAGTAGACAAAGCAAAACCTTTAAACAAGGAATCAAACACTCCTTTTCTGTGAGACCCTTTCATTGCGATCTAATTATCCTAAGTACTGCCCATTGTTGTGTCAGTGAGCAAAGGCCAGATGCAGATCAAAACTTTATTTTAAAAACTGGAAAATCCTCTCTGGGATCAATTAACAGGTGGCAATTCTTCGGGGAGACACCATTTACAAACCGAGGACAATGACAGTCCTCTATCTCTGTCTAACTCTATCTCAAACTGGCAATTTATATATGTCTTGCATATTGCTGTGTCTGTTGGAACTGCTCTATGAGACCCCTGAATCTTAAGAGAGAATACCAGGACTGCCCACCAACCCTATCTAATCTCCCTTCCAGTTGGAAGACTGTCTATTCTCATTGTTCAACTACTGCCTCTCAGCTGAGAGAACTCTCAATGTATCTCTCCAGCCCCCTTTTGGTGTCAAAAATTTGCTGTTAACTGAAGTCCCTTTAGATAGATTGATTCAATTCAGGCACCACTGAAGTAGAGAAGCGATATCTGATATCCTTTATCACTGGAAGTCTTCTCTTGAAACTCTTGAAGGCTCTGAAGACAAAGGATATGCATTACTAGAGAACAAAGATGCAGGTGTGTCTTGGAGACATAAAAAATACAAATGCTATCTAAATGAAAACCCAAATACCCAAAAAATCCTAATTCATATGATTTCAATCATGAAATGAACACACCTCCAAAGAATTATATTCCCCATATTCTCTTCAACACATAGTCAATACTTGCAGTGTCCCAATTATTCTGGAGCAACAGGCTTAGGGCTCCATTAGGATGTCGGGTGGATCGCCACCGCCATGGTGGCGGTGGTGATCTGCCCAAAAGAAATGATTTTCCCCTTCGCCACATTACAATGGTGGGGGAACGCAAAGGAGGGAAACACAGCCCACCACTTTTCCACCCCGGTCGCCTTGCGGCCGGGGCGGAAAAGAAATAATATGGTGGCAGTGTCTAATAGACACCGCCAGACATATTATGATGGTTGGTGTACAGTGCGTTTCCGCGGCGGTGATGCCGCCACGGAAAGGCATGCGGTCTTCGCTCTCGGGGCCCTCTGTGGGCCCCCAGAATGAAGTACAGGTGGGGGGTGCACGTGGGGGGGGTACCTGTGGTACCCCCCTTCATTGTCATTTGCAAAGCGGCAGGCACCGCGCGATGCCTGCCGCTTTGCACATGACAATGTTAAAGTGCATTTTCAGCATTGTGGCGGGCGATGCAAAAAGCACCGCCCGCCAAAATGCTGAAAATACAGGATGTGCCCGCCACTGTGGCGGGCAATCCTAATGGCACCCCTGGGACCCCCGCCCTTATGGCGGGCGGTCACGATTTACGATGGGATGACGGCAAAGTCCGCCTGTCATCCTAATGGAGCCCTTAGTGTCTGGTGAACTTTGACTGCTCTGTTTTATTACAGGAGTACCATTACATATCCATGTGGAACCATGTTCCTATGTATAATGAACTGTGAGTAGGTTTCAGATGTGACTTCCTGTGACTGATAAGGCATCTGTGACAGATGAAGATAATTGTTCTTTCCACATCCAATCGAAGTAGTGTACTTGATGGATAGTGAATCAGATGATTGTGCAGATATGGTTGCACATGAATACTCGTGACATGTAATAAAGCTATAAGTGGTGCCAATGTTTTGGTCAACACCCACAGAGAATAGATTGGTCTGAAATGATGCCCCTGAAACTGGCAATGATGTTGGTAAAGTCTTTACTGGAAATGAGAGCTGATCATACTTTGAATATTATACTCTTTCTCTGATATGTAACCTAATTTAATTTTATGACATAAAGAGGTTTATTTGTAAGCCCCTTGAGCCATTTATGTCACTTTTTCCCATATTAAGAATGCCGCACTAGCGGTGCAAGGGACTTGTAAATAGGCCCCATAGTTTCAGCAAGTGTCTCCAATGAAATGTTTATAATTTTGACTAGATCTTATTCAATGTAAAATGGATTACAGTCACCATATGCACTAGGTGTTATATGTGGATCACTGACATAATATCGAGGGACAGAATATCGACCATCAAGAATATCGTTGAAAAAATATCGACAGACAAAATATTGAGTTTCTATCTACAAACAGGTAAGTACAAAAATATCGAGTTAAAAATATCGTTTACTAAAATATAGTTTTTAAAAATATCGACTTTACTAAAAACAATGTTAAATTAAAATAATATTAAAAATTAATTACTAAAATGTACTTAAAAATACTTAAATTAACTTATAATAATTAAATAATTAATGAAAGTAAAAAAAATGTAATTCATATTTGTTAAAACATATATATAGTAACAAATTATAATTAAATAGTAGCCAATATTATTAACGTACAATAACAAAAGTGTAAAAATTACTATTCCTACTCCAAAGAGTGCAAGCGTAGGGAAAGCGTTGGATAGCGTAGGGGTAAAAATTACTATTCCCACTGCAGTGGGTGCAACAGTAGGGAAAGCGTTGGATAGCGTAGGGGTTAAAATTACTATTCCCACTCCAGAGAATACAACATTAGGGAAAATAAAAACTTCATATATTATTTAAAAATTTAAAAATGAATATCTATTAATAATTAATTAAAAATATAATAATTAATATACTAAAATGACTAATTAACAATATTTTTTTCAATTGATCACCTATTATTACAAATTAATTAAAAATTAAAAATTAATTATGTAATAATTAAAAATTATTTAACAATTATTTCCAATTAAATAAATTTAAATAAATTTAATTATTTCATTAATTATTAATAAATGACTTCCCACCCTATTCCCCTATAAACCCACAACCCGCTACAGAAAATAAATTATTAAAATTAACATAATTAACAATTAATCAATTAAATTAAATTAATTGGTAAATAAAATTTTCATAATTACCCATAAATACCTAATAAATAATTAATTCTAAATAAATACCAATAAATAATTTTACATATTTAATTAATTTTAATGTAATTACTTCCCACCCAATTCCCCTATAAACCCACATCCCACTACAGAAAATAAATTAGTAAAATTTACATAATTACCAATTAATCAATGAATTAAAATTAATTACCAACTAAAATTTAGTTAATTAACAAATATAAATTAATTAACAATTAATTAAAAATTACTATCAATAAAAATATTTCATATTTAATTAATTATAATTAAAATACTTCCCACCCTATTCCCCTATAAACCCACAACCCACTACAGAATTAAATTACGCAATAATTTTAAAAATAAAATTCATTAATTAAAATTAATTATAACATAAATACATACTTTTCACACATATTATAACATAAAAATACACTATAAAAATGTGATATTATAAAAAAATCGATATTTTTAACTATCTATATTATATACTTCGATATTTTAACTTTCTATATTTTTAACAGTCGATATTACATCACTTACCTTAAAAACAATATTTTGGTTATCTATATTCTGTCCTGTCGATATTTTGTCCAGTCTATATTTACAACTCGATATTATATCCAATCGATATTTTGGACTCGATATTATGTCTGTGCACCGTTATATGTCTAAGGTTTACGCATATAATATATTCAAGTGAATAACTAGAACTTCTTGGACCACATGAATTTCATATGGAAAATATCCTGAGAACCTGAATTGAGATTGAATCTCTTAATGCCATTCATCTAATGCATGTTTGTCTTTCACCTTTCTTGGAAGTTAGAAGTGAATATTTGTATATTGAATTTTAATCAGTTTTTCATTTTAAGGAAATGAATAATCTATTTTTGTGTGCCATCATCAAATATGCTTTATTCCTTATTTTCCATAAGCATAAAAGAGTGCATTAAACATACAATAAAAAATAAAACATTAACTAATCGCTGTCTACAGTTAAAAATAATTTACAGTAGTATTACAAAGGGTCAATGAACAAAGTGCCCATGTGCAAAAGTACATTCAGGTAAAGGGCAGTGAGTCAATATAATCCATACAAAATGAGCAACATGCAATGCATAAAAACCCTTTGAGCCTGTTGAATCCGTCACAAATCAATAAACACCACATAAATTCATCTGAAACACATCAGACCCAGCAAATAAAGTGCAATGAGAAAAATATAAATGTTTCATCACCAGGCAGGAGAATACATTAATCATTTCCCTACTTGCTTGTACAAGTGACAGAGGAAATACATTTGTAAACCATGTGACATATATTCTGTATTCAAAAGCTGTAGGTAATACAGGGCGGGCCTGCATTTCCTAATATTCAAGGACCTTAATAATGGGACAATATAATGTCTTTGCGGCCTAGAATATAACTGACAGTAACAAGCATAGTAAATGCAATAGGCCTCGCCTTTAATTAAGATAAAGCCATTTGCTTTGCTAATGGTATTGTATAGCAAAGCAAATAGCTTTAACTTAATAAAAGGTGAGACCTATTGCATTTTTAATGCTTGTTATTTCTGTGGGATATGCTGGAAAATAAAAAAATTTAAAAAATCACACCTGCTGGTCAAAGCAGCACGGATAGGCTTAGCCGATGATTGTTGATCAAGTGAGTGAGTATCTGGTAGTAGGCGAGGATGTCTGTGCGAGGCTTGGAATGCAGAGACTCCTTTGATGACATCACGGACCGAGAATAGTGCATCTAGCCTCCCCCATCGCGCGCTCCTGGTGCTGCGATATCACGCGCTGGTACTTAGCCGTTGACATCGGAGCAGGAAGTAGGAAGTACTGGAGCTGAAATTCCACGGAAGGGAGGTGGAGGAGTAGAACAAGATGAAGGGAAGCATAAATGAGCACCCTGGGAAGGCTACTGGGCAAAGGTAATGAGATGTCGAGGGATGAGCGAGATTTAGGGGATTGCAGGCTCCTGTGATGTGTCTTTGTAGATTGCTCATGAAGAATAGCAGAGTGACTTTGGAGAAACCTTTGATAGGTGCAGGCTTTTCTGGCAGGATGGTAGAGCGGAGGGAAAGAAGAGGGGCGTGAGAAACACAAGGAGCAAAGGGGAGCCCAGATTCGAGAAAGCAAGGTAATATGGGGAGAATAAAGGGGTGTGGGATTGGAGGATTGAGCTGCTCTGAGATTCCGAGGGATCGGCTGATTAAACAAGTGTGGTACCGCAAAGGCAGCCGCATGTTTATTTTCGCATCGCGCTTTCACTTTAAGTGAAAGTGCGATGCCAAAATAAACCTGTGGCTGACGTTTCCAAAGCCGAATGTGAAGAAAAAAGTGCATAGGGACTAATGAAGGAGAGAGTGTCACGCAGTCAGTAAACGATCCAATCATCCCGGTAGGCGGGGTTAAAGGAGACAAGGCGGCAACAAGGAGGGACTAAGAAGCCTCCTTTTCAATCGTGAGCCTGCGTTTTGCATGGAGGATGACGCCAGCGAATGAAGAATATGGGTGGGGCTTCAACTCTGCCTACAATAAGCCCTCATATGACAAGAGCAGTGCAAAAAATGGACCATGTTCTGTTTAGACAGAGATTCAAAGGGACATAGAGAAAGCTCAGAATCACAATACGCCTGTCGGGGGATCCGAAGCCAACAGGTGTGCGATACTAAACCTGAACCTAACAAGATACAACCTTTCCAAATGACTGAAAGGGGACAGTAAATATGGTTCTATGCATTCAGGTGCAAACCTCAGGTATCTTCTTGCAATGCTCCATTTGCTCCTTCATCAGTTTCAACAGAGAAAAAGATCCTTTTTTAGCTGAAATTTTGGGATTTTTGCAGATGATTGCGAATTTCTGAAGCAGTCCACGCTCCCTACGTGTTCTGTTTTCTGATGTATCCGAGCCATGGATTTTTCTACGATTGATCAAGGCTCATACAGAATAATATTATTGCACAATTATGTGCAGGCTCTTCTTTTACCCACAAAGAATGGTACAGCATTATTCGAGTGATTTTTAAAAAACAAGTCAGGGGAATTAAGCCTAATTCATTTTGGCATAATATAGCTGGCAAAGGCTTAGGAACTGCCAAACAAAATCTAAGGAAGGAGTTTTCTTTAAGCATGATGGATTGCAGAAGCCCCACACTCCTGCCCCATATAAAACAACAAAGCATGTGCAGGCCTTATAGGTGTTAATTAGCAAGTCTATTAGTCTGGGCCCGGTTTCTTTGCAAACCTAAATAGGGCCTCCACATTTCGTTTATATCATCTTTTCCTTGAATCCACAAGATTGTGTCAAGTCCCTGATCAAATGGAAGTATGAAAAAGTTGTGACCTAAGACAGTTTATCACCGTTAATGAAACAGGATTTCAGAGAACGGGAAGGGTTTCCTGCCACCATAACATAGGACGTATTTGTGTTGGTTTTTAAGCCAAGAGCTCGCATGAAGTCATTGAATCTACTTAAAAGCATTTGCAAGCCCACACCAGTTCTAGACATCAACACATAGTCATTGGCATAGAGCAAGGCTGGTACATTTCTAGAACCCACCCTTAGAACGTCAACCTACCCCTGTCCAAGATAGTTCTCCAGATGATTAATGAAAATGCAAAATAAGAAAGGGGCTAACAAACACCCTTGGCGAACTCCACAAATCATTTTATTAGAGGAAGAGAGTTCACCATCAGCTCCCTATCTGATGCAGCCACTTACACCTTGATGCATCAGCACTAAAAAATGCACCAGGGAGGCATCTATCCCATATCTAACCTTTTTGTCAACATTTTCCCTCTATCCACCCAATGAAAGGTGGATGTTAGGTTCATGAAACCTAGAGGGAGTGCTCCACTCTTAGCTTGTGTATACTTGCTTATAAGCAAGTGAAGATTTAGCCACTGCTTGAGAGTGTCCAATCCTCGTCTGAAACTGAATTGGATATCAGAAAACCTCCCTCTCTCGGCTACCCAGGTTTCTAAGTAGTCCAATATGACCCTTACTATTAGCTTACAGGTACAGTCAATCACCGAAATTGGGCAATATCATTTATGATCTGCCCTACCCCTTTCTTGAAAATGGGTAATATTATTATTATTATCACATTAATCCAGGATTTGAGTGGGTCCAGATGTGCTACAACCTTAGGATATTAGTTAACACTGGAGTCTAAACATCTGGATTGGCCAAAAAAAGATGATCCAGAACACCATCTCGTCCTGATTCTTCATTTACAGAGGTTTGATTTAGGGCTTTTGTGACTTCTTCATAGATGGGTGGTGACAGGTGCCCAACATTTACATCTGGGTAGTCACCCATGAGCTTTGAAGGCTGTGTAGAATGCCCGTCACTTCTGAATACTGTGGAGAAATGTTCAACCTATTTCTCTGGGGTGATACCAGCACCAAGGTACTAATATGGCTCTCCTGAAAAAAGGGGGTTTACAGTCTTCCAAAAAGACTAGCATGCTTATTGGCACTGACTTTGTGGAGTTTTTCCCAAGCCTCCTGTCTAATAGACATCTTGCGACTCACAAGAGTTTGTTTGTGTAAGTAACAACATAATCTTACCCTTATATTGTCCCTCAGCTTTTGCTTCAGGGCCATTCTAAGGTTGCTGTGTGCCTGTGTACAGTTGCTGTCAAACCATTTGAAATATTTTCATGATGTAGATCTTCTGCCCCCCTGTAATGCTATATTTATTGACCGGGTAATATCAGCAAAGGCAGCAAGCATACAATTTGGGTAATGCTACTCTCCAAACACACCTCTATTTGAGCCTGTTATTCAGCATTAACCGATTCAAAATAATGTCTGGTTTTACAGTAGACCATTTCTGAAGTATGCCCTTAATGTTGTGGTATGATATAGGATGTAATTTTAGTTCCCCACTAGTTTTCCTTTTGTAAGTTTCAACAAAGAGTGATAATGGAAAATGGTCACTAAAGCATGCTTCAAGGATAGAAAAGCTCACCAACTGTGGTTTGTAGAATTTAGAAAGAGCAATAAAATCAATAAGGCTGCCGGTACAGTGACTAAATATCGAGGGACAGAATATCGGCTGTCCAGAATATCGATTCAAAAATATTGAGGTACAGAATATAGAATCACTATCTACAAACAGGTAAGTTTAAAAATTATCAAGTACAAAATATTGATAGTTAAAATATAGTTAACTAAAATATTGAATTTTTTAAATGTATAAAAAAAAAAAAAGTAATTAATTAAATAATAAAACAATTAAATAAAACATAGTTAAAATAATGTAAAAAAGCTTAAAATTAAAAAAAAAATGTAATATAAAAAACATAATTTTTAAACATATATATTTACTTAATAATGTTATAAACTAAGTATTAATCTTAATTATAAAATATTTAACATATTATAAATATATATATATATATATATATATATATATATATATATATATATATATATATATATATATATATATATATATATATATATATATATATATATATATATATATATATAAGAAACATAACTATATGATAATTTACATAATTTAAGTAATATATTTTATGTCAATTAATAATTTACACTACATTAAATATAACAAAATTAAAAACATTGCATAGCTAAGGGAATAAAATTAGCATTCACACTCCAACAAGTACAAAAGTAAATAATTTGTTGGATAGCGGCTGGGTACAAATTACTACTCCCACTCCAGTGAGTGCAACAATAGGGAAAGTGTTGGATAGTGGGAGGGCAAACATTACTATTCCACTCCAGTGAATGTAACAGTAGGGAAAGCGTTGGATAGCGTGGGGATAAAAATTACCACTCCCACTTCAGGTAATGCAACAGTAGGGGAAGTATTGGATAGCGGGTGGGTAAAAATTACTATTCCCACTCCAGTGAGTGCAACAGTAGTAAAAGTGTTGGATAGTGGGTAGGTAAAATTTACTATTCCCTCTCCAGCGAGTGGATCAGTAGGGAAAGCGTTGGATAGCGGGAGGGTAAAAATGACCATTCCCACTCCAGTGAGTGCAACAGTAGGGAAAGCGTTGGATAGCGTAGGGGTAAAAAGGACTATTCCCACTCCAGTGAGTGCAACAGGAGGTAAAGTGTTGGATAGCGAGTAGGTAAAAATTACTATTCCCACTCCAGTGAGTGCAACAGTAGGGAAAGTGTAGGATAGAGTAGCAGAATATTTTAGTAGACCCAGTCCTGCAATTAAATTAAAATTAAGTTAAAAAAAATTATTTACATTTAATTTACTTCCCACTATTTTCCACTAATAACATCGCCTCCAATAATCTCAAATATAAATAAATTAACATAATTAATTAACATTTAATTAATTAGTTAATCACAATTAACCAAAATATAAAAACAATTATATATAAATTAATCCACACAATTAACAGTATATAAATATTAATAAAAATGTATTTTCAAATGTTTTAATAAACACCATACTCCCCTATTAACACTCAATACAATCCTAAAAAAGTAAAATAATTAACATATTAATACATTTCTTATTATTAATTAATATTTAAGTAATTAATAATTAATAATAATTTACAGAATTTACATATGTATCAATTAATTCGAAACGTTATTAATAACTTTTTAAATGCGTAATTAGCAATAATAATTATTAACCATAAAATTATTAATTAATACATTCTTATTTTTTTAATTTAAAATAAATTACTTCCCACCCTATTCCCCTATAAACCCACACCCTGCTACGGAACTAATATACGCAAAAATTAATTACCAATCTTAATTATTAACAGTACAATCATTAATTAATATATATATATATTTTTAATGAAATTAAATTACTTCCCACCCTATTCCCCTATAAACCCACAACCAGCTACGGAACTAATATACGTAAAAATGTATTAACACATTATTTATTATCTTTAAAAAAATTGTAACATACATTAAAAAAATATTATATACTTTTAACCCCTTCCTTGCTCATGACGAGTTGAGCTCGTCATGAGGCACGGTGCTCGTGTGATCATGACGAGCTGAGCTCGCCATGACCACACCCGTTTATATTGCCCCTCAGCACAGAAGAAGATTAACTCAAGCAGCGATGGTGTTAACACATATGCTAACATATAATATAATTTTAAAAACTTTGATATAATGACATTCTATATTAGGACATTCTATATTATAACAAACTATATATTGACATTCAATATAATGACACTTGATATTACTTACCTATGTGTCGATATTATTTCCAACTTTACTGGTCCATTCTATATTCTGTCCTCTGGATATTTTTCATTTGATATTATGTCCTCTCGATATTTTTGATTCTTTATGTTGGGTGTTTACCATCTATGCTCTTATTGCAGTCTCACACTTGCAAATTATCGTTTTAGGGGGTGCTCCGGGTCAGAAAGCTCTCCGACCGAGCCAGGTCCGGAGTGTTTTCCAACCAAGCCAGAGTCCTGAAGTACGACCAAGCAAGAACGATGCGGCCGTATGTTGCCGGACTCGGTTCGGTCAGACTCCCATAGAAGTCAATGGGAGCCGGTCGTATGACGCGTACATGGGCTTCCATTGCCTGAATGGGTACATCTCGCACAAGCGTTCCCCCTACAGTGGGTACCCGTCGGTGCCATCTTCACCGTACATGCCTGTGTTGGAGAGACCCTTGGGTCTCCCCCTGTGTCCGATTTGTGGGGCTGCGGGTGACAGGGGGTCCAACGTGGACCTCCAAAGGCAACTTCCTGGACATTTTGAAAGTCGGACACTCTGGCTTGCACCGGCTGTCCGACACTTGCATCGTACTGATTCGGTCATAAATCGTATCCATTGCATGCCACGGTTAGCTTACGGCCGAGACATATGGAGCGGTTTGGACCCGGTAATGACTCGGTCAGTGAATTTCACGAAGCTTGCATGGTACTTGCTCACTCGTACAGCTGTACGAGTCGGGCGAAAAACATGCGTACAGCTCGTAGTTTTTCTGGCCGGATCGCGTTCAGTGCCCTTCCGACCCAGATCGGAATCGTCGCCTAAGTGGGAAAGCTACCTTCCTGTGTAGTGGCTTCAACACCACTGCATTTTCTATGATTACAGTGTCCGCCCGGTCAGATCTGCCAACAAGGGATTAACTCCCAAATTTTAAGGCACATCCATTTCATCTTTGCAATCAGATATAAGCTGCCCATAAACCTAGGAACCTCAAAAAACAAAAAAGCAATGAAAAAATCAATTTATTTCTCATCTTTCTTTTTTATTATTCCAAACCTACAAAGTCAAAGACAAATGATGCTTCTCAGGTTCTAATAAGGAGGTAAGAATTTTTTTTCCAACCGTCTCTTCTATGGAAAACAACGTTAGAACAACATGAAACCCACGCTATGTAGTAATCACACAAGCTCTGTTACCTGGAAAATTCAAGGATCACTTTAAGTGGACATTGCACTGCGATCCAGTGCCTAAAGCAGGAATGCACTTCTCTGGGCAAAATGGAATTTAGGCCCAGCACTGCTTAAGACAAGAAAAAGAGGGCTAGGGCACAGCTAAGTTAATACAGTGTCAGCTCAAACACTACATATTGCCAGCACAAGCATATGTGCCGTGTTAAACACACAGGCCCATATTTGTCAAGATTTTGCATGCCCTTGCACCATGCAAGTGGGTGAAAGAAGGACGTAAAACTTAAATGAGATGTCCCAAGCCATAGAAGTCCACCTTGTGTGCCCCTGGCTGGATAGATAAACCTAGAGTAATGTAAGGCAGCAAACATCACTGTCATGTGTTACTCTACTGCAGGGAGGCATTCCAAGGGTGGGCTGTGTGTGTTCCCATGCACCCACCGATGCATTCTGACACATTCCCAGATTTACCAACACTGGTACGCTTGATAATGCATTAGATTAGCACATCTCCCCACCAGAGGTGCATAGAGGAAAAATATCATTGTTTCTCCTTTTAGTTCGCTCCCTCTAAATGTGCTCCATTCTCCAGCACACTTAAAAAGAGGAAAATACCCCTGTGGATTATTTTTGTGCAGGAAGGTGTCCCTTCCTGCACAAAAATGCATGTAACCTTGCACCATGGTGCTAGGGTGCGTGCATTGGTGCTAGTCAGCAGTTTGTGTGCCAGTGCAGGCACAGAGCAGGAATGCCTGTCTAATGTTAAATACGGGACATTCCTGCCCTCTCTCTTTCACGCAGTGCATAAAGGTGGCTTGCAGGGTTGTGCTGATAAATATGCCCACAGACTTGTTCACGTCCCACAAAATAATACTAGGGTCTATCTAATACACTGATTATGTATCCAAACGCGGGACTGTTCACCACATTGAACCACCCCAATACCCTTTACTCCTTCATCCTTAGCTGTGACAAAGGCCAAAATATTGCCTGAGCTTCAAACACATTTTTGGGCAAATGCACAAAAGTGCACTTTATATTTAAAAGTACATACCTTGGGCCTCATTTATGAGGCCGTGCGTCACTTTTACGCCGCCGGTGCGTCACTTTTTGTGACGCATCGGCGGCGTAAAACATGCCTCCTGTTGCGCACTATTTACAAAGTGACACATCTAAGCAGATGCGTCACTTTGTAAACCCCTGCACTACATTATACCTGCGTCACGTATAATGTATGCAGAGGGGGCGTTCCCCCTCAAAAAGCCTCTTAATAGTGACGCAGTGAAATCTATGAGATTTCACTGCGTCACTTTTAGGACGCTGTTGTGTCAAGATCTTGCGCCTGCCTCACAGCAGGCGTAAGACTGACGCAAGCCCTTTCACATGGGGCTTTGCCCATGTGAAAGGACGCATTGCTGGAGTTGCGTCACTTTTGTGACACACTCCAGCAACGCGTCACTTTTGCGCTTACAGATACGTCAGAAATATTGACGTATCTGTAATTCCTTGCGCAATGATGGGTCATATTGTAAATATGACGCATCATTGGGGTCGCAAGGAGGTCGCAATGAAAATTGACGCATCGCTTTTTTCTCGCAGCGATGCGTCACTTTTCATAAATGAGGCCCCTTGATTTTCTAATGATTTCATACAAGATATATATACAACAAGCACCACATGATCACATATAAAGAAAGCAAATGGAACACAACTAGGAAATACAATGTTTTGAGGGGTAGTAAGTCGTTTGTGGAGAAAAGAGTAGAACTAGTATCAGGTTCATGGAAACTGACTTTAAAAAGCTTGAGCAAAGTGGTGCTAAAGTATGCGGATGGGGCAATCCTTTCTTCATAATTTAAGCAATATGACGAGGAAAGGGATGAGGAGGTAATTCCACATTTTGCAGTTAGATTCCTCACACTCTGGGCCCGATTCACAGAATGAACTTAAGACTCAATCCTAAATTTACTACTATTTTGGTATTCACAGAATGCACTTATTACTTTTGGCATTCACAGAATGCACTTACTACTTTTGGCATTCACAGAATGAACTTACTACTTTTGGTATTCACAGAAGTTAGGATTTTGTCTTAAGTTTGTCTTAAGACAGACTTAAGACAGACTTAAGACAAACTTAAGACAGACTTAAGACAGACTTAAGACAAAATCCTAACTTCTGTGAATACCAAAAGTAGTAAGTTCATTCTGTGAATACCAAAAGTAGTAAGTGCATTCTGTGAATGCCTAAAGTAGTAAGTGCATTCTGTGAATACCAAAATAGTAGTAAGTTTAGGATTAAGTCTTAAGTTCATTCTGTGAATCGGGCCCTCTGTATTTACCGGGAGCAAGGTAAAAAAAAAGTACAAAATGGCTGAAAAATGTGCACGCACTAAGGTGGAGTGGCTATTGCTTATGCACTACTTACACTGAGCACAAGTAGGCGCGCAGTTCTAAGGATCTGTTTATTAGGGCAAGAGGGGGCTTCTACGTGCCTGTGGGCAAAATAATTTCGAATGCATCCGTATTGTCAAGATGCACAGATGGAACTCATTTGTTGAAAGAATTTAAAAACGAAATAAGATCATCGGGAATCACAAATACATTGCGACAACTTACAATGAGCAATTGCATTTGGAAGCAGAAAAGGCGCATCCCTGCCTGGTATTCAAAGGCTAAGCTGAAGAGTTCTTATCACCCACCTACCTGCCTTCTGGCAGCTTTGCAAATGATCCTTGTCTCTGGCACAGCACCGTTACTGCTCTTCTGTAGAATTTGAATCCAACAGCCCTTGCTTCATTTATTTATGTCGGGGCTTTTTTTTATAGCACGGATAGGATTGGGAAAAAAACAGTTGTACATTATTTACTGCTGTACAGTTTGATAGAAAAGCTTTTGTATTTTTTGAAGGGAAGTGTATAATTGACAACATGTTTCCAGGGTAACCTACAGGATTAGAAATGAGACTGTTGTTTCTATCCGCCGGAGCAGTATGACACGGAGTTGTTTCACAATGCCTTTATCTTCTGCATCTTTGAACCTGTTTTTAATGTTTCAGACAATGCGATTTTTATGTTTAAATGATGCCTACCCAGGTGGGGCTGACGGAGCCCTTTGAAACTTCGAGCTGAAGACAGCATTCTGGTGATTTGCAATTAGATTGCAGAGCCTGTTCTTTAAAAAAAGAGAATTTTAACAGGGACTAAGCAAGCAGAATAATTTTAAATATTAGAAATCAGAATCCATTTCATTCAAATGTTTAATTGAGCTCACAGGTTTTGAAGGCGGATTTCAAACTGTGCTGTGGTGTCTTCTGAGATACAGGGCATTCAATTCACCTGTTTTTACATAATCTGCAATGGGTTCCATCAGCCTCTCTGGTATTTCTCATTACTATTTTCAGAGAACAATGCTGAATTGCTCTCGTTATGGGATCATTATCAATCAGTCAGTCCTCCAAGTCGACTTGTCCTTGATTATAATGAGAATTTCGTCTTTAAGGGAAATTATCAGGGATTATTATGTACTGATTTCGGCAGAGAGTGACAGAGCAACACTATTAGAATGATATGTTCGCAAAATTCAAACCTAGAAAAAATAATGTTCACTTAGCACAATCAATACTTAATATGTAAAAATACAAACTGTCTGTCATCGGCTCTGCAAAATGCCGTGGTTGCAAAATATCAAGGCCTGTATATCCTCTGTTTTTCTTCCCCCACTTCTTCTATTTTTCTCCTTTCCTTTTCTCTCTTTCCCTTCTGTTTTCTTTCTCTCCTTCTCTATCCTTTTTCTCCCTATCATTTAATTTTCTTTCTTTTACTAATGAACCATTATTTTATAGCTTTTTTCTCTGCATCACATTGTATCACTTGGTTCTACTGTATTATTATGTTATCTTTGCTTTGTACCTTCTTTTAACAAAATAAAAAATTTCTTAAACTGAAAAAAAAGGATACTTATTCTTGATTCCACCTCATGCCTCTTTGTCCCGCCTCTCACTCTCTATCTGCTAATCTCAGTCTTTCAGATTCTGTTTCAACTCTACTTCTTTTACCACTGTTTTCCTGTCAATATCTTAAAACCATTTTCTTCCATATGCCCATTACTTTGTGTTCCTTGTTAGTAAAATTAAGCACTGATCCTGAAAAATTAGTGTCTCCTCCTGTTAGAACTGCGATTCTTAGTTGGATGGGGTATACACTCACACCAGGCAGGAGCCACCACTCTAGTCGAGGTAAGCTAAATATACTCTAAAAGATAGCCTGTGCTCGCCCCCTGGTAGCTTGGCACATAGCAGTCAGGCTTATCTAAAGAGGCAATGTGTAAAATATTTGTACAACACATACACACAGTAACAAAATGAATACACCACAAAAAGACTCCACACAAGTTTAGTAAAATAAATTATTACATTCTGACAAAACAAGACCAAAACAACAAACATCCTATGTATAGAAGTTGAAATATTTAATTTCAAAAGAATAAGTGAAAAATAGCACTTAGAAACAATAGCGCTTTAGAGGTTACTTAAGGTCATGCTGGCCTGGGGTAAAGACAAAGTTTGGGCTGACCGCAGTGGAGGACTGGTTGCCTAAAGAACCCATGCAGGCCCCTGTGAACAAAGTACCTTTCCAGGTTACAAATGTGAGGTACGTCGCTGACGATCCCACAGATCAAGGATGCGTCAACTCTTCTCCATGCCGTGATTATGATGCCTTGGTTACAACGGTGAGACGCCAGCCCAAGATGCATTGGTTTCCCTAGAGCGATGCACCGAGTTTCTCCACGCAATCAAGAGATGCGTAAATCTCTCCGAGCTGCTGCATTGGCGATGCATGGTTCCAATGTTTCAGGCTCCCAAGGTGATGTTCCAAGGACATAGGGCTAATTTTACTCCTGCAACCGTATCGATGGGCCAATTCTGCTGCAAGTAGACATGAGATGCGGCCTGGTCCATGTTGCAATTATCTGGGTCCACTTCCAGTGAACCAGGCACAGAAACAGGGATAGAGACTTTGAAATCCATGAGTCTCAAACAACAGAGGGCAAATCAGAAAGTCCTTGGAGCACACTTGGAGAACAGGCAGAATTCAGCACTCTTTCAGCAAAGAGTTAGAGAGCAGCAGGCAGCAGGGCAGCAAACGGAAAAGCAGGTCTTCTAGATCCGAAATCCAGTTGAATCCTTTAGAAGCACAGCAGCTCTTCTGTCAGAGCTTCAGTTACCAGACCAGGAGTGTCTGATTGCAGGGAATGAGAGACCCAATACTTATACTCAAAAGTGCCTTTGATGTGGGGGTGGCTTCAAAGAGTGGTCTTTGAAGAGTACAAGTATTGGTTTAATCTAGCCCTGTCTGCCAGGCTATCCATGGGGGCAAATTCAGCCCTTTGTGTGAGGACAGGACACTACCTATTTAGTGAAGTGTTTGCCCCTTCCTTCCATCCTGACCAGGCAGGTCCATCGGAATGCAGATGTATGCAAATAGGTACTCAGACACACCTAGCCTTCCTGTGTTTGTGGCTGTCTAGAGAGAATGCACAAAGTGCAGCTGTCACCCATCCCTGATGTGTACTGGAGAGAGACTGCAAGGCACACAGGGCAGTAAGTGGCATTTCTAAAACAGTAATGTTAAATCCAACTTCACTAGTAAGGATGACTTATTGTTACCATTTTAAAATATGAAACATGATGCAGACACGTCTTTCTAATCAGAAATTAAAGCTGTAAAGTGTTTTAAGGATTCTTCTTCTTCTTTTAAGGATTCTTCATTATTAGCCTATTAGAGGGGTAGACCTCACAGTAGTGAAAAATGAATTTAGCTATTTGTCACTACAAGTACATGAAAAACATACCAGTACAAGTCCTACCTTTTAGTTACTTACTTACTTACTTACTTACTTACTTACACAACCTCCTGCCCCTAGGGCTAACTAGAGCCTACCTTAGGGTGGCTTTTGTGTAAGAAAAAGGTAGTATAAGTCTTGGCAAATACTTTTAAATGCCAAGTCGAAGTGGCAGTAAACTGCACACACAGGGACTGCAGCGGCAGGCCTGAGACAGGTTTGAAAGGCTACTTCGGTGGGTGACACAATTAGTGCTGCAAGCCCACTAGTAGCATTTACATTACAGGCCCTGGGTATATTGCTACCACTGTACAAGGGACTTACAGGTACAATAAATATGCCAATCATGTATACACAAATAACATGCATGTTTAGGGAAGAAGCAGTGAAAAAATCATAGCATAATATCAACACAAAGGATAGGAAGAAAGTACATGAAGGAACCACAAAATGAATTATTAAAAACTATATTTCATTTAATAAATACACAAGTGTTCATATTAAAAACAATCAATAACATAACAGTTGAATACAAAACAATTATATAATTTCCATACAATACATAAAAAATGTATATCTAAAATAACAAAGTGGCAATCAATATTGTTCGACGCGCGTTTCGACGTTATGGGAAACACCTTCCTCAGGAGCCACAAATTTTATCTAATTCCATATACATAGAGGAATGATATATCGGGGAATGAGCTTGCTTTATCTTTTTATCTATGTGTCCTCGAATTTTGTTCGTCGCACATTATCGTTAAAAAGTTGCAATCAGGTAACGTCCTCTAGATGGGTCGTTGCTAATTCCTTAGGTCCCTCTGTTTGACCTTTATAGATACTTGGATCGATGAGATAACCAAATGTAGATTCAATATTGTGAAAGTGCGGCACAAGAAAATGATTGATGATGTTGTAGTGCTGCAATAATCCTTGTGTACGATAATCGAGGGCTTCCAGTTCTATATAAAATAACTAATGCAAAGATATTTGCGGCTAGCGTTATCGTCTGGGCGGTGACACTGGTAATTAACGCCGTCCCGTAGCAGGGAGAAAGTTATCTCGCCATGTTAAGCTTTCAATTTTAATTCGGTCAAAAGGGAACCCGTCCTGTGTATATCAACCTGCAGGGGCCGCAAAAGGTAGGTGCCGGCGTCCCGCAGCTGTTGGTAAAAATGTACATTTTTAGATATACATTTTTTTATGTGTTGTATGGAAATTATATAATTGTTTTGTATTCAACTGTTATGTTATTGATTGTTTATAATATGAACACTTGTGTATTTATTAAATGAAATATAGTTTTTAATTAATTCATTTTGTGGTTCCTTCATGTACTTTCTTCCTATCCATTGTGTTGATATCATGCTATGATTTTTTCACTGTATATTTCCCTGTACTAAGAATCGATATTTTTAACAGGGGGTCCTTGTTATTTACACTGTGTTTAGGGAAGAAGCACATGCACTTTAGCACAGGTCAGCAGTGGTTAAGTGGCCAGAGTCTTGAGACCCACAAAAAGATTCAGCAAAACGTGGAGGTAAAAAGCAAAGAAGCTTGGAAGAAGAACACCCAAAGATAACAGGTGTAACACCTCCTTTTTCTGCATGAATTAAACACTGAACACTTGTTATTTATTTTTGCTGTATGGCAGTACTTAGTGCTCTCCTGGCAGATCTGGTTCTGTTGGCTTAGAGGACTTATCCAGCTAATAGAGGGATCTGTATTTGACCTCATGGTGACAGGTTAAAATCCTGACATGTCCACACAGTCTTTAATTTGTTCACAATAGATAGAATGAGTATGATTGTGTAAAAATAAGCATTTGTTATTTAGCACTGAGTTGCGCCAAGGGATAAACACACAAATGCACGATTTCTGATGTTTCCAATTTAACAACTTTCAACAGGTTTGGTGTAGTGACCCTAGCACAACTTGATGAAATGCCAGATGTATTGCAAAGGGTGGCAATGCTTGAGGAGCCCACTTTAGAAGAGTGATTGAACTTTGCTTAGTCTTGGGTTTCTATAAGGTGTACAGTGGCACAAGAACTTTTTATAACAAAGGGGGCCCTCACACAATTTTAGTATCCACTGGTCTGCCAGTGTTAGAGTCTCATGCACACCCCTGTGACTAATCCACATGGGGTAAGTACAATGACAGTGCACTTTGTAGACATGTCACGCATGCCTTGAGGAAACCTGGACAGGGATCACCTCTAGGGGTAGGTATAGAATGAAAAGACAACTTGTATGATCTCTCATTTAATGTTCTTGAAACCAATGACGAGACTTATGGTCGATCGATCATTTCATTGGTCTGGTACACACATGTGGTGCTTTGAAGTGCTTTGGAAACAAATTTCTCATACTGGTCTGAAATGCATCTAAGTACGGAGCAGATATACACCGGGCCTCATTTATGAGGCTGTGCATCACTTTTACACCGTCGGTGCGTCACTTTTTGTGACGCACCAGTGGCGTAAAAAATGCGCCTTGTTGCGCCATATTTACAAAGTGACACATCTAGGTAGATGCCTCACTTTGAAAACCCCTGCGCCACATTATACCTGCGCCAGGTATAATGTATGCAAGGGGGGCATTTTGATGCAAGAAAGGGTCATGGAAGTGACGCAGTGAAATCTATAAGATTTCACTGCGCCATTTCTTGGCCGTTAATGCTTCAAAATCTTACGCCTGCTTCATGGCAGGCGTAAGACTGACGTAGGCACTAACAACATGGGACTTGCCCATGTGAAAGTACACATTGCTGGAGTTGCGTCACTTTTGTGATACACTCATCACTTTTGCACCTACAGATACGTCCGAAATACTGACGTATCTGTAACTCCTTGCGACATGATGCGTCATATTATAAATATGACGCATAAATCATGTCGCAAGGAGTGTGTACTGAGAAGTGACGCATCGCTGCTTTCATGCAGCGATGCGTCATTTCTCATAAATGAGGCCCACAGTTATTAAACTTATTTATAGAAACAAAGGGTTATTCATATTCACCTGATTGAATATCAACAAAAATGTCCCGAATAATATACATGGTACGTACTTAACTTGCTTACGTGGCTGTTCGACTGTGTTGATAGTTCATCATAGATTTAGTTTTGAAACAGGATCCAAATGTGTACCTATATAAACACAAATCAAATCCTTTACTAAGCTCTTTCAGTAAAGCGTGGATTAGGTGTCTTTAGTTGTTTCATTATATTACTGATCTTTGTGACTTCTGTTTTAGACTGGAATATTATGGCTATTTTCTTGTTCTGCTTGCTGCTTGATTTCGGTAAGGTGCTTTTAATAAACAGGACCACCGTTTGCAGCACAGTTGAGTGCAGTGAAGCATTAGCTTCAATATGTGTGTGGAACTCCAGTTGTCTCCGAAATAAAAAGCCCAGTTTGTCTTAGTGATTTGATTTTTCGATTTTCTCTGCCTTTGCAAAAATACCCCAGACACCATTAGAGTTTTTAGAAATGCAAGAGAAAATTTACTATTTATATGAAATACAGACAAACATAAGTCTCGAAAATGTCAATGCGAAAATATACTTTGCATGGTTAGCTAAATTCACAGGGAATGACAACAGTAAAAGTGGCATAGCGTAGCACTGAGCAACTAATGAGCGAACAAGTGTTAGGTTATATGGTGTCTTTGTCAGCAGCTGCTGCTTTTTGTGGTTGCCGGGATCTGACTTTGAGGTAGTGTTGAGTTCTGGTGCTTGGAAATCCATGACTAAATGACCCTCATTATAAGTAGGTTGTTATGCGCTCCTTATTTCTGTTGACCCACCAATGTAATTTGTTCCCCTCCATCAATCAATCAATCAATACATTTGTAGAGCGCGCTACTCACCCGTGAGGGTCTCAAGGTGCTGAAGGGAGAGGGGGGGGGGGGGGGGGGGGGGAACGCTATTGCTCGAATAGCCAGGTCTTGAGGTGTTTCCTGAAGGTGAGATGGTCCTGGGTCAGTAGTAGGTGTGCGGGGAGGGAGTTCCATGTTTTGGCTGCCAGGTAGGAGAATTATCTTCCTCCGGTGGTGGTTCTGCGAATCCGTGGGACAGTGGCGAGGGCAAGGCTGGTGGAGCAGAGCTGGCGGGTGGGGGTGTAGAACGAGAGTCGGTTGTTGAGGTATTCGGGGCCCATGTTGTGGAACGCTTTGTGTGCGTGGGTGAGCAGCCTGAACGTGATCCTCTTGTTGATAGGGAGCCAGTGCAGGTTTCTCAGGTGGGCGGATATGTGGTTGTGGCGAGGGATGCCGAGGATGAGTCGTGCAGAGGCGTTCTATATGCGTTGAAGGCGTTTCTGAAGTTTGGCTGTGGTTCCTGCATATAGGGCGTTCCCGTAGTCCAGTCGGCTGGTGACGAGGGCCTGGGTGACCATCTTTCTGGTTTCAGTGGGGATCCACCAGAAGATCTTTCAGAGCATGCGCAGGGTGTTGAAACATGAGGATGAGACTGCGTTGAGTTGCTTGGTCATAGTGAGGGAGGAGTCCAGGATGAATCCAAGGTTGCGTGCGTGGTCCGTAGGTGTCGGTGCGGTACCCAGTGTCGTGGGCCACCAGGAGTCGTCCCAGGCGGATGGGGAATGTCCGAGGATGAGGATGTCTGTCTTATCCTAGTTGAGCTTCAGATGGCTGTGCTTCATCCATTCTGCGACATCTTTCATTCCGTCCTGGAAGTTGGCTTTGGCGGTGAGAGGGTCTTTGGTGAGGGAGAGTATCAGTTGGGTGTTGTCGGCATAGGAGATGATGTTGATGTTGTGTTTGCGTGCGATGGCGGCGAGGGGGCTCATGTAGATATTGGAGAGGGTTGGGCTGAGTGAGGAGCCCTGGGGTGCGCCGCAGATGATTTTGGTGGCCTCTGAGCGGAAGGGAGGGAGGCGGACTCCCTGGGTTCTGTCGGAGAGGAACGATGTGATCCAGTCCCGGGCCTTTCCTTGGATCCCAGTATTGTAGAGGTGGGTTATTAGGGTGCGGTGGCAGACGGTGTCAAAGGCTGCTGAGAGGTCCAGGAGGATGAGAGCGGCTGTCTCTCTGTTGTCCATCAGGGTCCTGATGTCATCGGTGGCTGTGATGAGGGCGGTCTCGGTGCTGTGGTTGGCTCGGAATCCGGATTGGGATGGGTCGAGCAAGTTGTTTTCTTCGAGGAATGCAGTCAGCTGTTTATTGACGGTCTTTTCGATGACTTTGGCCGGGAAGGGGAGCAGAGAGATGGGGCGGAAGATCTGGAGGTCTTTGGGGTCCGCTGTTGGTTTCTTCAGAAGGGCGTTGATTTCTGCGTGTTTCCAGCTACCAGGGAAGGTGGCTGACGTGAAGGAGCTGTTAATGACGTTCCGGAGGTGGGGTGCGATGATGGAGTCAGCTTTGTTGAAGATATGATGAGGGCATGGGTCAGAGGGGAAGCCGGAGTGGATGGTGTTCATGACGCAGGTGGTGTCTTCAGTGCTGATGGGGGTCCATGCGCTGAGGCTGGTGGTGGGGGTCGTTGGTTTGGTGGCTGAAGGCGGAGTCTGGTGTTGCGTGTTTATCTAGGTTCCTGATCGATACTGTGACCTTATGCCCCTATTCGGCTATAAATCCATTTATTCCCTATATTGGCATAACCATTCAAGTGCGATATTCAGAAAGTCATCTCTGGCCTCACACGAACAGAGCCACATTCCAGAATAGTTCTCTGCCACTTCCTTTGCAACCAATTAGTGCAATGACAGAGCAGAAGTCACTATCTGATATTCCTAGATTAACACTCCGAGTTCTTCAACAAGATAAAAACTCAGCAAACCTGGAAATCCCCGCTTGCTGTGTTTTGATTAGTAATGGAACTCTAATGAGCAACTGATAGCTATCACTTCCTAGTGACATCTTTAATTGACGTCTTATGTCCAGCAAACTTACATCAAACCAGGCACCTGTCAGGTATAAATATTACCAACGTTGCCTTAAGCAATTGCTGGTGTCCCATTGCTGTTGTATGCTGTATGCAGTACGCTGATGCTGCTGCTGCCCCGTTGCCGTTGGTGAAGCTACTGATACCATTATCGCTGCTAAAGCGCGAAAGATGGTGTGGTGAGCTTAGGAGCTGAACAGCCGTCCCTTTGCGAAGAACCCAGCAGATGCCAGCTACCCGCGGACGCTGTCCCCCCTCCTCCTCCTCGACGCGCTGAAGAGAGACGCTGCCTTTCTCCTGCAGAGAAATCCAGCTCCAGCGTTTCTAGTCTGCCCTCGCGGGTGACTGGGATACCGAGTTCCCCCTGAAGGAGATACCAGACCTCCATCATTCTATTCAGAGGTATGGTGTTGACTAAACCCTTAGAAGAGAATTCTTGAAGCAAACCTTGGCAAAACCAACTTAACTTAGAGCTACTTACTTACTCCCCTCCCAAGTATTAGGCTTAGGTCAGGTACACTGGGGTAGGCGTAGTTAGAAGCACCAGTTGAGTATTTTAGCCTGATGTATATATGACTGTATATATGTTTTATTACTTTTAAACCATTGTATGGCTAAGAAACCATATCAATGCTTTTACAGTATTATCTTGCAATACTTATCTTACTGTACGTACTTTTTATAATAACAAGTCTTGCAATTGTGGCAATACATTTCTCTTGTACGAGAAGAAAGACTGTTCAATAAATGTTAACCTTTTATTGACAAACGCCCTTCTCTCTATTCTCTACATATTGTGAAAGTAATCTGCACCAACCTGACTGAGTAAAATAACTGTCTATTGTTTCACACGACCCTAGAGATTGACTCTTAATCTGAGGAGCAAAGTTGTCATGTTGCACGGTTGTTGGAAAGCTGAATCCCTTCTTGTCTGTGCCAGGGAAGCTGATCACTTCCTATGCAGAGAAGAAAGTTTCCAGTGACCTCTGAGCTAGTTGGTAACACACCCAATTAAGTTTAGCATAGTCAGTAGAGGCCTGGAAGATCCGCACTTCTACGTCGATACTACTGTTTATGTTATTCCAATGCGCAGGGCCTAGTGGGAAACTAGGAACTACACTACATGGCGCCCAAACGTTTGGTAAGGCGATAAACTAACGCAAGACGTTAGAGTAACTCAGTCGTGCATTTTTCACACAGACCCCTTTCTCCCGTAAATACTCCAATAGACGTCTGGAGTGGGTGAAAGGTTAAAATCCGCCCGAACTCAGTAGGAAGAGATTCCTATGTAAAGCTCTGGTTTATTCAACGTTGAAGGATACAGTGTTCCAAAATATTGTGCACCTAATCTTTGTCTCCTCGGAGACCTACTCTGCAAAGCCTGCATTTATAAAAAATGACAGACAGTGAAGAAGAGAGGGAAGCAGCTAGACTGGCAACCCTACTAATAGAGGAAGACTCGAGTCTCCTACAGACTGACCCGGATGCAATTATCATCCCGGTCCACTTAAGAAATTCTATAACGTTAAAACTTATAGAAAATGGACTGACACCACAAGGTGGTACAGTAATTTTCGTGATAGAGGCTCAAGAATATCGGCAGACAGAGGTATTCTATTCATGGATAAACTTTCCAGCGGCAAACGCTACAACAAAAGAGTTTCACTATTACAAAATAGAGGAACCTCCGGAAGAGTACGCTCCTTTCAAGGAGACTGAAATCCCACTAAAATTCCAAGAGCACCTGCTCTGGTTTAATGGCGCCCTAAAACATAATGATCATATTACCAGGCTCGGTCCACTAGGTAGACCAGGAGCAACGTGGCCGGGTCTAGCCGGCTACACACCACATCCTGACATTGCAAAAATGTCAAAAGAAGAGCTGTTAGTACAGCTAAAAACATGAATTAAAATATATAGGCAATTAGTCCAATATGTAATGCGGACTGCAACAGTCCAGCCAGCTGTTAATGTACCACAGCTGACCCCTCATCAGGGGAACACTAATAAAATTACACCACAGAACATACAGTCATGTCTTGGTAAAACACCCGTAAAACGGGAACAAATCCCTTTCTGGTTAGCACAGAAAATCACTCAAATAGAGGCAGTATTTCCTGATCCTACCCCTATAGAGAAACACAGAATCTTGACCATCTGCCTTCCTATGGGAATCGCACCACACGTGGAGGACTGCGACACTTGAGGTACAGTCTTTGCTTCCATTTACACAAAAACACACGGTGTTCCGTCTATGGCGGTAATACCAGAAGTGCTAAAACAGATTCAAAATGAATACGGTCCAGAGCCCGCTTTAAATCTAGGTATGAAACTACTGAAAGACTTCAAGCAGGTCTCGGCTATATTATTAGCCAACATAAAAGGAGAAGCAGCATCTGTGGCGATCCGCCAGAAGTTGAAGGAAACAGATATAAAAGATCCTGTTGAGCTTGCCAAAATCATAGAGAAATGCTATGAAGAATTAGGTAGAGACAGCTTGGGTGGGAAACCGGTAAAGCCCCAACTGCTCGAAAATCCTGAAAAATTATTTATTAAAAATAATTCAAACACTCCTAAAAAGAGCTTGGATGGAAATAAACAATCCACTCCCAAGGAAAAAGTTTTCCAGTCCAGAGGAAGGTCTCCTCGACGGAGGGAAGGAACTCCGACTCGAGAACGCCAGTCTCCCCAGAGGGAGCCCTCTGAGAAAAGATATAACCTTAGAAATAGGGATAATCTGAAAAAACCTGATAGATATCAAAGTATTGATACACGTCCCTCTCGAACTTTTCCACAGAATTCGGAAAGAAGAAGACGGTCAGACCCAGGAGAGCACACCAAGTCCAAAGACAAGGAACCTGCTCAGAGTAAAAAATCTCAATTTTCAAAAAAGAAGGTAGCCAGTATTAGAGTAATCAACCATGCCGAGAATACTGAGGACACAGTTGAAAAACGGGGAGTGGGCATTGACAATGTTGGGCAGTGCAGCAGAAATCAGTATAGCGCGCAAGATCTTGATGAGTCATCTGGAGACAGTGGACACAAATGTATTCATTCAGGTTGAAACTGCTGACACCAGACTTAGTGAGCCCCATAAAATATACAAAATAATATTGCGTATAGAGGGTGATAAGACTAGGAAAATAAGAGGTCTATTTTGGGATAAGCTCTCAAAAGGCTATGATATTCTGTTAGCTGAAAAAGATTGGCCCCCAGAGTTTGTCAGGGAGTGCCCTCGTGGCGAAGAAGTGATTATGCCTGCCTTCTCGAATCACATTCCGATTCACAAAAAATATACTTATGCAAGGAAATGGGCAGAAGCCCAGGCACCTGCATTATATAAAAATCATGTAGGATGGGATGAGGACTCTCCTCCCCACAAAATCCAATTAAAAAGTGAACCAGCTGCCCAACGGCAGTATCCCATTAAGCAAGAAGCTAAAAAACATGTCAGGGAGATCTTAGATCAACTTGAATACCAGGGGGGGATTGAAACATGCACCTCTCAAATGAACAATCCTTTGTTTCCTGTCTCCAAACCAGACAATTCATATCGTCTAGTTTTGGACTACAGACACCTTAATGCATGTTGTAAAACATTTGCAGTACAAAACTCGCATAGTGCAGCCCTAATGAATAACATAGTTAGGAAAAAATATAAAACGACATTAGACATATCTAATGGCTTCTTTTGTCAAAACATTGCACCGGAAAGCAGATATTTGACCGCTTTCTCAGCATTTGGGTCGCAGAAAAAATTCTGTCGACTCCCACAGGGGTTCAAGAACAGCCCAGGACTATTCTCAGCTAGAGTAACAGAGTTACTACAAATATATGATGATGAGGCATTATCTTACGTAGATGATATCTATCTCACAGATGACGACTTGGATACTCACTTGAAAAGAGTGAACACCATTATACTTGGGTTCGCAGCAGAGGGTTACAAATTCAACTTTAAAAAGTCTCGAATTGCCCATCTGACAGTACTATTTTTAGGGTACGAATTATCAAGTGAAGGGAAAAGCCTAGCGGACAACTTCTTAGAGAAGTGCGCTGTACTCCAAGCTCCAAAAACGCTGAAGAATTTACAATCCATTCTAGGTTTTCTGAATTTCGGAAGAACATACATTCTAAATTACGCAGAGAGGGTTAAACCTCTCTACGAACTAATTAAACCTGATTTTAAACAAATCAATTGGACTCAAAAACACACAGAAATTTTGAGATCACTGCAAACAGACATGTTAGCAAAAACAAAATTAGATACACGTGACAATACACGCGATCTTGTAATCCGAGTCATCTCAGGAAGATGCGGATTCACGTACCTGATCTCTAATGAGGGAGAAAAGGTACCTATTTCAATTAAATCTCACTTTAACACACACAAGCAGAAAAAACATTCAGTCTCACAGAAAGAACTGTGAAAGCAGTGCAAATCGCATTAGCAAATGAACGAGAATTAGCACATGGTAAAAGGATTAATATCCTTACAGCGGAATCCGCCTTCGAGGCGCTATTCAGCCCAATAAACCTGCCTACAGTGTCACTGGATCCGAAATGGATACAGTGTGTAGATTCTCTAGGAGCGGAAGACGTGAAATACTATTTTGCCCCTCAATTCAAAGAACTGAATGATTTAGAATATGAAGAAGAATATCCTCTGCCAATCGAACTTCTGCCTCTCCCACAATACGCCTGTATAATCTATACAGATAGATTTGTACAGCATTTCAACGTAGAGAGCAAATCCTACGATGCAGCCTGTGCAATTGTTAAAGGTCGTTGGCTGTGCAGTAAATTCAGACCGAAAGTAACAAAAACTGAATCATTGAGAAACTGTTCGGCTCCGAGAGCTGAAATCAGATGTTTAAAGATGGCGCTTGAAAATGCAGAACGTGAATTCCCGACACTTATCGTGTGCGATTCTCATTTTTGCGTCAACTCTTACAACAATAAATTGCAGAGGTGGATTGAAAACGACTACAAAGATGACACTGGTGCCATAATAAAGCATAAATTTCTCTGGAAACAGGTAGCTCTTTTACACAAAGAACTACAAAAGACTCACGTGATTCACGCACAGAGTCTTCAACGTGATGGCGTTCACGTTGCAGGGAATTCATTGGCTAATACAGCCACAGCGGAAGCAACTAACCCGGCTTCCGTAGCCACAAAAAAGCGTACAGAAAAATACATAGACGGGGAAACCATGCTGGCAGTAAAAACGACCGTAAAAGGCGACTGTGCAGCACTACCCGTGAACTATCCACTCAATTATGCATACGTAATCGATGCAAACTCCGTTCCTTTTGCTCGAATCCCTGGAGTGGGGGACAGAGTAATTCCAAACAGGAGCAGGAGGGGCTTCCTCTTACTGGAAGCACACATGGGGTTGGGTCTGAGACACCAAACAATTAAAGACTCTCTGAAAGAATTACAAACAGAGTACTGGTGGCCAGGAATGAGCATAGATATTCAATGTTTTGCTCAAAATTGTGAAGACTGCAACAGAGATCGCAGTAATGAACAGGCCAGTGTAGTTTCAGGATCCCTGCTAGACAGCATAAGGCGGTCCATCTGCGCAATCAAAGAAGAGAAGCGCGTCCCATTGTACACAGTTAAGGCTAAACACACTTAAAAATGTGGCCTCCAGCGCTCGGCTGACGCCTAGAACTGTTATAAAAGATTTGCGAGTCCATATCGGCATATACGCAATTACCACGTTCCATTCTGACCAGGGTCCTGCTTTTAGCTCTCGAGCTTATAAGGAGGCCATGGCCAGCATGGGAATTGGGTTGCGGTATTCTTGTCCGTCGCACCCCGAAGGGAATAGTGTGGTAGAAAGAAAAAACCGGGACATAAAGCGATCTATAACAGCGAAGGTATTAGGTTCAGGCGCTGGGTGGGTCAAACATCTAATAAGTGTCCAGACTAGTCTTAATAACTTGCCAAGAAATTCTCTAAAAGGTTTCAGCCCATACGAACTATTGTTCGGAATTAGAATGAACATTCAGGACCTCGATAGTCAGATGTCAGTGGTACAAGAAAAAACAACAGACTTTGACATCAAAGATCGTTTGGCTGTTTTACAGGAACTGAATGAAACAAGAAAATCCTTAAGCAGCATAAAGTTAAAGCAACAGCCATCTACCACTGACGAGGCACCACAAGCAACAGCCCCAGCAAGGCCTGTCTGGATTCCAAAGATTGGGGATCTAGTCAGAGAAAAAATCGCGGTGAAGAAGGAATTTGGGCCTTCTTACAGAAAAGCAGTACCTGTCTTGGCAGTCACCGGAACAAGATCAGTAGTACTACCGCCCCTTGCTGGTAAAAAGGAGAACAGAGTTGTGTCTATCGACCTGGTAAAACCACAAGCATGTGGCCTATAATCAACAGTAGGCCCAGTGGACTCCCAAGAAACAACAGAATACCCAAACTTGCAACAATCCAAGAGGTTCAAACTGAAAGACTAATCACATTCGATCAGCCTGCAGTGCACAGAGAAGGACTATGCAATAATGCCATGGAACTCGTGCTTCTTGAGACACAGATTGAAACGGTTCGTCAAGAAACAACACCAGTCTACACTAATGTGGCATCAGAAAGTGTTACCGAAAGACAGATTGAAAGAACAATCCCAACAATTGACAGAACTGCCTCTGGTTATTTCATCAACTTCAACAACTTCTCTGAAGATCAAAACGACCCCGAAGTGATGCCAGAAACAAAAAAGACTTTTAAAGAAAAAGCAACGGAACTCTTTAATCAACTGAAGGAAATCTACTTTATTTCCCCTTGGCTAGAGTTCTGGTTCGGTCTAGGTGTATTTTTCCTCCTGCTTTGGCTCATCATGGTACTTTGTTTGGGAAAATTCATTGAGGGAAAATATAGTACAATGGACACAGCAAGTCAGAACATCAACCTAGTCCTGAAACCACACAGATCATCCCACGTGAAGAAAAGAGAACTGTCAACAGTAAATGTCACAGCCATTCCAATACCTGGTGGGGTAGTATGGGAGAAAACTGACTATGAGATATATGGTCCGGTCGAAATCCTGAAGTATCCTCATCAACTGAAGGTTTCCTTAAGTGACTTTGTAACACCTAGTACATTCTCTGATGGTTGGGACTTTACCAGTATTAATGACATGATGTTTGATTTAGTAATGTCAGCTAGATTCACAGATCATGATTATTTACAAGGTTCATCTAGTTATGAGCAATTATTCTGCTACACACATTATGGTGATCATTACTTGCATAAATCTGCACAGCCTAGAAATGTTTTTATGTATAATCAATGGGAACATTGTGCTACACCACCTAAAAGCAGTTCTAAAGCATTTTTTGAGAAATTCAAGTACTTCTCAGGGTTTAACACCAGTAATGCAGAAACGTTTTATTACAAACTGTTAGATAAAACAATGCTGACAAATTCTAAATTGATATATTCAGAAGCATTTTATGAAAAAATGATGACATCTGGTTTTGATTTTTGAAAAAATAATATTGAAACGAAAACAATTTGGGGTACAAAAGATTGGCAGGTACAAGGCCTTGAAGCACTATTCAGAACCTGCATGATACCAGAACAAATGATGTTTTTAAATGACACAATACACCAAACATCCTGTCTTGGCCTAGCTAAGATCAAAGACCTTAAAACACCATCTATTCCAAAGCCAATACCTGAAAATACAACTACAGATATTGAGTTAGACGTGTCACAAATTTTACACTTTAACAGAACACATCCTGATTGGAAAAAGGGGTTAATCTGGCCTACTGACACAAACAGCTGTCAAGATAGATTCCTGAATAAAACACATGGGTTAAAAATGACCAGACTAGACCCGAGATATTCCCAGAGACAACATCCAGGGATAATAACAACATACAGTGTAGGGAAACTCTGCCTTGAATGGCTAACATCATCCACACTGGCTGAAATTAAGCAACACTTGTCTTTACTAAAAGATGGTGCTGATTTGCGCAATTTCATTCTTGGACCACGCAAACAGCGTCAAAAGCGTTTCATAGCGTCCAGTATCTATGCTGCTTACAACGAGGCTTGGAAAGTCAAACAAATTGAAACAGCTGAAAAAATACGAGAAATTGATCGTATTAATTTGGAAAAATCACTTTCTGTAGTGGACAATGGGTTAATGACTCTGTCCTCCAGAATATACTCGTTGGACAATATTGTATCCTCTGCCTTTGATGTGATAGATAGAGACTTGCTAATGTTACAACATGGCCAATCTCAATTGCGTTCTATTGTACAATTGGGCTGGACGCTGCAAAATCTTCGTTCAGGCTATGTGCCTTGGCGTTTAATCAACACAACGTCATTATTTTCCATTTTTAACCTTACTGATAAACAGATCAGTTTGGCACAGAAAGGAGCAGACTATACAATCCTGAGCATCGAAAAACTTGAGAGATTACCATTGACAATGTCAGAGAGTCCTGTCATTGAATGGATAATACACGGAATTATCACTATTCCGATAACAACTTTCCGATTTAAAAAGTGCCTTCAATACATACCTACTGGCCAGTATGAACAATTGGGTAAAGGATATGTAAAATCAGAATGGAAATTACCATACACACATTCTTGCTATAGTGACAGCGACAAAAATGTATTTCTTAGTGGTGAAAATTGTAAACATTCACTAAGCGGTATTCTTTTGTGTCAGGGTATTAATTTACACGGAGCATTCGATGGAAATTGTAACAACCTTTCATGCCACCAGCTTGTCACACCTGCAACTCAGATAGAGCCCTTCTTTATGCAACTCGCAAACAGGAGTTACATTCTTAGAACGGATCACAGATGTTCTGGCCTTGTGCCAGGGAAAAGTTATCTAGTAAGCGTAACATCCATGGTAAAATGCTGTATGCAGGCATTGTTCCCGAGTGGGCCTGCAGACACAGTGACTCCCATCTGGCCTCGTCTGAATCTCTATTCTATACGAATTGATACTTTAGGCAAATTGAAGTCTGTGCTTTTGGAGACAACAGTGCCTATAACGTCATCAAAAGAGACGTATGATCTTCTAGTTGCAAGGACAGCTACTGAAGTTCATGAACTTTTATAACAAATTGCCCCCGTGCATTTCGTAGAAATGCTTAGCCAACTCCTTAACATGTCTAGTGCCACAGGCATCCCAGGCATATTTAAGACGATTTTTACGGGACTGCTAACACCTTTTCAAGCAATTTTGGGAATCGTTCCTAATTTTGTACACTCTGTTTTTGGCGGCATACCCTTATTTTTGGGACTTGTAGCAGGGATTTTATTTTTGACCGTCCTGCTTCGTTATGGCAAGCCGAAACTCAGACATAGCTCCCATGGGAATGGAAGAGACAATCCTAGCAATGCGCTACCGGGACAGGATAACTAACGTCCTTGGATTGGCCAGGCTGAGAGATCTAAACATGACCTGGTTCCTTTCATTCAGACCTATATGGCAGAACTGTATCTTACCGGTACTTCGATGTATGCTATGCGGAGATGAGTGCGTGTTGGACATCTGTCTTTCACTTCCATCAGCAGTACCAATGGACGTCGATACTTTGCTCAGTCCGATAACGGCTCACGCATTGTGTTGTCCCCAGCGGCTACCAATCCTGATGACGGCATTCGTTGAGACTCCTGTACTACGACTAGGTGGTAACAGTGGAGCGAGTGACAAAAGCAATATCACCCAGGTACGACCTTCTGTGAGCATTGCTGCTCCTGACTATGATGACAGCAATCATTCTCACACCTGCCAAGTTACAGCACTATCAAATTTGGTTGAACTGTCACCTGATTTTGTAGACCAATTCTTTGAGAGCCTGTCTGATACGATGTTCTCACCCGTACAGAAATAATAACTTTGGAGAAACATTCCAACACACAGCGTTCCCATGAACTCTGAATTCGGCCTTCAGTTTTGATCAACAAAAACTGCTAAAGGCGTTGGAACTCTATTTCCCTGTTCAAGCATTAATTTTTTTTTAATTGAATACTTTTTAAAATTGATTTTTTTTTGGCACGAACAATTCTTTGCTTAAGGTAAAAACTATTCTTAGAGAACAGAAGCTTCAAACTTCTATTTCTAAACACATCTAGAGACATAACAACTTTACATCAGCCTCTAGCACATTTATTGCAATGCATTTATATGTGATGATTTATCTCGCCCTTCTTCTGTTTCAGAGATATTTCATGTGTAATTCTTTTTGCATAATCGTTCATTGATTTCATATGCAATAATTTTTGAATGATTTCTATGCTTCAAAAACGTACAGTACCTGAATTTCACGTATTACAATATACGCCTATTTCGAATGCATTTATGTATTTTGGGGTAGGCAATATTACACATGCATCTAATTGCTCTAGTTTTAGTAATTTGATGGACATGAACCCGTGGAGTGGGTGTTGCGTGTTTATCTAGGTTCCTGATCGATACTGTGACCGTATGCCCCTATTCGGCTATAAATCCATTTATTCCCTATATTGGCATAACCGTTCAAGTGCGATATTCAGAAAGTCATCTCTGGCCTCACACGAACAGAGCCACATTCCAGAATAGTTCTCTGCCACTTCCTTTGCAACCAATTAGTGCAATGACAGAGCAGAAGTCACTATCTGATATTCCTAGATTAACACTCCGAGTTCTTCAAGAAGATAAAAACTCAGCAAACCTGGAAATCCCTGCTTGCTGTGTTTTGATTAGTAATGGAACTCTAATGAGCAACTGATAGCTATCACTTCCTAGTGACATCTTTAATTGACGTCTTATATCCAGCAAACTTACGTCAAACCAGGCACCTGTCAGGTATAAATATTACCAACGTTGCCTTAAGCAATTGCTGGTGTCCCATTGCTGTTGTATGCTGTATGCAGTACGCTGATGCTGCTGCTGCCCCGTTGCTGTTGGTGAAGCTACTGATACCATTATCGCTGCTAAAGCGCGAACGATGGTGTGGTGAGCTTAGGAGCTGAACAGCCGTCCCTCTGCGAAGAAGCCCAGCAGATGCCAGCTACCCGCGGACGCTGTCCCCCCTCCTCCTCCTCGACGCGCTGAAGAGAGACGCTGCCTTTCTCCTGCAGAGAAATCCAGCTCCAGCGTTTCTAGTCTGCCCTCGCGGGTGACTGGGATACCGAGTTCCCCCTGAAGGAGATACCAGACCTCCATCATTCTATTCAGAGGTATGGTGTTGACTAAACCCTTAGAAGAGAATTCTTGAAGCAAACCTTGGCAAAACCAACTTAACTTAGAGTTACTTACTTACTCCCCTCCCAAGTATTAGGCTTAGGTCAGGTACACTGGGGTAGGCGTAGTTAGAAGCACCAGTTGAGTATTTTAGCCTGATGTATATATGACTGTATATATGTTTTATTACTTTTAAAATATTGTATGGCTAAGAAACCATATCAATGCTTTTACAGTATTATCTTGCAATACTTATCTTACTGTACGTACTTTTTATAATAACAAGTCTTGCAATTGTGGCAATACATTTCTCTTGTACGAGAGGAAAGACTGTTCAATAAATGTTAACCTTTTATTGACAAACGCCCGTCTCTCTATTCTCTACATATTGTGAAAGTAATCTGCACCAACCTGACTGAGTAAAATAACTGTCTATTGTTTCACACGACCCTAGAGATTGACTCTTAATCTGAGGAGCAAAGTTGTCATGTTGCACGGTTGTTTGAAAGCTGAATCCCTTCTTATCTGTGCCAGGGAAGCTGATCACGTCCTATGCAGAGAAGAAAGTTTCCAGTGACCTCTGGGCTAGTTGGTAACACACCCAATTAAGTTTAGCATAGTCAGTAGAGGCCTGGAAGATCCGCACTTCTACGTCGATACTACTGTTTATGTTATTCCAATGCGCAGGGCCTAGTGGGAAACTAGGAACTACACTACACTGGGGTCCGAAGCTGTCGTGTATATCTGCGATCTTGCGGTGGAAGAATGTGGCGAGGGAGTTACAGAGGTCTTGCAATGGTTTGATGTTGTTGTTGCTGGCGCTGGGGTTGGAGAGCTCTTTGAAGATGCTGAAGAGTTCCTTGCTGTTGTGGGTGTTGTTGTCCAGCCGCTCTTTGAACGATATCTTTTTGGTGGTGCGGATAATCTGGTGGTATTCGCGGGTGGCGCTCTTGAGGGCTGTCATGTTTTCTGATGTCCGTTTGTGGCGGCAAGCTTTTTCGAGGGTTCGGCATGATTTCTTTGCGATTTTGAGGGCGTCTGTGAACCATGAGGTTTTTCTGTTGCTAGTCTTGCCTGGGGGTTTCTTCAGTGGAGCGAGGTCGTCAGCGCAGTTGGTGATCCACTGTGCGAGATTGTGTACTGCCTCGTTGGTGTCCTGGGTGTCGACAGGTGTGTTCTGGCTCAGCGCTGTGATTAGCTGGTCTGTGGTGACTTTGCTCCAGCATCTACGCGGGATCTGTAGCGTCTGGTGGTGGGAGGTAGTTTTCTTGAAGTTGAAGTGGATGCAGCTGTGGTCGGTCCAGTGTAGTCTGGTGGAGTGGCTGAAGGAGACGTGGTTGCTGGCGGAGAAGATGGGGTCGAGTGTGTTGTCGGTGAGGTGGATAGGCGTGTCCACCAGTTGCTTGAGTCTGAGGTTGGTGAGGTTGTCGAGCAGGGTGGTGGTGTTGTTGTTGTTGTTTTTCTCCAGGTGGAAGTTCAAGTCCCCTAGGAGGATATAGTCTGGTGAGGCTAAGGCTTCCATGGTTCCTTGAACTGCCCTACTTCTGAATACCATTTTCCCCTTCCTTACTTGTGACTTTCCCTCACAAGAAGGGATGTCCAGTGCCCCAAGGGGGGTTGGTCACCTACACCTTTGTGGTGAACTTTGTCATCTGCAGCAACAACATAACCATTCCTCGCTGCCCTCCCCCTTAAAGAAAGTTGTGCTTCCCATTTTGGTTCGACTGCAGGTCTTTAGTACTGGCTAATGAAGCACATTGGTTTCCTGGAGAAACTAATTGATTATTGTGCTGTACATATGACTCATACATTGCTTCCGTAGGAGTGCTCAACATATAGACCACTTCTGCTGAGATCACATTGACTGCACTGGTTAACAACAGTTGTATAACTAGATAAAATATCAAATATACCTCAAATGCAATTATCACACAACTTTCTGACTGCAGTCGTCTAAAAAGAATGACTTTGCCAGGCCCCCTTGGGCAGTTTTGACATGTGCAGTTTTGTCTCTTCATCTTCTTGGCTGGTTTTCTGACAAATATGGCAGTTGCGCAGTGCGTTATTCAAGATCTCTCCAAGGGCAGGAAAAGACGAGTTCACTCTAGGCCCTTGTTGTGTCTCCATGTCCCCTTAAAGTGAATTCAAGACAGTTTGAAGCAATAAGCATCATAACTGTGGGTGATCGTGGTGGGGATACAATTGGTCTCACGGTCAACGGAGAGGCTTCTTACTAAATACAAATGGCATCCACACGAATGTCCCAACATACCAAATGTATGAGAGACATTTTGAAATGTGCTGTTGCGGTTAAGATTTGAGGATGACATGGGGATCTACATGATTGAGACACCAAATGGAACTGCAGAGATTTATTTCAAATGACCAACCTAGAATATTGATCCAAGTAGGTAGCAAAATGATACGGCCTACAGGGCAATTCCATTGTTTTTGGAACCAGGGAGACTGGCTGTTGCCATTATGCTCCTACTTCAACACATGCAGTTTGAAGAAAAAGTTGTGCATCCCTTAAGGGCTTAAGATTTGAAGCTTTATATGTTTCTCTGTCGTTGTGATTGTCATCAAGCATGTCAAAGGATATGCAGGCTCACAATGTGTGCAGTTCAGAAATGCATCTCTGCAGAACTCTGAGCTCTGATCACTTTTCTTCGTGGATGAAAATGTGTACAGAAAGGTTTTGTGTCTTGTTTCTGGCTTAGTTCCTTTAAGTATCATCCATACAAGTCTTATTCAGCATGGGCTTTCAGTGGTTTGTTGGGATCCGAGGTAAGATCATCTTCACATGCTGGTTAGTAAAGAAGCCTTTTCTCTAAGTCTCAACATCAGGTCACTTTCAGTAACTAAAGCTTAGATTTAAACCTTACAGGAAGACAGAAGAAACAGACCACTTTTCCTGGTAATGGCCACATTGACCGATGCTCAGAATCACTGTAAGGTCAGGGCAAAGTATGATTTAGTGGCCTAATAGGACTACTATATAACCTGCTTTGGAGTCACGTTTGGGTAGCCACGGATGATCAAAGCAAAAACCTTCTCAACATTTAAAAGAATGCTCCCAATATGCTCTGATTGGCCCATTTGAAGTGGTTGGGTGGGTCCTGATTGGCTGGCCACATGAAGAATAAGCCAACACAGAACTCCTGAAATAAAAAAATGAAGGGCTACAAAATGGGGCAGGCTGGGCACATCATGGCCCCCTGAGCCATTTGGGGTGTAGGGGGCCTGAAGGGATCCATCCTGGTGGCTAGAATGGGCCACTGGGAGCAGAATGCCACAAAACATGTTTAAAAAGGCACACTGAGGGCCTGGAAAACACTGAAAGAAACTCAGTCCCATTGGGTTACCAGCTCTGTAGAGAGCAAGCAGCGCTCTGCTCCCCGCAGCTTCATGAACCGTTTGGGGGGGTCCAAGCCCCAAGGGGTCAGAATATAAAGTTTAAAAAAATATAGAATCTGGGAGGGGGGTGTATGGAGCCTCCATCCCTTGATTCCTTTAGCTCACTGATGCCTCCATGTCCACAGGATAAATTAGCACTCCCATGTGGTTACCATATATGGTCCCCAGTGGCCCCATCTTCCCGGGTACCAACAAGGATATCTTCAGGTCACTCCTTAAACCCCTCACTGTGCATGTCTGCTTTAATCCTGTTCTTAACCATAGTCTGCGTGGGCTGGAAAAGGACAAGATGCCGACACTTTCCCAGTGAGATAAAGTCAACTGGGGCACCCCATAACCTGTTGCAAAACAGGTTATGGGGTGCCCCAATTGTGCACATTGTAACTACCTTTTGCAACAGGTTATGGGGTGCCCCAGTTGACTTTATCTCACTTTCCCAGTGAGATAAAGTCAACTGGGGCACCCCATAACCTGTTGCAAAAGGTAGTTACAATGTGCACATTCTGCTTGTGGTGGTCCAGAGAGGGCAGGGGCACCATAAGCATTTCACCAAAATATTATGGGGTTGTCAGGAGTGAAGCAATCCCCACTGAAGGCCCACCAGAGTTTTTTTGTAAGTTGCTCTAATTCTCCCACGTTTAAATTGGTGACCCCAGGAGAGTTTGTATACAGTTTCCTTCAAGCTCATGTGGAACTCGGACTGTAGCTCAGAGATTTTGGGATTTGTGGGCTCATCATTTGTTGTTTGGTAAGGTTGTGGTTGCAGCCTGTTGAAAGTGAAAGAAAGAGTTCTGATTGCATTTTATTGAATGTTTACAGCTTTGAAGACAATGACACAATTAATAAAGATGCCTTATGTTTATTAATAAATGTCATGAGAATGTTTATCAAACATCCCCAGGTTAAGAGTGAGTCATTGTAAGGTGGTTTCATCTCCTAGCTTTTTTAATGTTGTTGAATTGGTCTGTTATGCTAATTGTCTGTTTTAATGAATGTGGTGACACCCAGACAAAGCCAGAAGGCCTGCCTTTTGATAACTACATCCATTGGATGGTGTCTAGTATGTGTGGAAGGTATCATTGCCTTAGGATTCAGGGCCTTGTAGCAGTGCAAAGTGTTAGGGTGGCGTTAAAATAAGTATTATCAACTGACTACTTGTACTTATTTGTAAACCAATGCGTAGTATTGCAAAGTTCACCCCATAAGGACTTGAAAGGGCATTTTAAAATGTCAGAAAATATTTTGCTTGTTGTGCCCCAGGGATGATAGGGTCACCACAGACGTTTACAAAATGCCAGAGTGCAACAGTCTCCACAGGCGCCCCACTAAAGCTGCAATAAATCTCCTAGGTGGTTTAATTAGTGATCCCTGTTGGTGGGTCTCCTGTCGGTGTGTCCTACGGTTGTGTTTGAAGCCTGCCAACAAAAAATTATTGGCTTTTACTCATAATTATTGAAAGTTGTAGTGAACACCTTTGTAAGGTGGTATCAATCTTAGCAGTGTTAATGGTGTTAAATTGATCTGTTATTATATTATCCGGCTTTTATAAATGTGGTGATGCCCTGGCAACGTCGGTAAGCCAGTCTTTTAATAATTACACCACCTAATACAGTTTTTACTATATATGAGGTGTTTTATGGTCTGAGGTTCCTATGTATGTGAACTGTTAAGAGAGTGTCACTACAGGTGTTTCCACCTGCCTACCTGTAAATATTTGCGAATGTATGTGTTGTATTAAGCAGTGAGGGCACAATAATACATTTTTACTTTTAAATGAGTAAAAGATCACTGACTGGACAAAGATTCATTGGAAGTTGTTGATTATGGACTATGGTACTAGCTTTCTTCACCTCCTCTGAGTAAGACCCGGACTGTTCTGCCACACTAACCTGGGAGAGTCAAGTACAGCAATAGACTACTTGGTTCCAGTTGATGGAAGGTTGCCAACTTGTTACTTAAGAAAGAGTCACATCCTTCCCACTTAATATCCAACTTTTGTATGTTGGTGAGTGTTGGTAGCCTGTGAGGAGATGGACACAATACCAGGCCCTGCGCTCACTCTCCTGCTGTGTAACCAAAGTTCCTGCAAAGCAGGAGAGTTGGGCACCCACAAAAGATATGGGTGCAATACTTAGACTGTGGCGCATGCAATGTGATGACTTGCCCACTGCGTACAGGAGTGGGAGGTTGACATATGTTGCATGAGGAGGCTAAGTATATCCTTAACTTTAAATTGGATCCAAAAACACAGAAATTCACTGAAAAAAATCAAATGTTAAACTGATGTTATAGTTTTGTATGGGAATACGTTTTTAGCTTAGGTTAAAACCACCCCTAGAAATCCATAAAAAAACCTAAAGGTTAGCATGATGTTGTAGTAAGGTGATTAAATAAGATAAGAAATAATATTTACAAAATGAAAAACCACTGAAATTCATCAATTATAATTTAGTGAACTAATTAGAGCTTGCTCCTCATAAAGCACTGCTTATGACCTCACATACTACGTCACTCATTACCTGCTGACATCACTAACCAATAGCTGGGTCACTCGGTAACATGGGACAGTATATTTTCATCAATCTTCCTATCATTCCTTTCTGCTGTTGTATGTGTTTTTTAATCTGACCTTCTAGTCTGTATCTCTGCCTTATTATTTTACTTATCGTCGTATATACATTATCAACTTAAATTGACATATTGTTTTTGATGGTCCTATGTAAGAATCTATCTTGCCATTTCCAGGTTATATTATATCACTCTAAGGGGCTTTTCCAGTTTCTCCCTGCCTAATAACAACTGAAAGGCCCATCATTGGGTGAGTGTTGCCACTGGTCAGTGGCTCGGCTTTCAAAGCTCCCTAATGGGCTCCTCTCTGCAGCATCTCCACCAAGCTAAGTTACAGACATCATATACATTATCAACTTACATTGACTTACCTTTTTAACAAATACCAAGCTTTATAAAAGAACCAGACTTGCCATTTTCTCATCAGCAGGTTTTACAACATTGGCAGCAGGATTCTGCAATGTTGCCCTGCCTAGTAACAACTGACAGGCCCATCAGTAGGTGAACAATTCGACAGAAAACTATTTTCTGATTAGTTTCAATCATTTTTGTTGTCCACCCTCATGACAGCTTTGAAAATCAGGAACCTATATTATCCCTTAGATAGCCTGGCACTAGTGTCAAAGTCACATTTCTACTATATGGACATAACTTAAGTAGAATTCTGACATTTGCAGGCTTTCAGATGCAAGAGGACAAGTGATCTTTTTTATCGAATGACATTGAAATCAGAGTCAAGTAAGTTTTTTGGCTTTACTGGTGAAGAAAAAAAATAAACATGGTTCAAAAGTATCCTAAAATCCTTCACACCTCAGAAATGAGCTCCCTTGCAAGTGTATTTATATTCTGTGTGCTCAAAAACTATTCTGATATCTTGTATGAACTATTTGAAAAATAACAAAACCAGACAGATTGTTAATTTCTGGCATCAACCCTTGTGACATTACATGCCACTTTGTGGTCATCAAGACTCCATATTGTTCCTCATATGGCCTGGCAGTAGTCCCTATTACTAATTTCTATACTCCGGGCACCTCTTTTAGTAAAAGCTGTCATAGACTGTACATGGAACATGACATGCAGGTCTTATTTGAAAGTCACTGTTTGTTCTTTGATTTGTTTCCATTACTGACTCAGTGCCATTCTAATTGCTGAATCAGTTATTTTTCTTCAATTACTGTATGTTGTTGTATGACTGTGGCTGCCCTAAAGGCAGTGCAGATCCCATGATAACATATTGCGGGATTTACAACTTAGGGCCACAGTGCTATAACCAAGGCCCAATAAAGACGTTACACTGACCACCCCATTTAATTCATAGGCTCTAATTTTGTTAAAATCTTTCCCATGCAAGGACTTTAGCATATTTTTAGAGGTAAAGCATCAAATGTTTGCTTTCTTCTACGATTGTCCTACAAAAGCTGTATGAAGCGAATAATGTCATATTTATAACATCAACATTGCTACAACATGGAGTTAACAGAAATACTTGACCATTTTTTCACAATGACATCAATAGTATAAACAATTAGACCTAACAGTGGGACCTTCTAGCTGCCAGCACCTAACTTATTGTGCTTTCCATCAATATGGTCCCTTCTATACTTGCTGGGGTCAGTGTGCACACTGAATGGCACCCACCATCACAGTGTTTGTTCCCTCAGGAACCTAAAAATTCAGAACAACAGCTCAGGTGCACCACACAACGGAACTTGATCAATAAGGACAGTTTTGAAGTCCATATCCAAAGAAGAAGTTTCTTCAATTTTTTCTTTTTAGTCCAGTTCTAATGACTCAACACACAGTACAGCCGACTCGTTTCGTCCTAGTGCAGGACTTCTTCAGGACGCTAAATGATGGTTGAGTCAAGCACTTTCATGAACTGAGAGGTCATAGGAATCCCTGCTAGTAAACTGTTTCTCATCCGGTAGGTTATTATATCAAGAATTTGGAGCCGTCTAAATAAAGGCCACGACCAAATAATAACTACAATGCACGTTCCACAATGATGAATTCCAACACCGCCAGGTTATGTTACAATGGTGTTCAAAGTAAATCCTGTAGGGATCTATCTTCAGATTATCGCGCGAAGGTCTAGAAGTAAGAGAGATAACACCACTTGATGAGGGATAGACTAATGCAATAAAAAACACTGCTAGACCTATAATACATCCCAGCAGAGGGGACGTCCCATCGCCAAAGAACTCTTAGATTGCAAACCAATTAGGCAGGAGAACAACAGCCGTGATGCGATTGTTGCGGTTAACCGGAGCGCTGGGGAACGTAGCAGCAGAGGAAAAACCAAACAGGTAAAATGGAATAAAAAAAAATTGAAGAACTCTCTTCTTTGGATATGGACTTCATAACTGTCCTTATTGATCAAGTTCCGTTATGTGGTGCACCTGTGCTGTTGTTCTGAATAACATTAAAAGTGTCTGCACACATCAAAAATCTTAGTACCTCAACAATATAAGCATTTTACACGTTTTCGAGCAGTAATATAAGGTCAAAGATCTGAATGGGATTTTTAGAAGCTACTGATAAAAGAGAATAATATTTCCTAGCTCTGTGGTACAAATCTGTGTTAAAGATCCTCTGTGCTAATCCTGTATACCAATTTTAAAGAAATATAGCATTCAGTTGCTACCTCAAGTCTTTCATCATTTGTGCTTGGAGACTTGTTCATATGCTGTTGACAGAAAACAGATTTTTTATCTAAAAGAATCAGTCATGAATGAAGCATAATCCCACAAACAGGACACATTCGTGGCTGTAGGCACCACACATGGTGTGCTTAAATGATATAAAAACAGAGTTCTCTATGCTGAATCTAAAAACAATAAGAGGGGATTCATCAACCCAAAAATTGATAGATAAATATCCTCACTGACTAAGCTTTCATTACCTGAGACGTAGTTCACATCTTCCAAGACAATGAAGCAACACAATGAGGCTTTGCTAATGTAATTTCAGTGCTCCGACAGCTGCTAAAACACATCTGTGCTTTCATGGTTCCTGGTTTATCCTATGTTATGCACGCCAGAAATCAGCTCAGAGGATTAATTTACAAATCTGCATCCTACATACTGTCTGTCATAGGTTCAAGGTTATTTTCCTATTTTAAATCACTGCAGAGAAATCTTTATTGCATGATTAAAAAAAACCTTTGCAAGTTACAGAATTTTAAGAACGATATATATCAATAAATACATGTAAAAAATCGAATAAAGCTTGTTTTGACTGACTGACTGACTGAGTATAGGATCATATGCGTTATGAAGATTATAAAAATGTGTAAAAACATACTTATAAAAAAGGAGAGCTAAGGATCATATCCGTTATGCAGTAAGGTGGCAGTTGGAACTAGGCTAGTAATTGTGCTGGTGAGAAATTGCGTACTTGGGACTCCTCACCAAGTTTTTTTTCTGCTTGTTCCAAAAACCTTACTAGGGCACAGTTTAATTTAGTGTTCCGAGGGTCAAAGCAAGCCAAGACTGCTGCTCTACACGATCTAATCATGTTTGTCTTCCAGAGTTTCCTCAGGAGGGACTGTCTTTCGTTCAGCAGGTTTCGGCAAAGACAAAGGATGTGTACTATGTCTTCTTTGTGATTCCCGCAGAGTCTGAATTGTTCCTGTCTGTGGGCTCTTTTCCATTTTGGCAAATGGACCAACAGGTTGATTACTCCCATTCTCAACTTTAGGAAACTTAATTTTGTTCGTGCAGTGAATGGTTGAGTTAGGTACTCCTGTGGGGTCAACTGGACGTAGGATTGCAAGGACATCCATCCGTGACTTCTTTTTGATAGCCGAGCCTTGTCTTCCTTTGAAGAGAGCTTTTTTGTGCTTAATTTCGCTAGACGTTTGAATTCATTATGGCTTACTTGCATGCCCCAAAGGTCTTTCAGGCCTAGTGTTCTTAATCCTCTTTCCCAAAATGCATGCCCTTCTCGCCATAGATTTGTTTGAAGGCAAGACCATAGGTGTTGTGCTAGGCTGCCTTCCTTCGATGACCTCAATTTATGACAGCACATTAGAAAACTCAATGCTCTGGCAAGTGATTGGTGGCAGATTCTCAGTACCAAACTAATTTGGGCCTGTGATGTTTGACTTGGTAGCTTGAACTCTATTCTATACATTTTTGTAATAATTTTGTCCAGTTAGCCGCTATCCAAGCCTTTTAGAACCTCGCTTCCGTAGGTTAATGTGGGAATAATTTTTGCTTACGCTACCTGGATTGTTGGAGCGAACGTTGGGCCTTGTAGTTTCTTATGTATAGAACTGATTGCGAAAGCAAGCGCGGAACCCCTCTTTTGTTGTTCTTCTAAATGAGTTTTGTATCTACCGTTGTTGTTAAAAGAGACACCAAGGTTCTTGTGGCATTTGGATTCAGCAATCCTCTCTTGATTCAAGACCCTAACCAGCTTCTTGGCCTTTCCTGAACGTACCGCCCAAATTTTGGTCTTCTTGCTGTCTATCTGGAGCTCATTCTTATTTGAGTAGTCAGAGATGGCGTCCATGAGTCTTTGCAAGCCGATTTTAGTTTTGCTAAGAAGTACAACATCATCAGCGTATAAAAGATTTGACAACAAGAAACCAGCTACTTTGGGAGAATGAGAATTTACCTTATTTAAGGCTTCAGGAAGGTCAGATAGGAACAAATAATGTTGGATCTTCCATCCAATAAAAAAATCCCTAGCCCCTGATCTTGAGCATGTAACAGCACATAACACAATTATGAATATTAATATACATTTCAGCTGCAGGGTCAGACGTGGACAAAAATTAGGCCTGGGCACCAAAATAAAAGTGGTGCCCATTAACGAACCAGATATCTAATAATGTGTCCCACATTTGCAACTCAGCCCAGTGTTGAACTTGTAAAGGCATGGTGTGTGAGTATTTTGCAAGTGATAGGAGATTGCGTACATTTGTATTTGCTGCAGGCAATGTTTGTGGTATTATCATGAAAGCCAATAGTAAAAACCGGCCCTACTGACCATGAAACCAGAACACAAACTGCTAAATAATTGTTCCAGACACTGATCTGTCAGATAAACCCATCGGGCACAGCCTGATTGCCCGATAGACTTGTCCGACCATGATCAGCATGAACTGGGACTCCTGTGAAAAGACTACACCTAAAATACAAGAAGTAAAATACAAACATTCATTTGTTAAAACATATATTGTGAAATATTATTTTGTGAATAAACCAGTTGCAACATTGAACAGTTTATGATCCATCGATATAAATAAAATACAATGCCACAGAATAGAAATATTTCATGAAAGCATCAAAGACTGGCTCAGATTTTGAATAGAAAACAATGACCTACTGCCTTGAATTACATATACCTCTCGCCAGAGCTATTAGAAAAATTCAAAAGGCAGGATAATTCCCAAGTTCACAAACGGATGCAATCATAGTAAACAAAGCCAATCAACAGAGGGCTGAATTCAGTGAGAACAAGGTGTTGAGTTATTGCAATACGCAGAGACCACTGCTGGAAAAGACCACATCATCTAGCCAATGAGATTCCCAATAAAAATGGGTGTAACAAAGCGTGCTAATGACAACCCCCTTGGGATTGCAAAACTACAGTTTCGAAATCGAACGAAAACATTATTATTATCATTATTATTATTATTATTGGTAGTAGTAGAAGTAGTATTTCCAACTAACCATGCAATAAAACTTTATGATCACAATGTATTGTGAGGACACAATAGGACCAATGAGTTTAGACTCAACGTGTTATAATAGCTCACTGAGACAGCCTAATATATCACTACCAGCACTTTAAATTGATCTCCAAGATGTTAGCACTATATATCTTAATAAAAAATTCCTGTATCAAATAATATCAATGGGCATCTTGAACACATAAAATGGAAGGAAACCAATTTGTGAACTTTGGAACCCATTTACTAAGTTTTGGTGAAACGCAGTACAGTGGCCAATTTTGCTGTACAGCATTGCGTCAAAGGGTGAGAGAAAAACAGCACCATATCTGCTATGATTTAGTGCTGTTCTTCACTGCCGCATTGCTGACTCACTGCCATGGACCAACACACACACCTTTGCACTGTAATGAAAATGCCACAGGATAGACATATTTCATGAAAGCATCAAAGAGTAGCTCAGCTTTGGAATAGAAAACAATGACCTACTGCCTTAAATTACATGTACCTCTCGCCAGAGCTATAAGAAAAATTCAAAAGTCAAGATAATTCCCAAGTTCACAAACGGATGCAATCATAGTGATCAAAGCCAATCAACATAGGGCTGAATTCAGTGAGAACAAGGTGTTGAGTTATTGCAATACGCAGAGACCACTACTGGAAAAGACCACATCATCTAGCCAATGAGATTCCTAATAAAAATGGGTGTAAAAAAGCGTGCTAATGACAACCCCCTAGAGATTGCAAAACTACAGTTTCAAAATCGAACTAAAACATTATTATTATTATTATTATTATTATTATTATTATTATTATTATTATTATTATTATTATTATTATTAGTAGTAGTAGTAGTATTATTATAATTATTATTAGTAGTAGTAGTAGTAGTATCACCAACTAACCATACAATATAACTTTAGGATCACAATGTATTGTGAGGACACAATAGAAGCAATGAGTTTAGACTCAACAAGTTATACTAGCTAACTGAGAAAGCCTAATATATCACTACCAGCACTTTAAATTGATCTCCAAGATGTTAGCACTATATATCTTAATAGAAAATTCATGTATCAAATAATATCAATGGGCATCTCAAACACATAAAATGGAAGGTAATTGGTCTTCAATTTGTGAACTTTAGAACCCATTTACTCCATTTTGGTGAAACGCAGTACAGTGGCCAAAGTTGCTGTACAGCATTGCCTCAAAGGGTGAGAGAAAAACAGCACCATATCTGCTATGATTTAGTACTGTTCTTCACTGCCTCATTGCTGACTCACTGCCATGGACCATGGACCAACGCACACACCCTTGTACTGCAAGGCAAAGGTGTATCAAACATAGGTTTGGTACTCAGAGGGAACCTACACTTCAATACTTTTCCTACTTTGTATATGGGATGTAAAGCTCAAGACAAGTGCAAAGTTGGGAAAATATGGAAACTTAAAATGTGTTCGTTGTTAAGCCTACCTCAAGAAAGAATAATTGTTTGCTGCAAATCCCTGTCAACAAATGTTTGTAGACAGAGATTTGAGTCAAAACTCATTGATGGTTGTATGTGAACGCCCATGTACCATCCGTGATATGCCTCGGTGACACAAAGTACCACCAAGCACTAATTTGCATTTCATTAGGCAAGTTCCCAATGCAAATCATGATTTACATTGAAAAGTAAGCCCCACCACAACACTATGTTCCAGTTTTACGTCACTTTTGTGGCAGAAACCCTTTTCAAAGTTTCCGCAAATCTGCACCCTATTTTTACTAACTTGAGACTGATGTACCATCCTCTCAATTCCTTATAAAATACAGCCCCTCAGAGGTTCAGCGAACACATCCATTACTGAGATCCGGGTATACTCTTTATCATTTGGATAAGCCCCCATTTAAAATTCAGCACTAGATTAATTATTTATACCACATTTACAATTAACATTTAGTTTTCCTGCCTACAGATTTATTTTTATCTAGAGGAAGTCAAGAGAAACATAAATGAATGTAGAGCATAAAATCCCTTGATATAGTCTGATCTAGAGTTGCGTTATCAGTAGGTCATACTAATAACCATGCTATGTAATGCTTGCATCATGGGTGTTAGCACCCATTACCTTTACAATGCAGCCATTATCATGCAAGTAAGTACTAGAATTGTCATTTGCTGGCACTGCATGATGCAGGACTTTACCGCAATGCTGTGTTTTTCATTATATGAAATATAAAAAATCAGTAAGAATAAATAATGAGTCTGAGGGCTTTAGGAGTTCATGGACGGGTAAGCTTATGGTGTAGTAAAGGGTTTTTAGGGTTTATGAATGGGTAAGGGTATGGAGTTTTTAGGGTTCAAGGATGGGTAATAATGGATAAGGTGAGTTGGGGTTTCAATGATTCAGGGATTGGTAATGGTTTGGTGTAATAAGGAGTTTCAAAGGTTTAGAGTGAGTCTTGGTCTTTCCTGTGAAAGCTGTTAAAGGACAAACTAAGGGGGACCCGACCCATGAGAAGTACATCGCCCTATTAGTGTGGGGGCAGACAAAATGGAAGACAAAATACGCAGAATACATATATGTAGGGCCATCATTATTGAAGGATTTCTTTAAGTGTGATTTGTCAAGCCATGGAGGCCCACCTTGCATGGCCTTTTGTGACTTGATAAATCCAGAACAAGGCAACACAGTGCAAATCAGGGGGTTGCGCTTCTCTGCCCCAAGGAGGCGTTACATGGGTGGTACATGGGTGTTCCCGACCAACACCCACATATTCCCAGATTTTACCATTAGTGGTGGACCTAGGAATGCACCAAAATGACTATGCCTCCCCAAGTGAAGTGTAACGAGGGAAATATGTTTATTTTTCCTAGTTTATTCCTCTTTCTTTGGGAGCTACATACTGCAGCACCCAGAGAAAGGGGAAAATACCTCCTGGGCTTGTTGTGCAGGAAGATGTCCCTTCCTACACAAAGACAATCCTGCTTACAACACAGGCACCCCTGCCCCATGGCGCAGGAGTGCCTGCACTGGGCTAGGTAACACATTGTGCACCAGCTATGGAAAAAGACAGAAATGTGCAGTATAATGTTAATTACAGCCATTTTTGCCATTTACCTTTTGCGCAGCACAGTTCAGCAAGGTGGCTTGCTGCACTGTGCTGTGTGACTATTTGATAAATATGCCCCATAATATGCACAAAGATCTACGGAATGCAATGCTTTGTAAATGTGAACACGTTGTATTACATCTGCGGTTAAGGCATGTGTGATAAATGTATGCATGGTAACAACTGATATTCAATATCCACAGTACACAGTTGGCACAAGTAACTCATCTGCTAATTAATAGAAGGCTAGTTCTGATGAATTATGTAAGTAGGTTTTGCTTTAGAAAGACACAGAAGCCACCTTAGTAAACTGTTTTCTTTTTATTGAATTAGAGCTGGATTGTGATTGTCACACATTACAACATCACACACATCAGTAGGGATTGATTTCTCTTTATAATATATAGCCCCAATTTAGATGGTGTCTCCTATATGATTCTGGCTATACCTAAACATCCTTCTATTTAATTATGTGTTATGAACATGTCTTGCATCTGTAAGAGAAGGCCTAAATAGCTTGTAGTCTAATTCGACCGTCTAAATATGTCTTAAATACTGTACAATATACATATATTCTATTCACATATGCTTGTATTGTTATGAAGCTCCCCAATTTGTTTAACATATTTGAGCTCCTGTAACCCAATAATGAGATATTAAAACTATATTACTGTCATACCACAGCATGTTTTTTTTTGTCCCTCTGGGGATGAAATGTACATGTGGCATTACTTATGAGGGCACACCTTGAATGTAAAAGATGACAAAATATACTAATGTCTTACACTGTCATGTATTGCAAAAATTTGAACATTTCACTGCTACTCCCTTTTCAACAAAGACGGAAGTTGACCAACAAAATTCACTTCCCTCAAAGTGCAGCACAACTTTACACTTTTGACATGGTCAATTGCAAAGATTAGATCCATGAATGTTACCTAGTTCACACATTTATTAGCTACTGTGTATTCTGAATGATAATATATGCAATAACCCTCGATGTGCATTATAAGGATATTACAAGTCACAGAGGAGTTCCATAATCATGTAGAGGAAGGAGGCTGAAGCTCGAGTTTCTTTAAATGGTTATGGAATTCCAAGGGGGTACTTTATCACGTATGAAACATGGTCACAAAAGACTTAGATCCTTAGTACAGAGCTCATTCATGTAAAGGAGAGAGTGTATTTGCAAACATGAAGCATAAAAATAGAATATCTAGTGCAAAACTAAATACAGCAAAACGAAATATCAGGTGACATTTTTGTTATAAGAATATATTAGAATCAGTTTAATACAACACAGAATGTATAGAAACATGGAGGAAGATTCGAACTTTTCTAGAATTACTTAAGAAGTGCAAAAAATAATCATGCTGCCATGAATATTTCCTTTCTGGTTGTTGCTGCACAGCTAGAAAAACAGAGTAGAAAGAAAGAAAAGCCACCTATGGTTTTGATTCTAAAACAGCTTCTTCAATTATGCTCCGTTACCTGACCTGCCTTTTCTTTCTGCTGCTGGTTCTGGCAGCAGGGATTTTAAGATCAGAACTCAACTCAACGGTAATGAGTTATTATAGTTGAGTTCCTAAATCTTCTCTTTATATTCCGCGGCTGGGTGCATCACAAATCACTGATTATAAAGAAATTAGAGGAGTGATAGCAGTTTCCCATGTATCATATATTACTCTGTTTAGGTTTGATGAAAGCATATTATACATTAGTTTTCCCAGAGTTTGTAAAATTATTTCCATGAAAGACATATACCAGGTACACAAACTGATGTAAGGGAGGTGGAAGGGTATTGAAAAGGGCTCCATATTGTTGATGGTTTAAGTATAGAACCTGTGAAGCACAGGTATGTGACAGCCTGTCCCTTGCTAAACATAGTATAGAGCTGTACAGAAGGGGAGCTTAAAGCAAATGCCTATGCCTTTTTTTCTGCCTCATACTCAAGGCCCGATTCTGATGTGGTATGTAAAGCTTCCGGATCGAATGGGTTTGGGAATGGTTTCCAACCATATCTGATTGGGAGAGTCCATCCGACCGATTACGATGCATCCGGATGCCTCCAGATACAATTTGGTTGGACTCCCATTGGCTTCAATGGGAGCCTATGTTCCTAACTGCATCGTAATTGGGCCCTAGGTGGGAATGCTTTCCTAACCGCATCATAATCGGGCCTTCGGTTGGAAAGACATGTTGCTGATCCAATTTGGTCAGAGCAAATGCAAGTTAGGAGGCCTTCCTAACCGCATCAGAGCAAGGAAACTGAGTAAGCTTCAGTGAATGATTCTATCCATTTCTACAGGTAGAAGCTCTAAAGCTGAGTACATTCGGACATTGGCTCTGTAGTGGGAACTGCATTTGCCACAAACAGCTCTGCCAGCAGGGTCTCATGAAAGCAATGCCCTAAACTGAAGAGTGAGTGTGGTCAAAGCTAACTCAGTCCTACCACTTTAAGTAACATAACACCAAGGTAGAAGCAATGTATTGGAAATGTCCACACTGTGCAACAAAATTATTGTTATGTGCCAGCAGCCATTTTAGATTGTGACTACATTTGAATGATTTGTTTGTAATTTCCAACCTTGCTATGTATCCATCTTTCCTCATAAGCTGTCATACGTTTCCCCTAAAGAACCTGCACTTTCTTATCCTTAAGAGGTCCACTATATATATAGTTTTCTTTCAGTAGATTTATTTTGTGACTAAGAGCCAGGTATCAAATCGAATTCAATCCTATTTGAGAATAATTAGGGCTGCATTAAATAAGCCAATAGAAGGCAAAGCAAAACTAGTTTTTCTTAAACTTGTCACAGCCAGTGTCACTGAGTGAAAATACCTTGGCAATAATTGAATGATGGGTCTGCAGTGGATTTTGACTTCCATGCTTTCACATAAAGCCTACACGAGTCTATTGAGGTCCACAAATCCTATAATGATAGATCTGGTCCACCAAGACTATTGTTGGTTACTTTAAAGACTTAGGGGCATATTTACAGTAGAAGTGGCTGAGCACGGTGTTAGCCTCATTGGCTTAATGCCACACTTTGCCACTTCTGAAACGCAGGGCTGCACCATATTTACAATATAGTGCAGCCTTGCGTAGTTGCTAAATTTAGCGGCCTAGTGCCAATGCAGGCACCCATGCACTATAGTGCAATAGTGTCTTTGTTGCAAGGGGAGATTGTTTATGTGCAGGTAGGGGTCCCTTCTTCAAATGGCATTTTGTAATTTCCATGTGCGCTGCCTAATGCACCACACAGAAGTTGCAAAATATAATTTTCTTTAATGATTGTTTTTGTGCAGGAACAATGAATGGCGTTTTGCTATTTCCATGTTTGCTGCACAACGCAGCACACAAAAAAACATAAATAACGAGGAGAAATGAAACCTTTCTCCTCATTGTGCCAAGGTAAGACCAGGTTTTCCCTAGTTATAATTTTGGCGCTGCCCCATATTTATGCCACCCTTGTAAATATGGGGGCAGCGTCAAAATCAATGGGTGTTGCGGTGGAACGCTCATCACAACAGCCATTGCCCTCACCTTTTATGCTAAGTATAGCGTGAAAGGGTGATGTTTTTACAAGACAGCATAAACCTTGTTAAATGACTTAACGCTGCCATGTAAATAAGGCTAAGCCCCTATTGCCACCACAGTGTCGTGAAAAGTGTTGTTCAGTTGGCGATAGCGCATGTAAATAGGCCTCTTATTTGGGATTTAAGGTCTTCATTATGTATTAGTCATTAATATTGATATTGAGGGTAACAAAAGTCCCATCAAAAGGACAAACTCCCTGGGAACACAACGACGTTTTTAGATTTACCCAAATACTTTGTCTACTGAAAGCAACAGAAATCTCAAGCTGGGGAATAAGACCTAGAATTATTTCTTCCTTGGGTATATCATCATTTCTTAATTCCACCCCCCTTGAATTACTGGGTACTCCAAGTATTGGAAACACAAGGGATTTGACTTAACAGAAAGATAACATTTACACTTAAAATTAGGTTCTCGGGACTTGGCTTAAAGTTAGTTACACACTACTGTACAGGTGATATGAAATGAACCAATAATGTCATGGGATGTTATTAAAGTAGAAGAAATGATAGGGTGATTCCTATTGAAACCAACATTAAAGAACCAAACTGGACAGTTGACTCCTCAAATTCATAGCAAGTTTCCTGCCCCGGTGTTGTGACAGGCATTTGTTCCTATAGAGATTTGAGTTCGTTTTTCAGTGTATGCTGTGGTTTATTATCTATATTAGGCTCATGTCACACAGAATTATGTGAGGCTATGTTTTGCAAATCCTGAGTTGTACACCTCAGGGCTGAAGGTTCCTAACCCATTGATGCCAGGACTAATTTCAGTACACTATCACTAAGAAAAGAAATCCAGTGTAAAAGCAGCACCACACAACTCGTTGAGCATTCCTGTGAGGGTGTTTTTGTGTTTTCTGGATTACTAACAGTCCTATAAAGGTTTCAGGGACACAGTAATTAAAACCCAATTTTGTACTTAGAGTTGCACATTCAAGCATAGCACTAGGAAGGACTGCATAATTTAAAGCATTTATTTTAGCAGTCTTATTCTGTTGTTTACTACATTAACAATAACAACAGTTTTAACATGTTTTAGAATATCTGCATGCTACCACCCTAATGCCACTTCTACGCAGTACACTAGGATCACATGGAAAAGCTAACTTGCCTCTAGAGTTTCTTGGGATCCTGTGGACTGCATAACTGTTCACAGCGGATCACCTTTGTTATCAGACCTCAGCCGGGAAGAAAGTATGCCTTTGCAGTAGCACACTACTAACAGGGATCAGCTCCTCTGATCACTGGCATAGGAGTGGATGTTTTGGCAGTCTGGCTGGACCTCTTGTGATAAGCTGCTGCAAAAGCTTCTTCTCCTCAGTGGTCAACTTCAAAGAGTTACATAGCCTTTAGCCTGCGTTGCTAAATCAAGTGGGGATTTTCCCAAATACGATATGCAACCTGTCCGAACCAGCATTATGATAATACTTCAAATCAGACTACATGTTTACTTCCTAAATCTACTGTTAAACCTTGAGCTGGCGATATTGAGGATTTTGTATCAGGCAGGTGGTGCATGATATTATAACAAGACTGTATAAGATGAAAATAATACTTTCACAAGTCATGCGAAAGATAACAATATGCTGACTGTGAACTTTTAAGACGTCACTCAGATATGGTGGAATAAAGGTAGTTTATTAGGCTACCAGTATGGCCTTATCACAAGCAGCCACCTCACCATCAACTGTCAGCTCCTGCTTACAAGAGAACCCCCTCTGTAGCCTATGTTCTACATTCCTAGCAGGAGCTTGACCACTAATGGTGGTGACACGTAACATAAGAATATAACACATCCCCCTTTTCCATAACCAAATATAAAAAAACATACATAGAGATTACATCAAAGCATTGTATATATAAATAGGTTTATCAGTGTACAAAACGAGGTACATTAATGTATACACAATTCTCAATCAAAATATGTGTCTATAAGAAACGTAATCTTCTAATGTTCTTGACTTCCTCCTAACAAGGGTAGATGTTCTCTCCCTTGTTACATCAATTGATGTACTTCCAGGTCTAATCAAGTCATGTGTTTGCACCTCATTGCACAATCTTTCTCACATACCACCACTTTCCATCTGAGAGACTTACCATAGTCCCTGTGATCTCATGCACTTATTTGAGATCAGGTAATATCGAACAACCTTTCTTACACCTCCAGGATGTGCATTCCTCAAGGTTTCTACTCCTTTTCATTAATCTAGAATTGTGTCTTGGTGCATACTGATTTTGATATTTTTTTGCTCTTATATTTAATACACCACACTTAACCCCTTGCCAACTTGTCCTTTCTGTCAAAACTGGAACCTCCACAGTGCATGGCACTCTGCCTTTAAACAAAAAGAAAGGGGTTTCCCCAGTAACTGAATGTGGTGTGGCTCTGTAATTGCATGACATGTTCTTCACTTGCTTCCTCCAACACATTACCAGACACTGCCAGCTGAAGATTTTCTAACAAGACCCTCTTAAAATGTTAAACTAAATCAATGTCACAGGGGTAATATATCACGGTCCTGTAATGTTTAATTCCCCAATTTTTGAGAAATGACTCAAACTCTTCTGACACGAAGTGTGGGCCATTGTCAGTCAAAATTACTTGTGGACAACCTTACATACTAAAAATATCTTCACAAAACAAAATCACATTACTTTACTTCCCTGAAGAAGGCTACCAAGGCCACTTTGAAGAGCATTCCATCATCATCACATCAAATCTATCAATGGTAACCAAACAATCGAATGGGCCACATATATCTATGGCAACCTTTTCCCATGCTCTTTGCAAAAATTAAGTGGGACGTATGGGCATTTTCTGCAATATAAGTGACGCTGCTTGTACATGTTATACAATCCCGGACAAGTTATTCAATATATATATCCATGCCCTGCCACCAGAAATCAGCACAGGCTTTCCAGTTCATAGATGACATTTCACCATGACCCTCGTGTAACAATACCATTAGTCTCTGACGTTAATTGTTGGGTAGAACTAACCTATAACTCCTCATTTCACTTCCCTTCACTACTGACAACTTATTCCACACATTCTTAAAGTCATTTAATTCTTTTAACATTTTAACATTTTTCACACAATAATGACTGCATTAACATTTCTAACTCCACATCTTCTGACATTGCTTGCCTTCATTCATACTCACTGATGGCACCTTTGCACACCTCAGCAATTTCTGCCACCATCAACTCATCATCCTCAATACCAGCCTCACAGGCCAAGGGTAACTTGAACAACCAATCAGCATTGATATTTTTTATTCCTGGCATGCACTCGATAGAAAACATGAATTCTTGTAGCCGATAAAACCACTATGTGATATGAGTAGTGGCTCTACTATAATCAGTTTTGGAAAACAACACTATCAATGGGTTGCGGTTGGTGAACAATTCAAATTTCATACCCCACACAAAGGTTCTAGAAATGTTGTTCACCCCACCCTTAAGCCAACAACTCCTTTTTCTATGGTAGAGTATTTGCTTTCAGCACCCTTGAGTATGTGAGATGCAAATATCACTACCCTATCACGTCAACCATACATCTGCATCAACACTGCTCCTAGTCCATAGTTACTAGCATCAGTTGCGATGATGGTATTGAAGGGTTTCAAGACCACAGCTTTGATGATAGAGTCCTTCACAGTGTCAAATGCTCATTGACAAGATGACGTCCATTTAAACCTTACACCTTTCTTTATTAGTTCACATAAGACATGAATCTTTTCTGAAATGTAATTAAAAAACTTTGGAGTAGTAGTCAGCAAGCCCCAAAAATGAACATATGCTCCTTGTCCTAAGGATAGGGTGTCTTCTTGATCGCTTCTACCAATCTAAACTTGGGTGTGACACTTTCGTATGCCAGAGTATGGCCCAAATATTCTACTTCTTCCATGCCAAATTTGCACTTTTTCAACTAGATGGTGAGACCTGCCAGTTGCAAACTTCCCAACACCTGCATCAAAATACTATCACAGTATTTCCTATTTTCACCTCAGATCAATACATTATCCAGAAAAACCAGTACATTAGACATGCCCGGAAATATGCCCTACATTATCCTCTGGAAGAATGCATAGACAAGCCAAAAAGGCATGTAAATGAACTGGTACGCCACTTCAGGAGTTACAAAGTGTGAGAAGCTGGCCTGGCATATGATGTACACTTATGTAAGTGGACACCCTGCACCAGTCCAGACAACCCTTATGGTGATTTTGGAGGTCTTAGACAACCATAGAAAGCTACCTATGTGGTAGCTGTGGAGAGCAGCCTTCATGCTTGGTCAAAAAGGAGAGTAAAGCAGCTTGCTTTATCAGAACACAATCTTATATCTATAGAATAAGTGAAAAAGAACCACTCAATGTATTTATAAAAATATGTATTTATTATATATCTAATATGTTCAGATATCTCCAACCTGGAGATATGCACAGTGCACATAATAATGTTCATATAAATCACTGTAAGTAGCACAGAATACAAAATGAACCTCAGGGGGGGACCAAATCATATATTAAGAAAGTGGTATAAGAATGACAACTAGCGAAAAGACAAGGTCTAGAGGATATAGAAGTGCCGGTCCACCATAGAACCACCCACAGTGAGTAACTAGGAACCCCACGGAGATCATGTGCAGTGTGGGAACACAACTGTGTTCTCCGTACAAGTCAACTTGTACGTCACGGTTGGATTTTTAAAGATTAAGGACCCTTCTCAGTGGACCCTGATGAAACCCCATGGAAGACAGAAGGTTGGAGAGCCGCCCCACCCGTGGATACCCTAGTACCCACATTACCTATACCAAGGAAGCCGGGAGCATAGGTGCAAAGTGATGTCGGAAACAGCATTCGTTTTCATTGGAGAGTGCTGCTGCTGGAGAAGGAGAACATTTCTGGAGGGATATGAAGGTGGATTCTCATTGAGAGGCACCTGCAAGCAGAGGGGACAGAGCATATGTCACTCAGGAGTGACCAGAAGATCTGGAAGACGAATGCCCACTGATGTTGGGTGTTGCTGGAGATTTGACAGTGACATTTACTCTGCAGGTGTCCGGGCCAGGTGATGCTGAGGAAGACCAGGAGCCATGCATGCGCTGTTCTATGTCAGATGTCGAAGGCTGAGGAGTCGGTGTCTGCCGGGAGCACCAACAAGCCTTGGCAACTGCAACCAATGCAGAAGACAAAGAAGGTGCAATGCCGGGATCAGCATGGTGTAAGGTACTCATCGCAAGCAGGGGAGTCAGGGCAGGCCCCAAGCAATCAGGGGAGCCCAAAAAAAACACAGGCGACACTGGAGTCATAAGAGGACCTTGAGCAGCTCACCAAAAAATGCAGGCCACAGTGCAAGCAATGCGGTGTGGACAAAGATTCTGTCACTGGAGATGCTCAAGAATGGGGCTACTTGGACCCTGAAAAGATCTTGATGGAAGGAAGCCAACAAGCCTTGGCAACAACAAGTCAGTACGGTGCACAGGGGTTTGGTTCCTGCAGCTCCCATGAGGTATACTGGCCTAAAACTTGGTGGGAGGGCAGGGCGGACCTCGAAATCTGTGTAGAACCCCGACCTGTGTTGCAGAACAGCTTAGCGACTCCTTCACTTCAAGGGAGATTTCTTGAGGTGTCTTTGATGACCACAGGCCTTGGTAGTATCCTGTATGGTGCACAGGCACAGACTATTCAGCAGACAGGGAGGAAGACAAAGTTGAGCCCAAACGGAGTCCAGTGAAGTCCAGAGTACCTAGACGGTAGAAGAGGAAATGGTGTCTGAATTGAATCTTGTCCCATGACGAATCTAGGGACCCACCCACAGGTAAGCCCTTAAGTATCCTAAGAAAAGGGTTGGGGAAATTTCGGGGGACCCTCCCAGGGGAGAGTTTGGACAGTGGGGACGTTACTCCCATGTTCTTTGTCCAATTTTGCACCAGAGCGGGAGCAAACGTCTCCCAGATCTGGTATGAACTGGATTATGCATGGGGACACCAATTGTGCCCCTCATGCAGGCTGAGTGGCACTGGCAAGCGCACCCATCCTGCCCCAATACACTAAATCCTGTCTGGGAGGTGGTCACACCTCCCTGTGACAGGATGCCTATTGTTCTGCCTTCCCCTGCTCGAGCTTGGCTCAACAGCAGGAGGACATGTCCTGGTCAGCAGCAACCATTTTGTGCTGGTACCAGGGACATGGGGAGCTTAACGAAGGGCTCTTCCAGTCATACCAAACATGACAGGATTCGTTTCAGCCAGTTTTGAAATAGTCATCGCGTATTTACGTGGTGCCCCTGTATATGGTATATGGCTGCTTCACTTAGAACCTGGGAGAATGGATTCCGTAGGCTGCTTGCTCTCATTTAGATCTCTGAGATGTACACACGTGAATATTGTCACTGGCTTTCCTGGCTAGCACAAGGGGACTCAACCAATCGGAAGCTTCAGTTGGCTCAATCACACCGTTGTTGTGAAAGCACTTCAATTCATCCCTTAATTGCTCTTGCAAGGCTACCGAAATGTTTCAAACTTTATGCGCCTTAGGCACCACATAATGTTTTTGTATTATCTTGTGCTCAAATTTCTTCAAGAAACTCAGATTTTCAGGAACAAAATCTCATGATAAAGAGCTCCATCTGCTCATTTTACTCTGCACTGTAAGCAACACCTGCTCAGGATGTTGGGATTTAATATCATGCCCAACACATCCTGCTCCTTCCATCCCAACAATGTTTTCCATTTTTAACCACATAAACCTTGCCTGTTACCTTCCTGCCTTGGAACTCGAATTCTGCTTTGAAAATCCCCACCATGGCAACTTGCTCATAAAAAACCCTTATGGTTATACATCTGTGGGACACATATCACACTTGCCAAGTTCTTCCATACAGATGTGTCTATCAAGGTAAATGGTGAACATGAGTTGGCTCCTACCTAAACCTACATCCCCTTCACTTTAAAAGTACACTTTGGAGGACAATATGTCGCACTTCTTACATTCGAATTGCTTTGTGATTCCACACCACACACTACCAGCACTTCAGCATAATTTGTGTTTACTTCGTGCTCTGTCTACAAAATGTCACCCTCACTAACCAGATTACCTCAATATTTAGTAATGGAATTACCAGCCATTTTACATACTGTGGAGAAGCGCCCCCTTTCTTGCATCTGAAACATTTGACTTTGGTAGCAGGACAATTACTCGTCTCAGCAGTATGTTTCATGCTCCGACATCTATAGGATGCCCTCCTTTTTGTCAGACTCTTGTGATTTTGCTACATATTTTTCAATAGACTCACAGCCAATCTTACATGTCGATTTGTGCAGAGCATTTAATTCAGAAGTTTCAATCTGTTCCACCCTTTCTTTAGATGCATTACTATTCAATTTCTGAACATAATGCAAAGTATTCTCCATATGCCTTGCGATGTCTATTTTTTTCTCTATTGTGGTATCTTTCCGGTCTAATAACTTTTCCTGAATCTTTGAATTATTAGTCCTATTGATAAATTGATCCTGTATTATTTCATCACGTAAGTCTCTAAACCTACATCAGATAGCCAATCTTTTAAACACTGCAACATATTGTTCAATTTATCCCAAAGCATTTTAGCACAAGAAAAAAACTAGTGCCTTTCTACCACAATGCCTATTTTCTCGCCATAGTTCCACCTTTAAAGCTTTCAAAGCAATTAAGAATTCATCCCTAAGACATCATCTGCAGCAGAACCAGCATCCACTTTTTAACTCTCATTCACAGGAATTAAAAATGTTTTCAGAACTTTTCTCCCTTGCACGCTGAAGCTATGTTTTAATATGGCTAATTCCTTTTTTGCAACAAATACATCTCCTGATGCAGCCTCAAAATATGCTTCAAACATATCTTTCCAGTCTTGCCACGCCATACGCGGAAGTCCAGGTTCTTGCAAAAATGGTGGAGGTGCAGGTATAGAATATACAGCTTTGACATTCTGAAACTGTATGTAAAGTATAGTGTAAATCACTGGCGCTTTCTATTTGCAAGCAACGTTAAATAAAACAGACTGTAATTTGAGGTGCAAATTGTGTGCGCTTTCTATGTGCAAGTAATGTTACATATAACGAACCATAAATTAGGGTGTACACAGTGGGTGCTTTCTATGTGCAAGCATTGTTCAATATTCAAGTCAAAAAATCTTGTATAAGATACACTCTCAAGCAATTGAGACTCTCATTCAGTCTTAAACAGATCAGCAAGGTCTCAATTCTTCAAATTCTGCCAATCACAAAGAAAAAAACTGATACTTAAATGTACTGTCTCAGCTAGAAAAGTTAGCGTTTCAGCCCCTGCTGAACATCTCTTCCAATCCAAAATTCCCAGTCCTATGAACACAGTCAGCTGACTCCTGGAACCTCCTTTGCATCCCTCACTTCCTGTAGCAATCCCATATTGACGAACAATCCTCCTCCCCTTGCATTAACTGCACCAGTGGTGGTTCGAGCTTTCCCCCGGATCGCTTTTAGGTGCACTCCTTGCCCTTAGCACATGCCGACAATATACACTCTGGGGTCTGCGTTTCTGGCCTACTAACACACATGCACGTTTGCTTGACACACGTCCCTGAGCCCTCACGCGCACAGCTGGGAGCTTCGCTTCCACTTGTTAGGCTAAAGATCTTCATGTGCAGCAGCTTTACTTCCGCATGTTAGGCAAAGACTCTTCCCATGCTTCTGTTCAAACAGGACTCTCCGCTTGCACTCACAGTTGGCTTGTGACAAGTTAATCTGCCCAAAATATGGTGCTTCACTGTCCATGAGGCTGCTGCCTGATTCATCAGCAATCACTACCAAGTGATAATCAGCAAATTCATGTCACATCAACAGAAATCAGGGTTGTGGTCCTTCTTGGAAATAGATCCAAATCAAATCATCCGCCACTGAGTGTCACCAGGTCATCAATCACATCTTAAGCATGCCAATTTTAAGAAGATGTCACTCAGATAAGGTGAAATAAAGGTAGTTTGTTAAGCTACCAGTAATGATCCCTGACAAGCAGCCACCTCACCATCAACTGTCAGCTCCTGCTTACAAGAGAACTCTCTAGCCTACATTCTATCTTCTGCATTCCTAGCAGGAGCTTCAGCGGTAATGAGGGTGACACATGACATAAGATTATAACATGAATTGTTGCAGGGATTCTGCACAAACACAGAATTATAGGACCTTAGTGCATAGGGACTGGGTCATCCTACTACTGTGTGGCGTTTTAAGCTCCGAGTGAATTTCCCGATTCATGCCCTTATAGAGGTACAATTCACATTGTCCTTATACAGGCATAGAAATCAAGCCCTTTTAGGCATAGCCCATGCTACTCAAATACAGGCATGGCTACTTCCACCCGTACCAAACGTCACAACAACTTCTTGGAAAACCAGCTTAAGGAGTCAGGGACTTCATTACTGATTTTTCCAAGAACTGAGTTACTTTACAAAGAACAACTATTCCCTAGGGGTTCTTTCCTGTTGTTCATATCCCCAACTTTACGTCAAACTATGGCAGTCCCAAACACCTTCAAGGTATATATATGCCTTACTTGCTCTAGCAAGATACAGTAGTTCGGAGCAGTTCGAAGACCTACTTGCCCGACGCAGCTCGCTACAGCAAGTGCAGAAGGAAACCAACTCTCCAGTTGACGCACTGATGAGGAAGCTGCCTTTCCCCTGCCGAGAATCCAGCTCCAGTGTTTCCGGAGTGTTGGTAAATCGAGTCCCGAGACAGAGATACCAGAACTCCTTCATTCTAACAAGGTATGGAGCTGATTGGAACCTAGAGAAACCTTTGGTAGATTCTTGGTAAAAACTAAACCTATGCTACACAATACTTACTTCTTCCCTTGTACTAGACTTAGGTCAGGTACATTGGGGTAGGTTTATTTTAGAAGCACCAGTTGAGAATTTTAGTCAATTTTATTTATGTATGTATTTTTATATGCTTAGAAATTATACAATGCTCTGACAGTATTATTTCATATTACTGTTTACGCTGTACGCATTATACTTTGCAGTCTGCATAACGATTGTAGCAGTTCACCTCTCTTGCATGAGAAAGAAGACTGTTCAATAAACCCTTTTTATTGAAAACGCCTGCAACTCTGTAGAAACGAAGCATGCACGATTGACACAGTGAAATACTTATCTATTGTTTCCGCAACTCTGATAGACATATCCTTATTCTTGGTAAAACAAAGTTGTCATGTTTATGCAGTTGTCAGAAACTAATCCCTTCTTGTGTATTCAAGAAAGTTTCTAGTGACCTCTGAGTTAGCTGGCACACACACACAATTAGGTTAAGTATATTCAATAGAGACCTAGTTGACCTCAGTCCAGCGTCAAATCTATAGGATATATTATTCCAATGTGCAGAGCCTATTTGGAATATAGGAACTACACTACACTACCACCTCAGTACCCATGAGCAGATGACCAACTAGGTATAGTGTCTCACTTGCTCTCCTACTCTCTCGCAGAAAGACAAATGATTAGATCCCAGAACACAACACTCCAGACTCTCTCAGGAATCGTGGTTGCAAGAGACACCCACTCTTGGACTTGTCTACAATAAGATGTGACTAAGACACAAAAAAGTGTAACATATTTATTTTAACTAACATGCTCTAAATATGCAGTACACATTCCACAATAAGCAGGAAAATGCATAACGCAAATGTGGTAAGCATAGCAATTAGTCCGTAAATCATGAAAGGAGTGTTATTACAAAAAGGCAGTATAGCCTAATCTCCCTCCCCTTATATAGAAGCAGAATAATTATATTTCAGACGATCTCTGGGTGTTATCTGCAGATCCCTTACCTCAAGCTAAAGATGGTAAATCTACATCATAGGTGTAGTCTTGCTCTTCTCCCTGGAAAGGTCCCTCTCCAAGTGTGTGCTAATTATTCGTGTATTCCAATTAGACCAAAGTACTTATTCAAAAACAACAGCTGCATCGGTATGTTGTGTCTAGGTGCTAGGGCCTGACCAGAACAGAATAACAAGGGGCATTGTTGTTTGACCTTGCTCACAATGTTCAGACTAAATCCCAGGAACATGTAGAGTGTGAACACTGCAATAGCTTCTCATGTGAAAACGGCAATAGACATTTGCAAAATAAACTTGTGAAGTAACGTGTGCAAAGGAGTAAACAATCTAGAGCATACTAACTCATGCTAACTTAAAGGATACAACAATGTTCCTATGGCCATGTGATAGAACTTAAGGCAAAATTTGAAGTTAATGTTTCAAGAATGGAGTCTGATTTGGGAATTTACCAAATACTGAGCCACAACAGATGTTTTATTCAGTTGTCCACTAATGGGTTGCACTGTATCCTGAGTGCATGAGCACCAACAGGGTTCGTGTGGATTATAAACTGAGATAGTGTGATCCAGATATGCTGCCCACATAGGAGGCCTTCAATGCACAGCTTTAAAGTAAGTCAAGTTGAAGAATGTTCCCTCAGCTGTTCACATAAACAACTTCCTTTCAAATGTGAAAAACAAAGACAAATTCTCACCCAAAAGGAATGTCCAGGCACCCTCCAAATGTCCAACCTTTCACTGAACACTCCATTCACTGATCTTTAGCACATTATATTCTGACTCATGAAAAACGGCATTTCATTTTCCAGTTTTGAAGATATGGCACTGCAATACGAAAGACCAGTGTCAACAAAAAGTCACCTATAGGTAAAAGATTGACAAGAAGCATACTCTCCTATTTACAAAAATAAGATTTACTTGGCAATAAACCCTCACCCACTCTATCAAGTGAGTCTCATTTGGCTTCCCAGGTACATGGTACATATGTGCAGCTATGCAACTGTTTCAAATGTAAAAAAAATTATGCGGTCCTAAAATGAAACTGTATTGAAAAGATGTTTTATATATTGTTTCATACCATACCTCTTGTTAGAATTGGGGGTCTCTAGTTGGCACAGGCAGGTACTTGTGCCAAATAGGGACCCTCTCCTCTAGTCAGTATAGGAGGATTACACTCCTAAAATAAGCCCTACTCACACCCTTGGTAGCTTGGCAGGAGCCGCAAGGCTTTATCTCAGAGGCGTTGTAAGTTAAGCATTTGTGACCACATACAGTAACCCAGCGACAACACTACAGATGGACACCACACAAGGTTTTATATAAAAAATAAGTATATTTTATATAGTGTTACCACAAGACCAATCAACGACAAAAAGAATCCACAGTACTATTAGATTTCAAGAGTTCTGCTTAAAAGGTTTAAATCAAGGTTCTGTGCGAGTCGGTAGCCAGGTCTGGCTACAGCGTTGTTGAAATAACACAGAGTCTAGCAAATCCAGCGGACCGCGTCGGTACGGGCCCACTCAAATGTCGACAGACTCAGTCACAGTACCTTTTACTTGAGGCGGCTGGCACGGGTGTGCGAGCCGGTTCCGGTGTTCATCGCGGTGCAAAAAGGAAGCGTTGCAGGACTCGTTGTCCCTCGATGCCGTGCAGGCAGCAGCCCATTGACCGAGTCAGTGGATCCAAGGCGTGCATTGCAGGGCGAGACAGTGCTTTGTTGCGGTGCTTGCAGCTTGCGGTGCGGCGACAGAGCCGGAGTTTGAGAGCCGGTGTCGATGAGTCCGGACAGCGGTGCAAGTGGGGCGGTGCGTCGCAAAGTGTGCGAGGCGGTACCCAACTCCTGTGCATTCACAGGACTCAAGGTCAGCAGCAGTGACCTCGTCAGTCAGACCAGTACGAGTCAGTGTGGTGAGGCGTTGCACGTCACGTGGTCCTCCAGTCGCGTGCAGGCAACGGCTCCGTGACTGCGTCTGGACGGAGTCGGTGAGCTCAGAGCTTGCGTTGTTCGAGGCGGACGTTGCTTGATGCGGTGCCTACAGGACACCGGGCCGGTTGTGAGAGTCTGTCACAGCTCCCTGCTTCTATAGCCACTGAAACAGCATTTCCAGCAGCAATTCACAAAGGTGGTGAAGTCCACTGGTCCTGGGACTTCATCAGGGTTTAAGCTCTCTCTCAAGCCCTTGAAGATCTTTGCACAATTTGAACGTAAAGTACACAAAATCCTTTCTCTTCTCTTTGGCAGTCAGGCAACAACTGCAGGCCAATCCCCCAAGCAGCACTTCAGCTTGGGAATAGTCTCTCCTCAGTTTCTTCAGGTTCCTCTCCTCTGCAGAGGTTTTGTCTTGTAAGTCTAGAAGTGATCTAATTTCTTGGGATCAGGGTCCCAATACTTATACCCCAAACTCATTTGTTCTCTGAGGGGAGAGGGGCCTGTGCCCAGTCAAATCCAGTTCTGAAGCACTCTGTTTACCAGACTTCTCCTTTCCTTTCACAGTGCAGGGCAGGCACATCAGACGCACCACAGGAGGTGGAGCCAGCATTGTGGAAGGCAAGTACCATCCTGAAGCCCTTTGTTGACAGTCTTCCTTCTCTTCATTTAGTGTGCAGGGTAGAGACATGAGACGCACCACAGGGGGTGAAGCCAGCACTGTGGGCGGTGGGCACAGTCCTATTCAGGTCCCAGGTGCAACTCCTCCCTCCCATCTAGATGCAGATCTCTCTATTCACCACTGGGCTGACTCCTGGAATCCCCCAGCCCTGTCACTCAAACTCCAGACAAGGAATACACAACCTCGCAGAGGCAGGCTTAAATGGTTAAGCAAACAAATACCTACTTTCTAAAAGTGGTATTTGCAAACACAGAATGTTAAAATAAACTTCACCAAAAGATGTATTTTATACAAAACCCGAATTTCTACCATGTTCTCTGAGTTTTCTAGGATTATAAACATGGAATAATCTAGCAGCCCATTCTGGCCTATGGTGAACAGGTAGCTTTGCAATAGTGAAAAACAAAAATGGCTGTAATTCACTATTAGGACATGCCACACACATCTGGGCTTTTCCTACATTATATTTACAATACACCCTGCCCTTAGGCCTACCATAGGGGTGACTAATATGAAGAAAAGAGGTTTAGGGACTGGCAAGTGGGTGCACTTGCCCAGTCAGCATGACAGCTCCAGAGTGCACGCAGGCTCTGTAATGGCAGACCTTTGACACGTTTTACAAGGCTGCTTCTGTGGGTGGCACAACCAGTGCTGCAAGCCCACTTGCAGCATTTTGAATTACACGCCCTGGGCACACTAAGTGCACTGTGCCAAGGGACTGACAAGTAAACCAAATAGTCAATCATGGAATTACCAATTAATGTATTCATTTACAATCAGGAGAGCATATGCACTTTAGCAAAGGTCAGCAGTGGTAAAGTGCTCAGAGCCATAAAATAGCCAACAACAGGTCAGAAAAAATATAGGAGGAAGGCATAAAGTTCTGGGATGACCCTGCAAAAAGGGCCAAAGTCGAACACCTCTGCTGTTTTTAATTGCTGTTAATAACAGGTGTTACTAGTACCTCATTTAATAGACCTCAATTTAGCAACCTCTGAGTGTTGTACTCATGCACAGGCTATTCTGGAATTCAATTCAATTCAATTTAGCTTTATTCGATTTTGTTGTACAAATCATAAAAGCGTACAATTTTAAAAACATACAGTTAAAACAACCTTAACAAGAGCCGCAAAATATTAACGAAGTTAAAAGTCAGATTTAGAAGATTGTTCAAAGAGAGAGGATCCCGGTCCTAAAATGTGCATACCTCATTCATAATGAAAACATATTTACACAATATTTAGGCAGTTATATATTCTAGCAATCCTGCCTTTACATAAGTATTGCCCTCCCCATGGGCTACTAATTATATCCTCTGTAGCGTTGCATATCGAGACGGTTAGGTGCAGGGAGATTACTATTGATCGTTCTCCAAACAGATTTACCGATAGCATGGGTGTAGCCTGCCCCTGGTCTAAATGCGGGGTAATGAGGGTAAAAGTCAAAAAGGTCCCCAGTGTGTATCGGGCCATCTTCTTCTTGCCGGTACCAAGATTGGAGGAACGAAACAATGTTTCTGTTGCTGAATTTCACTAACACCAGATCCCCGACGATATCCTTTTGAAGGGGACCTAACCAGCCCACCCTTCTAACAGTTAGTATTCTGCCAATATGTTCAGCAGGCAGGGGTCTATTCCTAGATAACCAGTGGATAACTTTGTTTTGTAGCTCATGTTGGGTTTCAGTTTACCCCTGTGTGATTGGTGGCACTCCTGATAGAACGTAAACAAAGGGAGCAGCCTCTGGTGGTAAGTGAATATGAGGTGCTATGTTTGACCCTGAACTGGCAATGTTGCGCTGTGGAAATACACGATTTGGCAGAGGATTAGGGTCCTTTGGATCTGGTATATTAAGAGCTGGGACCTGAGTCTGAGCATTGGTGCTTAGTGCAGTTGGTTTAGGGGTTCCAGAAACAGCAGAAGAAGGGGATTGCCTGGTATATACCTGATTTTTTATGGGGGCCAAGTTTTTGTTGATCGTGGTCTCTAATTCCGTAAGTCTATCCCCCAGAAGGTCTATATTTGCCATCAATGGTGAAATGGCGGAGTTAATTAGCCATTCAATGAGGGTCAGTAAGGTCGACTGTGAGGGCGGTGCTGAGAGATCTAGCCCTCCCACAGTTTCACCCGGATCAGGAGTTGGAGGGGAAGTAATCGCAGGGAGCAAGGAATTTGAAGACAATTTGGGATGTTTAGGTTGATTCCCATTTAGTTTGTCTGTCTCGCACTTCCTTTTACCAGGTGTAGGCCGTGCTGTTACTGTGCTCTGGGCGTCTGTTGGGTTTATTTGGGGTCGTTCGTACGGACTGTTATTCAAGTTTTGTGAACCATTTGGGGCGCTAATGTATTCAGGACTACTTGCAGCTATAGTGTACTTAGTTCCACACAATCTGTTTAGTTCATCTAGCCCTGTTGAGCTATTCCCATAATCAAAGACAGATACGCGAGAATAATTTGTAGTTATGCACTCGGGTGACTGTGTAGATTCGTTTACCCCAGGATTTAAGGGAGCTTGCTGAGTGGGCTTATTTCCTAGTAGGACTTGTGTCCCTTTTGGCGAGCCCCTATGTGGGATAGCTTTCTTGGTTGCCCCCTTTCGTGACATCGTGATTACAGGAGAATGATCAAACATTTAGTAGGATTGCTCAATCGGATGTCAAACAGTACCTTGTTGGTTATTTAAATAGTAGGTAAGAGTTTTTACCCTATTTCTGCTGGAGCCAAGGGGGGTGGCCCATCCCGTCCTTCTCGGTCCTCTGAGGGCCACAGAGGGCCCGCCCTTTGCCCGGGCTTAGCCCGACGCAGCTCCCGCGCGCTCCAGCGACGCGGAGGTCAGTTAAGATTTTAAGGCGCCTCCTGGCGCGTCATCCCCCGGCGTCAGCTGCACAGCGCAAGAGCACTTGGGAGATAAAGTCTCTCCGTGCCCCTCGATCTCCCCTCCTCTGCTGTCGTGCTGGTGTTGGAGGAGCGCCGACAGCAGGGAGAGACCGGGCGCTGTGTGGGCGTTGCAGATGTGGACTTTCCCAGTTGTAGGGACAGTGTTTTCCCCCGGCGCTGACACGCTTCCCAAACAGTTGCCCCGCTCCACCGAGGTCAGTGAAGATTTTAAGGCGCCTCCTGGCGCGTCATCCCCCTGCGTCAGCTGCACAGCGCAAGGGCACTTGGGAGATGAAGTCTATCCGTGCCCCTCGATCTCCCCTCCTCTGCTGTCGCGCTGGTGTTGGAGGAGCGCCGACGGCAGGGAGAGACCGGGCGCTGCGTGGGCGTTGCAGATGTGGACTTTCCCAGTGGTAGGGGCAGTGTTTTCCCCCGGCGCTGACACGCTTCCCAAACAGGAGCCCCGCTCCACCGAGGTCAGGGAAGATTTTAAGGTGCCTCCTGGCGCGCCATCCCCCGGCGTCAGCTGCACAGCGCAAGGGCACTTGGGAGATGAAGTCTCTCCGTGCCCCTCTATCTCCCCTCCTCTGCTGTCGCGCTGGTGTTGGAGGAGCGCCGACGGCAGGGAGAGACCGGGCGCTGCGTGGGTGTTGCAGATGTGGACTTTCCCAGTGGTAGGGAGAGTGTTTTCCCCCGGCGCTGACACGCTTCCCAAACAGTAGCCCCGCTCCACCGAGGTCAGTGAAGATTTTAAGGCGCCTCCTGGTGCGCCATCCCCCGGCGTCAGCTGCACAGTGCAAGGGTTCTTGGGAGATGAAGTCTCTCCGTGCCCCTCGATCTCCCCTCCTCTGCTGTTGCGCTGGTGTTGGAGGAGCGCCGACGGCAGGGAGAGACCGGGCGCTGCGTGGGCGTTGCAGATGTGGACTTTCCCAGTGGTAGGGACAGTGTTTTCCCCCGGCGCTGACATGCTTCCCAAACAGTAGCCCCCTGTGACCTTCAGATAATTGAACATGTCACCGACAGGTGCTAACTCTCTGGGAGGTGTTTGTACAAGAACTGCGGCTAACTAGCATTAGCATTAGTTAGCAGCAGTTTTCTTAACCTGGATTGTCAGCAAACACTTTCGCCCTATTAGCTATGTATTTACAATATGTTGCTACATGACAATAGTTTCAGGTAGTCTTCGTGAAAAGTGCCGCTAACACTAGCGTGAAGGCAATAGAAATTCTGATGTTATCCTGTGAAAACAGACGAAAGGTCAATTTGAGGCCAATAAACTCACATTGGTAAGTAGAACTTCACCAAAATAGCCAATAAGTCCATCTCCAATGAAAAACTTAATAGAAAAACAATGGAATACAGAATGGAGCAGCCAGCAAGTGCAGTACAGATCAACAACCTTCCTAAATCCCCCAACAGCCAGAATGACCGGCCAGAGTCCCAGGGGAGGAGGAAATGAAGAATCAGGGCTACATATGTGAAAAGAGGTGCATGGCTGAGGAAAACCTGTGATGCATCACTTTTCATAGCGCCCTCCTTGCAACACCATGGCAGTCAAAACCTTGAAAGCATGGTCCGCAGGGTCCAGAGACCTTGCTGTGACTACGTCTGGGACCTGGAGTGGGATGCGGAGGTGCTGTGGAGTTGGTGGGCCTTAGCAGTACACATTGATGCGTCAGTGAACACCCTTACCTGGTGGTGAAGTATGCCAGGTCACATGGAGACACATTGCGGATCTGTGTGAGAAGACCGCCTGGTGCCCCTTGGAGCTCTGAATGGTAGAGGCGCACCTGCACACCAACGTAGGGAGGTGTACATCGCATACCACACACCACCAATGCACCTTGGTGCATGGAGGGGATTGCCAATGGAGGGCCTTGCCTCTCTGCATTAGAGGCCGAAGGATGCTACACGAGCCGGATGCTGTGGAGGGTGAGGCCCCTGAGCTGTGCTGATCTTGTGTGGTGGGAGCGATGCAACTTCATGCATCCCCAGCGGACTTGGTGGCAACTGTTGTAACGAGGCTTGTGAAATCCGACCTGGCTGAGGCTCCTGCTGGCTGAGTCACAGATCTGGAGAGGGTGAAGTGAATTGTGCGACGGTGTCAATGTCCAGGTGAGGGGAATCTGGGACGGGTAGCAGAGGAAGCCCGGGGTTCAAGTGGGGGCCTGGCCTAGCACCTGTAGGTGACGCACCCCTAGTGGCGGCTCCTCCGCTATGGCGGAAGAGCGTCGCCCTACTGCTTTCAAGCAGTGCAAGAAGAGGTAAAATAACATGATGATAACTTTCTGATATTCTCATGCTATGTTTCCTTTGTGTGCGGGAGGGTCGGTTGGGCTGCTCTACTCACGGAGCAGGGTGAGGCAGAGTAGTATGCCCACTCAAGTGCACTGTTTGGTCGGCCCTCTCAGGCTGCACAAAGCAGTCATATGCACTTCCCTGTTTGCAATGCAGGCTTCATCACAGCCTACATGGAGAACATGCCCACCCCTCCAGCCCCTGGCTGAATGCCTTATCATGGTGCTCACAATCACAACGGCACATTGCAGCGTTGTGATTGGCATACTGGAGGGAGCCTGGCTGCCTGCCTCCTGTTGCTGGAAGCAGACTCAGAAGAGCAAGGGCACAGAAGATGCAGGAGCCTGCCTTGAGATAAGAGTTAAAATTATTTTTTTTACAATCCCCACTCCCCCGTGTTCCTGCCCCCTACTGTGTCCTTCCCCATGTTTCACACATCCCAGCTGTCCTGCCCCCCCTAAATCGCTACTTACTGACAGCAGCTGTGCGGCCGTGCGCAGTAGTCATACCACTGGTGTGCCAAAGGCAAGCCAATCTGTGTCCCTCCCCCCCCTGGCCCCTGCCCAGCACCAAGGATCCTTCTTCTCAGACACATCACTGCTACGATGCCAGCACCCTCCTCGCCATCAGCCCTGGATGCTACACCTCCTGCCATCTAGCATCACTGTAGAACTCCCTTGCAGCCAGCACCTGCTGAAACTGCAAATGCACCTTCTGCCAAATCAGCACACCAGAGCCTCCTGCTGCCCAGCCAACCAACAGTGCAGCCAGCTGGCTCAGCTGCATCCTCCTCAACATGCGGTCCCTCCACAAACACAGAAATCTGGCACCTCCCCAACGCCACCTCTTCAGACATCGACTTGTTCACGGAAACCTGGACCAACCTCTGCTCTGGACCGAACATCACCACCACCATCCACGACATATACAAATTCCCCCACTTGGACCACCGTGAGCACCCGTAAGGAGGCATTGCCACTTTCTAAAAAAGCACACTCCAACTGACCACACACTCTAATGACCTAACTGCTTCCATGGGACACATCCTCTTCCAGATCCAGACCAACCCTAAACCCACCCTCTGCAGCACCTACGTCTACAGGCCCCCTGGCCCATAAACCCTCATTCACCAATGCCATTGTAGACCTCATTGCACTCCAGGCTCTCCCATCTACTGACAACATTCTACTTGGAGACCTCTTCTTCCACCTGGACAACCTCAGTGACCAGAACACCCCCTCCCTCCTGGTGAACGTCACCAACATCAGACTCAAGCAGCTAGTCACCACATGAACCCACATAGCTCGACACACATTCGACCCCTTCTTCTCTGCCAGAAGGAACTGCAACTACAGCCAAACTCTCCTTGATTGACCATCATAGTATATATCATGCCTTCACCAAGCTCACTGTACATGACGGCCTTCATCGCTCCACCCCTGCCGCAACTGGATCAAGGCCATCAAATAACTTTTTGGCAACTCCCTCAGCACCACCACTCTGCCAAAGCTTACAGTTTCCAACACCGCAGCAGGCCAGCTCCGCCAATGGAGCTCCAACTGCGTCGACCCCCTGGCAGCTCAGTGGACCAAGCATCTGGGGTTGCTGGTCACTGGGGAAGGTGACAGTAGACACCCTGGTTGCCAAACTAGACTCTGTACAAAAGGACGCATTTAGGCATATGCATGACCTTGTATATCCCTATGCCACATTATACCTATGTCAGGTAGGATGTATGCAGGGTGGGATTTTCCCACGCAACAAAGCCTTGTAGGAGTGATGCAGTGAAATCTATGAGATTTCACTGCATCAATTCGAGGACGCCACGGCATCAAAACCTAACCCCTGCCTCATGTAGGGCGAAAGGGGAATGCAGTGCCATAGGGTCAAGCTGGCAACAAATTTGTAGCAATGCGTGATGTTAGCACCAACAGATACATCAGGAATACTGACATATCTGTAAATCCTTGTGACACGGACGCCACACAGCAAATACGGAGCATCCATAGTGTCGCAAGGAGGGAGCAGTGAAAAGTGTGCCAACGTTGTTTTGTTGCAGCGCTGCAACACTTTTCATGAATGAGGCCCAGGACTGCACCCTTTTGTTTTGGCGCAGGGCAGCACAGCAATATTCTTTGCTGTGCTGTCCAGCACCAAAACCTTTGAAGTGAGACCCCAAGTGTTTGCACCAATTTTAAGACCAGGCATTTTCCGGATCATAAAAAACTGGGCTTTGTACCATACAAGGAATTCCTTGTAAATATCGCAAAGTGGGGTTAGCAGCAGCACCCACAGTGTTCAACTGATTGCAGCCATTTTATCCCCATCTTGCACAAGGGAACTTTGAATTAAAAAAAAAAAGAGCGGAAGCAAAGAGCGAGACCTGAAGGAGTTTGGTAGTTCAGCACTGTCAGGCATTTTTACTCGATACCCTGACACATGCAAGGCAATTATTGTCTGAAAATGACCTGCTCCTTGGAAATGTCATTTAAATAAAAGTCATTGTCTTGGCCCTCTCCTGGTGGGTTTGTGATCAGGACAATCCTTTATTACAATCAGTTTGAAAGCCTCACTATAATTGGCACATTATTTCACATTTCAAAGGGGTAACTGAACAGGTTGCGTATTTATTTAGTATGCCAGGACAAGGCAAACAGTATTCTCATTATTATTATTGTTATTATTGCTATTATTTTATTGGTATAATTAATAAATAAAAGTTCATCAAGTTTGATGTCATTCTGGTCATCAGATTTTGCTGTGGTGGAAAACAATGCATCCTGTGGAACAGAATGCACACACATTTTAGCCCCTTCTCTGAAATTTGACATGTAGAAACAAAGTTGGATTTCCTTTTTGTTGAAATTTCATGAAAATACATAAAGCAGCATCAAAGTTACAAGCAAAACAAAAATCACCTTTTCAATTTAACCTTTATAGTTATTCTGAAGGACTCTACTAAGTGAGCTTGCCTTACTGTATTAATTAAATAGTATATATAAAAGAATATGGGGCAAACTTACTAGATAGTTTCTGTTGCATTTGCTGCATGCCATGTGGTCCATGCATGACACAAACATTAAATAAGATTTATGAAGCCATGCAAGGCCACTTTGTGTGGTCCTGAGAGTCTCCATAAATCTGGAGTAAGACAACACTGCACAAATCGCGGTGTTGCCTTGAAGACCCCGTGGTTTGGTTGAGCCTCTCGTGGCTTTGACCTGTCCGCGATCGTGAAGAAAACCTCTGCCTCAGGAAGAGTTGCTAAATAGCATGCGGGAAACACTTGACCCTTGCTTCATGATCTGGTGCTTGTGGGCAGTTTGTAGCTCTTGACTGAGTAGAGACTGAAGGGGCGCTGCAGTGGTTTGTGTCCCACCGTCTTCCTGAGTAGGACTTTGCTGTGTGCTGCCTCCTGTACCCCAATGGCCCAAGGTGAGCTGGCTTCCAGTTCGGAAACACAGGAACATAAAAGTTTCTGAGAAGTCTCAAGTGGTGCGGTGGTGAGACCATGTCATGGCAGCCTGAGACCTCCAAAGGGGTGCCTAAAGTGATCGTGGGCACCCGAAACAAAGCAAGACTCTGATGAGCAGGGTGCATGTCTTGGTGCAGCTACAGGAGTGCCTGTGGAGTGGAGGCATTGTGGAAGAGAGCTGAGATTCGGGATGTGCAGGGGGTGTGTGCCGCAGTGCAGTCCAGGCAGTGGTGGAGAGTGCCGCGACATCATGGGCACTAAGTAGGAGTGAGTCTCCGACACACGGATCGGCGTGTGGTGGAGAGGTGAGACTCAGATGCGGAGTGTGTATGTCGCAGTGCAGTGTGGCACTGGTGGAGAGTGCTGGGACATCGTGGGCACTAAGGAGGATTACGTCTCTGGCATGCGGATTGGCGTGTGGTAGAGAGGAGGGACTCAGATGCAGAGTGTGCCTGTCATTGCGCGACCCATGGGTTAGTGGAGAACGACAGAAGACCATGTCTACCAGGAGATGGAGTGAGTCTAGGACGCGCTGGGGGTGGTGTCGAAGGTGCCACTGAAGGTGCTGGTGAGGAGTACCGGGGAGCGGTGAACACCAGGGAACGAAGAAGTCCCAACAGCGCTGGAGAGGTGGGCCAAGTGATCGGGCCCTTGAGGCAACGTGAGGTAGCACCAGCATTGTGTGGAAAAATTCGTGGAAGGAGTTTGTGCTGAATGTTGGCGGCACCGACTGGCACCCCTGCAGGAGCTGAACTACCGGCCCGAGCACACCTTGCCCATGGTGACAAGGTTTTGGAGTAAGGCCAAGCCGCTGCAGAAGTAGAGGAGAGTGGGGTCGCGCCCCCCAGGTAAAGTGGATCGTCGCCTGAGGCGGGGTGCGGGCCCAGAGGGACACTCTCTTGGCCTCTTGCTGCTGGCAGCTGTGTGGGCCTGTTGCTCCAGGTCAGGTCTCGGTCTGTGCTGGTCCCGGACGAGGCAATGCAATGGCTAGGAAATGGAACTTGGGTGTCATTGATGATCCGTGTTGGGGGTAACGGGTCGCACACTTCTAAAAACAGTCGTATAACACTTTGCATATTTGCTGCTAAGGAACTATCAAATTATTGAACAACTTCTGACACTAGAGGTGCTTAACGAACTCAGGGCACTGCATTGATTGTTTACTGTACTGTACTGAATAGCACTGTGATGCATTACCTAATTCCTTCCGTGCACAGGGCATGCTGGTGGTGATACGCATTACAAATTTTCTACAATAACAGAGGAATGTCAGGAAAGGGTAATACATTAGGGGAACAAAGACGAAAAGAAAATTCATCAACAGTGCTTGAGTGCTAAAGTGCAACTAAGTGGACCAGATGAAATAGGAGTACAGGCCAGAGAGCATCATACTTTCTCACACCTTAATTAGGTACCACCTGCGCAGTGCTTGAGCTGTGCTTGCTACATTGATGGGGCCTCAGATACGAGCCCCCTTGTGCCACCAGAGCGTCACTTCTTTTGATGCTCTATTGGCACTGTGTGCTGGCCCATATTTATAATGCCATGCAAAGCCAATCAGTGTGGCTTTTCATGGTCTTGTAAATCTGGTCCCTTTTTACACAGTACTCTGTGTGAAAGAGGCGTTCCATGAGTTTTGCTGTGGGTGTCCCCATGCAGCACTCATGGAGTCTGACTCATTCGCAGATTTACAAGATTTAGTAAACCTGGGAATGCGTCTGATTCCTACTCCTTCCCAGGGGAGGCGTAGGGGAGTTGCAACCAGGATAAATACCTTTATTTTGCCTCGCTTTTCCTTTTTCTATCTATGCTGCATTCTGATAAAACTGATACCTCACTTGTGTGGGTGGGCCAAGTTCCTGCAGCAGCGAAGAGCCAAAAATGTGTAGTGATTGGAGGGGCACTAAAACGTATCCACGTTTTTAGGCTGACTTTGCTTTGGGCACCCACACAAGTGAGGTATTATTTTATAAGGAGATTGAGGGGAATGCTGGGTGATAGGACATTTGTGCAGGCGCGGTGATCCTTCAACTTTCCCACTCAGATGTGAGGAAAATGCAACTTCTTAGCTAAATTTGAGGTTTGAAGAGGATTCTGGGTAAGAAAATGCTAGGGAATCCATGCATGCCACACCACCTGCCAAGCAACAGACTACACACACCATCAGCCAAGTGCCAGTCCACGCACACCGCCAGCCAAGCGCCATCCACGCACATTGCCAGGCAGGCACCATCCATGCACACGGCCAGCCAAACAACATTCAATGCACAATGTCAGCCAAGTGTCATCTACACACCCCACCAGCTAAGTGTCAGTCCACACACTGCCAGCCAAGCACCAGTCCATGCACACTGACAGGTAAGTGCCAGTCTACACACACCACCATCAAATGCTAGTCCACACAAAATGGTGGTACACACAAAGCCAGCCAAATACCAGTACACGCAGACCGTCAGCCGAACTTCAGTTCATACACATACATATACAGAAACCTTCCCTGGTATCTAGTGTTTTTCATCCCCCAATGGGGGCAGATGAGCCGATAAATATTGCTGATCTGCCCCCAAGGGGGCATAAGCGGCTAAAATGTATGCCTAAAAAAAGGGTGCTGCCCTTGACTATGGGGCTGTTACCTGACATGCCCATAAACATATCATTGGTGCCTATTGGCCTTTCTGCACCCACCCGGGCGGGGGGCAGATCGGGTGTAATAACAACCATCTGCCCCTCAGGGGAGGCAGAAAGACTGTCAATTTTTTCAGGAGTAGGGGCATCAGTGTCAAGCCTTAACATTCAAAAAAGATGTCAAGTTTAAATGTGGACATGCAAAATGGTGGTGTTCCTGTCCGGGGCTGATTTGACCACATGATAATAGACAGGATCCCGCCCCCACACAAAAGGTTGACACACTGTAGTGAGCCTAGAGCCATGAGTAGGAAGAAACGGCCTCTGTGCACTTGAAAGATCCTTCTTTGAAGTCACCCCCACTTCAAAGGCACAACTGGGTATTAGTACAGTGTCTCTGACCCCACCAAATCAGACACTTCTTAACCTGTAAATAAACTCTATCAGTAAGGACTGCTGTCCTGCTACAATGACAGTCACTTTACTGAACTGCTGCTCTGGATGAACTGCTTTTATGATGTGCTGCCCTGCTGCCTGCTTCCCTCTGACCCAGCTGGGGGAGAACTGGGCTCTGCTTGAACCCAGAGTGATCTCCAAAGGCTTGTTGGCTTGCCTCCTGTTTTTGAGACTCAAAGACGTCAAAGTTTCACTTCCAGCTCCTGTGTCTCATCCATTGCAAAGGGACCCCATGCTTCTTCCAGTTGAACCAAGGTATCTCCTGTCCGCGTTTAGCAGAGCCGAGGCCTTTGGATTGTTGTTGGAGCAGAATCAGCACATCGCATTTGAAACAAGCACATTGCCTTAAAGAAATGATGCAGCGGCAGCAATGCATCACAGCCGCTGCAGTGTGGGAAGATCAATGGATCCCCTTGACTGCATGGAGAAACTAGGCACATATTGAATCACTGCCTCTCGGCTTAATGCATCGTCTTTGAAAGCGGCATATCACCACCACTGAGTGAAGAAAATCAACACATCACCTCAACTGCAGGATCGCCACCGACGCAGCACTCAGCTGCATCTCGCTGGTGTGATGAAGATCAAGGTAGTATGTTTAGAGGGCCTTGCGTGGCTCTGGTACCCAGCCCGTGCTCCATCAAGGTTGACCTGAACTCTTAACTTTGCCTCAGTCCAATGCAACCAGATAACCTCCATCAGTGCTTATTACTAGTGAGCACTATTTTTACATTTGAACTAAAATGTGTATCTCGACCTCTACGTATTGAATGTTTGGCATTTCGGTCTTGTTCTATTTATAAAAATTATATCTATATTTCTAACCTGGTATGGAGTCTTTTTGTGGTGTTTTCATTGTGTTACTGTGTGCTGTTTTGCACAAATACTTTACACATTGCCACTTATGCCTGCCTGCCTGCTCCACGCCAAGCTACCAGAAGGTGAGCATGGGTTAATTTATGGTGTGTATTTGACTTACCCTGACTAGGATTGTGGTCCCTACTTGAGCAGGGTGCATACCTCTGCCAAATGTAGACCCAATTCCTTACACTAGTGGTCAACGGTTAGGATAGGGCTTGTGTTTGAATAGGGGCATACAGTAAATTGGTGTACACTACTATTCCCCATTTAAGACCAATCTAAGTTTAACTTCTCTTTATTCTCTCAATTGGTCTCTTTTCTAAATTTGACTCTTGCTTCACCTTCATCAACTTGGGGCTTTTTTGTTGCTAGACTTGTAATACCTTGTCATGATGCCCATGGATCTCAACTTCCTCGCATACTACTACTGGGGGAGTTGTTGGAGTGGTTTCCCCGCCCACATTGTTGCACCTTGACATTTGGTGGCCTGCTGGCATAGGACTACGTCCCCCAGCGTTCTCATTTTTTCAGGAGGGACCAAGACCTGCAGAAAATGCTCAAAAGCGCTGGTGGCTTCCCGCAATGTAGGGAATTTTTACAGTGGTTTCCTTTGCCTGCATTGCTTCACCTTGTCATTTAGAGCCCTGCTGTGCTTGGGACTACATTCCACGCGATTCCTCTGTTTTAGGTGGGGCCAGGATCTGCAGAAGGTGCTCAAAAGTGCTGGTGGCTTCCTACGTATCATCACCCTGAGGAGGCTGGGCTGAACATACGCCTTGGCTTTCATGTGCAAAAATATATCCTCTTGTGTCACCTTGGCTGAAGAAAGTTGTTTCATTGACTTACTTTGTTGTCATATTCACCCTGACCACCTAACGGATCCTTTTGTATTCTTGCACTAGTCAAATCAATTTTGCTTTCCATGGGGAAGAAGAAAATAGCTGGTTGCAGCTACACCCTCACTAAATGTATCTCCATCGATCACATGCTGGAGCGAGCTGTGGGTGTCATTAACACTGAAATCCCCCTAACAGAGAGAAGACTGTCTAATCTGGGCTCTGTGTTTGGGTTAGGTTCTTTGATCTTACCCCAGAATATGGTATTACCCTTGTGCCTAGATCAAGAATGCTCACAAATATACAACTTCAGCCACGTCCTCCATTGACAGTGCAAGGTTGTCCAAAATACTAGCCCTATTCTATAGGTGACACACATTCGTACCCCTGTACTTCCCAGGAAATCCAAACAAGGCACCTGGCCCATGCAACCATGTACAAGCATCATTGCCTCACTGGAAGCCCATTCACAGATCACAGAGTTGGTGGCTTACAGCTCCCTTAACCCCTACATCATCCACTGTAAGAGAGGAGAACATCCCAAATCCGGTCCATCATGGCTTGATTCAACTCATGGAGGGTTATTTTGAAAGGATGTATGTTGTTAAAACGCATACTTTTACAACACATACCTTTACAACGCATTTTTTACACTGCAACATCCATTACAACGTATACCATTACAACGAAATCTTTGAAACTACCTTTACAACGCATTCCACTTCAACGCATACTACATTTACAATGCATACCATTACAACGCATACCATTACTTACTATTCTAACTCCAGGGGGTGCAACAGTATGGTAAGTGTTGGACAGTGTAGGTATGCGTCGTAATGGTATGAATTGTAATGACTGCGTTGTAGTGGTATGCGTTGTAGTGACATGCGTTGTAATGGTTGCGTTGTAATGGCATGCGTTGTAATGGATGTTGCGGTGTAAAAGTTTAGTTGTAAAGGTAGTGCGTTGTAAAAGTTGCCTTGTAAGTGTTGTTTCCCATTTTGAAAGGTTTAAATCACTGCTGACGGCTGAAATCTCCCTCCTACTCTCACATCTGACCACCATTGAAACCAACTTAGTTTCATTGAGATCCCTGCCTCCTATGCCCTCTCCTACTACCATCAGAAGTGCACCCAGGGCAGGGGAGCCTCCACAGCAGTCCGCTACCTAGCCCTTAGTATGAACCTTGTTTCTTCAATCACATCCCCTAAGACAGGGCTGTAATAATGCCCATGGTCTTTGATCAAGCTGAACAACTGGTTGCGGTACAGACATCTAGTTTTGCTTCTGGGGCATCTTCTCATGCTATTGCTCTGGAAGTAGGCCTCATTGAAAAAGGCGTGCGTAGAAGGGCCATTGGTTGAACTGTATCCTTTGTGTCCGACCAGGTCTTTGTCAATCTCCCTTCAGTCACTTTCCTGTATGAGGCAGTTTTCACTGGTTACCTCTCCTTGTGAAATGATCAGAAGGAAATCTATGAGGAGCTGTTTGATAAAACTTTAGGCTGGCTTGGTCCCAGTCACTGCTCTCAGGGACACTGGGGCTAGCAAGACCATGATAGTGGGAAGGCTAATTACCTCATAGCAGTACACCGGCCAGGTGTGTAGGTCAACTTAGGCTCATGGGCAGGGCTTCTTCCACCCTATGGCCCTGGTATCCTGAAGTGGGATGGGAAGGTGACCCAGTGGAGTGCCATAGCTAATCTCCAGATACCCATAGACTGCATTCTGGGGAATGAGTTGCCCCTGGTGTCAGGAGAACTGAGAGGATAAGTCGCAGTGGGTACAATGACGGTTCAGTTTTCAGGAATACCGCTCCCATGTGGAGGGCTTGCAAGCCCATGTAGGGGCAGGGAGGGAAGACTCACCCTTGTCCCCTGCTCAGCCTCAGAGTACAGACCCTGGGTTGACTGGCCAATGTCAGGATACCACCCGTGAATTGGTGGGAGGTAGAGTGGAAGTAGGGTGAAAAGTACCTGAGGCTACTGCCCCCCTCTCTGAGATACCGCAATGGTCAAGGAAACTTCTAGAGCCCATAGAGAACACCTTGCCAGCCCCAAGTCTGGTAGAGAGGTCTTCACAATGTCCGCGCGTAGCACCTATATCTGCCAGTAAATGGCCTGGTGCCTGGTGCCTAGTGCCTGGCTCCTGACGCTGCGAGCTGTCAGCGGCCTCTGTTGGTTTCTGTCCTTATGGATAGAGTTTTCCTTGGGTTGGGGACAGAAGTCTTATCCATGGAGTGGAATGGGCCCTGTCACTTTGCTGCCCATGGTTACTATCTGCCTACTGGGATGCCTCTGTGAGCAAGTTAAGGTTTGGTGCTGCACATATGGGGTCCACAGGTGAGGTGAAGTGTTTTCCATGGGTCAGCTCAGTGGCCCCAGAGAGTATCGGGAGAGGAATGCAACTGGGTTCAGAAAGGCGTAGAATTGGCAAGTACCTCTGCAATAGTGGCCCATTGTTCATGTTCTATCACCCTAAGCAAGGAATTCCATCCAGACTTAAGACAGACTTAAGACAGAATCCTAACTTTACTACTACTAAATGCCTTCTGTGAATACCAAAAGTAGTAAGTTTAGGAATTTGTCGTAAGTTAGTTCTGTGAATCGGGCCCTGTATGAGCATATAGCTCAACAGGATCCCGTCATTATCCCACATAAGCTACCCCAAGCATGGGGTGTTTTTAGCTTGCAAGCAAGGTGGTGCTATGTTGACAATATGGCTACAGCAGCCGAGGCAGCAGTACAACACCCAATAGTTGAAAACTCCAACCTACTTAATTGCTGAAAAAATTCTTTACTCAGAGCAGTTTATGGGAAGGGCACCCTCTGCCTTCATTTTAGAATGCATTGTGTTGGCCAGTGTCTACATGTAGCTACCTGCTCAGGTTAGAATCATTGTCTAATCTCCTAGTTGCATCTTTGAAATGAAGGGTAGGGGAATAAGGAGTGATATTGAGGTGGGTCAAGTTGTCCTCTGAGGTCAGCACCCTCACATATTACATCTTTTCCATGCAGTTCTAGGAGGCAAAGGTATGCAGTTAGGAGAAGACACACTCAGCATGTGTTGAGGCAGCATGTCTTTGATCTCCCTGCTCAGTGCACAATAATGCATATTCTCACTTCTCTAACTTCTGTGCTCACACCACAGTATTTTTTCTGCAGTTACCTCATCCAGAGGGGAGTTCCATGAATTCTGCACCAACTTTGAAGTTGTGTTCCTCTTCTCATACCAACAAAATTCCAGAGGTATGACAACATAGGTATCTCTAGCCTTATATGTAAACTTTCCCAATATGGTGGATGTTGCATGTAGTTCCCGCTCCATGATGAACCTCTGATGTAAATTTCCTTTTAGAACATGTATATGGAGACACTGATAAGAGTTAAATGTTTGTCACTACTTTTAATTTCCTTATTTTTGTTGAGTTAGTCATGAACTCATTGCTATTTTTGACCTTGAATTTGTGTTCTGCTTGTACCTTAGATCCAGCCTGAATTCATGGGCTGGAAGATCCATGCTGGACATGCTCACAACCTTGTTTCAGGCTTATTTTACTGCCTTATTTTCCAACACTTTCATTAATTTGTCAACTTTATTCAAAAACTACCAAGATTGTCAAGACGTGTTTTCCTTCGTTTTGTTGCTTTTTCTTCTCTTCTTAACTAGGACCATCTTAAGAAGACATATGCCGAAGACATATGCCACTTTTCATATGTATTTTAAGTGGAGAATGACACAGTAGTTACTTGGTAATGAAGGTGTCAGCATAAAGATTTCTTTTAATTGTACGGTGGTGGCCAGTAAAATGTCTCTTTAGGTAATCCACTAACAAGGCAGTTTGCACCTTACCTCTTTGTGCATGCTCATCTTTTTTCCCTTTGTGGTTTCTTAACATTTTCAGTCTTCACAGTGGGTCAACATTTATCTTTCAGACTCTCTGTTTTGACAATTAAAATGTCGTCATATGCCTCCTCCTCCTCCTGGTGGCTCATCTGCACTTCCCTTTGTCAAATAAGATACTTGGGGCAAGTGTACTAGGACAAAGGTTAAAAATAGTGGTAGCAAATTGCAAACTGTGGGGCATATTATCAAGGGGGTTTATCTCTGCTTTTTTGGCTTTAAAAGCCAAGAAAGCGGAGAAAAAATGATCTCCCTATTACCTAGCTGTCGCTAACACCAGTTAGCGACAGCTAGTAGGAGATAGCGACCATCTTGGGCCCCACTTTGCATGTCAGTGATATTTATCACTAATGACATGCAAAGTGGGTGTGCCAAGATGTTAGCGGCTGGAAACAGTCGATAACATTGCTATCTCCTATTACCAACTTTTGGAGATATTCGCGCTAAGCGCGAATATCTCCAAAAGCTAACACCTGCCCTGAGCAGTTCTTAGCCATGTTATCCAATGGGAGGTGGATAAAATGGCTAAGAGCATTAGCTCGGTAATGCATGAATATCGCTGACTTTTCAGCGATATTCATGCATTGCGGCCGATTTTTATCGCATTTGCGATAAACCTTGGTAATACCAAGGTTTATCTGCGATAAAAATCGCCGCAGCTCAGCGGTAAATTTTTGTCTCTAACCAAGCAATAGCGATAATTATCGCTATTGCTTGGTAATATGCCCCTGAGTTTTTGGATTTGCATCTGATTTTGTGATTTACACTGTAAATATGCTATCCTGCTGTAGTTTAAACCTATAAGGACTGATAAAACTTCACCGAAAGGGAAACAGCCCTCATCAGTGTGAACATCTGATAGATGGACGCGGAGGCTGGGTTGGTTTACAAATATTTTTACTTTTTTAGACTTGTTTTTCCTTGGTGGTTAATGGGTATCATGCTTTCTGAAATACTTTGTATTTTTGTAGGTCCTTACAGGAGGTTATCGCTGCCTGTACCCTCGAGAAAGAAAGTGCTGTACGTATCCTCTCAGCAGTGATAAGTTTGTTCACCATTCCCTAACACCCTTGTGAAGAACTTCATAAAGTTATTTCCTTAACAATAAAGGTAAGAAGAAGAAAATCATGTGATCTCCCCCGCTGTAGCCTAAGGAATCCCTTATGTGGGGTAAAGCCCCAAGCAAGGTCTTCCTTTTGTGGTAAACTTTATTTTTATTAATGTCTTCACTTTAGAAGATGTCAGATCCACAGCCAGTAAACACTGAGGAAAGTGATGCTGCCACTGCCCACCTCGTGTGACGCACTTTCCCTAGGAGAAAACACAGTGACAATGGGCAAAATCGAAGTGATTTCTGGCACAAACACAGAGACCCAGGGACCCCAGCTGCCTGTAAGAAAATGTAACAACCCAAAGACAGTTTAGTAAAAGAACCCCTCTTTCAAATTCCATTATTGTCCGACCTCTCCTCCTTCACCCATTCCCCTCTTCCCCCTCCTGAATCACTCAAAACAATGCCACAACTCTCCTGCGATGTGGCTGTCAAGTCCTCGTTCTCCGGCGATGTCCACCACGCAGGATACTACGTCTCTGGAGCCTCTGCAGGGCTGTCAGAGTAGCTCACCTGGGCTCCCAATTCACTTGCTCCACTCTGCTTGAGTCATGGCAGCTCTGCTCTGCTTCAGTCCTTTTTGGCTTTTTTCTCCTCACACTGTCCACTCCGCCCGCGTTCTCCTGCTGCATGCCAGTTCGGTCATTTCCTCTGCGTTTTACCGTGGTAGCCTGCTCTGCTGAGAAGGAAAGAAGTCCTTCTTCAATTTCAGTAGTTTGTGGTGCCACCTCCATTTTTCTTAATGGTCAGTTTTTTATGTTTCCTTCCAGGTCCATAAGTGACACTGGAGATTGAGGGATCAACCTCCGGGACGCTCTGAAAGTAGATAGAGGGGGCAAGGAGAGAGGCCCACAACATCTAAACACTGATAAACACATGCACAAACTAAAATTAAAATGCCATTAAAAGAAAGGAAAGTGAGAGAGAATGAACATTTTTATTTATTTCTGAAGGGGCCAACACAATGTAACTTTGCTATACATATATATAGTAGCAAAACAGACTGGTCTTAAATTATTGTGGTTGAATTTTGTCGCTTAGTAATGTCACTACACCATTGTTTCTACTTCATTTGTTTCCTCCAGTTTGTGTGCTTGGATTAAAGGTGCAGTGGTGAGAAGAATTTTTTGGGTCTAATCTAATTATGCTGTACTCTGTAGAGAATATGGGAATATTAAAATCATATTGGATCTTTTGCAGTGCTTAAGTCTTTCATTGATTTTGTGAAATGGCTGGCTCATAAGAATGTTGGCAAATATGTACTATCAAATTTAGCCACAGACACAGCATGAACAAAAAAACATCTGATTAATCAGCCCCTTTTTTTCAATAAGTAGCAGGTTACCTAGCTAGCATCCCTGACTTCAAACATTTAACACAAGGTGTAGTGACAGGTACCCCATAGCAACAAATTCATAGCTGCAAGCTGTTCCATTGTGAGGTGTGATACCTCCAGACAATCCTGGCTTTTTACGAAACTACACTTTACTTAAGGAGCTTTGAGCCCATGCTAACAGAGATAACAGCAACATTTCAAGCCCCAGAATACAATGTGATGTCTGTTAAAAGGTCAAGATTGACATAAAGTAAGACATTTGCCATGGATAAACTTGACAGTTATTAATGTCAACACAACATCAGCATTACTTTAATGTAGTCAGGCTAAGAGTGCTGAAAGCAGTGGTGAGTATGCTTAAAGCATCACGTTGTATGTGGAATAGCCTGCAGGGCTACAAACGAATCTCATGTAATTCAAAAGTTCAAAGGTTTCACAGAGTGCTACGTTGCTGGCAAGGATGATCTTTCCTATAATGTCATAATATTCAGTAAGAAGTAGATGATTGACACCAAACTGTGGTCAAGAATGTGTTTATTGAAATATTTGAATGAAGTATGCTTTCCTTTTAATCCATGAATAGTTGTGCACATCCGACAGAATCCCTGCAAAGTGAGTGGGAGAAGTAATGCGTTGAGAGAAAGGGTATTGAGATGTGAGTGAGATTGTAATTCACATTCGTTTCAAGCTTCAAACAGTCTAACATAAGTTCATTAGACACACTGCCAATGATAGGATGCTACATACCTTATATTATTTCTCCTTTAAAATAAATATGTCCTTTAAAACAATCACTGCAAAAAACAGCATCTTATGTATGCTCTAGAAAAAAACACAGTTGTCATTTTTTGGGAGTTAGGCACCAATTTGAAAAGGTATAGAAAACGAGGAAAAAAAACTAAAACCGCAAAAAATAAACACTAAAAATAGGACTATGTACAAATGGGTCACATGACAATGTAGCCAGTCACAGGGGTCGCAAAATAATCTGCCTAATGAATATTAATTAGGCAGGTTGATATTTGTGACCTCCATGTGATTGACTACAAACACACAAGAATAGCGCTTAAAAGGCACGATGTAAATGTTCTCCCGGCGCTTGTACTCATACCGCTAAGGAACCCTTCCTGGATTTTCCCTGTGAGATGTCCACTCCTGGGCATCCCCAAGGTAAAGCCAGGCATCCCAGCGCTGTTGGGGCCGTTGTGGAGATTAAGCAAGCTATTGCCCAGAGTTGCAGCGTGGGACCTATGATTTGAATAGGCACTGAGGCGAGAAATCAGGTCTGAGGAATTAACAGGCACATGCATCTTTGTCATTTGCATTCGCAAACGGTGCGAATCGCAAATTTTGGCCGTTTGTGAATGCAATTGACAAAATTGGGATGCATCATGTTTTTCGCAATTTTAGAAATCGCAATCATGTTGCGATTTCCAAAATTGCAATTGCATTTAAGAAATCGCAATTTGCGATTTCTTAAATGCAACACAAGAACATTTTAAATTTGCGAATTTGCAAATAGGGAGAGGTAAATTACCATGAAGTTGACCTTCATGGTAATTTGCGAAAACTTTCAAAAATGTACAAAAGTGCATTTTTGAAAGTTTCTTTTTACACACACACATGCCCTTGGGTCATGTGTGTGTGAAAAATGCTCTTAAAGTTATATTTCAGGGGTTCAAGGGAGGGGGTCCTTTGGACCCCCCCCTGCACCCTTGAAATTGCATTCTCAATTTGCGATTCGCAAATTGATAATCGCAAATTGAGAATGACTTCTCATTCATTCCTATAGGCCTCTAGGCCCATAGGAATCAATGGGAAGGAATTCCTTAGTTGCGATTCGCAAATTGTGAATCGCAATTAAGGAATTTTACAAAATCGCAAAAAAAATTGCGATTTCTTGGTGCATAACTGTTTGCGATTTCTTAATTGCGATTCATTACTTTTCGCAATTAAGAAATCACAAACGGCAACAATGATGCATGTGGCCGTTAGAGCTCAAGACCCCGCCAAGGCCGGTCGAGGCAGGAATTGAACCCTGGTCTCGGGCCAGACCTCTGCATCAGGGTCTGCCGCTCTAACCATTGAGCCACACTTCTCCACATCCCTGTGGTTGCATTCCCAGACAGGAGTTTTTTTTTTTTTAAAACAGCCCAAGTTCCTGAAAGGAACCAGTGCTGCTTTTTTAAATGGTTTCCTGTTTGGACATACATCAAAATATTTGACAGTGTTCTTCTGTAGTACTTCCTGCTACCCCCAGGGTCACAAAAGGGAAGGTGTCCCAATGTATCGATTCCTAAATGCAATTTGGATTGATGTTGCATTGTTCTAACTCCCTGTACCCTTGACCATGATTCCTGTTGCCCTTATACCTTCCAGCAAGGGAAAAATAATTAGAAATTCATTGTTACGCTTCATGACGAAGCAGAGAGGCTTACTCAAATCAAAAACAAAATGGGTAAGCCATTTTCAATTCCTTGCAAAGATAAGGTCAGAAAGATTGTAAATTACAGACCGCTGAATTATTTTGACATTAAAGTTGTAAAAATATTACATATTGTGAATGGCTAAGCCATTCAGTTATGGTTGACATATAGGAAATTAGAACAACAAATTTTCATTTTTAGAAATCATTAGTGAAAGAACACTAAGTTAAACTATTTCATGATTTCTGCGGGAAGGGCAAATATTTAGTAGGTTTCAAGCAGAAATCTGCATTGCATCAATGTCTTCCTTCGCTGTGCTCATTGAACTGGTGAAAGAAGTATTCAATCACGTGTTATATTAACTGAAGTAGTGCTTCAAATTGTTTCCAAGTAAACATTCTTCAAATCATATCAACGAATCCAAACATTCAGATGATAAAATATTTAGGCACCAGCTAGTTTATACTAAAAGTGATCAGTGACCTTAACAATTTGAAGCATGTGAAGTGTATTTAAGAAAATGATTATTTACATTTAGACTGGAAAATATTTCTAGGGAGATTCGAAACACTTATTGGATTGGATTGGGATTGGTTTTTGTATAGCGCGATAGCTACCCGCAGGCGTCCTAGCGCTTAGCAGAATACAGGTGGGTGGAGCGGGTCGAATTTATCTACTGAAGAGAAAGGTTTTTAGTTTTTTCGGAAGTGCAGATTGTTAGGTTCTCAGCGGATAAAGATTGGGAGGGAGTTCCAGAGCCTTGCCGCGTTTGTTGAGAACATTCTTCCTCCACTCCTTTCTCCTTTGAACCTGGGTTTGGTGACTTGAAAGGCATGGGTCGACCTCAGCTGTCTGTTGGGGTGGTAGGGGGTGATCAAGGTGTGATTCAGGATTGCTCCTTTCCTCCAGTAGGCACGGTGAGCAATGCACATGCTTTTAAAATTGAGTCTGTCCTTCACTGGCAGCCAGTGAAGGGCTTTTAATTCAGATTTCACCGATTGGCGGCGGGGAATGCGCAGGAGAGTACGGGCAGCGCAGTTTTGAATCATCTGGAGTTTTTTCAGGGTGGATTCGGGGGCTCCTAGATATAGGGCATTTCCGAATTCTAGTCAGGAGAGGATTAGGCCCTGGACCATGATCTGTCTGGCCTTGAAAAGGAGGAGCGGTAGGGTCTTTCGGATGAGTCTAATAATGACCATGCAGGTGGCAGATAATTTGGTTGCCTGGTGGCCGAAGGTTAATGCGTTGTCCAACCAAATTCCCAGGCTCTTGATGGTCTTCCTGGCTGGGGGTGCTGGGCCTAGTGCTGGCGGCCACAAAGAGTCAATGGATTTTTGGGGGGAGTTACCCAATACCATTAGCTCTGTCTTGTCGCCGTTCAGTTTCAGGTAGGACTGGCTCATCCAGGTACATACTGCTTCCATGCAACCTCTGAGATCACTAGGATAAGAGGAGGGATGAATCAGGGTAACCACCAATTGCGTGTCATCCGCGTAGGACACGACTTGAACGCCGAAAGGGTGAATTATTTCTGCAAGGGGATGCATGTAAATGTTAAACAGTGTGGGGCTTAGGGACGAACCCTGGGGGACCCCACAACTGAGTGGTTTACTGGGTGAGGTGGTATTGCCCTCACAGACTCGGAATGAGCGCTCTGATAAAAATTATTGTAGCCAGGCCGCTGCTGTGGAAGTTATCCCTAGCTCTGACATTCTGTGATGCAAGATGCCATGATTCACAGTGTCGAAGGCAGCACTGAGGTCCAATAAGATAATGGCCGCAGTGCCGCCCTGATCCACAGTTGTTCTAGCTCCTTCTGTTACAGCTAGTAAAGCGGTTTCTGTTCCGTGCATGGGGCGGAACCCAGTCTGTGAAGTGTCCAGTAAGTTATTTGCTTCCAGGAATTCTGTGAGGGATTGATTAACGTGCTTTTCTGCGATTTTGGTTATCCACAGTAACAGGGAAATCGGGCGGTAATTCTCAGGGTTTATCTGATCTAAATTGGGTTTTTTCAGGAGGGCCTTAACTGTAGCCTGTTTCCACTTCGGGGGGACAAGCCCTGAAGATAGAGAGTTGTTAATTAGGATGGTGGGGAGGATGGTAGGGGTAATTGTTCTGAGGAAATGGGCTGGGGCTGGGTCGCTGGGAGATCCATACTTTACCTGTAGTATTATTGTTTCCAGGCTGGTAGACTCCAGAGGTGGAAAAGTTTCTAGGGCGGTATGTGGGGGCGGTCTGGTGTCCTGCTGTTCTGTTTGGGGGTGAGGGGGTAGGGGGAAGGAGGAGTAGATTGTGGCTATTTTGTTGTAGAAGTAGTCGGCCTGTTCATTGCAGCGAGTTTGAGCAGTCAGAGGGTCTGGTAACTTGTCGGGAAGTTTGAGCAGGCTTTTTGCGATATGATATATTTCCTTGGGTTTAGATGCTGCTTCATTTATTTTATTTTCGTAGAAGATTGCTTGAGCTTTTTTTATGTTGTTTTTATAGATTTTTATGGCAGCCCGATATTCATTTTTGCTGGTTTGGGAATAGTCAAGGCGCCATTTCCGTTCCAATCTTTTTCATTCTTTCTTAAGAGTGCGCAGGTCCTGTGAGTACCAAGGTGCATTTTTTGGTCTCTGTTTGGGTTTGATGTCCTTGAATTGGATAGTAAGGTCTAAGGAGGTGGTGATCCAGTTATTGAAGTTGTCATTACTGACAATCGGGTCGGGGTAGTTTTCTACGACAGAGGCTTCCAGTGTGGTTGTCCACTTATCCAGGGCAGGTCCTTACCCTTAGAGCATTTTATTCTTACTTTCCAATGGTGAATTGTTTCAGTAATAAGAAGGTTCTTGCATAGTTTCTTTAAAATAAAAGTAGTAATTAAGAACAAGATGTACACAGTCAATTAGGCTTTCTGCAGTGCTCATCATTTAGTTACCTGTAAGGAGGCCCAGATTATGGTTCAAACCATTGTCTTACCACCTAAAAGAGTTCTGATCAAGAGCTACTTTTAGGTATGTGATAATTGCAACAACTGTTTTCTAATGTCAACCTAAAAGCCTACAAAATGTAAAAACATTTTGCAACAATTTGTCTATCCTGGGGCATTTATGACGTTTATGGTGTGGCGCAGTGGAGCACGTCACCTAGCTGTGCCACCCTTACAGGAAAGGGCAGGAATGAGATGTATTTATCAAGTACAGCGAATTCCTGTCGATTTCCCTTGTGCTGCTGCTGATGTGGGAGCCTAGTGACAATGCAGCCACCCTTGTACCATGATGCAAGGGTGCCTTTATTGTAGACAGGCTTGTAAGGGGAACCTTCGTGCGCAAAAACAATCCTGAGAGGCTTTGTCCTCCTTCTATGTGTGCTGCAATATGCAGCACACATAGAAAGTGAAAAAAAACAAGGAGAAATAAAGCTATTTCCCCTCATTAGTCACCTGGGGAGGCTTATCCTTTTGATGTATTCTTAGGTTTACCTGTTCTTCAAAATCTGAGAATGCGTCAAAATCCATGGATGTTGCATTGGAACACCCATGCAACACCCATGGAAACACCTTCCTGTCGCAGTGTAATGCAATGAACCAAATTCCACTGTGTTACATTAATCGAGTTTTATGATGCATTGCAGAGCCAAGCAAAGTGACCTTGTGTGGCTTTATAAATCGCATTTTACATTTGCATTGCTCTTGCACCACATTTCGTGGTGCAAGAGTGATGCAAAATGGTTTAAAAATATGCCCCCTTGTGTCACTAATTAATGTATTAGTTTTCACCTCATATATTACATCACATAGGACTACAGAGTGTGACCAGGAATGGCTCCGAGCTCCACGCCTCCGGTTAGCCTTGTGACCTGAGACCCCGCCCCCTCCTAGACCGTCGAAGCAGGAATGGCGAGAGGTGCGGCGTGCTGTCGGTTTTGAATTACGAAAGACGGTAGGAAAAGCGGCACTTCTCAACTTCTCCCCCTCGATATCTGGGAAGCGCGAGTTGGCGCCCTGGGGGAATTACGAGATTCTGGCAGATTCTGGCAGCCCGCAAACATTGATATCCGGGCGCTGATTTTGCTGACTGAGTGCTCCAGCGGCTTCTACCCTACAGCCTCACAGTGGTGAGATAGAGAGATGGCGAGAGACTGGACCTGGAGCAATAAGGAGCAGTGATTACAACTGGAAAAGACTCCTAAAGGATCCTGGCAAGTGAGAAAACACGGGCTGGACTTTTTCTAAAGAAGCATGGTGAGGCAAGGAGGGGCGATATAAAGGGGGCATCGGGGGCACTGGGCGTTTTTTTCCCCTTTTGTCTTTTTCTTTGCCCGTTTCATCACCCTTTATCGCTAAATATTGCCTCTATAGACTGCCAAAGTAATTTTTCTGAGCCAGCTTTGAGCCTACTGGCAGGATAATGGGGAATCAACTAAAGGACAGTGAGGAGCCTAATAAAACTACTAAGGCTGAAACAGCGTCACATCTTAATACTAAAACTCGTTTAGCCTCGGCTAGAAAAGCAGCACGGCTGGCAGCTAAAGAGAGAGAAAAGGCCTCATCAGCTTTGGGGCATGATGCAACGATAGAAACGCAAAAAAATTCAGAAGACAAACTTTACGTCTCCCTAACCTCTCCATCTAACGAAAAGGCTAGCTAAACGGCAAAGAGAGGTGTCTGTGTAGAGGAAATTGAAAATATTTCAAAAAATGTGGAGGAAGACGTGGTAACAACAGAGGCAGATACAGATCCTCCGTTAGCAGCTCTGCCCAAATCAGCTCAAGACGGGCAGAATCTCTTGTTTCCTTTGTTTGGTAAAAAGGTTCCTCATGCTCTTCAGCTATCCATGGTTCAGCTGGAAAAAGACTCTGGAGTATCAGCCTCTTCTCTAGTTTCGCCCCCTCCACATGGGGTAGTGCGCAATAAGATCAATTCTCTGACAAAATCGCCCAAGAGGGTAACACAGACAAAACAGCTAAAGTCAAAAACTCTTCAATTATGCCCACCAGATAACTCTGAGGGGGCATTAATGACAGCTCCAAGTACCCTGGGCTCAGATGAAAAGGTAAGTCTGTGTATAGCTACAGAATCTCCTTTAATCATATCAGAGCAAGAGAGGGCATCTATGTCTACTTCATCTGTAACTCCAGAAATCCAGGCCAAGGGGAAAGGTGATAACTTGGACAAGGAAATTAATTACCAACTCGACATTCGCGAGATGTTACATTTAATTCTCGATGAGATTCGCGAGATAAAAGTAAATCAACAAGTTGAAATAGCCGCCCTACATTCCCGACTAGAAAAATTTGAAGAGTCAATGTCAGGACTTAATAATAGATAACATGAGGCGGAGGAAAGGATCTCGGCTCTGGAGGACCACATAAATCAAGTCAGAGCAGAAGCTAAAGAGACAGCCAGTAAAAAGAGTATGTTGGAGAGCAAACTTGAGAATAAATTCGAGGAGTTAGAAAACTATTCTGGTAGATCCAACCTAAGGATAGTGGGGGTCCCCGAGGGCCTTGAAGGGTCAGATATGCTGTCATGGGCCAACTCCTTTATCCACCAAAAGTATTACCCGAGTTCGAGGGGGACTTAACTATCATGCGAGCCCACCGGGTTCCGGCACAGAGATTCGCAAACTCCTAGAACTATTTTGATGAATTTGGCAGACTACAGGATAAAGGAAAAAATCCTATCAAAGGCGCTCCAACAGAGACAATTTTCTGTAACTGAGACAATTAAATGCAGAATTTTCTCGGACATGACTGCCACGGCAGCACGACGGAGGAAAGAATTTGTCAAAATACTTCATCTCTTTAAATCTCAGGGGGCGCAGGCTTCAATTGCCCATCAATCAAAATTAAAAGTCCTGGTGAAGGGAAAGTTTTATATGTTTTCTGACATAGAGGAGGCTCAATCTCTCCTTAAGGAGATCTCCTCAGGGTCGAATGCCTGAGCAAGTATATAGCTCTGTTTATGAGGGTGTACGAAGTTTGATTATATACGTATTTAGACATTTGATTCACTTCTGCTGGATAGGGTCGGGGGGTTTTCAGGGCCACGCAGGGTGTAACAAGAAGACACCCAGGTAAGGAGGAAAGGGTGAAATGTGGTTAGTGTGGGGGGGACGGAAGGCTCCACATTTCAGGGGGGTGGGGATCCATTTGGGGTTGGGGGCATGGGGGTGTTGGGGGGAAAGCAGTTAAAAAGAGCAGAAGGTGCAGGCAGAGTTTGTACTTATTCGTGTACGAGAATGTAAAATTGGGGGAAAATTATTTTTTGAAATGAATAAGGGCCTGATGTAGGTGCCCTAATACAGGTCGGAAATGGCCGAATTTGGCCGATTCCGAACGGTATTAGGGTTTTTAGATGTAGGGCATGTATATACAGAATCGGTATTTTACCGATTCTGTATTTACCGATTCAGTAAAATTACTGAATCGGTAAATACAGACTCGGTAAAATACCGATACTGTAAATGCAGATGTAGCTGGCAGATGTCAGAGTGCCACAGGGCTTTAAGATTCGGTATTTTACCACTCAATCCAATTGGGTGGTAAACTACCGAATACAGGTGTGCATGCACATCTGTGCATGCACACCTGTGCAATGTGACACACAGACATGCCCTTAGGGCATGTCTGTGTGCCACATGGCACACAAGTACGGAATTGGGGTGCTAGAGGGGGTCAAAGTGACACCCCCTGCACCCTTGCAAAAATCGGTAATTACCGAATCGGTAAATACCGATTCGGTAATGACCATTGATTCCTATGGGCTTCAATGCCCATAGGAATCAATGGGCTTTACCGAATCGGTATTTACAGAATCGGTAAATACCGAATCTTAACGATTCGGTATTTACCGAATCTGAAATACCTACATTCCCTCCCCTCCATTTTACCACTTCTTAAATACCGATTCGGTATGATTCGTATTTAAGAAGTGGTAAAATGAACTTACCTACATCGGGCCCTGAATGTGGTATCCTATCAGTGAACGCCAATGGTGTCTTAAACAAACAGAAATATGGCGCTCTCATAAAATGGGCAGTTTCTCAAAATCCCCATGTGTTATTTCTCCAAGAGACCCACTTAAAATCAAATGCTCCCAATCTATTCATTTCAAGATACATTTCCCACGCTGTTTTTGCATCAGCAGCAGGGGTCACCCAGAGAGGTGTTGCCATTTACTTCTCCAGAAAACTTCCTTGGGAAGTTATACAAATTCAAAGGGATCCTAAAGGGAGATGGATATGTGCTGTTGCCAGATTACATGGAAAGGTGATGAATTTAATTAATTATTATGGGCAGGTATCCGATGAAGTCTCCAGTATCTTAGAAATCATTGATTTTCTGAGAGGGGCTCCTGGGCAGATTATTATGGGAGAAGATTTTAATTTTATACAAGATCTAAAAAAGGATACCTCCAACAAAAATAAGAAACAATGAAAACCTAACACCAAAAAAGTCTTAGGCACCTTAATGTCAGAATACCAACTCATTGACCCATGGCGCCTGTTGAACCCAGATGGGGAATCCTTTACTTGCTACTCTCATCGCTTCAGGACGGCATCCAGGATTGACTTTTTTTATATCTAGATCTATCCAAACCCTAGATTCATCTATTGGGTGCAATCCCTTTTCCGACCATGGGAAGGTAGAATTGGAAGTTAGCAGAGACCAATCCAGGTGGCAGCTGGTCCGAAATCTGCTTCAGAAACAAGAATGGGTAACTGGGTTCGGAGCATGGATTGCGGAATATTTTAAAATTAATAACGATACAGCTGAACCAAATCAATTGGTACAAGCAAAGGCAGAACTAAGAGACTTTTTTATTCTGGAAGAAATTAATAGTTCTAGAACCTTCCAGCAGAGGGTGTATGAGGACAGCCAGTTGGTGGGCAAGCTCCTGGCTAATTCCACGAGGAAGAGGCAGGAGTCCGCCTCGATAGTTAAAATTAGGGATCCCACAAGTGGCCAAGAATTAGTGTATAATGATGTGATTCAAAAGGCTTTTTTGGAGCATTTTGGCCGTATTTATACCACCGAATATCTGGTGGGGGAGGATCAAACAGTGGAGTATTTTTCTAATATTGAAATCCCGAAGATCTAGGCCAATCGGGCTTTTGAACTTGGGATTGAAATTAGTATAGGGGAAATAGTAGACTCTATAAAAGCCACAGCAGGGGCGAAAGCTTGTGGGCAGGACGGATTTCCAATCGAGTTCTTTAAAACCTTTATAAAGGAATTATCGACACCTCTTAAGAATTTATTTAATCATATTAAACAAGGTGGATTGGTACCTGCATCCTTTAAGGAAGCAACTATAGTATCATTTGTTAAAAAAGATAAGAATCCAGAAGATATTAACTCCTATCTGCCTATTAGCCTTTTAAATTCAGATTATAAGATCTTAATGAAAATCTGGGCTCGTCGCTTTGCATATGCTGCACAAGACGTTATACATCTCGACCAATCTGGATTTATAGCTGGCCGCTCAATGGCCTTAAATAATGTATTTTTTAATTCAGGCTCTGGATTTCTTCAACCTAAATCCAACCCCTGCTTGCATCTTATTGGTCGATGCGGAAAAAGCATTCGATCTAGTAAACTGGTCAACCTTGTTTTATTCTCTGGGCCAGTTTGGGTTGCCAGAACACGTGATTAAGATGCTTCAAAATATATATCAGGATGCTTCAGCGAAGGTTATAATAAACTCAAATAATGCCGGTTCCATTAAAGTCAATTGCGGGACCAGGCAGGGCTGCCCGTTATCTCCCCTGCTTTTTACTTTTTTTATTGAACCCTTGGTGATCAAAATAAGAAATAATCCTTCTATTTCCCCCCCCCCCCCTATCCATGGGATTACGAAGCTCAAGCTCTTCGCAGACGATATTATCCTTTATTTAAGGCCCAATAAAGAGAATTTAGATTGTATTTTGAGGGAATTTAAGGCCTATGAACAAACAGGAGGTTACAAAATAAATCCAAAGAAAACTGAAGTTCTCGCGCTAAATACTAAACTCAGCCTCTTTCCATCTTGCCTTCGCGCTCAGGCTGCCAGTCGAGACCTGATAAGATACCTAGGTATTTATGTGACTTGCGAATATAATCAGTTGTATTCTCTCAACTATGGGAGAATGATTAATAAAATTAAGAATCTGTTTGCTCAATGGCTTTTACTTCCTCTCACTCTGATTGGCAGGGTATCCTTGATTAAGATATCGATCCTTCCCCTATTTTTGTTTTGCAATGTTCCTAATAAATTGAATTGTATTTTTTTCAGAGACATGAAAAAACTATGTTTAGAAGGTTTGTCTGGGGTGGCAAAGCACCAAGGGTGAAGCTGTCCGTAATTCAACTTCCAACTGAACAGGGGGGACCGGCTCTGCCACATGTTAAAACGTATTATGATGCGGTCTTTATTGATATAATGGCAGGCCTGATAGGTGCAAAAAACATTTGTGACTGCTTCTTCTTAGAAAAAATGCTACAGGAGGCTGACTCTCAAGTCCAGGTATTTTTAAATACTGCAAAGCTCCCAAACAGGACACGATATAAGACTTACTTAATCAGAGTGCAGTCCTTTTTTAAGAAAAATCTTGGCTCCTCTGCCTCTAAGTTTTTGAGCTTACGAGAGTGTACTTGTTTAGGCCTACAAATCAGAAACAGCCATATAATAAATTGGGAGAATTTGGGATTTAGGGAGTTAAGGCATTTTATCATCTATAATAGCATTATCACATGGTAAGAAGTATTGGCTAGAATAGGTAATTCTGATAGACCCATGTTTCTTGAATATTTACAAATTGTTCACTTTTTAAGGAAAGATATAGGTGGCTTACTAGACTCAACAAACGAGATGGCAATACTTTTGCATGAGTCTAAAATCAGCGGGATAGGAAACTGGTACAAGAAGCTTCATTACGAGGGGCAAGCCGCTATGATAGTTTGTCATCTAGTCAATATAGACACCCTTACACAATGTAACTTTACACATAAAGACTGGGAAACTTTAAGTGTGTTGGGCTATAAATCGTTGCGTGCTGCCAATTTCAAGAGAATGGCTTTCTTGTCCTGCTGGTTGGCGTATTGGACTCCGGAGGCACTTGGGAAAAGGTTCCCTGAGGTAGCGAATAAGTGCTTCAGATGTCAAGCTGAGAGTCAGGGTGGTTGGCTTCATATTGTTTTCACTTGTCCCCAGCTTACATCTTTGTGGGAAGCCATTTTCACAGATTCAGAGGTGTCTCTGGGTGGTAAAAAAACGTCTTCCCATGCCAGAGTTGGCCCTATTCGGGATAGGTAAAAATGCTGAGGAAACATTTGTATTTATTTCTTGTGTCATTGCTCGCTCACTAATTCTCCAAAATTGGAAAACTAAGGAAGTTCCATCACATTTGAAATGGCTAAATAAAATGAGGAGGTCAAGGAGTTTTGAAAAAGCTTTTGCTATGAGGGTGGGTGCAGTCAGAAGATTTGAAAATAACTGGAAATACCTGGAGACTCTTAAAGCTACGAGGGGGTTTAACTAAATAAACTATACATCTCAGATTAATGTTGATATTAAGTTAAAATATACGCTAGCAGTCTTAAGTTTTTGACAGGTTTAATTGATAAGCTATTAAACTTTCTTTGGCGTGATTTGCACTATTTGAAAATTGGAATGCACTGGCACTTTTTGTCTTTGTTTGGAATGTACTGTAATTGCATTTGCACTTTAGGATTGAACTTGCGTATTTTGCACACTGCTTGTAAATTAATAATGTATTTATACTCTACAAATTGACTGCTAACGGACTAAATTCAGTTGAAGAGCCTCCCCTCATTAATATGAAGAAGCTTTTTTACGTTTTTTGTATTTCATTTATTTGTTTAAAATTCTATTGTCCGTATCGGACTTTACCTGTGCTCTGCTCAATAAAAAAATTTGTAAAAAAAAAAAAGACTACAGAGTGTGACATTTATTTTCAAAGCCAGCCTGTTGGATGTGTTGTGGAAAATGGAGGGAGCAGAAATGGTTGCTGCAGTTAGTGGGTGGGTAGCCACCATCTTAAAGCGGCTCAACACAGCCAATGCCAGTGGTCTCCTCCGGCAGCAACAGACTGCACCTACCAGGTTTTCAGGATATCGAGGGTTAGTAGCCTCAATGGTTGCAGCAGCCATGCACCCTTTCAGCAAACATCATGTGGGACAGGAGGCGGCGCTGAGGTGTGGGTGCAGTGAGCAGGGACAATAATGTTCTTAAGGTAGGGCGGAGCGGAACTTCGCAGAATTCCACTGAGTTTTTAAGCAACTCTGCAGAATTCTGCATAGTGCATCTCTGCAAACTTTGCCCACCTTTATCATTTAGTAGGCTTTTAAAAATGTGTAAATGTGAAACATGCACAGTTATTCATGTGGGATCTGTAATACTTTTGGGTACTCTTTAATAGAAGGTTCTATTGCGTTTTCCCTGTGAAACTCCTGGAGTTTGTTGATTTCTCACAGCTGATAATTAAAAAGAATGTAAATCTGCACTAATATTATACCTACACCAGAGAATGTAGCTTTATAAATCTCTTTGTGAATTTGTCTTGAATTTCTAAATTTACAAAGTTTCATTTGATTGCGCTGTTTGACGCCAAATTCCAGGGTGGCTGGCATCTACAGGGAGGGGGAGTGGAGGCACATGCACACAAAATATTTTATAAAAATAAAACCTAATGCAACGTTCTTGCTCCGGACCGCTTCTTCATCAAGGAACTGGAAGGGGATGCTAGATCTCCCTTGTCCAATCCTAGTGCTGCTCAAATGCAGCATGTGAACAGCATCCTGATTGGAGGGAGCGGCCTCACTCTGCGCTCCAAAGTGCACTGGAGGCCTGCACCAACTCACTTGCTTCATTTACTCCTAACCCAGCTGTCTTAAGACAGATAGGTTTAGAGGTTTAAAGTGTGCATTTGTGGCTGACCTTCGCTAGACGGCCATCCAAAAACGCATGCACACTTTAAACAGATCAAAACCCAGCCTACCCTCCTCCCTGTTGCTGTCAGTTAGCAGAGTTACTGACATCGTCCTGACGCTTGGTTCAAGACGGGGATGAAAAATAAAATGGAGGAGCCGCCCCACCAAATTCGGTAGAAACAATTATAATTCGACACCCCTCACCGGCACCAACATTTGGGTATATTTCCATGTAATTGATGTGGCAGGTCAAGAAAAAAAGTAAATGTCACTTTAACGTCATTACTTTTCTGTGATATTGGGTAGTCCTGCAAAGTTTTGTGACTCATTCATAAAAGCATTTAGGAGCATGAGAAGTAATACTACAAGAGAACTAATCGATTTACTCTTAAAAGCATTTGACAATGGCCCCGAAAAATATCCATCTACCTAGTAGTGACATTGCAAAATGGACAGAGAACCCTTTTTACAAACTGTATATGAATAGTATCTGAATATTCCCGTTTGAGATGTTTTGGGGCCAATTCACAAAGGCATATAAGAGTACATAAAATTATACCAGAAGAGTAGCGCTTTACCTATTCCAAAATGCCTTTGTGAACAGGCTTATTGTTGGTATTTTGTTCTCTATCATGTAGTGATCAAAGAAATATTTTAAACTGTTGTCTTCAGTTTGTGAAAAGCAGACGTTTAAATTGGTGGAATTATTTTAGCTTCAGCTATACCATTTATAACTGACGTGTTTCTCAGTTTTTTTTAGGAAGCCTGCAAACATACTCAATTATATTACCTATTAAAGTACTGAAATTCAAAAGATTTTCAGCATATAAAGGTGCCTTTCCGCCCGCACTCTGAAACTCAAATTGTATAAATAATCTCTTCTTTTGAACCTTTGCAGTCTAGAACACGACTAGCAAAACCAGCAGAGGGATAAAAACTCCTGCCTGTTTTGAAAGCTGGCTCCATATGTTGACTAATACACTTTTTCCATATAGTAATTACACACTGTGCATAACGCAATGCCTTAAATTCACTGTAATATAGTTGGCCAGCAAATTGTTGTCAAATTACTTGAAATGTCGGAGGTGGCACCATTTAAAATGTGCATAGTAGCGTTGTGTCATCTTTTTATTTACAAAAGGAGTGATGCAAAATTTGCAGTGTGTAATTTGTTTTGTACACCTTGTCTCAGATTTACTGAAAGTGAGGAAGTGCAGCGCTGCATGAAAACTTGCAGATCTGTGAAAATGCAAAGGAATTTTGCAGTACCATGTTTATCAAGGGTGCCCCTTTTCCAAAATCGATTTTGTCCACACTAAGTGTGGGAGGGTGGACTCAGACGTGAGTCCCTTGCTCATTGCACCATCAGGATTCAAGCAAGCCGGGCCGACGACGGCTGAAATGCCAGAAACCGGTCTCCGGAAGCTTGTTTCCTTCCCAGTATAAGTATTGGCTTGGTAGTTTGGTTTGCCCTGTTCCCATCATGCACTGGGACAGGAACAGACTAATTTGCATGTAGCCAGGTTCTGAGCTGGGATGGTGCAGTGAGCTAAAAAACGGTGATGGATCAAGCCCTGATCTCTTGACTGGGTAAGAGTATTCTGAATCATTCAGAAACTCTGTCCATCACCACCCCCTTTTCCAAAATCGATTTTGTCCACACTAAGTGTAGGAGGGTGTACTCAGACATGAGTCCCTTGCTCATTGCACCATCAGGATTCAAGCAAGCCGGGCCGACGACGGCTGAAATGCCAGAAACTGGTCCCCGGAAGCTTGTTTCCTTCCCAGTATAAGAATTGGCTTGGTAGTTTGGTTTGCCCTGTTCCCATCATGCACTGGGACAGGAACAGACTAATTTGCATGTAGCCAGGTTCTGAGCTGGGATGGTGCAGTGAGCTAAAAAACGGTGATGGATCAAGCCCTGATCTCTTGACTGGGTAAGAGTATTCTGCATCATTCAGAAACTCTGTCTATCACCACCCCCTTTTCCAAAATCGATTTTGTCCACACTTAGGGGCCGATTATGATGGCGGACGGACCTGAGTCCGACCGCCACCATAGAGTAGGAGGGACCATCCGCAGGGGCTGTGGCGGTCCCTCCGTGCAGATTAGGATGTGACCGCCAGGGTGGCGGTCACATCCTCAATCTTTAACATTGCGGCGGGTGCAGCTTCAAGCTGCACCCGCCGCAATGTTAAAAATGCATGCACAGCATTTGCGTGCACAAAGCAGCAGGCACCGCACGGTGCCTGCCGCTTTGTCCACGCAAATGCAGGGGGGTACCATAGGTACCCCCCATGTGCACCCACCACCCCTCCTTCACCCAGGGGGCCCGCAACGGGCCCCCGAAGTGAAGGTCCGTATGCTTTTCCACGGCGGAAAAGCCGCCGTGGTAAAGCATACTTTTTACTCCATCCTAATGTGGCTGGCGGTGTCTGATAGACACCACCAGCCATGTTAATGCTTTTCCGCCGCGGTCGGAAGGCGACCGCGGCGGAAAAGCGGAGGACAGATTCTCAGACCCACCAGCCATCCTAATTTGGCGGTGGGTCTTTGTAGCCTCTGTGGCGGATTTCCCGCATCCTCAGGGCCGGCGGTGGCTTCCGCCGGCCCGGTGGATGCGGGAAATCCGCCATCATAATCAGCCCCTAAGTGTGGGAGGGTATACTCAGACGTGAGTCCCTTGCTCATTGCACCATCAGGATTCAAGCAAGCCGGGCCGACGATGGCTGAAATGCCAGAAACCGGTCCCCGGAAGCTTGTTTCCTTCCCAGTATAAAAATTGGCTTGGTAGTTTGGTTTGCCCTGTTCCCATCATGCACTGGGACAGGAACAGACTAATTTGCATGTAGCCAGGTTCTGAGCTGGGATGGTGCAGTGAGCTAAAAAACGGTGATGGATCAAGCCCTGATCTCTTGACTGGGTAAGAGTATTCTGCATCATTCAGAAACTCTGTCCATCACCACCCCCTTTTCCAAAAACGATTTTGTCCACACTAAGTGTGGGTGGGTATACTCAGACGTGAGTCCCTTGCTCATTGCACCATCAGGATTCAAGCAAGCCGGGCCAACGACGGCTGAAATGCCAGAAACTGGTCCCCGGAAGCTTTTTTCCTTCCCAGTATAAGTATTGGCTTGGTAGTTTGGTTTGCCCTGTTCCCATCATGCACTGGGACAGGAACAGACTAATTTGCATGTAGCCAGGTTCTGAGCTGGGATGGTGCAGTGAGCTAAAAACGGTGATGGATCAAGGCCTGATCTCTTGACTGGGTAAGAGTATTCTGCATCATTCAGAAACTCTGTCCATCACCACCCCCTTTTCCAAAATCGATTTTGTCCACACTAGGTGTGGGAGGGTATACTCAGACGTGAGTTCCTTGCTCATTGCACCATCAGGATTCAAGCAAGCCGGGCCGACGACGGCTGAAATGCCAGAAACCGGTCCCCGGAAGCTTGTTTCCTTCCCAGTATAGGAATTGGCTTGGTAGTTTGGTTTGCCCTGTTCCCATCATGCACTGGGACAGGAACAGACTAATTTGCATGTAGCCAGGTTCTGAGCTGGGATGGTGCAGTGAGCTAAAAAACGGTGATGGATCAAGCCCTGATCTCTTGACTGGGTAAGAGTATTCTGCATCATTCAGAAACTCTGTCCATCACCACCCCCTTTTCCAAAATCGATTTTGTCCACACTAAGTGTGGGAGGGTATACTCAGACGTGAGTCCCTTGCTCATTGCACCATCAGGATTCAAGCAAGCCGGGCCGACGACGGCTGCAATGCCAGAAACCGGTCCCCGGAAGCTTGTTTCATTCCCAGTATAAAAATTGGTTTGGTAGTTTGGTTTGCCCTGTTCCCATCATGCACTGGGACAGGAACAGACTAATTTGCATGTAGCCAGGTTCTGAGCTGGGATGGTGCAGTGAGCTAAAAAACGGTGATGGATCAAGCCCTGATCTCTTGACTGGGTAAGAGTATTCTGCATCATTCAGAAACTCTATCCATCACCACCCTCTTTTCCAATATCAAGGGTGCACACCCATTATGTCTTCGGGGGCCACACTGGAGGGCGGGGGAGGAGGAACCGACCACAGACACAGTATTAAGGTGTGACAAAGGCTGCTTTATTCGAAGCAGGTGCACCCTAAATAACCAAACCTTTGCCTGTGCCGAACAAAACGAAACTCGCTAAATATGAAGTGCCTGACCGACCCTCCACCCCCTCCCCTAAATGATTTCCCCCATTTTCAACATATTCACAACATAACCACAACATCCCACCTGCAACATGCCTCCTTACCGAAATAAACATCCCTTGACCTCTGCAATCCCCACCCCTTGTCAAACAAGCCCAGGCCTCGTACCCTTAGCCCCTTTTTCTCCAGGAAGAGCGCCACTCGAAAGCCACCTAGTGACTTTCGACCCCCCCACAGGAATCCCCCCCCTTTGGATATCTGCGCACCCCCAAAGCTACATCCAAGGCCTCCTTCATCTGGACAATGTACAGTTTCATCCCATAACAAGACAAGTGTAACCCGTCCTCCATGAAAAAATACACAGCCCCATATCTCAGTTCAGGATGCTCCATGCACCCTATCCCTTCCTTCGCACAAAACTCCTTCATTTCTCTATTGATTTTCCTCCGTGCCCTGTCTATGGCCCCTGGGCACTCCGCCCACGCCAGACCCTCCTGGGAATGAATTCGGACCATATCACATGACATCCTGCCCACTTCTTCCTAATCTCCAACAAGTCCCGTTTCATTTGCTTCACCAGGGCCAATCCCTTGCACAGCACCAGGTCATTTTCCCCCACATGAATGATCACCACATCCAGACAATTCCCCCCGCACCACATTATTCAACAACGGTATCAACTCATGCCTACGCATCCCCTTTGCCTCGCCAATGACATCTGAACAATCTGTCAACCAGTTCCAGATTAAGGTTCCGATGCTTGTCCCACTCGGCCCTCTCAGCTCTTTTAACAAATGAATGTCCCACACCGTATATTTGCAACACCGCCGCAGCTGGCCATTCCACAGCACCTGCAAAGACACACATGTAAAAGGGCAGAAAAACATCCATGTCATTGTGCCCCGCTTACCCCCCGCAACCGTACAAACGTCTTGTAACAATCTGACTTCCACCGCCCCAATCGCTTGATGTCCTCCGTCCCCCAGCCCTTCCGTGCCCGTCTGTCGCCACCCCTATTCTAAAGAAATGCGTCCCGTAAGCCTTGGGGTCCTCACCCATCAACCGCGGGGCGTGCCGCAGGACCCACAACACCTGACCCACCGTCACCCTACCGTCATCCCCCCAACCGAACACCTTCCCCCCTGACGTCCTCCGCCCAGCCTCCAAATGCCTGCCCCACGCCCCTTCCAGCTTCCCCGTCCCCATCACCACCCAGGTCCCCACCCCCGCTGATCCATCTTGGAGCGCCGCAACCGTACCGCCACCTCCTTCACCTGCACTTCAATGTCCTCCCACAGTACCCCCCGCACACCTCTTAGACCTACTAATTCAGAAATCCGAAAAGCCCTAAAAAACAACCAGGAAATGAGCGTGGAAAACAACACCGTCTCCCTCCCGTCGTGACAAACCGAAGGCAATGTCATTAGCAGGCTTCCCAGCATCTCCTCTGTAATGGGCCTCCGCTGACTCACCCGCGCACCTCTCTCTCATGCCCAGCCTTCCAACAACCTCGCCCCCAACTTCCCCGCTGACAGCGGATACCCCCACCACAGCTTCCCCATGAACGAACACTCTCATCAATTTCAGGACCTGCGGGTCCCGGGTCGACTGCCTGTTCACCACCTGTACTACAGACATATTGTCCACTCAGAACAGGACCCGCTTGTGGGCCAACTCCTGAGCCCACACCGCCACCGCCACCACCAAAGGAAACAATCCAAGAACGCAATGCTGCGGCCCCCCGCCTGCCACTGCGGCGGCCATTGCTCTGCGCACCAGCGACCCACCCAGTACAAACCGAAGCCACTAACACCCGCCGCATCAAAATACAACATGACGTCCCACTCCCAGTCTTCCGGTAACACCATGGGCACCCAAAACGCCAGCCACATCCGCAACTCCTCCTTTGTCCCCGCCGACAGCCTCACGTGATGATGTGGCAACGTCAAACCCAACAGCGCAAGACCTAGTCAACGACAGAACGTATGCCCCGCCCGCACCACTCGACATGCAAAATTCAAGTGTCCCAACAACACTTGCACTTCCCGCACCGTCACCTTCCGCCTGTCCAACATGCCGCCCACCAACGCCAACATCGCCGCCGCCTTGTCTTCCGGTAGGCGTGCTTATATGTCCGCCGATTCGAGCTCTATACCTAGAAATGACAGCACCAAACTGGGACCGTGCGTCTTCTCTGGCGCCAGGGGAACTCCCAAGTAATGCATTAGGTCCTCAAAATCAGGCAGCTGCTGCTGACAATCTGTCGAACCGGGCCGTCCTACCAGAAAGAAGTCATCCAAATAGTGCGTCACCCTCTCAGAGCCTGTGCACCAGGAAAAAGCCCACTGCAGGAAGGAGCTGAACCGCTCAAACAACGTGCACGAGATCGAGCACCCCATAGGCAGTGCCTTGTCCACAAAAATGCCCCCATCAAATTGGATCCCCAACAACTGGTGATCCTCCGGGTGCATCGGGAGCAACCTGAAAGCCGACTTGATGTCGCACATCGCCATCAGCACCTGCCGCTGCCACGATCTTCCGTGCCACATCCACTGATGAGTACGACGCTGACGCGAGCTCCGCCGATTTGAAGTCATTCACTGACGAACCCCCGGCCACGACAAGTGTTGTATCATCCTGAACTGCCCCGGCTCCTTCTTGGGCCCCACCCCAATCGGGATATAATCAGGTTTGGCAACGGCGGTTCCGCGAAGGGGCCTACCTTTTGGCCCTCCTTCACCTCCTTGAACAATTTTTCTCGCACCACCCCCTTCCGTGCGTTCACCGACTTCAAGTTGTCCGCCCAGCGTGCAATCCGCGGCCCCTCGTACCCCAACCGAAAACCCTCCTGGAAGCCCCATCGCAACACGCCGCATCGTCTGCCCGCAGGTAGGCCACCAGCAATGGCTCCAGCCGGTCCAGCCTATCAGGTGTAGGAGCCTTTTCTCATAGCTCCAGCTCCCCCCTGCCCCCCCTGCACCCGGCCTGATTTCCCGCCGCCGCATGCTGTGGTCCCGCCGCCATGTGCTGTTGTCCCAAAAGACCTCCGACTCCCCAGCAGCGCACCACTGGGTGCCTTCTTCCACACTTTGAGCATTTGTGCCGAAAACGGCACACTTGCCGGCCACATGCCCCCTTGTTGAAATCCCAGCAAGCTCCGACTGTGTTCTGCCCTGCACTCTCTCCCTGCTTCACCCCCCCACGGGTGGGGGGGCAGAAAAGGTGGTCGGCATGAGAAGCAAACCGCTAGGCGTATACACAGTGCGTCCGAACTTTGCCCCGCCCATCATCTGCTGGTACAAGTCAAAGTCCAGCTCCCCCCACTTCGCGTCTGGGTCCGACGCCATCCATGCTCAAAACTCCTCATCATAATGTGACCAAGCTTAACCCCCGTATGTCACCTGCGCCTCCGGACCACATCCATATATTTTAACAATGCTACAGCCCTGTCCGGATACTTCCCGCAGTATATGCCAGCACTGCTGCACCCCCGTCGCTGACCGCCCCGGCGCCCGCTGATGCTACCTCCACCGATGGCGCCGCCCCATCCATGCCCACCCCCGCATCCGTCACATAATGTTGTTTCACCAGCCGCACCAAGTCCTCCCCCTTGCCTCCATCCCCACCGAGCCCTGCGTGCTGCGCTTCCTGCCCAAACCACTCCCCACTCCGTCTCCCATCTTACCTGGTGTCAAGGCTAGTGCCTGCATTGGATCCCACCGCCTAACCAGTGGAGCTGAGGGGGCCGTCACTCTGGGCGCGTCCAGCCACTGTCGTACCTGCAATTAACTTCCAACAGCATTACTGGCCCCCTTCTTAATCTCCCCCTCCTCTTCTGACTCTCCATCTCCATCCCCTTGCCATCCCTGCCACTCCTGTTCGCCCTCTGTGACCTCCATTCGACTCAACCCCATCTTCTCCCTACACACCCTCATCAGCGCACCCAAATCCACACTCACTTTCTGTCCATCTGCCAAACATGACCCATGCTCTGCGTTCACCACGTCGCCCCGCACTCCTCGCCCCCCGGCGGCCGTCTCGACCCTTCGGGGTGGGGCGGGGGGGGACCCCTCGCCCTGCCATCTGCCGTGCTCTCCTGCTGGGTCCCTCGGTGGAGCACGACCGCCTGTACAAGGCAGAGCCGGCCCATCCCCTTGGTGGACAGGAGCTGCAAGCTGATCTCCCGAGCGCCTCTCCCACTGCTCCTGCCAAGGAAAAAACGTGGAGTCCAGCATGCCGGGGAAAAAACGCCCCCCATTTCCCCAAACTCACCCGCACCCCAGCACCTCTGTGGTCCCCTTCCCCAAGCCGCGGAGTGTCCCTCCCTCTTCGCCGGCCTCTCCTGCCACCCCCCCTGATCCTGCCAAACCCACCCCACCCCAACCCCCCTACGGTGCCTGTCGTGGCTCCCCCGTCCCCCCCAACCCAGGCCCCCCAACTCGCCCCCCTGCCCCATGCCCCCCATCCGCACTCCGTCACTCTCTGACCCCCCCTATCCACACCCCCGCCCAGCCCCACCCCCAGGAACCCCACCCCACCCCCCCTCCCCTTCAACCCTCCTTAACTCCCCCCAGCACCCCTCACCCCCACTGCCCCTCCTCTTCTCCCACTGAACCCCCGCCGGGGACGGCGACCTGCTGGGGTCCACCATGCTCCCCTCCTCCCCCGAAGAAAGTCCCCAATCCAACTTCGTCTCTCCCCCCTGCCCCCTCCTCCTCCCCCTCCAGCAACGACTCTTCAATCAACAAGGGGGAACCCCCTCCCCCCACCCCCTGCTCACCTCGCTCTCCCCCTGTGGCCTCCACTGCTCCCTGCCCCTTGTTGCCTGTACTGTCACCCCCTCGCCCTTCCTCCTGCTGCAGCACGTCATCCCCTACATCCCCACCGCATGGTACCACTGACTCAGTCTCCACTCCCGCCCCACCCCCGCCCCCCAGCTCCCTCCATGTGGTCCAATGCTGCTCTTGCCTTCGCTGCTTTCCGTCCCCCCGACCCCTCCGCTTTGCGCCATTTCCCAGGGTTGCCCGCCCTCCGTATTGCTCCGACCTCTCCCCCCAGCACAGCGAGCCCTCTGCGGCCGAGACCGCGGGGGCCCGCACGCCACCACAACTGCTGCGGCACCGTTTGCTGCGCGCAGCGACAGCCTCACCTGCACCTCCGGCCTCACAATATCAAGGCGCCCTGCATCTCCGAGCAGCTGCAAGGCCTCTACCACGCGGGGATCCTGTAGACTCGCCATGTCTCGCCTTCAACAAAACCAGCACCAATGTGGAGTACAAAAGCAATCCGGTACATGAAACCGCCCAAATTTGCCTGCCCAAGCGACTATGCAACGCCCAAAAACACTAAAAAAACATGCGACCAGGGCCCCCCTCTGGCTGCTGTGCACTGCCACCAAAATGGTGGTCAGCGACACAAGATGGCCGATCATATATCCCCCCAGCCCAACCAGCCCAACCCCTGCCCAAAAGGAGCCCAACAACCCACCAACCAGCCCAAAATCCCTGTGGCCAGTGGTACTCCTTCTCCCCCCTCCCTCCAGGCCCCCAAGACCCCCGGGGGTGGCAGGTCTCCCAGTGGTCGGCCAGCCACCCCAAAACCCCATTGGCTGCACTGGTGCATATAAAAGCTGCCTTAGTGTGACTCTAAGGGTTGGATGGTAAATCATTTTGATTGACTCTATTTCATGTCCATGATGGTAACTTAAGCCTGTGCTAACTCCAGACACCTCTTATCAACATATTATGAAAAGAGAATATAGTTGCAGTAATAAGTGACAAGAACGTGTGTGCATATTTGTTCTTGTGATGATGTGTTCCATTGTTATTTTGAGATTATTTGTGCTGCATTATTGTAATGTTTGTGTTGTATGTTGTATTGTGTTCGGATGTATGACGTTACAATGCATACATTCACAACGCATACCATTACAACAACACTTTTACAACGCAGGATCCATTACAAAGCATGCCATTACAACGCATGCCATTACAACGTAGCTGCTATTACAACGCATGCCAATACAATGTAAGTATGGGTAAGTATTCGTTTTTTTAATTAATGGGAATGTAATAGTAGTGTAAGTGTTGGATTGTGTAGGAGTTAAAATTACTATTCTAACTCCAGGGGGGCGTAATTGTAGGGTAAGTTTTGGATGGTGTAGGGGTTAAAATTAAATTAAATACTTACCCATACTTACGTTGTAATGGCATGCGTTGTAACAGCAGCTGCGTTGTAATGGCATGCGTTGTAATGGAATGCGTTGTAATGGATCCTGCGTTGTTTTAGTTGCGTTGTAAAGAATGTTTCCCATTGTGTTCTTTTTTGATTGTGTTGTTGCAATGCGCCTCCTTATATTTTAATTGCATTGTTAAGTTGCCATGTGTATGTGATTCTCTTAAGTTCTGTAGTTTAATTTAGGTAGCTAAACAAAGACTGCTTCATTTTCAGTCAAAGGCAGTACATGCATTGAAAGTACTTGTGACATGGAACCATTTACCACTGTCTCAGGTGGTAAAATAGAACAATCAAACTCATCAACTACTGAAATCAGTCCAAGACATTGTCTTAAGTGCTCACTTGATGATTCCCCACGAAGCAAAGACCATCTTATGTAACAGTTGCTCTGTAAGTACACTTTCAAGAGTATCTTTGTATATAATAACAGTTACCTGAGGGCAAGCTGCATACTATATATGCAATTTTGCAAGTTTTATCATTTTACACAATTGTGAGAAATTGGGTTGTTGGTTGATTGAGGGCTGGTCCTGATTCAACTAATCGCCACAGTCCCTGACAGGGTGAACCCCAAAAGTCTGTGCTTAACCCTCTGGTAGGTTGGCACAAAAGCAGATAGGCTTAACTTAGAGGAAATGTGTAAAGTATGTATTCAGTACACCAACAGGAAAAAAGTGAAAACACAACACAAGAAAAATCTAATACTAATTTAGAAAAATTGGATAAATTACAAAAATCCAACCAGTAAACTGGAGATATGCAATTTTAAAGACTTAAGGTAAGTTTAGCACCTCCAGGCACAAATTGCCACTCGCACTTATCTAATTGTGCGAGACCAGGTGAAAGTCTCAAGTTTACTCCGACTGTGATGCAGTACAGGCCGGATACAGGACCATGATAGTTCCACTTAAAAAATTACCTTCTAAAGTCTAGTGTGAAGGGTTATGTTTGTGAGTGAGGAGACCGTGAGGAGCAGAGAGAGTGTAGCAGATGGCCAGTGCTATAGGATGAATAGCAACAGTCATTTCTAAAGCTCGAAGATCCCACTGAGTGTCGCAGATAATTGTTGCTGTAGATTTGCATTTGCAGGTCACACAGGGTGTCATAGCTGTATCCAGAAGTGCACATCTTGCTTTGCCTGTCATCGCTGGAGGTCCCTGTAGTGGGAAGAGTCAGGTACACTGGAGCTTTACATTTGTGGCAAGATCTTGGTGGGAAAGGGCCTGTACGCATTGTGAAGTGCCTTCAACTTCAGGATTTCTCCTTTTCTTCAAGGAGGAGTGCACCTGATGCAACACCAAGGGTCCAGGACCTGGGAGGCTTTTCGGGATCACAAACTCACTCCAGACGAGGCCAGAAGGGCTTAGGTAGATCCAGTTGCAAGTACAGGAAGGTGCAGTTGCAGCAAATCAGCTAGGAAGTTAGAGCAAGGCCTCTTGACCTTGTTGAGTCCCTGTAGATCAGAACAGGAGGTCAGTCAGCTGATCCTTAGAGTCACTTCAGCCTGGAAGAAGGGGTGCGGGTTCAGTCTTCCTACTTAGCAAACAGGAAAGACATTAAGCACCAGAGTGGCAGGGTATCCTTTTTTTTAAGAATCCAAAGGTTCCGGAGCACAGTAACGTGTTGGACTGATGGTCTTATTTTTATACCTGGTGGCCCCTTTGAAGTCGGAGAAGCTTCTGAAGTTTTTCCTCTACAGAGGTGCCTGGAATCCACTGCCCTGGTCCCAGTCCGTCTGGAGCAAAATAGGCCAGTGCGAAGTCATTTGTGTTTGAGAGGCACCAGTGCCATTGAAGTGCAAATAGGGTTAGTGACAGCTCTGACTCCCCTTTTATCTACTTTAACAGACGAGAACCAATTCCTGAATTCATTGGTCATGGTTATTTATTCAAGCATTTTATCTTTTTTTCATTTTTCTGGTATCATATATGTCACAAATAGGGAAAATACTTTTTGTTTCAAAAAGTGTTTTTCCTATTTCTAACATACATGAGAACAGAAAAATGAAAGAATGGTTGAATAAATAACCAGGACCAAAGAAATCAGGAAATAATTCTCGTCTGTTTAAGTAGATAACAGCAGAGAAAGTGATAGCTATGTTTCTTGTTGTGCAACTTTCTAAAAATGGCATTTTCAGAATTCTGACCTAGAATCAAACTTTACCATACAAGTGGGTTTTAATGTCAATTCCTCAGACACCACATATGACTGTCACACATGCTTCCAGTTACAAGTTAGTACTTATTACAAGCAATGAGATAACTCAATGTTATCCTATGGAAGAGTAAGACCTTGCAGTAGTGAAAAACAAATTGAAGAGTTTTTCACTACCAGTACATGTTTCGGGGTATGTCACCCTTCATCAGCCAGGCTAACTTAAATCCAGTGGTACAGTGAGGAAGGGACTTACGGTCTGGGCATACCTATCCCACTTAAGGCAAAAAGTGTTACTGCAACAAATGATGGACGTAATGCTGAATGATTCAAACAATAAAGATTCAAACATTCTCCCCCAGTCAAGAGATCTGGGTTAAATCCATCGTTCTTTTGCCCAATACACCACCGTAGTTTGTGGCATTTCATTTACAAGACCACGTGACAAGTAGTACCATTTTAACATTGAACTTATAAGTAAATTAAATGTGCCATTTGGGAGTGAACCAAAATTACTATATTTAAAGGAAAGAGACCAAGTACGTTAGCACTGGTTAGCAGTGACAAAGTGTGAGTGTATTTGCATCAACTTCAGCAGTCACCAGACAACTTTAGCCCCTTTGATGAGGTATAAACTTTCTCCAAGAGCTAAGACAAAGGCCCGGGGTTTGGGAGGCATTCTGTTCCTCTGGCAGGTTGCCCTCTGTCTGTGTGAATGACTCTAATTAACTTTAAAAAGTCCTACCATGACACAGATAGTATGTAATTAACACCTGCCTCATCCCTCTACTTTTTCTCTCTTTTTAGCTAGGCACTAATTTTAGAAGGAGAGGAGCTGCCCGCAGAACCAGTTTAGAGTGACCACAGAGGAGGGGTTGCTCATTCTCGTGGCCACACCTCTAGGCTAGGTACAAAAGCTCTGCATAAGGAAAGGAAGATTCTGCTTTCTTGATTTTGGGTAGCGAGTTCTGTCGAATTGCTTGTAATGGGGCACATAGGAAATCTTGTAAAAGTGGGTGTGGTTCCCCTTCGAACCTTTCCCCATTAAGGAGTGGTGAGGAGTTTCCCGTACTCACAGCCTGGTGCCATGCATAAATATGGTACCCAGGTACGACCTTTTTGGGACACTTTCTGGACCTGTAGAAGAACAAAAGAGAACTGGACCTGCTGCCTCTGACATGAGAAGAGCCCTGAAGACTGTCCCTACTCTCTCTCATGTACCCAGAACATAGACATACACTGCATGGATAGTAAGGCTGGCCTTCAGTTAATACTACAGGGACATAATAAGCTATTAGAGGCCTATTCTGCAACTGCCCAGCTGACCAGTTCCAAATAAACCTACTGTGGACCCTACTGCTAGCTTCTCCTGGAGCGAGTCTTACTCCTCAAGTACTGTCCACTTCTTGACTGAGTCTTACTCCCTATGTTCTGTCCCCAAAGTTCTATACACTTGGCTGTTGTCAATGTGTACTCCTCCGAACCTTTTTGGAAATCTGAGGTCTAGAAACGTTTTGGCTTCAAAGACATATGGATGAATAGGGCTAACCTGCCAAGTCAATCCGATGAAAGTGCATTGCTGCTGAGCCAAAGATGTAAGTTGCTTTGGTTCAGGGTGTTTCCACAACAGAAAAGCCGATTCAGCTGAATCCTATGGACAAGGTAACAGGCCTTGTGGAGTCCTCTTTGGCTACAGTCTGCAGCCTTGCCCAACTGGAACAATCCGAGCCCCAAAAAACTATCTAAGTTGAAAAGTTAAAATCTTCACTAGGTGAAAACACAATATGTATCCAGCTATCAAGGGACCTTCTGGGGGCAAGAAACTCAATTTTATCCCCACTAAATTCAGCAGCTTCACCAAGACCTATTTCAGCAGTTATCCATTGACAAGGAGCCCTCCTCAACCACAGCCTCTCACATTGCCTCACTTAGGAATTTTGACTTTCATTTTAAAAGGAAAAAGTCCTATAGGGTTGAACCTGGTTTCTGTGTCCAACCTACACTCCATCGTGATCTGCCTTAACTTGCACCCAGCTACCAGTAAAGCGCTACCGGATGACCATGGTTGGTGCTTAATAATTTTTGGTGCTATATTCACATTTAAACTTTAAACATTCGTAACTCTGGTTTCCATTACTGGATTTTTGTTATGATAGAGTCATTTTATTTACTAACATTGAATCTGTTTCTGGTAAATTGGTTTGGGATTCTACTTTTGTTTTGACTTTATTATTATTTTAGTATTGCATAAATACTTTGCACATTTCTTTCATGTTAAGCTTGGTGGGTGTGAGTTCATGTTAATTTGGTGACTGTAAGGATTCACTATAACAAGGGTTCAGGTTATTACTTTGTGTGGGAACTCATCCCACTCAACTAACAGCAACATGTTTAACATCTACATCAGATAATATTTTGACACATTATTCTGATACCGCACTCTTCCTGTCAGATTGGATGACATCTCAATCTGCTTTTTTCCAGTGCTGATGGCTGTCTGGTATTCTGATGCATCGAGGCCTGATACTAGTGAAAAGCAGGTGAAAGAGGTGACCTCTTTTCGTTTTTAACAGTCCCCCTGTGGGAGCCCCCTCAGCCTAAGGCGTCCACAATTTGTTGGCGTTGACTCAGAATTCAAAAGGCTCCTGTGGAAGGACGCTTGAGGGAATCATACTTTGAAATGTCTGACCTGACCCTATTGATTTGTGGGATATCGAGGTGACCAGGATGCTGAAAACCCAGTTAGGAGTTTCAGGGAGCTTTAAGGAGCCCTCCTCCCATTCTATCCAGCCTGATAATCTGCTCTGGATTCTGACATGGTAACTATTATTCTCATGTCATTTTAGCATTCACATTCAGCCACGAGGCTTCTTGTAAGTAATACGAAGTATTCAATCTCTTGTAGGTGCTCTATTTCTTTGTCCTGATGAAGCCCCCACGCTAAGGATTCAACAACCTTGATTTTGGGAAGGGGTCGAAACGTTGACTTTTTTGTGACTCTCAATTACAAGCAAACACGACTGAGATTTGCTTTCAGCGGCCATAGATTGCTATGTTGTGACTATAAATAATTTGCCTTCTGTAGGCTCGACAAGTTTTCATTATGTAAATATAATGTATATATGGCACATTACCTCTCCTTTTCTCTCAACCCTCACCAACGCACTTTTACCCTAAGCACTTTGTCTCCCTTTTTTCTCACCGAGCACCATCCTCATAAGTGGTTAGACAATTGTGATGTCTTCAACAATGGATTTTGATGTTATTGAGAATAAAATAGGCATTGACTGCATGACTAGGACTTTGTGAATGCTGTCTCCTTTTTCAGGTGTATTTTTAAGTTTTTATTGATATTGTGTTCCTGTGTCTATTGTTCTGTTAAAATAGGTATTCGTTTTTGATTCAAAGCATGGTCAGGCCATTTTTTTGGAGATCTGGCTTTGTGTCAAACGCGAACGCTGGAAAGAAAATAACAATGCCTTGCTTTGTGCCTTCTTGCGTGACTTCGCATTACTTTGGGACAGCAAAAAATTCTAGGCCGAAGTGTCTAAAGTTCATAAGAATTTCTCAGCGTTATGCATAAAGTTCAGAAAGCACAAGTGAACAGAAAAAAAGCAATTTCTACTCAGTGTTTCCAACATGCGCTGTCTGCATATCGTGTGCATTTTGTGATTCGTTGAGCCAGTTTCATCTTCCTCACCCCACGAAACAAAACAACAAATTTCGCTCAGGCCAACTTCCGACTGCATGTGGTCTTTGTCTAAAGAAAGTGAGAGAAAATAATGGTAGAATTTTTTTTTTCCGGGCAATCAGTACTTCAACTTCCTAGCAACAACACACTGCACTTTCTGGAACTGAACATTCATTTTCCTTCTACTTAAGAGGCTAAAGGGGCAATATTCTAAAATCTCCAGGTGAACTGCAACCTTGCCATTATTTGGTGTATGGTTTAAATAGGAGTTTATCTCATTAAAAAAAGGCTCGTGTTCCTAACAGAAACATGAGAAACATGAGTTCTAATTTTTTTCTTTCATTCTGTGACACATGCTGGTTGCTGGCATTGTAACATGCCAGTGTGGAGTCATTATTTATTTCACTTTGGAAGCAATCCAATCCAATATACCAGCTACTGGTATAAGTATGACATTTAAAGTTAGCTGACTTGTTTATACCACAATGTCCTGCCTGAGTGGCACCCTAGGGGTAGGCATGATAGACAATCGCCTCAAGCGCCACATTTGTTGTAATTTAGGTCACCAGTGCAGGGGATAAATTCAGGGCAGTTTAGCTTGAAAACCGAGTATTTGGAAACATTCTCAAAATACAGAGAACAACTCGAAAATTCACTCGTTTCAGTCGTCTCGTGCCTGAATATAGAAAAGAAAGTGATTATATCATATTCTATTTTCGTGTTTGTGCATGAATTCTGAGGTAAATAGTAGATTCTGCATATATTTCAAATGGAGATGGATTTTTTAAATGATTTTGATGTATTGTTCGGTTGAAGGTTTGATGATATATCACATTAACAACAACCATATTACAATGTAATTATTTAACTTCATATTGAAAGTACATTTCACTAAGAATTAAAAGTCCCAGGTAATTGACAATAATTGAAAATGTGTGCAAAAGCAGATCAAGGGGCATATTTATCATGCAGTTGCGTCACCCTTGCCCCATGCAATGGGGGCGCAAGGATGAGCAACTGCTAAGTGAGATTTATCAAGCCAAGCAAGGGCACCTTGCATGGCCCTGCGTGGCTGGATACATCAACATTACCGCAACACAGCTCAAATAGCTCTTTTGTGTTACTCTGCCCTAGGCAGGCATTGCATGGGTGGAGCGATGGTGTTCCCACACATCCACCCATGGATTTTGGTGCATTTCAAGATTTACCATTACTGAGATACCCGGGAATGGGTCAGAATGCCATGCTTCCCCAGGAGAGGAGTAATAAGGGGAAATATCTTTATTTCTCCTAAAGTTTTCCTCTTTATATGTGTGGTGCATTCTGAACAAACAAAGAAGAAACAAAAATAGGTAAATTATGCCGTCAAGGAAACAATGTTTGTGCTCATTTATTCATGCCTTCTTTCATTTTTTTTCGCATGACAAATCTTGACATATTGACATAGATGGTACTTGTTTGTTTTTCCCAGTTGGTTGCCCTCAATCAAAATGGTAGGGTCCTATGTTCACTCTACCACAGGACTCAAGATATATCTCAATGATGGAGTCCATAAGATTGATTCTGTTCTGAGGCTGCCGTGTTCCCGTTCAGAGTTGACAGAGCTTAACAGTTTGAGCTGGACTATTCCTATTGGTGCAGGACCAAGGTTGGCTTGTCCATGATTGGTATATGTATTTAGTGCTGCAGTGAAAAAAGATGATAAACTGAAATGTGGTCTCAATTAATTATGAATGGCTGAGATTAATTCAAACATTTTGCTCATAACTTTATTGTTTCTCTCAGTGGTTACCACTGTGGTTGCTGCTGTTGGGCTCATCTTCAAGGCCATTGTAACTGCTTTTTGCATTTTATGGTGTCAGATGTGATCACCACTATAGTACCTGCCTTGGTTACTAATATAATGCAATCTGTAATCATTATTTCAACTATTGTTGCTATTGATCTTGTGGCTGTGGTCCCTACTACTATTACTGCTATGGTAAAAAGCAACTGTCTGCTAAAGTTCCTGGTGTGGTGGTAAAACCTGTTCAAAAACTGTTCCATCCTATGTTTACAGCAGTTGTTACTGTTGCAGGCCCTAGTTCCGTCACAGCAGCTGTTAGACCTGGCATCTTTGGCGTGATTACCCCCATCTTTTTGCCTCTGCCTCCTGTATTTTTGATGCTGTGCTGGATTTCGTTTTTGCTGGTTTAGATGCTTTGGACACTCTGCCACTGCTGACCAGTGCCAGAGTGTAAGTGCTCCCTATGTAAATTGTTATTCTGATTGGGTATACATGTTTGGCATATTTGTATTACCATGAAGTCCCTAGTAAAGTGCACTGGGTGTGCCAGGGCTGGTGATGACAAATGCTACTAGTGGGCCTGCAGCACTGATTGTGCCACCCACAGGAGTAGCTCTAAAATGGTGTCTCAGGCCTGCCACTGCAGCGCCTATGGGCAGTTTAGAACTGCCATGTCCTCCTGGTCAGTGTCCCCACTGACCAGGCCTAACCCTTCCCTTTTCGTGCACATCAGTCACCTCTATGGAAGGCCCAAGGTACCCCCCTGGGCAGGGTGCAGTGTATGTGAAAGGTAGAGCATGTACTAGTGCAGGTACCATGCTCTGGTAGTGAATCACAGCCATTTTCGTTTTTCACTATTGTAAGGCTATCTTGCTCCATAGGTTAACATGGGGGATGCTGGCTACAGTGGTTAACAGCATTTCTTCCCATAGGAACAAGATAGGACATAAGTATCTAGTATCCCTGAACTCAGAATTTAATAATACATCTTTTAGGAAAGGTGGTTTTTAAATCCTGTGTTTGAGAACAGCACTTTTAGAAAGTTGCTGTTCTCTTGTCTGACCCTTCTGTGTGCCTGGGCCTGTTTGTGTATTGACTGTCTGGTTTGTGAGTGACAGGGGCTGGGGAATTCCCCCAGAGGCTGGATGAGTCAGCACTAGGCTGAATGAAGCAATTGCAACCTGAGTGGTGGGAGGAGTTAGCACCTGGGCTGAATAGGGCTGTGCCTGCCTGCCACAATGCTGGCTCCACCTCCTGCTGGGCGGCTGAGGACCCTGCCCCTCACTCTGAAAGGAAAGATGCAGCCAGCAAAACAAAGTACTCAGGATCCACCCAGAACTGGTTCAGACCGGGCTCAGGGCCCACATGCACAGAGAGAACAAAGACTTTAGGGGTATAAGTACAGGACCCCTGACAACAGAAAATTAGATCATCCTGGAAATCAAGAAGGAACCTCTGCCAAGGAGAAAGCTGACTCTGAAGAAGGAAGACTGTCCTGCTGTTGCTCTGCTGGACTGACCTGCTGTTGCTTTGCTGCCAAGGAGAGGGGAAGGACTTTGCTGTGAGCTGTGTCCCCTGTCTTGTAAGGAATCTCCAAGGGCCTGAGAAGAGCTGGTTCCCTGTTTTGAAGTCCCAGGAACAAAAGGGCTTCACCCCCAGTCTCCTTGAACTCTGCTGAGAGAGTTCTGTCCTTCCTAGAGTGCTTGATCCAGTTGTGGGGCCTCTGGAAGTTGAACCTGGGCTGGGAAGCTTGAGACTAAGCTGAGAAACTTGTGAAAGCTGAAAAGTGTCGCATCGCTCGCTTGCGGAGCGCATCCCCGACAGTGCGAGAAGTTTCCCGCCGCTACGAAGGTCGAGATCGGCGCAGCACCTGACATCGCTGCCGGAGCCGTCGCACCCTTCGTTTGCGGGACGCACCAGACCGGTGCGGGAGAATCGAACATCGCTGCGAGTGTCGTCGCAGAGCCTGTCGTCGCTAGGTGAGATCGCCGCACCGCCTGCTTGCGGACCGCATCACGTCGCTGCGAGCATCGTCGCAGAACCATCGCATCGAGGAGCTGCGAGAGAGAGGATCACCGCTGGACCGCGCATCGTCGCCCCGGAGATCGTCGCAGCCCCTACGAGATCATCGCATCGTGCCTTTGCGAGAACAGACTTCCCACAGAACCTACGCACCGGAATCTACGCAAGCTGCCTTCCTCCCCATACAGATCGGATTCGTCGCAACACGCCCGCTGCTGCAGCGGGGCTGTCGCATCGCCTCCCCAGGGTCTCAGGAGTGACGCATCGCTTGTTTCCACCGCACCAGCTTCCTGCTTGTGGAACTTTGTTGCATCTAAAAGGTACTGTGAGTAAACGTGACGCAACTGTGAACTTTTCACGCATCTGTGGATTATTTTAACACAACTTAAAGAACTTTGATTACAACCTGAAGAACTCTTTTGAAACCATATCCTTGAACTGTGTATGTTGGATTTTTGCCGTTTTGGTCTTGTGTAGTTTAGAATAAATATCTTTATTTTCCTAAACTGTGGTGGAATCAGTTTGTGGTGTTTTCACTGTGTTACTGTGAGTGTTGGTACAAATACTTAACGCATTGCCTCTGGTTAGCCTAGACTGCTCAGGCCAAGCTACCTTGAGGGCGAGCAGGGGTTATCTGAGAGGGGTATCTCCTTGTCCTGACTAGAAGCAAGGGTCCCTATTTGGACAGTGGTACCTACCTCTGCCAACTAGAGACCCCCAGTTCTAACATTGGTGGTCAGGCGGTGGGATTTGAACTTGTATTTGTACTTGACCCACAGTAATTGGTGTACATCACTAGTGAGTGCAGACCATTACGCCACCGCATACTACTGGTTTTTGAGTTTTTGAATTCTGTTGTTGAGTAACTCTTCGAAAAGCATCATGTCTCAGAATGGGAAGGCACCCAGTGAGAGGGCAGAAGCAGAATTAGAGTTTTGCATTGAAGATTTGTGTTCATACAGAGTTGAGCAACTGAAGAAATTCTGCCTTGAGTTTGAGTGCCCCATAAAAAGCACCTACAGAAAGGAGGAGCTACAGAGAATCTTGAGAGCCCATTGGGAGGCACGAGAGGAAGATGATGTGGATGTAGAAAATGCTTTTCAAAGCACAGATCTGCCAGTGGGCAGAGTAGGCTCAGGAGCTGGCAGCAACCACTCCGGTAGGGGCCTCACCCCAGAAGAGTTACAGGAAAATCAAAGAATAAGAGAATATGACTTGGAAGTCATGAAAATGAAACTGAGGCAATTGGAGTTGGAGAAAGAAAGGGCAGCGGAAGACAAGAGAGAGGCCCGCGCCTTAGAGGAAAAGAAATTGCTTTTGGATCATGAATTGAGAATAAAAGAGCTGGATCTGAAAAACAAGGAGGTGGATGCCAGTTCTAATGGTGGCAGCGCGCAGCCAGTGCATGGGGGCAAAGTATATATTCCCAAAGACCTGGTACAGAATTACCATAGGAGTGAGGATATTTATGCCTGGTTCACTTCGTATGAAATTGCATTGAAGATGAATGATGTGCCTGACAAGTATTGGGGGGCGGGCCTGTGGAAACATTTTGAGGCGTCTGGGAGGAGTGCTCTAGAGCCTTTAGAGTTGACAGGTGCCATGACCTACCCCAATATGAAGGAGGCCTTATGTCTCAGGTATGGCCTTACTCCAGAGCAGTACAGACTGCAGTTTAGAAACTCCAAGAAGAAAGAGTCTGAGACTTGGATGGAGTGTGTGAATGGGTACTCGCGTGCACTGGAAGGTTGGATGAAGGGCAGTAAAGTAACTGATTTGAAGGGGTTGTTGCATTTAATCAGTTGGGAGCACTTGAGTAGTCTTTGTGTTCCAGAGCTGCGCCAGCATCTTTTAGACAGCAAGCTGACAGACCCCATTGAGCTTGCTAAGGAGGCGGACCGCTGGACCAGTACCAGGGTCCACAAAGGAATTGTGGGTACCACAGCCAAAGGTGGGCAGGGTCCCCAGCAGAAGAGTGGGGGGGACAAGGGTAACCAAAAGGAGTTCTCGCAAGGGCCCCAAAGTAGTTCCCAGGAAAAGGATTCCCAAACCCCCAAGCCTAAACAGCCATGGCCCTCTAAGGGTAGGCGGGACAAGAGAAATAACCAGGGTCCCCCTACCTGCTATCACTGCAACGAGGTGGGCCATATTGCTCCGAAATGTTCCAAGAAGAAGCCCGCACCCACTGGTGCTCCCGCCCCAGCGTTAGCTAGTGTAGCTTTGGGTGGGGATTTGGTTTCTAGTGACTGGGGAGAGCTAGCAGTTATGACCCTTGTCTCGCTAGGAGACCAAGAGGTGGTCCAGGAAACCTTACTGCCCTCTAACACTAAGAAATATGGGCAGAAGGTGACCATCAATGGGAGGGAGGTTGAAGCTCTGAGAGACACCGGAGCCAGTGTGACATCCGTGAGGTGTCAGTGGGTGTCTGACGAGCAAATCATCCCTGGTGTACTCCGCCCTGTAGTGGCCGCTGACAGCTCAGTGCGCCTCTGCAAGCTAGCGAAGGTTTCCTTTGAATGGGGAGGAGTCTCTGGTCTTTTGGAGGTAGTTGTCAGCGATGCCTTGCCTGTGGACTGTCTGTTAGGCAACGACCTGGAGAGTTCTCCATGGAAAGACATAGAGCACCAAACTCACTTGGAGATGTTGGGTCTGCCTGCGTGGATCTGCGTGACCACGCGTGCTATGGCAGCCAGTAAGGGTGAATCAGCAGAACTGGAGCCTGAAACAGTGGCCCAGAGACCTGCCAGGAGAGGAAGAGGCAGAGGGCGCGGGAAACCAGCCCCAGCCGTTCCCACGGTCCAGGAGGAAGCAGAACCTGAGGGGGATGCCCTGGAACCTACAGGGGAACAGGTGGCCGAACTGGGAGACCTACCTGAGCTGACCCATTGGCAGCAAGAAGGTGGTCCCTCCAGGGAGGAGTTCTGCCAGGCGCAGAAGGAATGCCCTTCCCTCATTGGTCTGCGGCAACAGGCTGTAGATCAGGCAGCAGGTGGAGCAGTCAAAGATCACTATGTTTACTGGGAAGGTGACCTACTTTATAGCGAGCCTAAGTTTGCTGAGCCCGGTGCAGCCCGTGTGCTGGTGGTACCCGAGCGCTTCAGAAACTTCCTAATGGGTCTGGCTCATGACGTGCCTCTTGCAGGACATCTGGGGCAAGACAAGACCCTAAACCGGCTTGTCACCCACTTCCACTGGCCCCAGATGAGAAAGCACGTTGGTTCCTTTTGCAGATCTTGCCAAACCTGTCAAGCTAGTGGCAAGACTGGAATGAAGTTGAAGGCCCCCCTTCAACCCTTCCCAGTGGTGAGCACCCCTTTCGAGCGGGTGGGCATAGATATCGTAGGGCCCCTGGACCCCAAGACAGCCTTAGGCAACAGGTTCATCCTGGTCTTGGTGGACCATGCCACCCGGTACCCGGAAGCAGTCCCTCTCAGGACAATCACAGCACCCGTGGTGGGCCGTGCATTGATGGGGATCTTTTCCCGTGTGGGGTTCCCCAGAGAGGTGGTCTCCGACCGGGGTACCAACTTCATCTCTAGGTACATGAAGTCTCTGTGGGAGGAGTGTGGGGTAACTTATAAGTTCACCACTCCTTACCACCCTCAAGGAAACGGGTTGGTTGAAAGGTTCAACCGGACCCTGAAAGGTATGATTATGGGCCTAGAGGAGCCCATGAGACGGAAGTGGGACGTCTTGTTACCATGCCTGTTGTTTGCCTACAGGGAGGTGCCTCAGAAGTCCTTAGGGTTCAGTCCCTTTGAGCTCCTGTATGGCCACCCTGTCAGAGGACCTCTCTCACTGGTGAAGGAGGGTTGGGAAAAGTCCCGTGGGAAAACCCCCCAGGATGTGTTCAGCTATGTGCTGGCCATCCGCAACCAGACACAACGCTTCAGGAAACTCGCTCAGGCGAACCTGGAAGCAAGCCAGGAAGAAATGAAAAGATGGTACGACCAGAATACCACTCTGGTCGAATTTCAACCTGGGCAGAAAGTGTGGGTGATGGCGCCAGTGGAGCCTTGCGCGCTCCAGGACAAGTGGTCTGGGCCATACGAGGTGGTGGAAAGGAAGAGTGAGGTAACCTACCTGGTTAACTTGAAGACTCCCAGGCAGCCCCTGAGAGTTTTGCACGTGAACCGCCTCAAACCACACTTTGAGAGGTCTGAAGTAACCATGCTCATGGCTACAGATGCAGGAATGGAAGAGGATAGTGATCCTCTCCCTGACCTCCTGGCAGTTAAGGAGCACGATGGGTCAGTGGATGGTGTGGTCCTCTCGCCCACCCTGACCCCAGAACAGCAGAGCGACTGTCGCCAAGTGTTGGGTCAGTTCTCCTCTCTGTTCTCCCTGACCCCAGGAGTCACCAACTGGTGCGTCCATGACGTGGACACTGGAGACAGTCTGCCTGTGAAGCAAAAATTTTACAGGGTAGCTGACAAGGTCAGGGCCAGCATCAAGAAAGAGGTTTCCAAGATGTTGGCGCTAGGGGTGATTGAGCCCTCCAGCAGCCCCTGGGCTAGCCCAGTGGTCTTGGTCCCCAAGAAAGCTGCTACCCCCGGTGGCCCGCCAGAACTCCGGTTTTGCGTGGACTACCGTGGGCTCAATGCGGTCACGAAGACTGACGCACACCCTATCCCCAGAGCTGATGAGCTCGTGGATCGGTTGGGAGCTGCCAAGTACCTCAGTACGTTCGATTTGACTTCGGGGTACTGGCAGATTGCCTTAACTGATGGGGCCAAAGAGAGGTCGGCATTTTCAACGCCAGAGGGGCACTTCCAGTTCCGTGTCATGCCCTTTGGGTTGAAGAATGCCCCTGCCACGTTCCAGAGACTGGTTAACCAGGTACTGTCCGGGCTGGAGGAATTCAGCGCCGCATACCTGGATGACATTGCTGTGTTCAGCTCCACGTGGGAGGAACACTTGCAACACCTCTGCGAAGTGTTGAAGGCTCTGCAGAAGGCAGGCCTCACTATCAAGGCCAGTAAGTGCCAGATAGGGCAGGGATCTGTGGTGTATTTGGGACACCAGGTGGGGAGCAGCCAGGTGTCGCCCCTACAAGCAAAGATTGATACCATTCTGGCTTGGGAGCCCCCCAAGACCCAGACAGAGGTGAGAGCCTTTTTAGGACTCACCGGGTATTACAGACGGTTTGTCAAGGGATATGGCACCATTGTCGCCCCCTTGACAGAACTCACTTCCAAGAAGTTGCCCAAAAGAGTTGACTGGACTGACGCCTGCCAAACTGCTTTTGAGGCCCTGAAGACTGCCATGTGCACAGCACCGGTGCTCAAGGCACCTGACTTTTCCAGTGAGTTCATAGTTCAGACGGATGCTTCAGAGCATGGTGTGGGAGCAGTACTCTCACAGGCCACTGAGGAGAATGGAGACCAGCCAGTAGCTTTCATTAGTCGGAGGCTACTCCCCAGGGAACAGAAGTGGAGTGCGATTGAAAGGGAGGCTTTTGCTGTGGTCTGGGCTCTGAAAAAGTTGAGGCCCTACCTGTTTGGGACTCACTTTCGTGTTCAGACCGACCACAGGCCCCTCAGGTGGTTAATGCACATGAGGGGTGAAAATCCAAAACTGTTGAGGTGGTCCATCTCCCTACAGGGAATGGACTTTACGGTGGAACACCGCCCTGGTACAGAACACGCCAACGCTGATGGTCTGTCCAGGTTTTTCCGCCTTAGTGAAGAGAACTCCCAAGAGGGTGGGTAGTTCTCCCCACTTTCAGCTGGAGGGGACACGTGTTAGACCTGGCATCTTTGGCGTGATTACCCCCATCTTTTTGCCTCTGCCTCCTGTATTTTTGATGCTGTGCTGGATTTCGTTTTTGCTGGTTTAGATGCTTTGGACACTCTGCCACTGCTGACCAGTGCCAGAGTGTAAGTGCTCCCTATGTAAATTGTTATTCTGATTGGGTATACATGTTTGGCATATTTGTATTACCATGAAGTCCCTAGTAAAGTGCACTGGGTGTGCCAGGGCTGGTGATGACAAATGCTACTAGTGGGCCTGCAGCACTGATTGTGCCACCCACAGGAGTAGCTCTAAAATGGTGTCTCAGGCCTGCCACTGCAGCGCCTATGGGCAGTTTAGAACTGCCATGTCCTCCTGGTCAGTGTCCCCACTGACCAGGCCTAACCCTTCCCTTTTCGTGCACATCAGTCACCTCTATGGAAGGCCCAAGGTACCCCCCTGGGCAGGGTGCAGTGTATGTGAAAGGTAGAGCATGTACTAGTGCAGGTACCATGCTCTGGTAGTGAATCACAGCCATTTTCGTTTTTCACTATTGTAAGGCTATCTTGCTCCATAGGTTAACATGGGGGATGCTGGCTACAGTGGTTAACAGCATTTCTTCCCATAGGAACAAGATAGGACATAAGTATCTAGTATCCCTGAACTCAGAATTTAATAATACATCTTTTAGGAAAGGTGGTTTTTAAATCCTGTGTTTGAGAACAGCACTTTTAGAAAGTTGCTGTTCTCTTGTCTGACCCTTCTGTGTGCCTGGGCCTGTTTGTGTATTGACTGTCTGGTTTGTGAGTGACAGGGGCTGGGGAATTCCCCCAGAGGCTGGATGAGTCAGCACTAGGCTGAATGAAGCAATTGCAACCTGAGTGGTGGGAGGAGTTAGCACCTGGGCTGAATAGGGCTGTGCCTGCCTGCCACAATGCTGGCTCCACCTCCTGCTGGGCGGCTGAGGACCCTGCCCCTCACTCTGAAAGGAAAGATGCAGCCAGCAAAACAAAGTACTCAGGATCCACCCAGAACTGGTTCAGACCGGGCTCAGGGCCCACATGCACAGAGAGAACAAAGACTTTAGGGGTATAAGTACAGGACCCCTGACAACAGAAAATTAGATCATCCTGGAAATCAAGAAGGAACCTCTGCCAAGGAGAAAGCTGACTCTGAAGAAGGAAGACTGTCCTGCTGTTGCTCTGCTGGACTGACCTGCTGTTGCTTTGCTGCCAAGGAGAGGGGAAGGACTTTGCTGTGAGCTGTGTCCCCTGTCTTGTAAGGAATCTCCAAGGGCCTGAGAAGAGCTGGCTCCCTGTTTTGAAGTCCCAGGAACAAAAGGGCTTCACCCCCAGTCTCCTTGAACTCTGCTGAGAGAGTTCTGTCCTTCCTAGAGTGCTTGATCCAGTTGTGGGGCCTCTGGAAGTTGAACCTGGGCTGGGAAGCTTGAGACTAAGCTGAGAAACTTGTGAAAGCTGAAAAGTGTCGCATCGCTCGCTTGCGGAGCGCATCCCCGACAGTGCGAGAAGTTTCCCGCCGCTACGAAGGTCGAGATCGGCGCAGCACCTGACATCGCTGCCGGAGCCGTCGCACCCTTCGTTTGCGGGACGCACCAGACCGGTGCGGGAGAATCGAACATCGCTGCGAGTGTCGTCGCAGAGCCTGTCGTCGCTAGGTGAGATCGCCGCACCGCCTGCTTGCGGACCGCATCACGTCGCTGCGAGCATCGTCGCAGAACCATCGCATCGAGGAGCTGCGAGAGAGAGGATCACCGCTGGACCGCGCATCGTCGCCCCGGAGATCGTCGCAGCCCCTACGAGATCATCGCATCGTGCCTTTGCGAGAACAGACTTCCCACGGAACCTACGCACCGGAATCTACGCAAGCTGCCTTCCTCCCCATACAGATCGGATTCGTCGCAACACGCCCGCTGCTGCAGCGGGGCTGTCGCATCGCCTCCCCAGGGTCTCAGGAGTGACGCATCGCTTGTTTCCACCGCACCAGCTTCCTGCTTGTGGAACTTTGTTGCATCTAAAAGGTACTGTGAGTAAACGTGACGCAACTGTGAACTTTTCACGCATCTGTGGATTATTTTAACACAACTTAAAGAACTTTGATTACAACCTGAAGAACTCTTTTGAAACCATATCCTTGAACTGTGTATGTTGGATTTTTGCCGTTTTGGTCTTGTGTAGTTTAGAATAAATATCTTTATTTTCCTAAACTGTGGTGGAATCAGTTTGTGGTGTTTTCACTGTGTTACTGTGAGTGTTGGTACAAATACTTAACGCATTGCCTCTGGTTAGCCTAGACTGCTCAGGCCAAGCTACCTTGAGGGCGAGCAGGGGTTATCTGAGAGGGGTATCTCCTTGTCCTGACTAGAAGCAAGGGTCCCTATTTGGACAGTGGTACCTACCTCTGCCAACTAGAGACCCCCAGTTCTAACAGCAGCAGTCTCTGCTTTCATTACAGAACTGGTCACTTCTGTGGTCCCAGGTGTGCTTTACTTTCCTTGTTTCTGCCTAAGCAGTTGCTGTTGCTACTATGACAATGGTTGCTCTTGCTGGTTTTTTTCCTACTGCTGTGGCCTGTTTTGTTTACATTGCTATGGATACAGCAGCAGTGACTGTTGTTGTCTCAGCCTTGCTTGCAGCTATAGTTGCTGTGGTTGTCACTGTCATGATGGCAGCAGTAGTCACTGCTGTGGTTACAGCTCTGGCCACAGATGTGATGCCAGCCATTGAGGAAGCCATTGGTCTGCTGTCAATACATTTGTGGTTGCTGCTGTGGACCCTGTTGTGCTATAAGTTGTTGTTGTTACTGTGACAACTCTTGTGACATTTGTTGTGATTTTGTGGTGCCAACTGATGTCATTTCTGTGTTCTCCGCCATTATAGAAGATGTGGTCAGTGCTGTGAATCCTCCTGGAATTACACCAGCTCTGGTCTCTACTACATGTTTAGGCTAGCTCCCAGTTTTCTTGCCACTTTCAAACCAGTTTTTACTGTTGTGGATCCTGCTGTTGATTTGGCTCTTGATGTTGTGACAGTGGTGCTGACAGAGAAGGTTGTAGGTCCCTGTAACAAATGTAGCAGGCTAGGATCACTGAGACAAACTTTGGGGGGGTCTCTGTAGGGTAGTAGAGCTGTTACACAAACCACTTAATAACTAAATAAGAGCAGGCAACTAAAGTAAAGTGACTGGCAGATACACCAAAAGTATAAAATTCAATAGCGAAATTTATTTTCATCCTCCCAACTGGGTTACAATCTAAAACATAATAAAAACCAATTAAAAAACCACCTAAAATGGTGAGGCAATAGATATAGTTACAGTCAAAGTAAAAAAAGTCGACGCGGCGTTTCGGTGCTAATCAATCTTGACACCTTCATCAGGACATTAAGGACATTTGACTTCGTATCTGTATTTTGGGTTAAAAGAGCTTTTCAATTGCTTTCCAACTCGCTGTGGGCTTCTCTGATAATAATCACAGTCTTTTGAGCTTACAGATAAAACATAGTGCCTTCTATGTGTATGGAGGAGCCACCATTGTTGATGGGAGTAGCTTCTTGGGTACTTTTTCCTCGTGACCAACTATTGTGTCAGTTGGGTATATAGGTACAGTCAATTGATGTTGACCGATCATCGGATATTTTCATGATGAGAAAGAAGATATCTTTTGATAAAAATACGGCCTCCCTGCTCCTCCGTGCTGTCACCTTCGTAATGGTTGGAAGTGTTTAGGCTAGCTCCCAGTTTTCTTGCCATTTTCAAACCTATTTTTACTGTTGTGGATCCTGCTGTTGATTTGGCTCTTGATGTTGTGACAGTGGTGCTCACAGTTGTTTTGACAGCTCTTGTTCCTGCTGCAATCCCTTCTGTGGTGGAAGATATGGTTGCTGATGTGGTGATGTATCCCACGCTGTTGTTACATTTATGTTTACTGCTGTAATCTATGCTGTTGGGACTGCTATAGTGTTTGGTCTGGTGGCAATTGTGTTTGCTGCGTTTGCTGATGTTTACTGCACTGTGGTGTTAGCTGTTGTCTTTGATACAGATACAGCGATGAAGAACGCCGTCCTCATTGTTCTGGAAACTGTTGAAATTCGAATTATTGTTGAAGAAGTTGTTGCTACTTTGGTTACTGCTGTAGTAGCAGCTTATGAGGATGTTGTTGTTGTCGCTGTTGTGGTAGCTGTAATTGATATTTTATTTCCTGCTATTGTCCTCATGATTTCCTTACATTAATTGTAGTTGTTGTTGCCACTGTTTTACAAAAAGAACTCCCCTAATAGTTAATCTGGGTGACCCGGATAACTGTTAAACTCGAGTTGATACTGGTGGAATGTCCCTGCGTGAAGCTAGGATAGTGCATCACCTTTGGGTGAGCAAGGAGGAAACTCCTTTTGTTTTATATTCCCTCACACACCCTAGTGGTGTCATCCTTCATCATCAGGACACCCTCACACCTAAAAGTCAGGGTGGGCTCAACCATATCTCAGAGAGCTCTTAGAAGATATTTTTGGCCAGAGGGGGTTAAAGATTTAAAACTCCTCTGTCAGATCCCGGTTTCCCTTTATTCTTGGATCTGGCAGGGATATTAAAAATTTAAAGAAATAGGGTCGTGTGAGATACTATGGTCCTAAGACCCTACTGCCACCATGTTTCAGTCCACTGGTGCCCCGTAAAGGGTACTGGATTTTCTTCAGGGCAAAAATTGTGACCCTCTGGCAGAATGGAGGTAAGGGAATTTCCTAACACTCAATTATTTATGGGCAGGTAGCTTCTCCTTATCCATATTCATGCGATGTGTCGTCACTCCATCTGTAGAGCGACACAAACAACAAAAATGAACACCATGGTATCTTGAACTCATTACATGCATGGTTGTGTATCCTGCATTTGTGCCAGAATCCCAGTGAAAATACATTCGGATGGTGGCACAATCATGAACAATACTCCTACTATGAGTGGGTATTTCGGTTCGATAACATGTCTCTATTAAACACTCATATCTGTGTTATACCCGTGTAGTGGCGGCAACTTGTCGCATGCTACCCTCTTTTGATACACTAGTGTGTGTATTACATTAAGTGAAACTCTTGTGTCAAACGTTCACATAAAATCTTGCCATTAAAAATCACCATGTTAATCACTCAACCCTGTCACTCCAATATCGCTTCTTACCCTAACTTGAGAGAGATTGCACTTCACGCTGGACCTTATTTATTAGGGTAGCCCTGTAGTCAAACCCTGAGGTATAAAAAAGTAAGTGGGTTCCACAAGGCATGTTGAGAATACAGGTACCGCATCATGTAAACGGGACCGCAGGTAATAAAAAGGAGTCAGGAGGAGGGAGGGAAGAAAGGGGAACAAACAAACTAAGAACACATGTGAGTTAAAATCAAGCTGTCCCGCCGCTGTTGCAGTGACGTTCCAACTCATACCTGGATTGCGCTTCATCTATATGGGTTACTCACGCCATCAAGGGTCCTGCCCTGCTGTCTCATCCATTCCGGTTGTGTCCCAACTGCTTGGAGACCAGCTATGTCGGGCAGCTCTATTTTTAAAGGAAACCATTTCCCTGTAATCGCGTAGGAACGCCCTCTGCTGTGTCTGCATGATTACATCACATCGCCTCACTATGGCCCCATGGGATTTTTCATGGTGGACGTAGCCACAGTTGCGGGTCAATCTCCCGCCCGTGTAGTAATGGGAAATGTAGTTTCTTAGTGAACCGTGACCAGAAATGGCCCAATTCATGGAACCCGCTTAATGTGAAAGATGTCAATGCCCTGATACTTTTTGGAACTGTAGTAACATTTGGAAAGTGAGATAATCTTAGATAAAGACAACCCATTATTATAACTTTTTTAAATATCTAGTCAGGTTAGCGTACATAAAGGTATAATCCAAGGAAATAGGTGTAGTTCAAACATACCCTTTTTAAACATACTCTAATTTTTCCGGTATGATGGGAGTGTTGAGATTTTATATTTTACAAATTGGGGTCAGAATTTTATTACGAAGGAAGGCCCTCCTGCAGATAGTAACATTTAAATAGAGAAAATTCTCTCAAGTTAATTTGTCATATTACTGTAGGATTTTGTCTAGGTAGAAGGACATGAAACTTAATACTCATTACTCGTCTTGTAAATACTCAAACCCTGCTACTAGGCATAAGAAGTGGGTAATGCGCCCCACAACAAAAAATCGGGTTGTTGTTGAAGCTGTGGATATGGTAAAAGGCTTTTAGGGATCCAATATATCACATGTTATGCATATCTAGATTCACGCCAGATTATCTATTCCTGTTAAGTTGATTCCATGGCATTGAGTCATTCAATCCTGTAACGTGGATTTTTAGCCTGTACACCCATCGCTGTTCGTGTTTCAACAGGGTTCTTGTGATATCACCTTCTCCTTTCACCTTCTCAATCACTGTCCACCATAATTACATATCTGTATGTTTCTTTTCAACATAGTGGGCTGTCAGTTTTGTTGCTGTGATTGCACGTCTTATGGTGCTCCTGTGTTCGCTGATGTGGACCTTCACTTTTGTTACTGTGATCCCCACATTCATGAGGTTGCACGGGCACCTAATCAAGTAAATCATTTTTTCGCTGTTGCAATTAGTGTGCGTTCGTCGTTCCCATGCGTGGTACATGCCTAGACCTATTTCCTTAGTTTGTTCGTGTTGGAGGCATACCACACACGATCCACAGGGGTAGTGGCCTGTGACTGGCTTTTGGTTCCAGAGTGTTGGCTGTTTGTTTATTTTAGTTTTCTGGAAATCTGTATGTATCAATGAGTCTCCTATGTTTCTATTCCTTCTAAATGAAAACATAGGTTTCTCAAACTCGAGTTTGTTGGTTGTCAGAGCGACCCATTATTTGTTTATGATCCTCTTGATATCTTTAAAAGATGCATTGTATGTCGTTACACAAATCAATTTCTCTTTCTCTTCTTTAGGGTAGGACTTCAGTAGGGCCTCTCTCTGGGTGTTGCAAGATCGCTTTTTAGCCCGTTCAATGATCCTTTTGGGATATGCTTTCTCTTCTAATTTCTTTGACAGGATTGCTGCTTCCGGTCTGTAGTCATTAAGATGAGCGCAGTTCCTGCAGATCCATAAAAACTGCCCTATAGGGAGGTTTTCTCTGAGGGCTCGTGGGTGAGCACTCCCGAAATACAGTAGACTGTTTTTATCGGCCGGTTTTGTGTGAAGTGAGCTGTACAGGGCCCTCTCTCTGGCGCAGATGTTTATATCTTGGAAGGAGACCCGTTTTCTAATATGAGTCATAGTAAACCTTAAATGTGGATTGAGTTGATTCATCCAAAAAAAGAAGTTGTTTAAGGTGGCATTTTCACCTTCCCATATGACCAGAATGTCATCTATATAGCGCCACCACTTTTTGATGTTGCTAGAATTTGGATCAGGAGTCCACACGTGTTGTTCTTCCACCTGGCCCACGTACAAACAAGCTGTGCTGGGCGCACACATGCTGCCCATCATAGTGCTGCGGACCTGTAAGAAGAGCGATCTTCAAATCTGAAAAGGTTTTCTGTGAGAGCGAGGTGCATCCATGTGATCACCCAGCTGACTGGGGCGTCCCAATACCACTCTTCCTGTTCGAGAAGATTCCCTATGACCCTAATGCTTTCTTCTTGCGGAATACTCGTATAGAGATCTTCCACATCAAGGCATACCCGTATGTTATGGTTAGAATTATATGTTACATCAGTGAGTAGGTTAAGCATATGTTTTGTGTCTTGTACATATGATTTTATACGGGTCACTAGAGGTCGGAGGAACCAATCAGTATATTTTGAAAGAGGTTCCAGAAGGGAACCAATCCCAGACAGGATAGGTCTCCCAGGTGGTGGGATTTTGCCCTTATGGATTTTTGGAATTGTGTAAAATAGCAGTACTCGAGGAGCTTCTCGATTCAGGAACTCGTATTCTTTCTTGGGCCAATGCTTCGGTGGTTATGGTACTTATTGTCCTTTTAAGTCATGTTGTTGGGTCTCTCATGATGGATTTGTAATACTTGGTATCTGCCAGTAGACTTATACATGCTTTTCTGTAACAGGATGAGCTCTGTATTACCATTGCTCCCCCTTTATCTGCTGGTTTTATTATGATGTTAGTTCTCAGGTTCAGAGTTTTCAGGGCCTCCCTCTCTCTTTTGTTGAGGTTGTCATAGCGTAACTGGAATTCATCCAGGTATGCGGTTGGCACGAACGCAAAGCCCTTGTTCAGGACTGTGGTTTCTTCAGTGCTCAAACTGTAGTACGTCAGGTTCACCACTAATCCCGCATCGTGCTCGTTCCTGCTGTTGGCGCCTTCGTCATGCTGCGGGTGCTCACCTGCGCATTGCTGTCTTCCCATTGCACCTGTTTGTTGAAGTTGTTTTTCTGCCTCGTCTGCCCCTTATTCCGCCCTGTCCTAAAAAACGGTTCTGATTGTAATTGGGTTGGAAGAATGGGCCTGTTTGGTAATGTGGCGGTCTTGGAAAGGTGGTGGTCCCAGGAATGGAACCGAACCAAATGGACCATGCCATGGCTACATCTGTGGTGGTTGGTGACATTGATTGTAGTTCCCCCATCTTGGTCTCCTTGGTCTTCCTCTCCAACTCTTGTTTGAACCGTCACTTGACCACCCCTCATTTTCAGACTCAGAATTGCTTGAATCGCCCTGGTAAGAAGAACCCAATTCTGAGATCTCCTGGCATTTGTAGTCTTCTCTTATATACGGGTACACTTATTCATGGGCAAATTTTATAAGGTCTTTTTGTTGTTTGTTCACCTTAATTTGTATCAGGAAATCCTTGTGTTCCCCTATCTCTTTGTTTACTTTGTCTAGTTTTTTCTTATAGAGTGTAAACTTAATTTCAGTCATCAGTGTGTCTTCGCTCGTTTTTATCTTGACCAAAATGGCCCTGTTGATAATAAGGATCAACCAATCGCGTGTACACAGTCACGCGATTATTGACCACTCTTTTTTGAACTGTTGAAAGTCCAGAAATATCCTGGGGGCATTGGTGACCAGGAGGCCCTACATGCAGCATTGCCCCGCAGATATTCAGTCAAATTCCAGTTAAGCTGTGAATTGAGCAAATTCTTCCCGAAGATTCAAATAAAAACATTCTTCATGAATAAAGTACCTCAGACGGAGGATCAAAATCATACCCCTCTGCGTCTAATATCTAACTTTTGCCCGCCCTCGTTAGTGATGCCCCCGGAGGTGTTAGCCTTTGAGGAAAGTGTATCCAAGGAGATTGAGGAATTATCTATGAAGATAGGCACGTTTGACAACCTCAATAAAAGAGAGAGGGAGGCCCTGAAAACTCTGAACTTGAGAACCAACATCATAATAAAACCAGCAGATAAAGGGGGAGCAACAGTAATACAGAGTTCCTCTACTTACAGAACAGCATGTATAAGTCTACTGGCAGATACCAAGTGTCACAAACCTATCATAAGGGACACAACAACACGACTTAAAAGGACAATAAGTACCATAACTAAAGTAGCATTGGCCTAAGAATGGATTACTAAGAAAGAATACGAGTTCCTGAATCCAGAAGCTCCTCGAGTACCGGTATTTTACTCAATTCCGAAATTCCATAAGGGCAAAATGCCACCACCTGGGAGACCCATTGTGTCTGGAATTGGTTTTCTTCTGGACTCTCTTTCAAAATATACCGATTAGTTCCTCCGACCTCAAGTGACCCATATAAAATCATACCTACAAGACACAAAACATCTGCTTAACCTACTAACTGACGTCGCATATGACCCTAACCATAACATCTTGGTATGCCTAGACGTGGAAGCTCTCTATATGAGTATTAAAAGAAGAGAGCAGTAGGGTCATAGAGAATCTTCTCGAACAGGAAGAGGGGAATTGGGACGCCCCATTCAGCTGGGTGATCACATTGATGCGCCTCGCTCTCACAGAAAACTTTTTCAGATTTGAAGATCAGCTGTTCTTACAGGTCCACGGCACTTCGATGGGCCCCAGCATAGCGTGTTTGTATGTGGGCCAGGTGGAAGAACCACATGTTTGGACCCCCAATCCATATTCTAGCAACATCAAAAGTGGTGGTGCTATATAGATGACATTCTGGTCATATGGGAAGTGACACTTCCACCTTAAACAACTTCTTTGTTTAGATGAACAAACTCAATCCACATTTAAGGTTTACTATGACTCATAATAGAGATCGGGTCTCCTTCCGAGATATAAACATTTGCGCCAGGGAGGGGGCCCTGTATAGCTCACTCTACATAAAATTGACCGATAAAAACAGCCTACTGCATTTAGGGAGTACTAACCCATTAGCCCTCAGAGAAAACCTCCCTGTAGGGCAGTTTTTACAGATCCGCAGGAACTGCGCTGATCTTAATGGCTACAGAGCAGAAGCAGATATCCTGTCAAAGAAATTAGAGGAGAGAGCATATCCCAGAAGGATCATTGAACGTGCTAAAAATCAATCCCCCAACACCACGAGAGAGGCCCTACGGGAGGCCTACCCGAAAGAAGAGAAAGAGAAATTGATCTGTGTAACAACATACAATGCATCTTCTAATGATATCAAGAGCATTATAAACAAAAAAATGGGCCGTTCTGACCACCAACAAACTCAAGTTCGGAAAACCTATATTTGCATTCAGAAGAAATAGAAGCATAAGGGACTCATTGATACATATGGATTTCCGGAAAACTAAAATAAACGAACAGCCAACACTCTGGAACCAAAATCCAGTTACAGGCCACTACCCCTGTGGATCGTGTGTGGTATGCCCCCTAGCTGAACACACTAAGGAAATATATCTAGGCATGCACCACGATAGAGAACAATGAATGCACACTAATTGCAATAGTGAAAAAGTAATTCATTAGATTAGCTGCCCGTGCAACCTCATGTATGTGGGTATGACAGGAAGAAAAGTGAAGGCCTGCATCAGCGAACACAGGAGCACCATAAGACGCGCAATCACAGCAACAAAACTGAGGGCCCACTATGTTGAAAAGAAACAGACAGACGTGGAGTTATGGTGGACAGTGATTGAGAAGGTAAAAGGAGAAGGTGATATCACAAGAACCCTGTTGCAATGCGAACAGCAGTGGGTATACAGACTAAAAACCCACATTACAAGATTGAATGACTCAATACCATGGAATCAACTTAACAGGAATAGATAATCTGGCGTGAATCTAGATATGCATAACATGTGATATTATATCCCTAAAAGCCTTTTACCATCTCCACAGCTTCAACAACAACCCGATTTTTGGTCTTGAGGCGCATTACCCACGCCTTATGCCTAGTAGCAGGGTTTGGGTAATTACAAGATAAGTCATGAGTATTAAGTTTCTTGTCCTTCTACCTAGACAAAGTCCTACGGTAATAAGACAAACCAACAGTAGAGTATTTTTCTCTATTTAAATGTTACTATCAGCAGGAGGGCCTTGCTTCGTAATAATATTCTGACCCCAATTTGTAAAATATAAAACCTCAACACTCCCAACATACCGGAAAAAGGAGAGTATGTTCAATAAGGGTATGTTTGAACTATACCTATTTCCTTGGAATATACCTTTATGTGGAGTGGTGTGGCTCACTGGTTAGAGGCGGCAGACCCGGAAGCAGAGGACGGCCCAGGACCAGGGTTCAATTCCCGACGCGGCAGGGTCGTGAACCAGGGTCAGCGGACTCGATAATTCTCACCTCGGTGCCTACTCTAACCAGGGATCACACTCGGCAACTCTGGGCATTAGCTTGCCTCATCTCCACAACGGCCCCCCACAAACGCTGAGGATGCCTGGTTTCACCTTGGAGAACAAAAAAGGGGTTTGTTCCTTTCTGTGGTTCCTAAATTGAAGTACGTAGTACTTAACAAAATTTGACACCCAACACTTCTATACCTCAATAACATGTACCCAAGTTTGTCCACAAAATTATTGCATAAACATATTATTCTTAAAATTCATATTTATTAAAACCTTGAAATAGCAGCATGATATGAGTAACAATTTTACATATAGACAATTAAAAACATAATCACATTGCATTTAAGTTTAACACACACAAAAAAACAATAATTAAAAATAGCAAGAATGTCGACGCGTTTCGGTGTTTACAGCAGATGGTACACCTTCCTCAGGACTACAGTATAGTGTAGGAAGGTGTACCATCTGCTGTAAACACCGAAACGCGTCGACATTCTTGCTATTTTTAATTATTGTTTTTTTGTGTGTGTTAAACTTAAATGCAATGTGATTATGTTTTTAATTGTCTATATGTAAAATTGTTACTCATATCATGCTGCTATTTCAAGGTTTTATTAAATATGAATTTTAAGAATAATATGTTTATGCAATAATTTTGTGGACAAACTTGGGTACATGTTATTGAGGTATAGAAGTGTTGGGTGTCAAATTTTGTTAAGTACTACGTACTTCAATTTAGGAACCACAGAAAGGAACAAACCCCTTTTTTGTTGTTACACTTCCCAGTCCTTTCTGGGTTTGTTTGGGAAAGCTCTCTCCTTTTTTCAACTCAATTCACCTTGGAGAAACCCAGGAGGGAACATCTCACAGGGAAAGCCAGGACGGGTTCCCCAGCGGTCTATAGCACCAGGACGCCTCCGGGTAGCAGTGCGCTTTACAAGACACACACATTTACATGTACGCTAACATGACTAGATATTTGAAAAAGTTATAATAATGGGTTGTCTTTATCTAAGATTATCTCACATTCCAAATATTACTACAGTTCCAAACAGTATCAGGTCATTGACATATTTCACATTAAGAAGTTTCATTGACTTGGGCCATTTCCGGTAACGTTTCACTAAGAAACTACATTTCCCATTACTACACGGGCGAGAGAGTGACCCGCAACTGTGGCTACGTCCACCGTGAGAAATCCCATGGGGCAATAGTGAGGTGCTGTGATGTAATCACGCAGACACCGCAAAGGGCGTTCCTACGCGGTTACAGGGAAATAGCTTCCTTTAAAACTAGAGCTGTCCAACATAGCCGGTCTGCAAGCAGCTGGGACCAACCCTGAATAGATGAGGGCTGCCCCATTAACTGAGGTCCAGCGTGAAGTGGAACCTCTCCCAAGTTGGGGTAAGAAGAGATATTGGAGTGAGAGGGTTGAGTGATTGACATGGCAAATTTTAACGGCAAGATTGTATGTTAACGTTTGACACGAGAGTTTCACTTAATATAATGCATACACTAGTGTATCATAAGATGGTAGCATGCGACAAGTTGCCGCCACCACACAGGTATAACACGGATTTGAGTGTTGAATAAATACACGTTATCGAACGGAAATATGCACTCATATTAGGAGTATTGTTCATGATTGTGTCACCATCCAAATGCATTTTCACTGGGATTCTGGCACAAATGCACAATACAAAACCATGCATATAATGAGCAAGGTATCATGGTGGTTACTTTTGTTGTTTGTGTCGTTCTACATATGGAGTTACGACACATCACATGAATATAAATAAGGAGCAGCTATCTGCCCTTAAATAATCAAGTGTAGGGAAATTCCCTTACCTCCATTCTACCAGGGGGTACAGTTTTTGCCCTGAAGAATGTCCAGCACCCTTTACGGGGCACCAGTGAACTGAAACATGTTGGCAGTAGGGGCTTAGGACCATAATATACTACACTACCCTATTCCTTTAAATTTGTAATATCCCTGCCAGATCAAAGACTAAAGGGAAATGGGATTTGACAGAGGAGTTTTAAATCTTTAACCCCCTCTGGCCCAAAAATTCTTCTAAGAGCTCCCTGAGATATGGTTGAGCCCACTCTGACTTTTAGGCATTAGTGTGTCCTGATGATGAAGCATGACACCACTAGGGTGTGTGAGGGAATATAAAACAAAAGTAGTTGCCTCCGTGCTCACCCGAAGGTGATGCCCTATCCTAGCTTCATGCAGGGACATTCCACCAGTATCAACTCAAGTTTTACAGTGATCCAGGCCACCTAGATTAACTGTTAGGGGAGTACTTTTTGTGTAATAGTGTTAAACCACGAGAGGGTGCATTCCCCTCATGAGTTCCTCTCAGCCCTCCTAGAAGTGATAAAATTATCCTGCTTCACTTGTGTTAGTGGCCACTGTTTTCCCTGTAATGATGAAAACTCAGTTCAGTGGTGTCTTAACGGATATTTTTGCTACTGTGGTCCTTGATGTGGTGGTAGATGCAATTTTTTCTCTGTAGCATATAAAAGTAAAACAAATTCCTTTACTCCAAAATGTCGATATATATATATATATATATATATATATATTACCTACTGGCGGTCGCCAGTAGGTATATATAGTTAGGATTTTTTCTCTATGGGATTTTTGAAACTTCTATGTCTAATAACTTTGGCGTTTGTGGACGGAATTGGCTGAAATTTTCAGGAAAATGGAACATTTTGTTTCTGAGCAGCCCCTGACAATTTGGGGGGGTTTCATCAAGGGGGGGCAGAGAAAAAAGGGGGGTCCCAAAACGCGTTTTTCCCATGCTAATTTCCATAGGGCGGTTGGCCTCACTTTTAGCTCGAACGGCTGAATGGATTTGCACGAAACTTGGCATAATTGTAGGGACTGTTAGCCCGATGTGCCTTTGCTAGGTCTCAATATATGTGCTCCAGTGGATTTTGAGTAATTTAGGTTCATAAAAAGATATATATCTGGGCGGAGCCTAACCACACATCTGATCTGATTGGCTGTCAGCACTTCATCCAAGAAGTGTTGGCAGCCATCTTGGGACCAATATACATGATAGCACCTCATTAAAAAGCATTGTAGTTAATAGAGGGTTTTAGGACTTTAGTTACATTATAAATCATTTGTTGATGGTACCATACTCGTTTTAGGAATTGTGGTGGGTTCTAAGGTGATTTTAACCATGTGAAAAAAACTTCTGCTGTGATATCATGAATATTGTTTGAAAGAAAACTAATATCTCATGATTTTCCCACAGTGGTTTGGAAGGGGATCTATAAGCTAAACTGAAAGCATATTTTCTGTAAATTCACATTATCTTTCTCAGTCATGTGAAAATGAAGTCTGACATTCTCAGTAAAACATGTACATCCAACAAGGACAGAGACTGTCAGTTGATTCCTTTGTGTTCTACTGCAGCCTCCTAGAGTGTTCTAAAGAACAACTAGAGCGCTAACAGTCCTACTTATTACAAAGGTATGGCACACCTGAAGCCATCTTGATTGGAATAAAGTGGTAACTCTTAAAACCTTTAATTTAAAAAGAAACAACATGAGGGGGTATATTTTGCCATAGAAAGTATGATTAGTGCTGCAGAATGAAAAATTAGGGCACATTTTGAGTGACTTCTCAAATCCTTTTCTATTTCATTAAAACATTCTGACATGCAGTCTCCCAAAATGGCCACCAGAGACAAAAGAGCCCAAATGTAGCCCTAATATCACCCAGATGTAGCCCAAGTATAGCCCAATGACAGAATGTCCCAGAGTGTTCTAAAGAACAACTAGAGCGCTAACAGTCCTACTTATTACAAAGGTATGGCACACCTGAAGCCATCTTGATTGGAATAAAGTGGTAACTCTTAAAACATTTAATTTAAAAAGAAACAACATGAGGGGGTATATTTTGCCATAGAAAGTATGATTAGTGCTGCAGAATGAAAAATTAGGGCACATTTTGAGTGACTTCTCAAATCCTTTTCTATTTCATTAAAACATTCTGACATGCAGTCTCCCAAAATGGCCACCAGAGACAAAAGAGCCCAAATGTAGCCCAAATATCACCCAGATGTAGCCCAAGTATAGCCCAATGACAGAATGTCCCAGAGTGTTCTAAAGAACAACTAGAGCGCTAACAGTCCTACTTATTACAAAGGTATAGCACACCTGGAGCCATCGTGATGGGAATAAAGTGGTAACTCTTAAAACATTTAATTTAAAAAGGAACAAAATGAGGGGGTATATTATGCAATAGAAGGTATTATTAGTGCTGCAGAAAGAAAAATTAGGGCACATTTTGAGTGACTTTTCAAATCCTCTTCTATTTCATTAAAAAATTCTGACATGCAGTCTCCCAAAATGGCCACCAGAGACAAAAGAGCCCAAATGTAGCCCAAATATCACCCAGATGTAGCCCAAGTATAGCCCAATGACAGAATGTCCCAGAGTGTTCTAAAGAACAACTAGAGCGCTAACAGTCCTACTTATTACAAAGGTATGGCACACCTGAAGCCATCTTGATTGGAATAAAGTGGTAACTCTTAAAACATTTAATTTAAAAAGGAACAAAATGAGGGGGTATATTTTGCCATATGAATTATGATTAGTGCTGCAGAAAGAAAAATTAGGGCACATTTTGAGTGACTTCTCAAACCCTCTTCAATTTCATTAAAAAATTCTGACATACAGTCTCCGAAGATGGCCACCAGAGACAAAAGAGCCTAAATGTTGCCCAAATATCACCCAGATGTACCCCAAGTATAGCCCAATGACAGAATGTCCCAGAGTGTTCTAAAGAACAACTAGAGCGCTAACAGTCTTACTTATGACAAAAGTATGGCACACCAGAAGCCATCTTGATTGGAATGAAGTGGTAAGTCTGAAAACACTCAATTTAAAAAGGAACAACATGAGGGGGTTAATTTTGCCATAGAAAGTATGATTAGTGCTTCAGAAAGAAAAATTAGGGATCATTTTGAGTGACTTCTCAAATCCTCTTCTATTTCATTAAAAAAATTCTGACATGCAGACTGAAACATGCACTTTGAATACCAGCAGCAGACGTCCCTGGTGAGCAGTAGCTTTACTACAGTGATCTAATGTGCAACTAGAGTGCTAACATTCAGAATTTATGGCAAATGTGTGACACATCTGAATGCCTTCTTGATGGAACCAAAGTAAACAAGCATTGAAAATGCAATAGATCTCGCCCTCGTTTAAGTTAAAGCCATTCTGTTTGTAATGAGGTGGCTTTTTAGCTTTGCTTTTATTAGTGTTTTTTCAACTTTCATGTAAATAACATGCATCTGTATGCATATAAGTATATGTATGCATGCATTTATATTTGTATTTATATAGATATACAGATGATATATGTTTATATATGTATGTATATATATATATTCACTGAAAAAACCATAGGTTATAGACCATATATAGTTAGGAATTAGCATTTACAAAACCTTGAAAATTCACTGAAAAAACCATAGGTTATAGACCATATATAGTTAGGAATTAGCATTTACAAAACCTTGAAAATTCACTGAAAAAACCATAGGTTATAGACCATATATAGTTAGGAATTCGCATTTACAAAACCTTATTTTACTCACACAAAACCATTGAAATTCCATATATAGTTAGTTGCACTAACTATATATCGCGCACCCGCAATCCACTGCTGATGATGTCACATATTACATCATTCATGACATGGTCAGTGACATCACTGATGACATCACTGATGACATCTCAAATGACATCACTGATGACATCACTGATGACAACATCCAGTGACTGTATGTTTCTGTAAAGTTAAAATATGTCTTACATATTGAAGAATGAGTGGATGTATAAGTGTCTGGATGAAGGATTTAGTAGGTGCATGACTGACTGTATGAGTGAGTGATTAAATGTGTCTCACTGAGTGCATGGGTTAGTGACTAAACTGTCTTAATTTGTGCATCATTATGTCCGTTGTTCTGTAAACTGTTGCATGTGTTGATAAGTAGCTATATTAGTAACTATATGGGTTATTGATTGGTTGCCCAAGTATTTGTATGGGAGACTGAGTGTGTGTGTGGGTGGCTGGGAGGTGTATGACTCTGTGTATAGATGTGTGAGCAATTGATTCACTAGATGTATGGTTTCAAAAGTGCATGTGGAAACAGCTGTATGGGCGGTTGACTGTGTGCATGAGTGTATTGGTGAGTGAATGGATATCTCAGTGCTACATGTCAAAGTAAGTACATATGTAAAACACAGTACATGTGAGAGTTGACATATAAAAATAACTGTGCATAAGAGCCAGTGAATGTGTGAGTGGCTGTATGGATCATTGTGAACTTGTATCAGGGATTGTCTAAGAGAGTAAATATGTGTTAGTATATGTTTGAATAAGTAAAGTTTGTATAACTGTATAGTTGAGGAAATGGAGGTGTGATTGATTCTTTGCATGACTGACTAGGTGTGTGAGTAACTCCATGGATGAGTGACAGTCTGTGAGTGTCTGTTTACACTGATTGTATCTAAGGTTATATTAGAGTCTGAAGAGGTTCATCGTATTATCACATGAATGATATCATCAGTGATGTGATCAGTAATGTCAAATGAGATGTCATCAGTGATGTCATCAGTGATGTCATTTGAGATGTCATCAGTGATGTCATTTGAGATGTCATCAGTGATGTCATCAGTGATGTCACTGACCATGTCATGAATGATGTAATATGTGACATCATCAGCAGTGGATTGCGGGTGCGCGATACATAGTTAGTGCAACTAACTATATATGGAATTTCAATGGTTTTGTGTGAGTAAAATAAGGTTTTGTAAATGCGAATTCCTAACTATATATGGTCTATAACCTATGGTTTTTTCAGTGAATTTTCAAGGTTTTGTAAATGCTAATTCCTAACTATATATGGTCTATAACCTATGGTTTTTTCAGTGAATATATATATATATATATATATATATATATATATATATATATATATATTACCTACTGGCGGTCGCCAGTAGGTATATATAGTTAGGATTTTTTCTCTATGGGACTTTTGAAAATTCTATGTCTAATAACTTTGCCGTTTGTGGACGGAATCGGCTGAAATTTTCAGGAAAATGGCACATTTTGTTCTGAGCAGCCCCTAAAAATTTGGGTGGGTTTCATCAAGGGGGGTCCGAGAAAAAAGGGGTTTCCCAAAACGCGTTTTCCCATTCATTTTTCCATAGGGCGTTTGGCCTCACTTTTAGCTCGAACGGCTGAATGGATTTGCACGAAACTTGGCAAAATTGTAGGGACTGTTAGTCCGATGTGCCTTTGCTGGGTCTCAATATATGTGCTCCAGTGGATTTTGAGAAATTAACGTTTTAAAAAACAGATATATCTGTGACAGCGTCCCGGGTAGCGCTCCGGTTCGCGTACTTTTCGCGTAACAGAACTTTGCGAAGCGAAGCTGATTGGCTCTCCGGTGTCTGTCAACATTCTAAACAGTCCGGAGCGGCCGCCATCTTGTCTCTCGGTAGGATCGAGAGACAAGCGGAGGCCAAAACGAAGGGGCAAATGACCATAACGGGGCATAGTAGATCCTCCCTGACCCCCTAGGTTTGATGTGGAGGCTTTAAAAGGGCCCCACGGGGCAAAAAAAAACAAATGTTTTTTTTTGCGTGGGTTGCGCCCGGTACTCGCACCGGAAAGCGGTCCGGGGAGCGTACTATAAGGAAACAAGAATGATAGACTTTTTAAATATTGTATGTTTATTGATTGTTCGTTTTGTTGTTTTTTTTTTATTTTTATTTACATAGCAGCATGTAGGTACCAATGCAGAGTCTAAAAATAAATAAACGCTGTCTCCTTTGTAGATATCTTGCAAGTTGTTTCAGAAGTTATTGTGGTATATGGAATTCATACCATAGTCTGTCTGGAAAGCCGAAACAATATGGAGGCAGGAGATGATAAAGAGATGTTAAATACACATTGGAGATAATATAGTTGGAGAAAGGAAGTAACTATGAGCAAACTTACTAGGTTACACAAAAAAGTTGTGCAGTATATTTTAAGTCTCACTTTATATTATATCTATTTTTGGTACTATATCATAATTTACATATACAAAAGAATAATGTCTCAAACAATTTTTAATTTTAAAATTTAAATTTATTGTTCAGATTTTTCAAAATCTAAAAGAATTTGTAACATCAATTCATCAGGTATGTCCTCCTTTTCATTCCATGATTCATATTCTTCTACACATTCAATTAATTCTTCATCTAATGTGTCATCCAAAAAGTCATTTTCATCCTTTTCTTCATTTGGATTGTTTTCAATATTTATTTGAAAGGAAATATTATTTTCTTTCTGTTGTGCTTCCATTTTCTTGCTGTAAATTGCATAAAAAATAAAAATATATCAGTAGAGATAGGTTACTGTTGGGTTAAAGTTTAGGCAGGTACTTGTGAGTTTTTAACAGTGAAGTTATCTTTGGGCACTGTATGGATTCAGGCAGGAAGTAGAACTGTTACAAAGTGCCTGTGATGAAGACTAAGTAAATTCATAATTATACCATAGAAGCCTAACTCAATCCATAATTATAACAGAGAAGCCTATCTCAATCTCTAACTCTTACAGAGGGACAGTATATAACTATCTGAAAACGTTTTCACAAATTACCATAACATAGTTCTCATTTCAAATTTTTAAAATAACTTCTTACCTTTCAAAAAGAAGTTCAATTTGTCAGTGAAAATGCTCTTGAAATGTACTTCAGGAAGTAGTAGTCAAAATGGCTGTGTTTCTCTCTCTTTCTTTATATATATTCAGGTACATAACCAATCAAATGTCATGATATAATAGTAAAAAATGAAAGTAACATTTTAATTGGTTGTCAATTCCAACACTTCATATGTGTTTTGTGAAGTAATTTACCTCAGGGAATTTAGAGAGGTCTACATGCTAAATGGCTGAATGGAATTCCAACCAAATTTGTGAAAATGGTAGGGATTGGTATGTAGTATGAGCTAATGTATAATTGGTGAAAGTGTCTCCAGTGGTTTTTCTGTAAATTACTTTCCCACCTTTTTTGAGTGAGTGCTTGTCAGTGCGTGTCCCGGTACGCGAACCTGCAGCGTTACGGGAGTCCTCCATTTTGTGTTTCGGTAGAATTGAGATACAAGATGGAGGGTAAATAATGTTCAGAATGGGTAGAAGGGGGCACGGTAGACGTATCCTGACCGCCTAGGTTTTCTGAGGGTGGCTGAGGAGGCTCATATATGCCGGAAAAAAAATTGAATTTTTCGAGCTGTTAGCTGCCGGCACGCGAACCGGGTAGCGAACCGGGAAGCGAACATAAGTGAAAATTAGTGAAAAAAGGTACATTTGAAATTTCAAAAGAGTAATTAAAGTTAAGGTAGCTCTGAAAAGAGCTTTTGGGTTTTGTGTAAGTTCTAGGTACTTATAAGTAGGTACCAATACACAGTCTTAAATTTTGTATGAAAATTCTGTTCCCCTCATCTGAGAAGTGCACACCATCTCCTCTGTAGATATCTTGCATGTAATAACGCAAGTTATTGTTGTAGATGGAGCCCATTCCATGGTCTCTCATGTAAGCTGAAACAGACTTATTTACATGCTTCCTCGATTTCTCAATTTGTGGACAAAATTGATTGGACCACCTCCATTTTTGTCTTTGGCATATATTGGAATATACCAAGGCAGTTTGAGGAAAAAGTGCCATCAATTGCTCAAAGGTGTCTTTTAAGAGCATTTCTAGACCTACCCCAGTCAAAGTGCCCAAATCATTTCCTCCACAGTGCACTATTATGAGGTCAGGGTTTGGCAAATGTAAAAAGGTTTTCACCAATGGTATCAATTGGTGACATTTCAATCCTCTTTGGCCAATCCATTTGATTTCCACATTTTGTAAATTGAGGTTGTGTAAATTTCTGTTATCAGCATACCTGTGAGCCCAGTGGATGTAGCTATGTCCTAGAATCCAGACAGAAAACATGGCGAGAGGAGGTTCTGCTGCAGTCAGATGAAGTATTCGGAATGAAATGGCAGTTGAAACAGTGGAGTTTGTAAAGAAAAAAAACTGTGGAGTTTGAGTGCTAATGATTCATTAGCAGTGATTGGTGGATTTCCATTGCTGAAAACAGAAAGTTAGGGTGCATGGATGTGTTCTTTGAAAGATGTAATTTGAATGGTTAATAAAAAATGATGTTATGAAAGATTGCAGTGGGTTAGCAGGTGTACTGAGAGTTCAGAGTTCATTTGAAACATTGTTGTGTGAACTTGTAAACATGAGAGGTCTGGCAGGCGGTAGTTGCTATGGAAAAAGGGCAGAAAGGGCAGAGCGGGGAAGGGTGTTGATTTGAAAATAGTGAGGGAAGAGTTTTGATTGGCTGACATGAGAGATATGTGTGATGAATATCAGCATTTCAGTGCCTTTGTTGGTTCCAGCCTCTGGAGTGCATACCTTTTGTTCTGCTAAAGAAAAATTGGTGTATTTCTGAGACTGTTTTGAAATTCAAAAAGCATTTGTTAAGGTGAGTTATCGTTTCTTTATTTTAGATAGAGACTAGTATGCTTTTTTGAGAAAATAAGAAAGCCAGCTGTGCATTTAAAATGATGTTTTGAGTCAAGTGTTTGCATTATGTTTTCAAAGAAGATTTTGCATTCTTTTACCAATTGTAATTGCAGATAATGTAAAGTATTAGTACTGACAAGGTGTGGTTGTACATAGGAGCTGTGCTGTGTTTTCAAATTATGATCAGAAAATCGTTTATAACCCCTTCCAGGCTCATGACGAGCTGGGCTCGTCATGGTGTAGCCTCCTCGCACACTGATGACGAGCCCAGCTCGTCATGAAGCATGGGATTTAGTAAATCCCAGCATAGAAGGAGAATTCCACTAGCGCGGATGTGGTTAAGGAAAAGGAATGCTTTTAAAAATTATGAGAATTTATTTACTTGCGATGTGACTCCTGCAATGCGTCGCTTTTGCGGAACAGATGCATGCTGCTCTTCAGTGTACTTGTTAAAAGTGATGCATAAGTGGTGCAAGGGCCTTGTAAATACACCCTTATGTGTGTTTAGCCATTTCAAGTCACTTCCCCCTGGTTCAAGGGCCTTGTAAATACGTCCCCATGTGTGTTTGGTCATTTGTAGTCACTTTCCCCGTGGTGCAAGGTCCTTGTAAATACGCCCCCATGTGTGCTTGGTAAATTTTGATTTTGATTGTTTGAGTTACATAGCCATGTTAAAAGTGATTGAAAAAAAGGTGCAAGGACCTTAAAAAAACGTTTTCATGTGTATTAGGGCATTTTAAGTCAGTTCCCCATGAATGTAGGTATATAATTGTTTTACATAAAAGGTTTAAAAAGTTTTTTGAAATCAATTAGGTTTCTTGATATGTACTGCTAGTGTTTCATAGGTTTTTTGGGGCATATTTACAAGGCCTTTGAGTCCCTTTGATGTAATTTTTCCAATTTTAATTTAAGACATTTCCCCTGGAGCAAGGTCCTTGTAAATACGCTCCCATGTGTGCTTGGGTAATTTAAGTATTGATAGGGTGTGCTTCTACATAGGACGTAGAGTACATCTGCACAATGAGATAAATAAGCTGAAGAAATACAGGTGATGTGATTGTTGAATGTGCAAAAATATTTGCACGTTTTTCAATTATATCACTTGTGTTTCCTAACATTACGAATCACATTGTGCAGATGAGGTTTAGGAGTGTTCAGGGAGATAGAGGAGGTCTGGCCTTTGTTCAAGAGTGCAGTGGACATGATTCACTTCATTGGTAGGCCTGTACATGTATTATCACCTCTGTACTCTTCAACAAGCCTGAATTTCATCTGCAACCCTGAGTAGGCCTCACCTCAAACAAACCTCTAGATAGTCCACACCTTATTGTCATCCTGAATCAATCATTTAAAGTGTTAGGGGCAGATTTATGATGGCTGTGCGCCTATTTTGTGCTGCTGTTGCGTCACTTTTATAATGCATGAGAGATTTTCAAGATGCACCATGTTGCAAGATAGCAGCCGCGGGTCGTGGAGGGAGTTACGGTGGGGCAGGGAGGCGGGGAGGGGGAGGGGCAGGGTGGAGGGACCTAAACACTGGCATATGGATTATTGCAGGTAAGTACACAATTTAATGTGCGTCAAGTTTCATGTGGGCTTTTTGTTGCAGGGTGGGCAGTCATTTGCATGAAAGCCCTGTAATACTATCACTATCACAGTAAAATTAAGAAGATTTCACTGAATCATCTTTATGGCATTGCTGAATCAAATCCTTACTGTTATTGATTTACTGTTTGGTAATAGTGGTTAATAACATTTTTTATTATATTTTACCACAGATTCAACTGCAGATTATTTAGAAATTAGACAATGCCGTCTAAGGATAGAATCCGAAAGGCTACGAAATGTCAAAGACAGCAGATTACTAAATGCTTGCAGCAGTCCTCTACATTAAAATCACGTCAACGAGCGAAGAAAGCTCCGGGTAAGAGTACGAAATCATTCCTTAGAAACATTTGTAGAAACAAAAGTATAACTACAGAACAAGTTTTAGTCCAGAAAAAGAGAGCCAATTTAAATGGAAAGGAAAGGCCCGTCAAAAAAGTTTCTGCTAGAGCAGGAGATAACTCTGTGCATGACAGTAGAAGGGAAAATACATTCAGGGACATTCGTAGGCGAATGTTCCGCAACAGGGTAATTGTCAATTTGCTAAAACAATTTAAGAAAGGCCAACCGAAAGTGGCATTTTATAAGAAAAAGAAAAATGTAGAGAAAATTATTGATCAGGCTTTCGAAATTAAGCGAAAGTTATTTATTTTGGTAATTAATAGAATTAGGAAACTAAACAAGGTAATTTATGTTTTCAAATCAAATAGTAGATGGAAGAGAGTAGTTAATCGAAGTAATTTTTGTGAAGTTTTCTCAGGAGAATGGATGCATAGTTCAAATAGTGAGGCATTTTTTAATGAGGAGAGTTATTTTCAGGACAATGATTTGGTGCATGCAGTTGACAGCAGTGGTCGAGCATATGAGGTAAAAGATGGTCGTCCGGTTGAAAAAGAAAATCTTGTGTCTGCAGATGCAGAAGACGTGTTAAGTGATGGGGTTTTAGGGAGACGTCCTAAGGGACCAGTGTACACCTGGAAGTGTAGTTCTATTTGCTGTGTGCGACAGGATTCCATCAATTTGCTTTGTGATTTTGTACGGACATTTAATAAGAAAAGTTTAAAACAAAAAATAAAGTTGTTGCAAGAATTAGATCCTTGCAGAGTGAGACAAGTGACAGGTTTGCATGGTCATTTACTGGCTTGTCTTTCCAGGAGAGTATGCCAGAGTGTTTTTCATCATTTCAGGAGGCTAGCAGTGCATCATAATAAAGTGAGGAAATTAGTTAGAATGTTGTATTATGCTAAGAGTCGAGCAATTATGCTTAAACAATTAAGCAGTGCTCTTTTGCATGGTTCTGAAGTAGATGTGAAGAATATTTGTCAAGAAATTGAGTTCTGTTACTTTGCTGGTAAAGAGAACAATGTTGAAAATGACCCACTAAAAGAAGGTAATGTGGAAGAGAGTGTACAGATTTTCAGTACACATAAGTTTCACAAGGAAATTTCCACGTTTATGGTGAAATCAAGTGAGAGGCCTAATTTCACTTGTGTGTGTTGTCGACGGACTTATTATAAGAATCAGACTAAGTTAGTGGATTTATATGCAAAAAGTGATATGGAAAACAATAGTGAATGGAAGGATTTTGCCACATACTTGATGGTAGAAAATTGTTTTGATTTGGGAGCGGACCAACGTATGTGTACTTATTGTTATAACAAATTAAACCAAAACCAGATGCCTGCTAGAGCGGTTTATAATAATCTGGAATTGGTTGACATTCCTTCTGAATTGAAGGATTTAAATACTTATGAATCTATTTTGATTCAAAGTGTCCATCTCTTCTAGGCTATTGTACGAATGGAGCCAAAGACAGGGAAATTGCCTCCATCAGATTTACAGAGAGGATTAAAGGGAAGAGTTGTTTATTTGACTTTAGATATGAAGAAAAACATTAATACAATTGGAGTAGAGAAAGTGGAAGAGGAACCTCTAGTTATCATAGTTAATGGTGTTCCGACAAAGAGTAAGAAAATCTGGCAAGATTTAGTGGATGTTAGGAAAGTCAAAAAGGCAACATTGTATTTGATAAAAAATAATGAGTACTACAAGAATGTATGTGTTGCAGAAGAGGAAGTAAGTGAAGAAGCGGACAGCGATTTGTGTGCTGGACAAATTGAGAAAGTAGAAGCCTCTAAAAATGAAGAAATATATGAACATTATAGTGTTCATCCTTTGCATTCCAAGGAAGTCATGGGGAATGCTATTGAGTTGTTTCAAATGAAACAAGCCAAAGGGAGTCCCGTTAGTGTTTGGGAGGAAAGTTTGGAAGCTTGATGTTTCCAACAGTTATTTCCCACAGGTCGAGGAGGACGATATGATTAGCGACCTGTTCAAATTCCTGCTTCAGAATACCGGACTTTACGATTGTATGCAGAAGATCCTAGGGTTCGTCAATGCATTCCCTATTTATTTCATCTACTGTTTGAAAGTGATCTCTCTGGATTGTATTATGCAGTGAACCACATCTTGAAAAGTGGTGTACAACTACGAAATATCTTGGCAAGGGATTTTATGGATAAAGTCAATGTGCAAGACAGTATTTTGGATTCTCACCTGATTAATCTCATGGCTTGTCAGCGTGGTACTAATGAGTATTGGTACCGCCGTCATGGTGACTTAAAATGTATGCTGAGGAACTTAGGAACTCCCACATGGTTCCTCACTCTCAGCTGTGCTGAGTATGGCTGGGAAGACTTACTTCAATTTCTATGAGAGGCAAATGGAAACATTGAAAATATCAAATTCAAGACACCCGTAGAACTGTGCTCTTTGGATCCAGTGAATGTATGCAGATACTTCAATCATAGATTTGAAGCTATGATGTCTTTCATCATGAACAAGAAAAATCCACCTCTAGGAGAGGTGTTGGATTTCTTCTGGAGAAAGGAGTATCAAGCAAGAGGTGCTCCTCATATACATATGCTGCTATGGATCAAAGATGCTCCCAAATTTGGAACAGATCCGGAAGACTTAGTGATGAGTTTCATAGAACAGTATGCTACATGTGCTGTTCCAAAGACAAACGAAGATAAAGGTCTAAGAGAACAAGTTTTACGGTTTCAAAGCCATCGTTGTGGAAAGTACTGTCGTCGTAAATTCAGAAACAAGGACAAGTACTACACCAAATGTCGTTTTGCATTTCCACGGTCGGTGATATCAAAAGGAAGAGTTAACAATTTGATGTCTTCGCTGCGACATAATGTGACGAGGAAATCACCCAAAAACACATACAATTTGAAAAGAAACAAAGAGTCATTACAAAGTACATTAACGACTACAACCCAGTGATTTTGTCCATGTGGAATGCTAACATGGATATACAGTTTGTGGCTGACAACTGTATGGCTGTGGCTCGGTATGTGACGTCTTACATCACCAAAAAAGAAAAGACAGAACTGAAGGATATGTGGGAGGATATTTCCCATGAAAAGAGCCTCAGTAAGAAGTTGTACAGTTTCAGTCTGAAGATGTTGTCGCATCGAGAAATCGGAGCTTACGAATGTTCTGACCGGTTATCTTCAGCAAGTCTCTATGCCAAATCTAGGAGTATCATTTGGGCGAGTCTTGGTCTTGCTGCAACGCGCAATCGAGTTCTGAAACCTGTACGGGAAATTGAGTATTTGGCAGAGAAGGAGCCAAGCAGTACAGATATTTTGAAGACCAACATGTTGGATACATATTATCCAAATAGAAGCAGTCACCTGGAGAATGTTTGTCTGTATGATGTTCTACAAAATTACATTTTCAAGAGGAACATCAAAGAAGATATTGATAAAGGAGTGTATGCTGTAATTGGAAGTGAGGGATGTCTGGTCAAGCAAAGAAAATGTCATTTGGTAAATTATCGAAAATTGAATTGCGAATCTCCAGAAAGAAAAGAGTTTTTCTATGTAGCTCTTTTGCAACTTTTCAAGCTTTGGCGTGCAGAAGAGGAAGTGCTTGGAGATTTCCTCTGTTACGAAGACTCTTTTAATGCAGCCAAGGAGTCCATAGAATGTCCTGTTTTTCCAAAATATCTAGAAATGTTGAATGCAGAAATCGAGCAGGAAGCAACAATTGCAGCTGAGATTGCTAGAGACAGTTCTCAGGACAGTCAGAGTTCTGTTTCATTGAGTCAGGATCCACTAGGAGAACCAGTTATCAAAAATGAAGCTGCCACTGCTATGATTGAAGTGGAAAGAGCCATGGCACATGCTCAGAAGGATGCGGTTAACTTAGAAGATTTGGAAAGACAACTCAACGTTGAGCAGAGGAAAATATATGACGAAGTTACCAACCAAATTGAGCATGGATTAAGTCATGAGAAGAAAGAGTGCTCATGTACGCCGTTGAAGCCTGTCCGACTGTACGTGAGTGGAGAAGCAGGAACTGGAAAAAGTTTCCTCATTAAAGCAATTTCATGTTATCTGCAGAAAAGGACTGAGTCATCGCTGTCTTGTGTTGTCACTGCTCCAACTGGACTGGCAGCACATAACATTAAAGGGATTACTTTGCATCGGCTACTGATGCTGCCAGTGGAGCATAATAACAAATTACAATACCACAAGTTATCTGGGGATGCTTGTTGTGAAGTATCTAGAGTCTTGAAGAAGATGAAACTTCTTATCATTGACGAAGTAAGCATGGTTTCCAATGTCATGCTTGCCTTTGTGCATTTGAGAATGCAGGAAGTTCTTAAAATAGAGTATGATGTGTTATTCGGTGGCAAACACATCATTGTTTTCGGTGATCTTCTGCTGCTGACACCAGTGAAAGGACAACCAGTGTTTAAACTGCTTACACATGAAGATACCAAGAAGTGCCTAGGGAGCATTGGCAACGTTAACATATGGTTAAACTTCAATTATGCTGAGCTGCGTGAAAATATGCGTCAGGCGAAGGACGAAGATTACAAGAATATTCTACAAGATGTTAGAATCAGGAAAGTGAGTGAGCGTGGAAAAGAAGCTTTACATGCACGATTACTGTCAAATTTGTATCCAGAAGAAAACGTTCTGCCAGAGGATATTTTTCAGAAAATTACTGAGAAAAAATCTGGAATATGTTTGATGCCAACTCTTGCAGAATGTTCCATCTTCAACAACAAAATGTTGAATTTAGAAAACCAAGAGATTGTGAAACTGGAAGCTATTGACAGAATAGAGTATATGGGTACAACAATTGTTTTGCCTGAGAATTTGAAATCTAAAGTGGATTCATTAGAGAAGACTATATCTAAAACTGCGGGTTTTGAAAAGACTCTGAATGTGTGCTTAAATTGCTGTATCATTTTGAGAAGAAATTTACATGTTGAAAGAGGTCTGGTAAATGGATCAATGGGTAATGTTGTTGATTTTGAGAAATACAGAAGTAGAGATGGAATTGAATTTTTAAAAATTAAATTTGATGGCATTGAGGAAGTACAGCTAATTGGTTGTTGCACAGCTAGGTTTTTGCTTGTAAAAGACTTATATGTTCGCCGTAAGCAGTTTCCTGTTTGCTTGGCATATGCGGTGACAATTCATAAATCGCAAGGTTTAAGTGTAGACACTGCTTTAGTGAATATTGGCAGTTCTGTGTTCAAAGAGGGTATGGCTTATGTAGCATTGTCACGAGTCAGAACTTTATCGGGATTGTACTTGATTGACTGTGATGTCACAAACATTTGTGCGGATCTAGATTGTGTTAAGGAATACAATAGGTTAAGAAGAGAGTATGCGCCACATTTGCCTCAATATCCTTTGTTTGAGAAACGTGTGGTAGGCCGGAAGCGAAGAAATATCAGTAATAGTAGGGAGGTTGAAGCAAAAAGACCAAAAGTCGATGAACCAAAAATTGTAAGCAGGAATAAAATGAATTCTGTTGAAAATGTTGTTGGTTTTCAATTTGAAAATAGTTCTGGTGTCAACTGCTATGCTAATGTAGTTGTTAATGTTCTCTTTTCACTAGAGACTTTAAAAGAACAGATTGTGATCAATTCGGAACAAAGTTTATGCTGTTTGTTGAATTCTGTGTTAGAGAAATGTAGCGCTGATAGAACAAGAGTAGAAAGTGTGTCTGAAATTCGTTATCTGTTAGACGAATGTTCAGGTCAAACACAATTCTCTGAAAATATTCAGCAGGATTGTCAGGAGTTTTTAATGTATATGCTTGATGTATTGCAAGATGAAGGTGTAGATGTAGATCATCTGTTTGGCCTTTCTTATCAATGGCAGCATGATTGCGAGAACTGTAGGCTATCAAGTACTACTAGTGTAGACTCAGAAAGATTTATATATTTAACTTTGCCTGACAGTAAATCAGTATCCTTCAATAAGCTAGTAAAGGCAGCCGATCCAAACATGAAGTGTAGCCAATGTAAGTCTGCAATGCTGTCCACGTTAATTATAAGAAGTTATGGTCAGTATGTCATTTTAATGTTCCAAAGATGTAGGCCTGATGGAACTAAATTGACAATTTTAATTAATAATTTTGTGGCTTCGCAGTTGTCAATATCAGGAAGGACTTTTGTAACTACAGCAATTATATATCATGACGGTCCTTCAACTACTTCAGGACATTACACAGCTTATTTAAAATCTGGAAACGGCTGGTCATTCTGCAATGATTCTGTTTTAACTTTCAAAAAAAGATTGCCTTTCCACCTTCAAAATTCTTACCTGGTGTTCTTACAACCAAAATTTTAGGAAAGGAATCTTGGGATTTGTTCTGAGGAATTTCAAGAGGCTCTAATGGCTCCTACTCTATATGGCCTTGTGGATAAGTGTAGTACAGAGCGAAAACTGTTTGTGTTTATAAGCTAATTCAAGCAGCAGATCAAAATAAGGAGAAGAAGAAATGTAAGTCTGCAATGCTGTCCATATTATTTATGGAAACTTATGGGTGAAATGTCATTTTACAATTTCAACTACATAAACTGGATGAAAAAAAGTTTTTAAGTCTAATTAAAAATGTTTTGGCTACACAGTCATCGATTTCAGGAAGAACATTTGCAACTGCAGCTATTATATTTTAAGATGGTCCTTTGACAACATCAGGATATTACACAGCTTATTTGAAATAAAAAAGGCTAGTCTTTCAGCAAACATTACCAATTGAGTATGAAGCAATGTTGCATTTTGACTTGTTTTCTGAAGTGAGAATTTTGGGTAGGTACCTGGACTATAATGATTCTAGGTGTTGCTGTAATTTAGTGTGCTGTTTTAAATTGCTTTGTATGTCTCATTTTTCTAAAAACAATGGAGTTTATCTTTCAGAAAGTGGCAAGCACAAAATAGTAACAGCACAACAGAGTATAAGCTATTCATAGGACATCCTTTGACGTCATAGAAAGTAAGTTACTTTTGAGGAGTTCTTGTTTCTGGTTGGTTATATTTTAAGGGTTTTTTAAACACAATCATTTTGATTGTGTTTTTTTTTCCCCGCTGTTATATGATGAATACCTTCAACTCACTGTTTTCAGTGAAATTTGATATATTCTGAGAACAGCAAAAATAAACCATTAAATATGTATAATTAATTTTGTACTTTGAATTGTGATTTATAATATGTATTCATCTTGTCTCATGCTCACTCTTTTTTTACTACCTTCTATTAATTTAAATTTTTTTGTTCTTTCTTACACAGATTAAAAGTATAAAAATGACAATTGACTAAGTTAACGACAATTATAAGGTAAGTGTTTAGTACTCTTTACGTGACATCTCTATCACATTTAACTTTTATTAGTTCCACTGCTTCATTTCTTTAACCCTTAGTTTCCTGCCTTTGCTACTTCCCTCATTTCTTTTTCTATTACTTACTTATACTACTCTTTCCACTCCTTTTCTCAGTCCCTCTTTCAACAGTAACTGTGTGTTACTCCCTCTATTTGTCTTTCTTTTAACATTACTCTCTGTTTACTTACTATTCTTTTTTTAAAAAAAAAAAAAATTTTAGTTCGCTTCCAGTTCGCGTACCGGTGCGCGAACCGGGAAGCGAATCAAAAGAAATAGAGGTTGCTAGAGTGCTAAACATTCTAGCAATTTTTCTTAAAGGGAAGGTAGTTCTGAAAAGAACTTTTTTTATTATTTTTGTTGTTTTATATTTTTTTGTGTTTTTTTTTGGGGGGGGGACAAAAATGATTCATTAGAAAGGGCTCAACAGGAGCAACAAAAAAAAAGAAAATTTAGTTTCTGGGACGTTTTGTACATTGATGATGTTCATAAGCTCTATTGATTAGAGTTACACTCCTCTCTCCACAGGAAATTAATTTGCCGCAAGTTAAACATGTTATTTTCATTTGGCCAAAGTTCTTCTGAAGATTTGGGACCGTTTCCCTTGCCTCTGATTCCGTCACTGCCACTTCATTGGTGGATGTACTGGCAGGTCGGGGGTTATCCACCAAATCTCGTATTTGGGCAGCACTGTAATTCATCGGGTGCCACCTCTCCATATGGCGATGCATGGTATAATTACCATAACTATATTTTTTTTCAGTTCCTCTGGAGAGTACATTGTGGCAGATGAGGCAGGTAACGTACCGGGCATTTACCTTTTTTTGATGTGGAGGAAATGAAAAAAATTGCCAAATAAAATTTTCTTTTATATGGGACCTCCTTGGCTGTTCTTTTAAAAAAACCCTTGTCCCTTGCTCCTGTTCCTCTTCTTCCTCTTCTTCCTCCTCTTGTTGGAGGATGACCTGAGGAGGTGGTCCACTCTTCCTTGGAGGTGGTGGTGGTGCTGGGGGTCCACCAGCTGCAGCTACTACAGATGCCATGACTGAACAAGCAGAAACAGGTCTTTCTCTCATAAAAATGAAAGTCAGAGTGAGGAAAAAAGGTGGGACTTTCATCATTTGGGAAAAAAAAATGTTCTAAACCAATGAAAAGTATTAATTTTACGTCATATGATCAAGCCTTCCATCATTAGGAAACTAAAAGTAAAATGAACCAATGAAAAGTTTTATAAACTAGTCACATGACCTGTTATGCTTACGTTACGCGCTCTCCGCGCCGCGCCTCGGATCGTTTCCGGGGCTCTGCGTTTCGCGCCTTGGTTCGCGTTCCAGAGCGCTTCCGGGTGCGCTAACGCGGCGCGTCATAAGACGCATTACGCAGTAACGCGATACGTTGCGATTACGCGACGCGTCACGATGTGCCTTTCTAATGCGGTACTTGCACTAACGGAACGTTTACCGGTTCGCGGACCGGCAACGAAACAATAAAAAATAATTTAAAAAAAAATTTTATAAAAAAAATATAATACAAAAATATAAAAAATATATTTTTGAATTAGAATAAGAATACATTTTACATCTTTTGATATTTACTATTAAAAAACCATTGAAATTCACTGAAAAAACCATAGGTTATAGACCATATATAGTTAGGAATTAGCATTTACAAAACCTTGAAAATTCACTGAAAAAAACATAGCTTATAGACCATATATAGTTAGGGATTAGCATTTACAAAACCTTGTTTTACTCGCACAAAACCATTGAAATTCCCATATATAGTTAGTTGCACTAACTATATATCGCGCATCCGCAATCCACTGCTGATGATGTCACATATTACATCATTCATGACATGGTCAGTGACATCACTGATGACATCACTGATGACATCTCAAATGACATCACTGATGACATCACTGAAGACATCTCAAATGACATCCCTGATGACATCTCATTTGACATTACTTATCACATCACTGATGACATCATTCATGTGATAATACGATGAACCTCTTCAGACTCTAATATAACCTTAGATACAATCAGTGTAAACAGACACTCACAGACTGTCACTCATCCATGGAATTACTCACACACCTAGTCAGTCATGCAAAGAATCAATCACACCTCCATTTCCTCAACTATACAGTTATACACACCTTACTTATTCAAACATATACTAACACATATTTACTCTCTTATACAATCCCTGATACAAGTTCACAATGATCCATACAGCCACTCACACATTCACTGGCTCTTATGCACAGTTATTTATATATGTCAACTCTCACATGTACTGTGTTTTACATATGTACTTACTTTGACATGTAGCACTGAGATATCCATTCACTCACCAATACACTCATGCACACAGTCAACTGTCCATACAGCTGTTTCCACCTGCACTTTTGAACCCATACATCTAGTGAATCAACTGCTCACACATCTATGCACAGAGTCATACACCTCCCAGCCACCCACACACATACTCAGTCTCCCATACAAATACTTGGGCAACCATTCAATAACCCATATAGTTACTCATATAGCTACTGATTTAAACATGCAGCAGTTTACAGAACAACAGACATAATGATGCACAAATTAAGACAGTTTAGTCACTACCCCATGCACTCAGTGAGACACATTTAATCACTCACTCATACAGTCAGTCATGCACCTACTAAATCCTTCATCCAGACACTTATATATCCACTCATTCTTCAATATGTAAGACATAATTTAACTTTACAGAAACATACAGTCACTGGATGATGTCATCAGTGATGTCATTTGAGATGTCATCAGTGATGTCACTGACCATGTCATGAATGATGTAATATGTGACATCATCAGCAGTGGATTGCGGGTGCGCGATATATAGTTAGTGCAACTAACTATATATGGGAATTTCAATGATTTTGTGAGAGTAAAATAAGGTTTTGTAAATGCTAATCCCTAACTATATATGGTCTATAACCTATGGTTTTTTCAGTGAATTTTCAAGGTTTTGTAAATGCTAATTCCTAACTGTATATGGTCTATAACCTATGGTTTTTTCAGTGAATATATATAATTAATAGTCGAATCCAGATAGGCCCCCAGGCAGGCCCATTATCTCCGCATGTGGGGGTCTGCTTGAGAAAACTACCATTTATGTGGATTCATTCTTACAAGACTTTGTTGGTGGACTACCCTCCTACATCCAAGATTCCAGTGACTTTCTGAGGAAACTCAGTGAAGTACAATGGGATCCGGATTGCTTGTTAATCACACTTGATGTAACTGCATTATATACGAGCATTATCCATGTGGATGGGTTGAGGGCAGTATCGCATTACTTGGGGCAACGTCCGATTGAATTTGTTGAACATAACAAAATGCTTTTGTCCATGATTAGTTTCTGCCTGAACAACAACTATTTCATGTTCAACAAACAACACTATCAGCAGGTCAGGGGAGTAGCCATGGGGGCCTGTTTCTCTCCCAGTTACGCCTGTCTCCACATGGGGTACTGGGAGAGACAGGTCCTCAGTGGCGAACATTCTGCCATATGCAGAGATCACATTGTTCGGTGGTATAGATACATCGACGATGTTTTTATGATCTGGAAGGGAACACGAGAACAGGCAGAACAATTAATTGTTGAGTTGAACAGCAACAATTACAACTTGGCCTTTACCTCTGACATCAGCAATACACATGCCACCTTCCTAGACGTTGCAATTGATGTCAACAATGGGCAATTGGAAACCTCCCTGTTCAGGAAGCCCACAGTGGGCAATACAGTACTGCATGCTCACAGTCACCATCCACCACATTTAATCCGCAGCATCCCTTATGGGGAGATGTTGAGGATTAGAAGAGCATGCAGTACGGAAACCCAATGTAAGATAGCACAACAAGCCAGCAGACTGAGGTTTTTGGCCCGTGGCTATAATGAGAATACAGTTGCAGCAGCAATACGCAAAGCCAACGCAATACCTCGTGCTGAGGCCTTACTCCACAAGAAATCACGAATTCCAACGGTGATACCTGGGCAGCAACCTGTCAGGTTAATATGGTCTTTCAGCAGTCAACATGGAGCTCTGAGAAAGATCATTAACAAACACTGGGGTTTAGTGAAATGTGATCCTGTTATTGGTAACACCATGCCGAAAAAAACGGCTATCACTTACCGGAAAGCCTATTCTTTACAGAATGCCTTGGTGAAATCTAGCCCTGAACTTGAAATAAGAAAAGACTGGCTGGCAGGCAGCAAAGGATTCAGGAAGTGTGCTTCATGCAAAGCCTGCACACATGGGGTGAACAAGACGGAATATTGCACCCCTTTTTCCGATACCCCGTGCAGAATCAATAAAAAGCTTACCTGTAAAAGTGATTTTTCGGTATATGTACTGGAGTGCCCATGTGGGTTGAGATATGTGGGCAGCTCCAAATTACAGGTACACAAAAGGGTCCTTCAACACCTTAGGGCTATCAAAACCAATGACCCAGTTTACCCAGTGGCTAGGCACTTCAGGGAACAACATAACAGCAACAGGTGCATTACTGAAGTACTATGCCATTGACTCGGTCGCACCCATGAGAAGGGGAGGTGACAGGGATGCTGCACTGAAGAGGTTGGAAACCAGGTACATTTTAATGATGGATAGTAAGGCACCGAATGGGCTTAATGCTTCGGAAGACTTTTACATCTGTCTATAAATTATTCCGATATCCTACGGCTGAAATGCCAGAAACCGGTCCCCGGTAGCTTGTTTCCTTCCCAGTATAAGAATTGGCTTGGTAGTTTAGTCTGCCCTGTTCCCATGATGCACTGGGCCAGGGACAGACTGATTTGCATATAGCCAGGTTCTGAGCTGGGATGGTGCAGTGAGATAAATAACGGTGATGGATCAAGCCCTGATCTTTGGACTGGGTAAGAGTGGTCTGCTTAATTCAGACACTCTGTTCATCACCACCCCCTTTTCTGAATCGTTTTTGGCCACTATAGGTGTGGCAGGGTATACTCAGACATGAGTCCCTTTCTCACTGCACCATCAGGATTCAAGCAAGCCGGGACGAAGAAGGCTGAAATGCCAGAAACCGGTCCCCGGTAGCTTGTCTCCTTTCTGGTGAAGAATTGGCTTGGTAGTTTAGTCTGCCCTGTTCCCATGATGCACTGGGCCAGGGACAGACTGATTTGCATATAGCCAGGTTCTGAGCTGGGATGGTGCAGTGAGATAAATAACGGTGATGGATCAAGCCCTGATCTTTGGACTGGGTAAGAGTGGTCTGCTTAATTCAGACACTCTGTTCATCACCACCCCCTTTTCTGAATCGTTTTTGGCCACTATAGGTGTGGCAGGGTATACTCAGACATGAGTCCCTTTCTCACTGCACCATCAGGATTCAAGCAAGCCGGGCCGAAGAAGGCTGAAATGCCAGAAACCGGTCCCCGGTAGCTTGTCTCCTTTCTGGTGAAGAATTGGCTTGGTAGTTTAGTCTGCCCTGTTCCCATGATGCACTGGGCCAGGGACAGACTGATTTGCATATAGCCAGGTTCTGAGCTGGGATGGTGCAGTGAGATAAATAACGGTGATGTATCAAGCCCTGATCTTTGGACTGGGTAAGAGTGGTCTGCTTAATTCAGACACTCTGTTCATCACCACCACCTTTTCTGAATCGTTTTTGGCCACTATAGGTGTGGCAGGGTATACTCAGACATGAGTCCCTTTCTCACTGCACCATCAGGATTCAAGCAAGCCGGGCCGAAGAAGGCTGAAATGCCAGAAACCGGTCCCCGGTAGCTTGTCTCCTTTCTGGTGAAGAATTGGCTTGGTAGTTTATTCTGCCCTGTTCCCATGATGCACTGGGCCAGGGACAGACTGATTTGCATATAGCCAGGTTCTGAGCTGGGATGGTGCAGTGAGATAAATAACGGTGATGGATCAAGCCCTGATCTTTGGACTGGGTAAGAGTGGTCTGCTTAATTCAGACACTCTGTTCATCACCACCCCCTTTTCTGAATCGTTTTTGGCCACTATAGGTGTGGCAGGGTATACTCAGACATGAGTCCCTTTCTCACTGCACCATCAGGATTCAAGCAAGCCGGGCCGAAGAAGGCTGAAATGCCAGAAACCGGTCCCCGGTAGCTTGTCTCCTTTCTGGTGAAGAATTGGCTTGGTAGTTTAGTCTACCCTGTTCCCATGATGCACTGGGCCAGGGACAGACTGATTTGCATATAGCCAGGTTCTGAGCTGGGATGGTGCAGTGAGATAAATAACGGTGATGGATCAAGCCCTGATCTTTGGACTGGGTAAGAGTGGTCTGCTTAATTCAGACACTCTGTTCATCACCACCCCCTTTTCTGAATCATTCCCCTCTGGAATGCCATGTGACCAAGGCCTCTGGGAGGCCGAAACGTTATGCTGTCCGTGTGTTGCAGAATGAATTAATTTACTCACGGAAATACTGGGTCTCCTGTTTTCTAGCGGTGCTGCGGTGAAACTGAAACTACGGCGCTGCTTTGCAAGAACCTGTGTGGATATATATATATATATATATATATATATATATATATATATATAATACCTACTGGCGGTCGCCAGTAGGTATATATAGTTAGGATTTTTTCTCTATGGGATTTTTGAAAATTCTATGTCTAATAACTTTGGCGTTTGTGGACGGAATTGGCTGAAATTTTCAGGAAAATGGAACATTTTGTTTCTGAGCAGCCCCTGACAATTTGGGGGGGGTTTCATCAAGGGGGGTCCGAGAAAAAAGGGGGGTCCCAAAACGCGTTTTTCCCATGTTAATTTCCATAGGGCGGTTGGCCTCACTTTTAGCTCGAACGGCTGAATGGATTTGCACGAAACTTGGCAAAATTGTAGGGACTGTTAGCCTGATGTGCCTTTGCTAGGTCTCAATATATGTGCTCTAGTGGATTTTCAGTAATTTAGGTTCAAAAAAAGATATATATCTGGGCGGAGCCTAACCACACATCTGATCTGATTGGCTGTCAGCACTTCATCCAAGAAGTGTTGGCAGCCATCTTGGGACCAATATTCATGATAGCACCTCATTAAAAAGCATTGTAGTTAATAGAGGGTTTTAGGACTTTAGTTACATTATAAATCATTTGTTGATGGTACCATACTCGTTTTAGGAATTGTGGTGGGTTCTAAGGTGATTTTACCATGTGAAAAAACCTTCTGCTGTGATATCATGAATATTGTTTGAAAGAAAACTAATATCTCGTGATTTTCCCACAGTGGTTTGGAAGGGGATCTATAAGCTAAACTGAAAGCATATTTTCTGTAAATTCACATTATCTTTCTCAGTCATGTGAAAATGAAGTCTGACATTCTCAGTAAAACATGTACATCCAACAAGGACAGAGACTGTCAGTTGATTCCTTTGTGTTCTACTGCAGCCTCCTAGAGTGTTCTAAAGAACAACTAGAGCGATAACAGTCCTACATATTACAAAGGTATGGCACACCTGAAGCCATCTTGATTGGAATAAAGTGGTAACTCTTAAAACATTTAATTTAATAAGAAACAACATGAGGGGGTATATTTTGCCATAGAAAGTATGATTAGTGCTGCAGAATGAAAAATTAGGGCACATTTTGAGTGACTTCTCAAATCCTTTTCTATTTCATTAAAACATTCTGACATGCAGTCTCCCAAAATGGCCACCAGAGACAAAAGAGGCCAGATGTAGCCCAAATATCACCCAGATGTAGCCCAAGTGTAGCCCAATGACAGAATGTCCCAGAGTGTTCTAAAGAACAACTAGAGCGCTAACAGTCCTACTTATTACAAAGATATGGCACACCTGAAGCCATCTTGATTGGAATAAAGTGGTAACTCTTAAAACATTTAATTTAAAAAGAAACAACATGAGGGGGTATATTTTGCCATAGAAAGTATGATTAGTGCTGCAGAATGAAAAATTAGGGCACATTTTGAGTGACTTCTCAAATCCTTTTCTATTTCATTAAAACATTCTGACATGCAGTCTCCCAAAATGGCCACCAGAGACAAAAGAGCCCAAATGTAGCCCAAATATCACCCAGATGTAGCCCAAGTATAGCCCAATGACAGAATGTCCCAGAGTGTTCTAAAGAACAACTAGAGCGCTAACAGTCCTACTTATTACAAAGGTATGGCACACCTGAAGCCATCTTGATTGGAATAAAGTGGTAACTCTTAAAACATTTAATTTAAAAAGAAACAACATGAGGGGGTATATTTTGCCATAGAAAGTATGATTAGTGCTGCAGAATGAAAAATTAGGGCACCTTTTGAGTGACTTCTCAAATCCTTTTCTATTTCATTAAAACATTCTGACATGCAGTCTCCCAAAATGGCCACCAGAGACAAAAGAGCCCAAATGTAGCCCAAATATCACCCAGATGTAGCCCAAGTATAGCCCAATGACAGAATGTCCCAGAGTGTTCTAAAGAACAACTAGAGCGCTAACAGTCCTACTTATTAAAAAGGTATAGCACACCTGGAGCCATCGTGATGGGAATAAAGTGGTAACTCTTAAAACATTTCATTTAAAAAGGAACAAAATGAGGGGGTATATTATGCAATAGAAGGTATTATTAGTGCTGCAGAAAGAAAAATTAGGGCACATTTTGAGTGACTTCTCAAATCCTTTTCTATTTCATTAAAAAATTCTGACATGCAGTCTCCCAAAATGGCCACCAGAGACAAAAGAGCCCAAATGTGGCCCAAATATCACCCAGATGTAGCCCAAGTATAGCCCAATGACAGAATGTCCCAGAGTGTTCTAAAGAACAACTAGAGCGCTAACAGTCCTACTTATTACAAAGGTATGGCACACCTGAAGCCATCTTGATTGGAATAAAGTGGTAACTCTTAAAACATTTAATTTAAAAAGGAACAAAATGAGGGGGTATATTTTGCCATATGAATTATGATTAGTGCTGCAGAAAGAAAAATTAGGGCACATTTTGAGTGACTTCTCAAACCCTCTTCAATTTCATTAAAAAATTCTGACATACAGTCTCCCAAGATGGCCACCAGAGACAAAAGAGCCTAAATGTAGCCCAAATATCACCCAGATGTACCCCAAGTATAGCCCAATGACAGAATGTCCCAGAGTGTTCTAAAGAACAACTAGAGCGCTAACAGTCTTACTTATGACAAAAGTATGGCACACCAGAAGCCATCTTGATTGGAATGAAGTGGTAAGTCTGAAAACACTCAATTTAAAAAGGAACAACATGAGGGGGTTAATTTTGCCATAGAAAGTATGATTAGTGCTTCAGAAAGAAAAATTGGGGATCATTTTGAGTGACTTCTCAAATCCTCTTCTATTTCATTAAAAAAATTCTGACATGCAGACTGAAACATGCACTTTGAATACCAGCAGCAGACGTCCCTGGTGAGCAGTAGCTTTACTACAGTGATCTAATGTGCAACTAGAGTGCTAACATTCAGAATTTATGGCAAATGTGTGACACATCTGAATGCCTTCTTGATGGAACCAAAGTAAACAAGCATTGAAAATGCAATAGATCTCGCCCTCGTTTAAGTTAAAGCCATTCTGTTTGTAATGAGGTGGCTTTTTAGCTTTGCTTTTATTAGTGTTTTTTCAACTTTCATGTAAATAACATGCATCTGTATGCATATAAGTATATGTATGCATGCATTTATGTTTGTATTTATATAGATATACAGATGATATATGTTTATATATGTATGTATATATATATATATTCACTGAAAAAACCATAGGCTATAGACCATATATAGTTAGGAATTAGCATTTACAAAACCTTGAAAATTCACTGAAAAAAACATAGGTTATAGACCATATATAGTTAGGAATTAGCATTTACAAAACCTTGAAAATTCACTGAAAAAACCATAGGTTGTAGACCATATATAGTTAGGAATTCGCATTTACAAAACCTTATTTTACTCACACAAAACCATTGAAATTCCATATATAGTTAGTTGCACTAACTATATATCGCGCACCCGCAATCCACTGCTGATGATGTCACATATTACATCATTCATGACATGGTCAGTGACATCACCGATGACATCACTAATGACATCTCAAATGACATCACTGATGACATCTCAAATGACATCACTGATGACATCACTGATGACATCTCATTTGACATTACTGATCACATCACTGATGATATCATTCATGTGATAATACGATGAACCTCTTCAGACTCTAATATAACCTTAGATACAATCAGTGTAAACAGACACTCACAGACTGTCACTCATCCATGGAGTTACTCACACACCTAGTCAGTCATGCAAAGAATCAATCACACCTCCATTTCCTCAACTATACAGTTATACAAACTTTACTTATTCAAACATATACTAACACATATTTACTCTCTTATACAATCCTTGATACAAGTTCACAATGATCCATACAGCCACTCACACATTCACTGGCTCTTATGCACAGTTATTTATATGTGTCAACTCTCACATGTACTGTGTTTTACATATGTACTTACTTTGACATGTAGCACTGAGGTATCCATTCACTCACCAATACACTCATGCACACAGTCAACCGCCCATACAGCTGTTTCCACATGCACTTTTGAAACCATACAACTAGTGAATCAACTGCTCACACATCTATGCACAGAGTCATACACCTCCCAGCCACCCACACACACACCCAGTCTCCCATACAAATACTTGGGCAACCAATCAATAACCCATATAGTTACTCATATAGCTACTTATCAACACATGCAACAGTTTACAGAACAACAGACATAATGATGCACAAATTAAGACAGTTTAGTCACTAACCCATGCACTCAGTGAGACACATTTAATCACTCACTCATACAGTCAGTCATGCACCTACTAAATCCTTCATCCAGACACTTATACATCCACTCATTCTTCAATATGTAAGACATATTTTAACTTTACAGAAATATACAGTCACTGGATGTTGTCATCAGTGATGTCATCAGTGATGTCATTTGAGATGTCATTAGTGATGTCATCAGTGATGTCACTGACCATGTCATGAATGATGTAATATGTGACATCATCAGCAGTGGATTGCGGGTGCGCGATATATAGTTAGTGCAACTAACTATATATGGAATTTCAATGGTTTTGTGTGAGTAAAATAAGGTTTTGTAAATGCGAATTCCTAACTATATATGGTCTATAACCTATGGTTTTTTCAGTGAATTTTCAAGGTTTTGTAAATGCTAATTCCTAACTATATGTGGTCTATAACCTATGGTTTTTTCAGTGAATATATATATATATATATATATATATATATATATATATATATATATATATATATACATATATATATATATATATATATATATATATTCACTGTAAAAAAAAAGGTTACAGGTACATTATAATTAGGAAATATAATTTAGAAAACCTTAGAATCTCACTGAAAAAAAGAAAGTTTACAGGGACGTTGTAGTTATATTCTAGTTTTACTCGTACAAAACCAATGAAATTCGGCAGTTATAGTTAGCTAAGCTAACTATCACTTGCGCTCCCGCAATGCACTGCTTATGACCTCACATATTACATCACTCATGATATGGTCAGGGACATCACTGGTGAAATAACGACATCTCAAATTTTATCATGGATTACATCTTTCATGACATCATCCAGTGACTGTGAGTGTTTTTAAAAAGTTTATGAGTGTTAAATATCATATACTAAGGTTTATTGATGGATCAGAGGATGTATGAGTGCCTGTATGGATGATTCAAATGGGGCTTCAATGACTATATAAGTGAGTGATTAGGTGTCTCAGGGAATGTATAGCATTCTCAGCGTCTCAGCGGTTGTAAAGGACCCTCTCCCCCTCTCTTGGTCGGATCACTTCGCTGTACCGATTGAAGTGACCTGTCTGATTGCTGACAGGAACGAAAGGGTCCCGAGCAAAATGGAATCACGGTGGAATCTTAAAAATATCTCTAATAGCTCCCTTGCCCCCTGGATTTCCAGTATGTCCATTTCCCAAGAGGAAGACGTTCATCTGGCGGTCTCGCAGTTCGAAAATGCCGTTACTATGGCATGTGACGAACTGGCCCCTGCTCGGCCCCGTTACTCGCCGAGAAAAAAACCGTCGGCTCCGTGGTTCTCTGAGCACTTAAGACTCCTTAGACAGGGAGTCAGGAGACAGGAGCGTCTCTGGCATACCAGCTGGGATCTAAGGGACAAGGAGGCTCATAAGATCCTATTGAGGAGCTACAAGGTGGAGGTAATTAGGGTGAAACAGGAATATTTCACGGCTCTTACCATTTCACTTTCCTCCCCGAAAGAGCTCTTCAAGATTGTTGACTCTCTGACATCCCTGCATCCCTGCAGACCCCGGATCCTGTTATTGTCTCTCAGCAACTCTGTAACAACATAGCTCTTTTCTTTCAGACTAAGATCACGGCTATTTATTCAGCTTTAGAGCTCCAGAGGTCTCTAACTTCTGAGCCCTCTGTCCCCTGTGTCTCCGCACCAGTTTCTGCCGAGAACTCTTCTTTGGGGCGCCTGGCTTCCTTTCCTCCTCTCTCTCTCCAGGAACTAGAGAACCTCCTGGACAAAACTAGGTCTGGCTCCCCTTTAGATGCCTGTCCGCTTAAGATCCTTAAGCAGTGCAGGGAATCTCTCCTGCCCCCTCTTGTTGAGATCATGAACAGGGCTATGAGGGACGGCATCTTTCCTCAGCAATGGAAGAGGGCAGTGGTAAAGCCGTTGCTCAAGAAACCATATCTTGATCCTGGGGTACTAAAGAACTTCCGCCCTATTTCACTGCTCCCTGCTCCTGCGAAGATGCTGGAAATCCATCTGAATAAGCATCTTGCGGGCTTCGTGGAAAGCTCTGGTCAGCTGGATTACTCGCAGCACGGTTTCAGGAGGGAACATAGCACCGAGTCGGCCCTCACCATAGTGCTAGATAATATCCGCACACGAGTTGATGGGGGCCAGACCACCCTCCTGATCCTGCTAGACCTCACAGCCGCTTTCGACACCCTTTCTCCCTCAGTTTTAACATCTCGCCTGAGGGAGATTGGGGTTGAGGGGTCTGCCTTGTGCTTGCTGACCTCTTTCCTCAACCAGAGAGAGCAGAGGGTGAAGCTGGGGGACTTTCTATCTCCATCCCAGTCTGTGCATTGTGGGGTCCCTCAGGGGTCGGCATTAAGTCCGACCCTATTCAACATCTATGTGACCCCACTTGCCAGACTGATCAGATCTTTCGGGATGGAGGTAGTTTCCTACGCCGACGACACCCAGATCCTCGTCTCTCTCTCTCTCAGTCGGCCAGCTCGGCTGCCTCCAATTTTAGATCCTGCATGGAGGCAGTCGCTCAATGGATGATCCACAATTCATTGAAACTAAATGGGGAGAAGACGGAGGTCATGGTGTTCGGAGGAAAGGAAGAGATATGGTCAGCGAACTGGTGGCCAGCTCACTGGGAGCCTGTCCTGTCCCTGCTACATCAGCTATAAATCTAGGAGTCCTGATTGATCCTACCCTCAGCATGCGTCAACAGGTCAATAGGACAGTTTCAACCTGTTGGGGAATTATCTATGTACTGAGGAAGATTAGACACTATCTCTCTCAGCAGGCTAGAAAACAGGTAGTGGTTGCACTCATTGGCTCCCGTCTGGACTATTGTAATGCGCTGTATGCGGGACTAAACAAGGGTCTGCTGCAGCGCTTGCAAATGGTCCAGAACGCGGCAGCCAAATTTGTATTAGACCTGCCCAGACGTGCCTCGGCCACCTCCGCCAGAAAATCGCTACACTGGCTCCCCATCGAAGATCGGATCCTCTTTAAAACAATGTGCATGATCTATGGGGCCTTGGCCAGAGGCAGTGCTACTGGGATTGGAACCATGTTGTCTCCCTATAGCCCCTCGAGGAATTTGCGCTCTACCAACAAATCTCTGTTATCAGTCCCACGCACCCGTAGAGCTAAATGGGGTGGCAAAGCCTTCTCCACTCTGGTACCTAAGTGGTGGAATACCCTTCCAGTGGATCTTAAGTCCCTTCCCACCATGCAGTCATTTAGAAAGGCTCTGAAAACTCGGCTTTTTGCGAAGTCATATGCGTAGTTGTTTTCTGCCTTTTGTGTTTTGACCTGTTTTTGCTAGGCGCCTTGATGCCTTTGGGTTTTAATTGCGCATTATAAATTTTGTTTCATTCATTCATTCAATGTATAGGTGAGTTACTAGGCTTTCTGAATGTCTGTATTAGTCTCTCAGCTGGTGTCTAAGTGTTGATATGGGTAGATGGGTAGATGGTTTGTAAATGACTGTATTGAAGATTCATTGGTTGTCTGAGTACTTGTATGGGTGTATGAAGGTCTGTGTGAGTGGGTGAGGGGGTGTGTGACTGCCTGCATGGATGAGTGAGTGGGTGAGTCAGTGGCTGAATGGGTTACTGAGTATATCTGTGAGGAGGATTATGGGTGACTGAGTCTGTGTATGGCAGTGTTGGTGAGTGAATGGATGTGTCAGGGGTATATCTGTGAGTAATTGCATATGTGAAAGGCAGTATACATGAATGTTGGGTTATATGACTGACTGTATGTGCGAGTGAGTTATTGTGAGAGTGGCTCTATGGGTTAGTGTGTGCTTGTGTCACTGACAGTAGGGGTGAATGAGTGGATGTGTGTATAGACATAGGAAAAAGTGAGTAGTTGTGTAAGTACTGTCATGGGTGTGCTATGGTTTCGAGAATGGCAATGTGGAAAGGGGAGGGGGTGTATGAAAGGATATATTGGGGTATAGGTGGGTGCACCAGAGATTCTATGGAAAATGTCATCAGTGATGTCATTTGAGATGTCCTGAGTGATGTCACTGACTATGCCATGAGTGATGTAATATATGAGGTCATAAGCAGTGCATTGTGGGGTGCAAGGTATAGTTAGCACAGTCAACTATAACTGCTGAATGTCATTGGTTTTGTACAAGTGAAACTTGAGACTAAATATAACATCACTGTAACTTTTGTTTTTTGAGTGAATTCCTAAGGTTATTTAAATGCTAATTCCTAACTATAACGTCCCTGTAACCTTTGTTTTTTTCAGTGAATTTCATAGCGATTCTTAATTTTATTTCCTGTAAACTTTGAGAGTGGGTGTGTGAGTGGCTGTATAGGTAGGTGAGTGGGTGTATGGGTCTGTAAGTGAGTGTGTATTGTCTCGGTAATTACGTAAGTGACATAAGGAGGACTGTCACACAGTCCATACTGGTCAGTAGGCTGGATTATGGAAATGCACTTTTTGTTGGCATGCCAGAATATCTGTTCAAATGTCTGAAAGTGATACAAAATGCAGCAGCCACACTGGTGTGCAACAAAGGCATACAGCTCAGAAACCAATTGCTTGAGGTAACTTCACTGGCTGCCCATGCGTCAAAGAGCAACATTTAGGCTTTTAGGACATTCACACAAGGCACTCCAACATATTGGCCCTAGGATCCTTCGGAATAAAATAAAATTCTACACTCTTCCCAGGTGCCAAAGGTCACATCTTCAGACGTTAGTTGAGACTAAAAGAATCAGAAATATTAGGGCAGTTGGACACACCTTTTCATGCCTTGCAGCTTTGCACTGGAACAAGCTTCCACTGGAACTACGGCTGATCGAGAACTACACAGCATTCAAGAAGAAACTTAAAATCCACTTATTCCCCAAGGACTGATGCCTCCTACCTTAACAGCCCCAGCCCTAACCACCACCTTCCCGCTACATTAGCGCCATGAAATCCTTATGGGAGGAATGTTGCGATTTACAAATAAATAAATAAAAATAAAATAAAAAAATAAGTGCATGAGTAGTGCCTGGGTGATTGCATGTTTGCATAGGTAGTGCCTATGTGATTCTATAAGTGCAACTGCCAAGAACATACTGCGAATACCGAGTGTTTTTGACAAAGTGTAAAGCACATATACAGACATATTTACATTTTCAGTGTAGCTATTTAGTAATACATTATTTTAACTTTCCCCTTTGTATTCATTTGTCAAAATAACTACATTAAAATGCATTTTCTTCTTCACAGCAACCCCGGAGGTCGCAATGAGATCTGTCAAAACAGATAATAGACATATTTTACAGAAGGTTTGAGTCCGAATGTTTAGTAACATATGTTACATATGTAGGTAAATTGCGAATACCGAATCCTTAATACCAAATTATACTGAATCGGTATTAAGAATTCGGTAAACGTGATGTAGATAAAAAATCGTTAAAATATACCGATTCGTTACAATTCGGTATTACATACCGAATCTGAACTAATCGGTAAAAAAAAAGCCCAATACCGAATCGGTGTTACAGAATCCATTACTGAATTCGGTAATTCAAAAATTCGTAATTTGGTGAATCAGCCAATCCTGACACACCCAATTACCTCTCAAACAGGAAGTGGCCACACCCAGCCAGGTACACAGGACCAGGAGCTCACTGTGAGGCAGGCAGGCAGGCAGGAGAGCTGAGGAGCCAGCAGCAATACAGCCACACAGCCACAAGCAAGACAGAAATACAAAACAACAAGCTTTGAAATGGCAAGTCAGGACAGGGAGAAGGAGGGAGGTGACAGAAAACGAAAACTCAAGTTCAGTGACAAGGAGCTTGAGGTCCTGATCCAGGATGTCAGCCAAGAGTACCACAAGCTGTTTGGAGCCCAGTCCCACCAAGTGCCTGACTCACAGAAGAGGCAAATCTGGAGTGGCATTCGGGACAAGATCAATGCCATAGGTGTGACCCTGCGCACCATAGAGGACATCAGAAAGAGGTGGTACGACCTCAGGAAGACAGCAAAACTGAGGATGGCAGAGAGACAGAGGCAGGCTGGCAAAACCGGTGGAGTTAAAAACCGAGCCCCAGCACCAACACCACTGGAACAGATGGTGGAGTCCACCATCCAGCCAGAGAGTGTGAGTGGCGTGGGAGACGCAGATAGCTCCCCCCGAGCAGCAAGAAAGCAAGGTAAGAAGCATGCCCAGCATGCTGCGCTACCCCCTCCCAAACCCCAATCCCCATAGTGGTAAAAGGGCTCCCACTCCACCCCATGTTCTACTGGTTACCTGCAATACATTATGGGTGATGTAGTCAGTGTGACCTCATGTTCAGGACAGTCAGGCCTGTATGCACAATAGCATGGTAAATCAATTGGATAGGTCTGGACAACCACTTGAGCACTGTAGGCATGTAGTTTAATGTTATGCCATTGCAGAAAGAGCAATGAGTATATTTACATTCGTGTCATTACAGGCGAGTCATCTCGCAGTGCAGCAGAGGGCAGCAGAGGCAGGTCAGCCAGGCCAGAGGGGAGGCAACATGATGATGACAGCATGCCTGCAGGGACCACCAGCTCTGCGCCATCACTGCCAGCCAACCCCCCACCACAGCCATCACCACCGCGCCAGGGAGGACCACAATCCTCTCTCACTCAGTCACCACTGCGACGTTCACCAACACCACCACCACCACCACCACAGTCATGCAGGAGGCATGCCGTGGTCACCCTCCAGCAGATGGAGGAGTCGGAGGAGGAAGGCAGATTTGTGGAACAAAGTCCCATAGGAGAAAGATTCAACAGGGAGAGGGCTGGTTCTGCATCCAAGGGCCCCCACATCACAGCAAGACGCTGCAGGGCAAGGCCGGACAGTCCAGAAGCATCCGAGCAGGGTGACATTGTGTTTGCTGGACTGGAGGGCAACATGCTGAAGGTCCAGCGCCTGCAATGGAGGGAGATGAAGTCAATGCACAGGGAGATGGCAAACATAAACAGGCATATGCACAAGATGGAGAAGGGCATCAGTGCCATGGGGGAGAACTTGTGTGCGGGGATGGAGAGAGTAGCTAACTCGGTGGACAACCTCTGCAGCTAGCTTGAGCAGGACCGTGTTGGCAGACGCCGGGAGAGACAGAGACTCCAGGCCTATACCAAGTCGGTGAACCGGCTGTCCACTACAACTTCACTGATGTGTCTCAGGTCCATCGCCATGCAGGAGCAGATGGCGCATTGCAGCAGGGATGTGGCTAGGGGGATGGTGTCCATGACCTCAGTGCTAGAGCTCATGCAGAATGCCAAGGCGTCCAATTTGGAAGGGGGGGGAAGTGAGGAGGCTACCAGCCGTGGTAGCATTACACCCTCACCCACAGAGTGCAGGAGGCATAGTGGACGTAACGTGCCAGCACAGCAACAGTCCAACACACCAGACAGTGTCGATGGTGAACGTGGACGTGCATCACGTGGACGCAGGAAGTAAAGGACTATGGCTGTGTACATGCATGTGATGGGTGATGTAACCCATGTACAATTGGACAATGCTCGCAATACTGGAGGTTTGCCCAATAAACACCTCTACATGTAACTATTAATGGCTCTGTGTCGTTACTCACTCAGAAATAGTTTGACGTAATCTCTGCCCGTCTCTGTCTCCCATCATGTTCAATTGCAACACCAGCTGCGCAGGGCTCTGGCTGAGGGTTGTCCTCGTCCTCGTCCTCAGACTCAGTCAGTTCCACTGCTGTTCCTTTTTTAGTGGCCAGATTATGTAGCATTGCACACGTAGCAATTATCTTGCAACATTTGATGGGGCGGTACAGACGTGCACCTCCTGTTTTGTGGAGGCAACAGAATCTGCTTTTGAGCAATCCAAATGTGCGCTCCACCACGTTGCGTGTGCTCCTATGTGCCACATTGTATCTCCTCTCCCTTCGGGTGGTTGGGTTGAGATATGGTGTGAGTAGATACGGCCGGAGGGCATATGCGCTGTCACCTATGAACAGAAGTAAGTGGCATTGAATTGTGTGACCAACAGCTTGAGCCAGGGTGTACATCAGGGTGTGTCACATTACTTACCTAGTATGTATCCGTCGCCAAATTCACCAGCAAGCAGACGTGTATGTATGCCACTGTTCCTGAAGATGTACGCGTCGTGGCTACTCCCCGGGAATTTTGCCACAATGTCAGTTATTATGTTTTTGGCATTGCAGATAACCTGAACATTGATTCAGTGGGTGGATTTGCGGTTTCTGTAAATGTATTCGCTTGCTGCAGGTGGGCAGATGGGAATATGGGTGCCATCAATGCAGCCAATTACGTGGGGGAAATGGGCAAGTTGGTAGAACTCCAGCTTGGTTCTCTGCAGCTCCGCCTGTGTAGTGGGGAAGGAAATGTAATGTTCCATTCTGTCCATCATGGCGTCCAGGAAGGTGTTGAAGAAACGGGATAGACAGCTCTTTGACACTCCACCCACTGCAGCTATCACTCCCTGGAAACTTCCTGATGCAAGGAGGTGCAGGCAGCAGAGTACCTGGACATGGGTGGGGATTGCGTGGGCCCTTGGTGTCTGATGCTTCAGATAGGGTCTTAGGTCCCGTATTAGGTCCAGGATGGTGTCTGGGTGCAATCTATATCTTTCATGTATTTCAGGTTCTGTCAATTGGAACAATGTGATGCGTAATCTGTACACCCGCTCCTCACATCTCCAGATCCTCATTCCTGCTGCTCTCAAGCGTAGCCGCCTTGCTATGAGGTAGAGGCCTGCCATTGTGTCCACACAGATCCATTTTGGGCCTGTTTTTATGCACTGCAACTGATTACCACATGCTCTGGAAACGTGGTAAATACCGATTCGTTATTACCGATTATGGTCATATTCGGTAATAACAAGGTTTTCTACATAGCATTTTTGGGAGTTTTAACAAATCGTTATTTCCGATTCGGTATTCATTGTTTCGGTATTTTCAACCAGGTAAATAATGAATCGGTAATTTTTTACCGATTCGTTATTATCGATTCCATTCGGTATTACGTACATCTCACATGGCTAAATAAATGTCGGTAACACCGAAAACGACCCTTTTTCGGTGTTACCGACCGGTATTTGGCCACCTACATATGGCCCATAATAGTTTAACTTTATTTTAACAACACATTTGTAAAAAACAGTTAAAAAATAACTTTCAACATTGAAACTCACAAATAGAACATAACTACCAAACATAAACTTTTCATTGGTTGATGTAGTTTTGCAACTACATTTGCGCAATGCACAATATGTGACAAAATATTGTCAAGGGGTACAATAAAAAATATTCTTGCGGGACTACATCCATGCTTTACCACCTAGAAACATACCATGGCAATCGTCTAAAAGCAGAAAGAAGGCAATGCAAGGCTGAAGGACCCTCAACTTCAATATCAGCACAACAACACCTGGGGCAGAGAGTCCCTTCACAGGTCCAGTCTCAACTTCAAGATTTGGCTCCAGGGTTTTCGTAGATGGCATCATACTGCATGGATAGTGGAGTTACAGTGAGTGCTGGAGAGCAGTCCATAACAGCCCTTTGCAATGCTGAAAAAAATCATAAATGTTAATTCTTTTTATATCTTTGGTGCTTCATATTCTTTCGACATTAGCAGGCATTTTATTATCTTCTACTTTATTGTAACAGTACATTCATATAACTTGCCATATGGACACGTCAAAGCATTACTCTACAAATAAATACACATCTAACGTTTGCCAGTCATATTTTCTTTTTCTCTTTTTAAATACAAATCAACAGTCGGTGTTTGAATCTTGTGGTGAGAGCATCGACAACATATACAGATATACTCTGGTTTTTCATTCGACACTGGGTTAAGTGTTGTAATTTCTTCTTCAAAACTATCAACTGTAAATTATGTCTCCTGTTCTGCAACTCCTCTTCTTAACAACTTTTCATTTTCCCTAAGATCTTGCTCAGGACTAAAGAAACGAAACTGCACATCATCAAAAACCTTATCTAAGTCTGCCACAGTACCATGCAAAAGCAATCTATTCATTTCTCCTTAACATAAAACAGGAATGTTCACATAGTATAGCATCCTAACTAAAGTTTGCATTGTTGAGTAATTAACATCCTGAAATTATGAAAGGTGCTTTGGCACACTTTCTTTGATAAACAAGCTAGTAAGTGTCCCTGCAAATCTGAATGCTTTCTAATCTAGCAAGGATACAATCTTTGTAATGTACTTATTTTGTGTTTTAAATTTCACCTAGGAAAGATACGTAGAATGTCCTTAATCTATCAATGGATTGCTGGCAAATATTACAAACACTTCTACAATTCTATTTGTATACAGGCACCTGACTCCGCCTTCCTTGTACCTCTTCTCCAATAACTTCTTCTACTTATCTAGGTACCATCACTTCTTTCATTACAGCCATTCTTCATTTCATAATGTTGTACTCTGTAATCAATAGGATGAACTAATCTATTATTCTGGAGATAGCTGTCTTTATTATTGAAAGGCTTTGTATGAGCAGTTTGTATCCATTCTCCACTAATAGCTGTACCAAAGTTACTTCTATTCACCACTAGTCTTTTTTTCTGGTTTTGTTTCCTCATGCACAACCCCATTTTTTCAAGAGCCTTCATTCTATTTATCATCAAAATGAAAAGCTTCCTCTTCAAAACAAAGTTCTTATCAACTACTCCCTCAACTTGTTCTTTCTGTTTCAGTGCCTCTGTCCTCCTTCTATACTTTTTCATTATTCTTAATAGATTTATAACTACTCTACTAAGAAACATCCTGTCTCTGATTTCCTTAAACTGCTTCTGTGTCCAGGTTAAGGTGTGCCCATCTTTGTTACATTCTTTCCTGTTCTTGTTATGTAGATTTTATTGCTACTTGAGGGGTATATTTACAAGGGAAGCGGTAGAGTGAGGCGTTAGCCTTCCTGGCTTAACGCCTTACTCCACCACTTCAGAAACACAGGGCTATATCATATTTACAAGAATATGGTGCAGCCCTGCATTTTCCCCTGCATTCGCCCTACACCCCTTCCTGCACATAAACAATCTTTAAATGCTGCATTGTAACTTCTATGTGTGCCTTTTAATACAGCACACATAGAAGTTGCAAAACTGCATTTTAAAAAAAATATTATTTATGTGCAGGAAGGGGGACCTTCCTGTACCTAAACAATCATTGGCCTTATGCTGTTTTCATGTATGCTGCACAATGCAGCACACATGAAAATAGCAAAAACAAGGAGAATTGAAGCATTCCCTGGTCTTAATTCTGGCGCTGTCTCCTACGTACGCCTCCCTTGTAAATAGGGAGCAGCATCGGAATCAATTGGTGTTGCTTTGGAACACCCATAGCAACACCCATTGCCCTACCCTTTCAGCTAAGCATAGCGTGAAAGGAGCCATATTTACAGTGCAGTGAAGTGGCTTTACGTTTCCTTGTAAATGAGGCAAAGTCCCTATCGCTACATGAACATCTTAAAAACTTACATTCCGTGGTGATAAAGGCTTGAAATATGCCCCAGAAAGCCTTACTGTTTTAAAAAGATGTGGCCTTTGGCTAAGGAGACGTTGATTTTCAGGTGACATTGTCCTCTTCAGAGATACAGGCGATAATCCACACTAACATCCCATGACATTTTGGAGAACTAGGGCATTGTATCTTTAACATGTCTAGTGCAATGGGAATAGTGCAGTTTTTCACAAGTATAGGCTCTGGGTTGGTTTGCACCTTCCAGACAGTTTTCAGACCCATTCCATCTTTTATTCAATTCTTCCTCTGGAGCATCTATGGAGTTCTTCTGCTGGTCCTGTTCCTGAATGCCTGGACAGTCATTTTATATTTTTTTTCTCTCCGTTGAATGTCCTATTTGGAGATCAAATGGAGCTGGCACTACCTCATGTGCTTCTGTGCCATGAGCGCATGGTGCATTGCTTTGGATCACCCTTGCTTCAAGGACTGAATGAGCATTGGTTCTTATAATTTTGTCCTGTGTGGCTTCACTGAGTGCAGCCTGTGTCCTACTGTTTGCTGTGGCACTTTTGAGTGTACCTTGGATTCATGCCTGGGCAGCCACGGCCCGTGGAGGAAGTTCCGGTGAGCAGAAAGCCAGGGCCGGGAGGGCAGTTTGCGGGGGCTAAAAACCGGAATATGGATAATTAGAGGTAAGTGAACAATTTAATGAATAAAACGAATTTCGTTGCGCACCCTGCATCGCAGAATGCGATGCAGCGTGCTTACCGGAGTACCGTTGGGGCCTTTCTGCCCAACCAGTACTCCCTCTATGGGCCACGGCTGTGCCTGAGATTGCAATTGGTTTAGCGTTCGGATATGAATGTACTGGTGGATCCCTTAAAAGCCGATAAGCATAGTTGTCCATTACATATTCCATTGCTCCTGGCCGCATTTTTCGAGTTTCCATGAATGATTCTGCTCCCAATGGATTGGACCTTGGCTCAGATTCAGCAGAACCACGACTGGCTGTTTTTGCTTCCGCTGTGGCTGCTGTGGAGGTTGGATGGCAACATATTTGCTCTATAAACTTGCTCCGAGGTGTGCCTCTGGGATCATTGTCTGCGGATGCTGGGAACATACGTTTTTTGTCTCTTACTCAAAACCCATAAACATTTGTCTCTTCCATTTAGTTAGAATGTTCATTCAGGCTATTTTTAATATCTTAAATTGATTTTAAATTGACCCTTTCTATTGTTTTTATTTTTTAAATTGGCTTTCTTTGTGCTTTGGGTTACTAAAATAGCATGATGGGTTTTGAAATAGCTTTTAGCTTCATTTTACTTATACCATTTAGGATTCCTTTTGCATATGCTGCTGCATTTTTAGCAATAGGATTTTCTTTTCTAGATAGCTTTCATTTTCAACTTATGTCCTAGGAGTGGGTGTAATGTGTTCCTGTTAAGCCTGGAGGGAAACACTGCCATTTTACAAATACACAGGTCTTTCTAAAGTTGCCTTTACTTTAACACAATGACTTCTGACACACATTTGCATCAATGACAGTCTGGATGAGTTTCTTGGAAACGATACTTGCTCACAGAATCAACTTCGCATAAACACTATTATGCTATAGTGACACCATGTACAAGGTTGTGCAAATGTGTTTGTTGTTTGCGTACATATGGCAACATAGAAATCTATAACAAATAAACAATGGCAGCCTTATCAAGTTCTCAGCCCAAGGGAAGGATGCTTTTTGTTATAAATAAACATCTTTTTCCGGGTGTTAGCAGAGGAGTGCTTTGCTGTCATTGGCGAGGTCTCTGATTGCTGAGGGTATGGCCCAGCAGGCTGCTGACATCTCTACAAGAGATGTCTAGCTCTTGACCACGACAGGGACCTACATTCTTTCCCTTCAGGTAACAGAAGGTAGATCAATCTTTATGGGGATTCTTGGCAGAACATGCACACACATACCCTAGACACTTAGGTTAGGAGACACATAGTAGAAGTACGCCAGATTTCTATATTGTTTAAATGCTTTCATACATACAGTGTTTTAGAATAATGGTGGAACTTTTTATACTGTTCACTGTCCTAGTACTTCTAATACCTTTCATTTGCTTCTGTCTTTTGGTCTTTGCAGCACATATATTTTATACAATAATGACGTTGGTTCAATAAATATAAAAAATGTACCACTATGTATGCATTGTATATTTCTCTGAGAGGAAGTGACCACATGTGACTGATCAAAACGGTTCTAAAAGTGTAACCATGATTCCTGGGGTATCAGGTTTGTCATGTTCATTGGCTGCCAGAACTATTTGCTGCCAACCTAGGTTTAGAGGTACTTATGGTGGGACTCTGAGCTAGCCGAACTATAGGATGGCATATCCTGAGGGGATACATGGAATCAGTCTGGCACCATCTTAACAATTATGCTTTCCACAAACATGCAGTTCCTCTATAGGGTAGAAGCTGCATGTCAATTTGAGTGCTTTAAAATGAAGTTTATTGCACAGAATGCGTTTCAGCCATGGTGAGTGTCATTTATAGGAACAACAACCCAATCGAAAATGAAGGGACAGGATAGCTAAGGAATAATGAATGGCCAGTCAGTCTGGTGGAAAAAGGGGCATGGCCTCCAACCACCTCTCAGCAGTCCCACAGTGTGGGGCTTACTGGAAGTAACAGGTGGGCTATTTGGCCCCTAAGGATGCTCTGCAGGGAAGGGGCCTTCATACCCCAACCAACAGCATGCCTGCAGGAGCGTTTGCAGAGTAGTGCAGAGAGCGGGCGGGGCCTCCGGCGAGTTGCCAGCTTTGTTTTTTTTATATTAGGAGGGGGGCTGTATGGCTCCCCTTCCCTTGATCCTCTTTGGGCCCAGAGAGCCCATGCCCTGGGTCCTGACCCATTTTTAATTTTTTTATCAAAATAAAAAGGGAGGGGGCCATGCAGCCTCCCTCCATAGGCTGATTTTGGCCACGAGTACGCCATCCCCTGAGTCCCGGTCACTTTTTTTGTTTAAATGGACCCCCCTCCCAGGCCATTTTTGGCACTAGGGACCCCTTCCCCCGGGGCATGGCCAGCTGTTTGGGGACTGTGGGGAGCCTGAAGGGCCCCGCAGTCCTAGCTGGCTCCTGCCAGCTGGGATGGTTTGGCTTTTTACCCCATACTGGAGGTTTCTGGTGGGCTAGTTGGCCCCCAGGGACCCCCAGTATTCAAGGGAATTTGTTCCCCCTCTGCAGACTCACCAGGGGGCATGTTTGCAGAGTGCTACAAGAAGGGGGAGTGGCCTCCAACGCTATGCCGGTGTTTTTCTTTTTTTTTTTGGTTCAAGAAGGGGGGCTGTGTGGCCCCCCTTCTTTTGCTAATATTTTTGCCCTGGGTCCCCCATGCCCCAGGGCCTGCCCTTAATATTTTTTTTTACTAAAAAAATAGGGAAGGGGGCTGTGTGGCCCCTCTAGAGGCCATAATCGCTAGGGATTACACCTTAATCAAAGAGTTTATTAGTTTTCTCCATAGCAGGACCCACATTCATCTATACCCGATCTAGTATTTCAGGATGGACCTGGATACACTCCATTTAAGGGCCTTTTTGTTGTTGGTAAGGACTGCGTTCTCTAATATGCTAGGTCAAATCGCTTCTATGTGGGATTTGAATAGCCAAATAAGTTCCAACATCAGATAGTTGTTGTTACTATCTGCTCTTTCCACTACTGCCATGTCACCCATATAGGCCCAAAGGTGAAAAGAAAGAAACATATAATCAATTCTACTTTTGCTATTTGCATGTCTAAAGGTCATAGCACCTTCTTGGTCTGACGGTGACCTCCCATTACAAGCCCACTTCTTAATGTAAAAAACAGTAATTGCAAAGCCGGGGTTGAACATTGTTTTACTTGGGAGATGCCCACTTTTGGAATATTCCATGAGGTGTCCTCCTCTTCAGATATTAATGAAGCACACCTATCCAAGTCATCCATTGTGACATTAAAAACACCTGCCACTATTGTGTAGGCTTCACAAGGCAAGGAACTCTGTGCTTGCCCTGGTCTTCATTATAAACATTAAAAAGATAGAGACAGATGTTATCTTTGCATAGTTTCAGTCCAAGTAAATCAGTTGAATTTACAGCGAGTAGGGGGGGATTTAAAGCCCAGCAGGTTTTTTACTCAAATTAATAAGCCGCCTACAGAATCCTAAATCCTAGAATCGGCCAGTACCCAGATGTTAGGTCAAACATGCTTAGAAACTTTGCAGCTCCAAGCCGATCTATGAGTTCATCAGCTCTGAGGATGGGGTGTGCGTCAGTCCTGGTGACTGCATTGATCCCACGGTAATCTACACAGAACCGTAGTTCCGGTTTGACACCTGGAGGGGTAGTCTAAGGAATTAATCCTACTAGCCTGGACCAAGGGATAATTGAGGGCTCAATAACACCTAATGCCCGCATCCTTGATGCTAGCCCTCACCTTATCAGACAACCTGTACAATTTATTATTTATAGGTTTGCTGGCAGAGTGCACTATATCCTTTGTGTGGACATATCCGCATGAGAAGATATGCCCTTAAAATGTCCAGTCCATTCTGTGATGTTGGGCTGGATACTTATCAACAAGAGTTTCCTAGATCCATGATAGGTTCACTTATTTCTAAGATGTTTGGTCCCAATATTGTTGCCTTAATAAATCACCACTGATGTCAGTGTTGGATTTATTAATACATTTACACACAAGACCCTTTTAGAGGGTCCCCTGAAACTCAACCATTAACATTATTGGGGTCTCTGGTCGGTTTTCACCAGCCTGACACCACCAGACATGTTTCAGACCTTGTAGAGTGAGAGCCAGTACTCGCAGACAGCAGAAACAATATTTGCTCAGGGCGGGAACGTTTCACACAACTCTGCCAGGACAGGATGGAGATTCCAGGCTGGAAGCTTCAAAGGCAGTGCCAACTTTGACATCCAACCCTGGGCCCCCAGATAGTGGGGGAGGCCAGGCCCCCTTTCCTGCTCATCTTTGGTGGGAGGAAAGGCAGGAGACTTAGTTAGATGAGGAGATGGGTCCCCCCTCAGCCTGGACCACCCCTAGGGCAGAGCAGATGAGGTGAGCCCCCTCTCCTGAAATTCCACCATCTTGAGATCATGGGAAAACCTCCAACCAGGGCAAGGTTAGTGCCCCTTACCACAGCAAGAGGTCACTAAAGGATGTAGGCACCCTAAAGGTAGATAGCACATTGGCTATTACCTGCCTCCCCTTGTAACACCTCTAAACTCAATATTTAAGTGGTTCCCTGAGACCTGTACCTCATATTCATTGGACCAAATAAGACCAGGACAAAGAAGACCTGCTGCACAAGATCTGAAGCCCTGCTGTGAAAGAAAAAGGCAACAAACCCTGCGAGTTGCTGCAAGGACTCGACATTGGCTGCCTGCTGTGGTGTCTTGAACCTGCAAGGACTCTGAGAACTCGGGAGCACATAAAACCTTGGAGACATCACTGATAAGCTCCCTTGGAGTGAAGGTATCACTCCCCTGCCACCACAGGCACTGATCCCATGAAGTCCGGTTTGTTGACTTGCTGCTCCTCAATGACTTTAAGGCAACACTGACGCAAGAAGAGGTGGAACAGTTTTGGAGGGTCAAAACTGCCTCTACACCAAGTTTGGAGGCACCAGGGCAAACCCGTGCCGCAGCATACCAATACCCAGACCCCCAAGGGTAAAAACCAAGAAGAGTTCACTCCCAACTACCAAAGTACCGGAATCAAGCACCTTTTGAGGGACATGAAGACACCAGACACCCACTTTCTGAGTGGCCCAGCTGTCTGAGATCACCTCTGCAAGTTTGTTGCGCCTTACCATAAGGACCTGATGATGCACAATGCCCAGCTCTCCTGTTTGCTCTGCACCCGGCCCCAGCAGCCCCAGCACTGACCAGCCCGCTTTGCTTCCATGGTCCCAAGGCCATTGCAACTTCCTGCCTCCAAGGAAACCCACCAAAACTGCCTGTAAGTCCACCTGTGCAGTACATTTTAAAGTGGCCTCATCACTCTGGTCCCACCCGATCCGGGATGCTCCCAAACCTCTTCTTCTGGAACTTTGGACCTGGCCCCGACACCGACCTAAACCAAGAAGGTGTACCATGTGAAACCATTGCCTGATTTTATGTGCATTTGTTCTCTTTTCCCCCATTAATTTCTATGCTGTGTAATTGGGCAAATAAGTGATATATTTTCTGAACTTTGAAAACCTGCAACTCCGAAAGCACTTAGACCAGAACTGTGTTTTTGGACTTAAAAATGCATACAATTGACTTTATGTATATAAATTGGTCTCAGATTTATTCAGAATCTGTGTCTCATTTATTGCCTCCGTGAGTACAACAAATATTTAGCTCTACCCTCTAATAAGTCTAACTGCTCACCCACAATATCACAAAAAGAGCGGAGGCGGCAGCCTGAAATCATTTCAGATGCTGCTAGCTGCTTTGTTTGCAACAGGTCTTTTATCGTTGTGGTAGTTTTTGCTTGTAACCTGATTTTAACTCTCTTTTCCTTGAAAAACTTCCACAGTAACTTACTATCTCACTGGCTGCTTAAACTCCCTTAGCCCCGGTCCGACACAGCTTGTGCCGATTGTTCGGAGGGCTTCCTTGGGAGATCCGCAGCACTTCCGGCGGGTGCTGGGGTTATTGCTCCAGTCCTCGGCGCCACCATTAGCATTTAGGGCCCGCAGACCGCGCACGTGCAGCGGACGCGGCAGCCTGAAATCATTTCAGATCCTGCTAGCTGCTTTGTTTGCAACATGTCTTTTATCGTTGTGGTAATATTTGCTTGTAACTTGATTTTAACGCTTATTGCCCTGAAATACTTCCACAGTAACTTACCATCTCATTGGCTGCTTAAACTCCCTTAGCCCCGGTCCGACACTTCTTGTGCCGATTGTTTGGAGGGCTTCCTTGGGAGATCTGCACCACTTCCGGCGGATGCTTGGTTTAGGGCTCCAGTCCTCGGCGCCACCATTAGCATTTAGGGCCCACAGACCTCGCACGCGCAGCGGACGCGTGCAGCGGACGTGCGCAGGGGACGCGCGCAGCGGACGTGCGCAGGGGACGCGCGCAGCGGGCACGCCAGCGGTGCGCCAAAGGCAGGCCCGTCTGCACCCGTTCGCGCCTGGAACGGGCCCAGGCCCATACCCCCTGGTCAGCAGTGCTTAGCCCCGAACAAAACCTTTTCCGGTACGGAACTTCTACAACTATGCCCAATAGCTAATCGACTTTGCACCCAACTCATATTAGATGGCCCGCTTAAACTACGATCAAAAACCTGCACTCACTGTCACTTCAAACCAGTCACTGACCCAAGACCTGAAACCAACACCACCCTCACTATCAATAACAAAAAGAGAATCAATATAGCAGCTGCTCTCATAAATGCCCGCTCTTTGAGCAAACATAAAGAGGAGATTGCAGATTTTATCACTGACCATAAAATGGATCTTCTATTTATCATAGAAACATGGACCGATCAAGCGTCTGAACCAGACCTGATAGTGGCCACCCCTGAGGGCTACAATATTGTAAGACAGGACAGAGTAGACAAAAAAGAGGGCGGGTTAGCAATAATCTCTCGCAGCAAGTTCACTACCAAGATACTACATGTCCCACTGACAACTTGTGAAGCTATATACTTTTCCATCTCACTGACTCCTTCCCACATCTTTAAGGGCATTTTACTCTATCGACCCCCGGGAACCAGGATGTAATTTCTGACCACATTTAGTGATGTGCTGGAGTCCATAGCTGTTGAGCGGACCTTCACAATTTTAGGTGACTTCAACTTTCACCTAGAAAATTTATATGACAAGGACACTAAAACTTTACTATTAGATCTTGAGTCGCTGGGTCTGTCACAGCTGGTCTCCGATAGCACCCATGAGGCCATTCATACTTTGGACGTCTATTTTCCAATTCCAAAAATATCTCTATAAAAGAAATCCTACCCTTAGCATGGTCTGATCACCATGCTGTTATATTTTATATACTACTCGACAACAACCTGTCTACTAATACTTCTGTGAATGGAACAGTTGCATTTAAGGCTTGGAAAATATTATATAATCAACAGGTAACAACACATCTGTCCTCTACTCAGCCTGAGTTCTCGGATGATCCAAATACAGCCTCAACAGCCTATACTAACTGGCTCATTAATGCAATGATAGAGCTAGTGCCAACCAAAATGATATCTAAAAATTGAAGCTCTCCATCTGCTCCCTGGTTCACTAATGCACTTAGAGAACAAAAGTAAAAATGCAGGAATCAGGAAAGAGACTGGCGAAAATCGTACACCAATGAAGAAAAACCTCTGTATAAGAAAGAACTAGTGAAATAAAAAGTAATGATCATTCAAGAAAAAAGTATATACTTTACTGCGCAGATCGAACTTGCAAAAAATTCAAATAAACAACTTTTTCAAGTAGAAACCAAGATATCACAAGTGTCACAAACCATTCCTGCACCTTCACAAACACTGTGCAATTCCTTAGCAGACTATTTCTATGACAAAGTGAATAACATCTACTTCAACTTTTCTGTCCAAAGAAACTTGTCTGCTCAACTCTCATTTCCAAACATTCCTGAGCCTCTCCTAGTGCAATTTCAAAAAGTCAGTATAGCCCAAGTAATTAATACTATGACCCCCATCAAATCCGGCTCAGCTAATGATCCCGGTCCACCAGCTGTTCTTGCCCCAGTTACCGAAATGATAGCCTCTGTACTAACAGAGATATGTAACAAAATGTTTTTCTCTGGAACATATCTGACCACCTGGAAAAATACCATACTAAAACCTCTACTGAAAAAATCCTATCTAGATCCAGAGGACACCGAAAATGACAGGCCCATTGCTAGTTTGCCTTTCCCGGCCAAAGTGGTTGAAAAACGAATGAACAATCAAATCTCTAAGTTCATAGAGGATCATCAACGACTAGACGATATCCAATTTGGATTTCGCAAAAGTCATAGTACCTAGACTGCGCTGATTAAGGCATCAGAGAAAATAAGATCCATCCTTGACCAGGGAGGGACGGCAGTTCTATCCTGCTGGACCTCTCTGCTGCATTTGACACGGTCGATCATAATATCCTGATCGACCGTGTCACTGCAATGGGCATTCAGGACAAAGCAAGAGACCTGCTGTCCTTTCTCACTAATCGGACCCAGACTGTAACACTGGGCAACTTCCATTCTGCCCAGATGACATTACCGAAGCGGTGTCCCACAGGGCTCATCCCTAAGTCCAACGCTATCTATGTATCGGACTTAGCCAGAGTCATCAAGGCACATGGGATGGGCCTAACATCCTACGCTGATGATACACAGCTGGTACTCGCCATAAAGAACAACGGAGAAAGGGTGGCAGCCAGCTTCCAAAAAGGCATGCTGGCCATCAGTAGTTGGATGGCCAGCAATTATCTCAAACTAAACTCCCACAAAATGGAGGTTATGATTTTTGGTAAGCTTTCTCCCATCTGGTCTAGCTCCTGGTGGCCGTCAGATCTTGGTCCTCCACCAAACCCCGTTTCCAAAGTCAAGAATTTGGGCATAATTTTCGACGACAAACTGACTTTCGCACCTCATGCGAATGCAATTGTCTCAGCTTCCTTTCACAAACTCTGAATATGAATAATCAAAACAATCCTTCCATACCTCCCTCTCAATGCAGGAAGGACTTTGGTTGTTTCTCTCTTGATGTCATCCTTGGATTAATGTAACAGACTCTTCTCTACTGCACAAAAAAGTGTTATTCAAAAATTGCAGTCTGTGCAGAATGCATCAGCTAGAATGTTGTCAGGAACCCCTAAATTCAAGCCCATTGCACACGTAATTAATTAATTAATTAATTAATTGCCCCCTGTGAGGAACCAAATTAAATTTTAGCATTGTGTATTGCCTACAAAGCCTCTCGAAATGTAGGTTCTCAGTTCCTACAAACCTCTCTAGCCATCCATATCCCCAACAGGCCACTCCAATCCTCTATTGCATACTTCCTGTCAGTGCTGTGGTGTCAGGAATTTCCCGCTCCCTCAGTGATAATGACATTCGCGACTCCTCCGGACTTCAAATCCCAGAAAGCAAAGCGGGAGGAGCGTTATGCAACCCAGAGCAGTGGTTGCATAACGCAATTACAAGACGCCTATATAGGCGGTACTCGGCGAAAGGAACGGTGTCGGATATTCTGATATCCACACGGCCTTGCAACACGCAGTTCCAGAGTGCTCGCTCAGAGAAGACATCCTTGCCTAAGCTCCAGGTCAAAGACGGAGGTGGGTCGAGTGAAACTCCCCGGACCGCTCTTTGTCGTTACGCCCCTTGTCTTCTGGGAGAGCAGCCAGGAGGATTCCTTGCGGCTTCGGACTCGGACGAGTCGAGAAGCCTTCCCTGGGGTATTCGCTGGTGTGAGCCGCTGCTCCCAGCCTGTCACACAGCTACTAGGACTCCAGCTGATACGCACACCAGGAGGTGCTTGCCGCATACCGGCTGAGGAGTTTCAGAAAACGATCGAGCGGCTGCTCTCGTTTCCAACTTCTGTTTTGTTATTGGGACAACGGTGACACATCACCCGGAGGTGAAGCCGCGTCCCGTTGTAGAGAGGAAGAGGTCGAGCGGCTGCTCCCTTCGGGTCGAGACCCCGGCTGGGTGTCTCCCTGACTCCTCTGTTGCCTAAGGTCGAGCGGCTGCTCCCTTCAGGTAGAGACCCCGGCTGGGTGTCTCCCTGCTGCATCGGTGAGAAACGGCTGTTTCCCCGTTCCCCTTAAACACACCGGGGGGCACAGCCGGCTACTGTGTTTCGGTCCTCTGTTGGCATACGCCGGGACCGGCGTAATTGCAGAGGACGGTACTACGCAGACCGGCTGGCAGAGAACAGTAACTATTCACATTTCATTATATATTTGTATTGATATACAAATAAATCACCCAACCTTTGAGCAGTGTCGTGTCTTGTTTTGTTGTGTTTGTAGCGACCCCGAGACCCCCAGTTGTTACATGTGGATTAAAACTGCCTCATGGGGCTATTGACGCTTTATTGTCTCGGTTGCGAAATTGTGGAACTCTCTCCCACTGGAGATCAGATTGTGTCAAATCTTGCTGGTCTTCAGAAGAAAAATAAAGACATGGCTGTTTAATCAATAATTCTGCTTCTCTTCCTGCAACGTCCACAGTGCCGAGACGCCCCTGGGCATTTGCACGCTTTATAAGTTTCAAAAATAAGTAAATAAATAAATAATTCTTCTTTTACCTCTGTGTACCATTTGGTGATTCTCTTGGCTCTCTGTCGGATGTACTTCCTTTTAGTACACTTTAAAGAGAGCCAACTGCCTACAATTGTGTATTACTTCCAGTCAGTGAGACAAAGGAAGCCTAAGTGTAAGGGAAGACGATCTTCCTGACAAGATGGCTAGGGAGGAGCTGTACCATGCCCTGATTACCTTTCAAAGGGTTCGACCTGTAGCTTACAGGAACATAACAATAAGCCTACACTTCCTTTTGTCATCGTAGATAGCATAAAGTTAGGCCCAGGGGAAGCAGAAGAACTGACCAGAACCAGTTTTGGGGAGAGGCCAGGGTATTCCTCAACAAAAATGGCATAAGGTATTAAAGTGGGACCTTCACAGCCTCTCATCAAAACACACCTGGGCCTGTGGAAGATTCAGAAGAAATACTATTCTGCTTTCAGAGGAAGAAGGAGTGCCCTGCTGACTGAAGAAGGAAGATCGAACCCAATATGCCTAGAGGTACTGCAAGGGGCAGTTGGCTGTTCTCCTGTGTGAGCTACAGTGGCATAAAAAGCTCCGGAGGCCAGCTTGCAACTTCCCAGCTGCCCAGAATTAACTGGACCTGCTTGGTCTGTAACTAGCCCTGCTGCTGGCCTCTGGTGGAGTGAGTCCTCAGGTCCTGAACCCTTGGCAGGCATCAATGAAAACTCCTGAATACAAAGATGAAGTTGCAGAAGTCTGGGACTCCTGACAACCTTAAAGTGACCTCTTCAGACCACAAATCCCGCAGCGATGACCACCAATGCAAAGCTACAGTTCTTCGCACCAACAGCAACTGTCTATGAAGGCCAGTAATGTGAGACCTGCACTTTTCACTGACAGTGACCATCCATGATGATCAACCAACACAAAGTTTCAGTGATTGCCAGCTCTTCGGACTACAGCAATGACTGCCTGTTAAGCTTGACCTACGCCGCACACTGACGTCCTCCTCCGCAAGCCCCCGGTATCCCGAACAGCACCATTTGCACTGGACTTGAGAAGTTAACTTTTTAGCGGAACTAACTTGGTTATTGTATCCGACCCACGTTCCATCGCCTGAACTTGTGACTTTCGCCTTGTCTAATACAACCAGATATCAGTGAGTGGTGCTTTATGCTTCTTTGCATTGTTTTCACCTTAAAAAAATAAAAACTCATATCTTCGGTCCCATTTATTGGCTTGATAGTGTTCTGGTGTCATTTTATTTATTAAAATGTAATGTATTTTGATTTAATTGGTTTGGTATTTTTCTTGTGCTGTGCTTTTCTTTATTACTGTTTGTGTGCTTCATAAATACTTTACACATTGCCTTTCAGCTAAGCCTGAGTTCTTTTGTGCCAATATACCAGAGGGTTAAGTACAGCTTAATTAAGAGACTTTTGTGATTCACTCTGATAAGGATTTTATTTACTATGTGAGTGGGGCCTCCACCCCTTTCAACTAATAACCCAAATTCTCACAGGCATCATCCTATATTTTACCTTTTTCATTCCTGGCTTGCACAGGGCAAAATCTTGCACCCATTCAAAGCATTTTTGCGCAATTCACAAACTTTGGGTTTATTTTACATGTTAAAATTAAGTCACAAGTGCTTATTTGCTAACCTGTCTTGCAAACTGTTTTGCTGTTGATAATATCATTTAATTTTACTAACAGGCTCAAGTTCAACAGTGCGTTGATATGTCTGTGAACGTTGCAAATGTGCTTTGCACTTTTGAAAAGACATGCCTAATCACGAGTTTGCTCGCAGGTCCTCTGTTGTGATTAGCACTAACCCTGGGCAGTCAACTACGCTACGCTCGCAAAGTTTGCGTAGTTTGTGCTACTTTGTGCTACGCGAATTGCACGTAGCACAGTGCAAAATTGCGCAGTGTAGCGTAGTTGGCATTTTTTGCTCGCTTGCGGTCCCAACCTCAAGTTGGTGACCGCGAGCGAGCAAAATGACATCCCGGCGGGACTTTTTTCTCGTTCGCAATCTGCAACATCAACTTGGGGATCGCGATCAAGGAAGATAAACCTCCTAGCGTGATTCTCAATGAGGGCAGATAAGGTTTCTCGTTGCAAGTGGTCGCGTATGCTCGCGACTGCTCGCAGTGAGAAACTACCAGTCCACATTGAGAAAGCTGCTGCTCGAGTAAAAATCTATTCGAGCAGCAGAAAATGACAGCTCCCACTGTGCGAGATGGCGTTTTCAATGATTGCATAGTGCGGACAAGCATCCTGCACTGTTCAATCATCGCGAACAGCGCACAACACAGTTCGCGTAGCGCTAAGGTATCTCTCGGACTGTGAAGTGCACTTCGCGAAGCTATGCGCAGCTTAACTACACGAACTACTCCAAGGGTTAATTAGCTCAGGCATGCATATTATATTTTTAATCAATAAGTCCAAAGTAAGCATGTGGAAAAACTTAGTTTGCGTTAATCTAATAATAACATTAATTCACTCCTGTACTGCCTGGATACAGGAAGAGGGGGTGTATTCATTCTAGATAGTCCTCCCACACTTTCTGCAAGCTACCAGATAATCATATCAAATCTTAGGAGTCAATTTTCAGATGATGATGATGATGACGTTTCGCGTTAAATTAATAATTACAATGAAGAAGTTGCTGGGTGTGTCGATCAAAGATAACTCTCGGCTCCGTACCTGAGAGCTGCCACAAGCGATGTAGATTAGAAAATGTTATCCGGGCCCACGCTTATAAAATGTAACTGAGGGAATCTAATTCTTGACTTCTGCCAACGTACCTTTCCAGACAAGTCTTGTAGTAATTAGCACATTTACATAACATTCTGTTTCCATTCTGTAATCCCATTACGGAAAACATTTTCCCTTTATATTCTCTTATCTTTCACACGCTCTTTCATGCATAACACAGCACCATAGTGTGCACTGAAAGATAATTAGCAAAATTATAATTTTGCCATAGAGTACATTTTAGTCAAATGCTTCTCAGACTTCATCCTTTAAAATATATCAGAAGAACATCCCTGTAAGGTATTCATTATAACCCAGGGTGGTTTAAAATTAAATTTTGTGGTATATAGTTTCAGTATTTGCTCAAATTAGGCTTCTGTATAATGTATGAACCGACGTACTAAACAGGTTGGACCTAAAATCAGTTTTTCGCAGGGTAACCCTTTTTCGTATAAAAATGTCGCATGTGTTGAACCAGTTAAAACTGAAGAAAGCATTTCGGTTAATTTTCGGTGACTGTATTTCATCCCTAATCATGCATGCCCTGTTTATCCTGTCGTTTGAAGTAAAACCCGGCACAAGGACTCCATAACCAACAAATCCCACTGACGTCACAATATTAAACACAAAAGAACAAACTTGAGAAGAGGGAATAAACAGCACACGCCCACAGACATGTGGGAGGACAGTGAAACAGAGGTGTGGGTGCATCTCCTTAAAATGGAGTAAATGAAAAAACTGGAGAGTAAACATATTAAATAATGTTAATGGTTCTTTTTAATGGCTTTAAAGTAATACATTACTTCGCTACGTGTTTTTTCAAGTATATCCCAAACACCACATGTATGTTTCAAATGCTGGTATGCAGTACCTTTCTAAATGCCCCAAATACGGACAGATAAGGATATTAGGAGCAGTAAGATCACTATGATTCCCAATATCACACAATTTGGTCAGTTAAAGATTAGAATTTGGGATTGTGTGTTTTTAAGATTGAAATGTAGGTACTTTACCGCATGTTATCCCTGCAGTCAGGATTTAATTTGAAAAAGGATAAGTGCTGAGGCCCAGAAGTTCCTTGGGAGACCGTCACTGCTAAATGTCGGTGATGCTGAATACCAATGTAATCTATTCTCGATTCCAACTCATGCCTCTTTCATCTACCACCATACACTCCCTGCCCATGTAAACTCTTGCAGGTCATTTTTCATCACTGCTTTATCTCATTATCACTCTATTTCCATCTTTGTTTTCCCCATTCTACTGTGAAACTCACCTGCCTGACTCAGGCTGCACCTTTCACAGCAAAGGAGAGGGCAGAACATGCCACAGGGGTCAAAGGGTCAAGGATAATGAAACCCTGAGCTCCGCCACTGTTCAAACATGCAATGACAAGTTTCCTTTTATACTTTATACAGAGTAAGGTTATCAGTGACCAATTCAGGATGGGTCTCAAACATAGCAGACAGTCAGATAAGATATGCAACCAAATCCTCCCTAAAGCACTTAAAGTTGACTTGCCCTCCCAGGATAGATTTCATGAAGCTTCTGACTATGTGACCGATTTCGATCTTGCTAGGAAAGCCCTCCATACAACTTGAATCCGGAAGGCTTTCCAAGTGAATTGTGACCGATTCTGATGCACCTGTATGGAGACGGACTTGGTTCGCTCAGAATCCCATTGAACTTCATGGGAGCCTGTATACTGAGCGCACACACAGGCTCCCATAGCAAAAAGGGGTGGCTGGGGAAAAGCGTACACCCTGTGGCGGGCACCCCATGGGGCTCACCACACTGTGCATGCATGGAAAGAGGGTACCCATGGGTAGCCCCAAAGGACCGATTTTGAGGGCCCCCGGGTGAAGGGGGGGCCGGCTACAGCCCACTAAGTCCAACTCCCACAGCCGTTTCGTCTCGCTTTGACCGAGTCAATACGGCTGTCCGAATTATGCATCATGCTTGCTCATTTGGAAGTCGGTTCCATTGCGCGTCACGATTTGGCTGTGAACGAGTCAGACTGACAGGAACGGGTTCGGAAACAATTCGGTCGACGCTGACGAGATCTTCGCATCATACTTGGTCATTCGGAACGGGGAAGATTCGGTCAGAAACATAGGCTTCGAAATTGGATTTGCTTGTTCCAGAACCCGTATGGAGGCCTTTCTAACGAGATCGGAATCGGCCCCTAAGTTGTTTTGTACAGTCTCCTCCCACTACCGTTGTTGATCAAGAGTTAGCTGTATTTTTACCTTTTTAATCCCAACTATGATCTTTATCAGTCAAGTCCTCATAGTCGGTAGTGCAAGGATTCTTACATGTACTGAGCAAGTGATGCCCCCCCCTACTTGGGTGACAGGGAAAGACCAGGCGAAAACAAAGTATTTCTGATACCAATAAGGTAAGCGAGGAATGATGATACATTAATGAGCATAGCAAAATAAAAATAATATTCAAAACACAGCTTATTTTGTATTCCAATTTGATTTACAGCAGTGCCCTAATCAGTGTTCTGATGGGCTACTCCTGATGCACAGTTCTCTGAGCATATGGCTTATAACAACTATGCATTCCACTAACTCTTTGTAGGAGTAAGACTGCTGGCATATTCATAACTGCTGAGGTCTGGTGTAACAGATATCCACAGTGAACAGCTGGTGTTATACAGTAAAAACGAATTTAGTTCACAATATAGGGACTGAGGGGCATATTAACAAGCTCCTATTGCCACCACAAAGTCACTTTTAGTGACGTTGTGATGGCGATAGGAACTTTACCTTATTTACAAGGTAGTATTAAGCCACTTAACGTGGCTTAATGCTGGCTTGTAAATAAGGCCAAGTACGATGACTGAATCAGTCTCAGAATGGTTTCCGACCAAATCAGATTCTGGGAGTCCGACCGACTGATTACGATGGTGCTGAACACCATTCAGTCAGACTCCTATTGACTTTAATGGGAGCCTGTGTTCCGACTGACAACACAAGCTTCCATTGAAGAAAGGGGTACGTGCGGAACACCGTGCACCCTCTGAGGGGTACCCTATGGTACCTGCCACACTGTGGATGGTTGGAAAGGGGTGACCCAGGGGAACCACCACGGGCCCCATTCATAGACCCCAGGGTGAAGGGGGGCCTGCTACGGCCCCCCAAAGCCAGATTCGTTCAGCCCATCCATGTCAGAACAACCGATTCTGAGAGGCTGTCCGAATCTGACATTGTCATTGCTCGGTCGGAAACACGGTCCGTAGACCTGTACGAGTTGGCTCCGAACAAATCCGTTACTCCGAATGCCATTTAGAGCCAAGTCGTCAAGTCCGAACAGTTTCCAAGCATCGTAATCGGTCATTCAGAAATGTGTCTGACAAACCAAATGCCATTCGGAGCCTTTCCGACCGATATCGTAATTGGCCCCTTAGTGTGAGAGGGGAGGGCAATGGGTGTTGCTGTAGGCGTTCCAGTGCAACGCCCATTCATTGTGACGCTGCCCCCTCTTTACAAGATTAAAAAATATGTAGGGGTTTACTCAAATTACCCTCCTATACCTGGGTAAATACTACACAAAGGTAAGGAAGAAAGGAATGGAAAGGAGGAAAAAATATATATATCTACATAACCATAGGGAACTTCATATTACCCTAATAACAGTACATAGTCCTGTCATTAGTTCATGTTCCTTATTCTAACCAACAAATCACATACCACAGACACATTTTAACGAAATTCTAGATTATCTTTATATTGATTTTCTTAGGCATCGTTATTTTGATATTATATTTTAGAACATACAAACATATATGCAACAACATATATATGCAATTCACAAATCAACACCATTCATAAGTTCCTTCTACCCACAGAGGAAACAGGGGACAGGGATACAGAGGGGAAAGGAGAGCTCCAGCACCAACCCAGGAACAAGGAATTTTCTGAAAAACATACAGGTGATAGGACATGAGTGAGATAGGGAATATAAACACCAACAATGATTTGATTCCTATTTATAATCTTTCAAAGCATCCTTTGACAGACGTGGAACACCAGGTTTTACCGAAAGGTCTGTCCTTTGCCCCTCTTACCACCGGTTAACACCAAAACAGAGAACCTTCAATTTTTACGTAATGTAAGATTGAAGACCTTTTTTGCAGATCATAATGAGGTCAACAAAAAAAACATTAGTGGATTAGGAAATAAATCATCCTTTTGCCCAGAGAGGGCTGGTATGCCCAATGAAATTCTCTTCTTGGAGACCAAATACTAAGGGAAATTGATGACCTTAATAGAAAGAGAATCTTTTTTAAACCTAACTTTACTAGGGAAGAACAAATTGCATTGAAAGACTAGACTGACAACCCCCTTACAGTTATTAAACCAGCTGATAAGGGTGGTGGCATTGTCCTATGGGACAGTAATGACTACGATAAAGTGATAGTGAACCAGTTAAACAATCTAGAACACTATCGTCCCATTATTGATAATCCTACATCACGCTTTAAAGACCAGATTTTTACATCTCACAGCACAGGCCTTTGATGGGGGATATATCCATAGAAAAGAATATGATTATCTCAACACTACCACACAGAAAATTCCTAACATCTATGTATTGCCGAAAGTGCATAAAAATACACAACAACCTCCAAGTCAGCCGATTATTTCGGCGTGTGAGTCACTGTTGGATCCTTTGGCAAAATACATTGATGTCTTTATGAAACCCTTTGTACCACAGACTAAGGCATACATTAGGGACACTATGGACTTTATTTCGAAAATTGAGAATTCAATCTTTGATAGTGACCAACAATTTTTGGTTACTTTCAATGTTGAAAGTCTATACACTAATATCCCACAAGAAGAGGTGCTGGTAGTTCTGAGTATGGTTTTATTTATTATTTATTTATTTATTTATTTATTTATTATTGCTATTTGTTAAGCGCAAACAAATACCCGTAGGTGTCTCGGCGCTAGACTAACTGCAATCTTCAAAGAGTATCACTGTGATTTTATTGGTTAAAAAGCCAGGTCTTTAACCGCTTCCGGAAGAGCAGGAGTGAGGGGCTGGTCCTGATAGGTTGTGGAAGAGTATTCCACAACTTGGGGGCCGAAACCACAAATCGACGATCGCCCCAAGTAACAGTTTTTGTCCATGGCACCACTAGTTTGTTCAAAGTGGTGGAACGAAGTTGTCTAGAGGGGGTATATGGAATTAGTTGGTCCCTGAGAAACTGTGGGCCTTGATTATGTAGTGCTTTATAAACTAGGCATAAAGTCTTGAACTTGATTCGGTTACGAATAGGCAGCCAGTGGTAGTTCCTTATCGTATCTGAGACCGATTCAAATCTGGGTGTTCCAGAGAGAAGTCTGGCCGCCTCGTTCTGAATGGTCTGCATTTTATTGGTCACCCGGATCTGTACATTTGCAATTAAGCTGTTACAGTAACCCAGGGAAGATAGAACTAAAGCCACAACCAGGGTTTTCCCCGCTGTGTCAGGTAGAAGATAAAAGATCGAGACCACATGTGGTGCCAACAGACTTCATTACAAGACTTAGCTAGGATGTCTAAAAAACTATTTTTTCGCCTTTAAAGAAGACCTGTATCTACATGTAAAAGGCGTGGTAATGGGGTGTTGCTACGCCCCAGAAATTGCGAATTTAGTGATGGATTTTTTTTAGACACAATATAACTTTCTTGATGACACCCCTTTTAAATCACATATCACATGGTGGCTCCGATTCATCAATGATATTTTTATGATATGGACTGGGAATCATGAATCACTTCAGCAATTTTATAGTTGGTTGAACGCACTTTCACAAGATCTTAAGTTCTCCATAACTTACATAACTTACAGTGACACCAAAATAAACAACAATGTGACTCTTGAGGTAAGCCTCTATACTAAGCCCACCAATTGCAATACCTTGCTGCAATCTTCTATTTGACACCCGAGCAATCTTAAGAAAAACTTGCCTTATGGGCAGTTTTTAATAATCTCCAGTAGTTGTACTAATAAAATGTATTATAATAAAAATGCAGACATCTTGCGGGACAAGTTATGCGACAGAGGGTATCCCAAGATATTGGTAAGGGCAGCTTTAAAACGAGCATGGTTCACGCCACTTGAAAATCTATTGGCACCTAGGAACAAACAGGAGTCAAACCAAATGGCGTGTGTGCTTACATATAACCCCAAAGCCAACAAAGTGAAGCAAATTATTTTGCAGAACTGGAGTTTAATAGACCATTTGAATATCCCCAAATCTTTGTTTGCCTTCCAAAAAGGAAAAAACCTTTGCCAACACCTAGTGAGAGCAACGCATTCACAACACCCAAAGGGAGATTTGAGAAATATGTTGGGTCTTGCACCTGTCGTAGGACATTTTAATCTCAATAATTAACTGTGCTGCATGCCTATACACGAATAGATCATAATTTGTTATGATCCGTGCGGTTAAATAACACCCACAGTAAGTGCATCCACCCTCCCTTCCCCCCACCCCCTCCGCTTTTTCACGGAGCAAAGGCTGTGTAAATAATTAATCCTACTGAAAACAACTGCATTTGTTTCCCATAGGCACAAATAGGACCTTTTCGAAGCTGTTTTAATCAAGCACAATCTGGACCCTTTGAGAAACTATTATTAATTAATAGAACGAGTAAGTTCCTTTCACAATACCTTTGAACCCTGCCTTGTCCTTAGAAATTACCTAGATTAAATGGCATTTTGAGACCCGTGGGTGGTACTTTAAATATTGATAATTAATTGTGCCTGCCCAGCGTAAATAAGGCCAGGACATGTAACATCTAAGGCAATAAGTTAATCAGTATTACTGACCCAGGTCCATAGTGACTATTCCATAACAAGTTTTTGTCACTAAAAAACTGATTATACTTCCACGTGAAATCTGACCATCAACTAGAATCACAAAGCCAATTCATAATCGTAATCTATAATTATATAGATGCCAAAAGATCGAAATGACCCCGGTTTTTGTTTCCTCAGAATCCTTTCTCTGGCAAATTACTGAAATACCAATTAACCAGTTTCGAAATTATTTTCTGTCGGATACCAGGACCCTGAGGAAATGAGCTAAATTACCTGCACGTCAATTAAGTCATTGCATGCACCAACATGTCGACCATTGTTGCTAGATTAAGAAATATGTGCAGCACATAACTGGTGAGACTGTTAAGCGCACCATCCAAACTGATCAAAATATGCATGAAAAAAGTCAGATTTGAAACTGGGAGCACTAGTATTAAACTTAAAATACATTTGTAGGTCCTCATTTTAATCTCATTAAAAATGTTGTAGTTTCAGGAGGCTCATCAGTCCTGATGATGATCTAAACTTACATAGATCGAAACGTCGTCGACCTACCCAAGGAAATATACCCACTTCATTGTATATATCTCTGTGGTTTTAAGCCTTGTTGTTGTGTGACATTTTCGTTTTTCACTTTGTTCACTTATGTCACGTTCTGCACCTTGTCACTCACTTGAGCACCTCAAAAGTACTATAATAATTGTAAATAAAAATGAAAAAAGAAAGTAAATAAAAGATTCTATAAGAACCTACCTCTCTAGCTCCCTAGCGTTAATTAATTATTTCGCTTCACTTCTTTCAGGACCTAATTAGGCCACTTTTGAACCATTGTTCCTTTAAAAAGTATATACTCACCCCAGGTTCGCTTTATGGGGTACCCTTGTTCTCAAAAAATACTCAATGCGCAGTGGCTACACTGCAAGGGTATCACTCACTGAGTGGTTTTTTTCAAAATAAAAATCTATATCTATAAATATAGGCACAACATACACAGAGGAGTATATTGCTAGTAAACTTACTGGTCCATCTCTGTTCCAAGGGCCTATAACCAACCCTAGGGCCCCTACAGATGTAGCAAGCGAAAAACTTGCTGAATTAGAACACCTAAAGAAAAAACATATACGCACAGAGCTACATGCCCGTATGCTCACAGATTACTTAAGAGCAGAGGTCATTCCAATAGGCCTCCAGGTGCGTAACATTCCAGCTATCTTTATTCAAGACCCAAAATTTAAGTTAGGTTTTTCGCATATAGGTACAACGTGCTCACGCCATTGGATGGTGTTGGGCATTGATACTGCCTTGGAACACAGTAAAAAAGAACTAGAAGAGATAGCAGCATTAGAACAAGCAATTCGTGATCTAGACAGCTTGGCGGATGCCAAGTCTGCTTTAGAAAAAATAGACGGGACTATAAAAGACTTTGAGAGTTTTGAGAATCACAAGAAAACCACAAAAGTCACCAAGGACATCAATCAATACAATAAAGAAAAGACATACCCATACCTACGGGAAGATTACTTTACTGCAGGACCACAAGGCCAGCAAAGATTCCCTACAAGCTACTGGGGCCGTTTTAAGAACAGAGCACCTGTTACCTTCTCTGCATCTTCAGCTGAGTCTGAAGGATCTGAGGGAACAGAAGGCCCTAGTACCTCCTCTAACGCAAACCCTAATTTTTTAGGCAGGGGCCAATCCAGCAACACAGACCCCCCACGAGGGAGAGGGAGAGGGAGAGGACGATCCAGGCCCAGGTGCAACTTCCCACCAGGAGAACGACAGACCAGGAACAGACACTACCAATGGGGTTACCAGTACTAGACACTGTGGCAGTGCCAAATACTAATATGGAGACAATACCCATATTCAATCTGTCAAAGCACCAACTAAATTCAACAGACGTGACTCTTCTTAGCAGAGGCCTATCGTTTGTGATTGCTGAAAAACCCAATTGGTTTAACATTCAGTTTGAAATTATGCAATTCTTTAGAAAGGTACGGCTTCAGACCTTTTTCAAAGACCGTGATGGCCCCAAAAAGAATGGTGCTACAGGCCTGCGTCCCCCCTCAACATTTAACCCATCTAGCGCGACCATGCCGCCAGAAGTACTGACCTTTGAACATCTAGTACTACGTGATTTAGGTAAGCTAAAAGAAGACTACAAATTCACCCCATATCACATCAGCAGAGAGGAGAAAAATAGTCTGTCAAAATTAAAGCAAAACAATGACATTGTTATAAAACCTTGTGACAAAGGGGGTGGGATTGCCATCCAAGATCGCACGACTTATGAGAGTGAAATTTTGCGCCAAATTAACAACAAGGATCATTATGAACAACTTAGAGGTAACCCAATAAAAAGTATAAGCGAGACAATTTTACTTATCACTCAAGAAGCACTCGATCAAGGCTTCATTAGCAAAAATGAATTCTTATTCTTGAATAACAAAGACGCACGTACCCCGGTACTCTACACACTCCCGAAAGTGCATAAAGATGTAGAACACCCTCCTGGTAGACCGATACTCTCGGGCTGTGGCTCAGTTATAGAACCTTTGGGGAAATATATTGATTTCTTCATTAGAGACCTAGTTCAGGACACTGCTACCTATGTTAAGGACACCACACACCTAATTCACCTTATCGAGTCTCAGGCGTTCCATCCCAACAGTGAAATTCTAGTGACCCTTGACATAGAGTCACTATACACAAACATTCCACAAGACAAAGGGATTGCTGTAATTAAAAAACACCTTAACAACCACCCGGCACCGCACCAGGTACCTACAGAATTCATAATTAGTCTTCTTGAAATAGCTCTAACTAGAAATTACTTTCTATTCAAAAGACACCTACTATAGACAGTGTAAGGGGACTTCTATGGGGGCTATTTTTGCCCCCAACTTAGCAATTCTGCTTGTGGACGACCTAGAGTCAAATACCATCCTTACCGAAAATAATCCGTTCCATGGCCAGATAAAATTATGGCGCAGGTACATCAATGATGTCCTCATGATCTGGAATTGTGATGAGGTAGCACTACATGACTTCTGTACATGGCTTAATACAAAGCAAACAGGCCTCAGATTCACCTACTCACACAACAGACATCAAGTCGACTATCTGGATGTAACCATCAAATGTGAAAATGAACAACTGTATACCACCTTGTTTCGAAAACCAACAGAACGTAATACCCTGTTGCAATACCACAGTGCGCACCCCAGGGCTCTGAGAGATGGCCTTCCCTACGGCCAGTTCTTAAGGATCAGAAGAAATTGTAAATACAAAAACGATTTCTTCACTGAGGCTGAAATCCTGTGTAAAAAACTAACAGCTAGGGGTTACCCAAGGAAACTTGTAAAGAGAGCCATGAAAAGAGATTGGTATACACACAGGGAATACTTGCTGGAACCTCGCCCCAAAAAAGCCTTGACTAAAGTCACCTGTGTCACCACCTTCAGTACAGTCAGCAATAAAATGTCCAAGCTAATAAAAAAACACTGGGCTGTACTAGACCCTCTAGCGCTGAATACAGGTCTCCCCCTTTTCTCCTTCAAAAGAGGTCGAAACCTTAAGGACCACCTGGTGGGAGCAGCAAGTTACCAATCTAAAAACAATACAATTGAGGCAAGCCTTAATCTTCCACCGATTCTAGGGCATTTTAAATGTAACAACTGCATGGCATGTGAATTCACAAAAAACACCAAAGTACTCGAGTATGGAAGCTGTAAGCACACTCTGAACTTTTTCACCAATTGTAATTCTAACAATGTCATCTACTGCATTGAGTGTCCTTGTAAATTGCTCTATATTGGACAAACGACTCAAAAAATCAAGACCTGGATATCGCAACATAGGAGCAGGATAAGATTCAAAGTGACAACGGCCCCCCTTGTTGAACATTTTCTTGAGCTAGGACATACTGAAAATGACCTCAAGTGGCAAGTCATTGACAAACTAGCGCCACATGCAAGGGGTGGAAACCAACAGATTGTTCTGAACCGTGTAGAATGTAAATGGATTTACTACTGTAAAACGATTGAGAAAGGACTCAATACTTTGGATGAATGGAACTTGTGCAGCTGATCACGAGTGATGTGAGACTGTTATGTTACCATACTGTATAATACTGTCTAAATGCCAAACTGTAAAGTATAGGTCTTTATTAGGATTATTAACTTGTATTTTACTGTTTCATCAAAATTCCCTGACTAAATCCTGCTCCAATACCCCGGCAAAAGCACTATCTGTTATTGCGAGTTAAATATGCCCCCTAAAAACACTAGCGTAACAGAGACTATACTGGCACACTCACCCCCCCAAATGCGCATGCGCAACTCTGAAAACACTAATGCGGCTGCGCGCGCAAAAAGGAAGTAATGATAACGGAATCCCCAGTAGCCTCTCAATGCGAGAGTTGCTACACAGCGAAGCACTCGGGCTCCCCCGAAAAGCCGCGGCAACGCCGCGATTAAGTAAGTGTCCTTTCGCCCCGTTTTTGATTTCAGGAAGAAACTAGGCGATACAGCTAACAGTAAATTAACCCCCCTTCAAATCCTTTGCCCTACAGCTCCAGGCGTATGCTAACATCTCTCCCATCCCCGTAACGACAAAAGCGCTACTCGGACCCTTAAGAAATGCCACGGCTGGAATTATTTAAAAAACTGAGTAAGTTTGTTTTCCCGCCTTCTCACTTTGCCCGAGCCCCCAAAACACCGCGCCACTTGTAAATTATTGAAATGTCGCCCCACAGGTTCCGGTAGGACCCTCACCCTAACTGAATAAAACTGAGCGCTACTTGGAACACTTCGATCCGTGCGGTTAAATAACACCCACAGTAAGTGCATCCGCCCTCCCTCCCCCCCCCCCCCACCCCCTCCGCTTTTTCATGGAGCAAAGGCTGTGTAAATAATTAATCCTACTGAAAACAACTGCATTTGTTTCCCATAGGCTCAAATAGGACCTTTTCGAAGCTGTTTTTAATCAAGCACAATCTGGACCCCATGAGAAACTATTATTAATTAATAGAACAAATAAGTTCCTTTCACAATACCTTTGAACCCTGCCTTGTCCTTAGAAATTACCTAGATTAAATGGCATTTTGAGACCCGTGGGTGGAACTTTAAATATTGATAATTAATTGTGCCTCCCCAGCGTAAATAAGGCCAGGACATGTAACATCTAAGGCAATAAGTTAATCAGTATTACTGACCCAGGTCCATAGTGACTATTCCATAACAAGTTTTTGTCACTAAAAAACTGATTATACTTCCACGTGAAATCTGACCATCAACTAGAATCACAAAGCCAATTCATAATCGTAATCTATAATTATATAGATGCCAAAAGATCGAAATGACCCCGGTTTTTGTTTCCTCAGAATCCTTTCTCTGGCAAATTACTGAAATACCAATTAACCAGTTTCGAAATTATTTTCTGTCGGATACCACGACCCTGAGGTAATGAGCCAAATTACCTGCACGTCAATTAAGTCATTGCATGCACCAACATGTCAACCATTGTTGCTAGATTAAGAAATATGTGCAGCACATAACTGGTGAGACTGTTAAGCGCACCATCCAAACTGATCAAAATATGCATGAAAAAAGTCAGATTTGAAACTGGGAGCACTAGTATTAAACTTAAAATACATTTTTGTAGGTCCTCATTTTAATCTCAATAAAAATGTTGTAGTTTCAGGAGGCTCATCAGTCCTGATGATGATCTAAACTTACATAGATCAAAACGTCGTCGACCTACCCATGAAAATATACCCACTTCATTGTATATATCTCTGTGGTTTTTAGCCTTGTTGTTGTGTGACATTTTCGTTTTTCACTTTGTTCACTTATGTCACGTTCTGCACCTTGTCACTCACTTGACCACCTGGAAAGTACTATAATAATTGTAAATAAAAAAGAAAAAAGAAAGTAAATAAAAGATTCTATAAGAACCTACCTCTCTAGCTCCCTAGCGTTAATTAATTATTTCGCTTCACTTCTTTCAGGACCTAATTAGGCCACTTTTGAACCATTGTTCCTTTAAAAGGTAACAAAAAACATAGTCAAAGTAATTTTTCTAACACGAAAAACGTTGTGTACTCTCTGACATGTCCATGTGACAAGGTTTATATCGGGCAGACTACCCAAGCAGTTAAAAGGAGGGTGTTACAACATCAGTCAAGAATACGCTGAAGAACACACGGAGCCTCGTTGGTACAACACTTTGCTGAATGTAACCATAATGAGAATGAGATCAGGTGGTCTGTATTCCTGGTGGTGAAATCATGGAATAAGATGAGTCTACAGACCAATCTAAATAGGCTGAAAGCCCATTTGATTGAGAAATATCAGACAGGAACTGTTGGTTGAAATGACCGTGATGACATTTGGGTTCTGATTTAAATTACGTCCATGTATTTTCCAACAATGGATTATAGAAGGATCTAGAGTACCAATGTGAAAAAGAATTATTTTTGAACGTGTATATATTGTATAGTTGTTTTTTATGACACACACTGAACGATTTCCTCCCTTTTTTCTGACTAGTAGGGTACAGATTACAATGTAGGAATTCTTTGTATATAATTGATTCAATTATTTGGTGTTTTTATTTATAAAATAGTATTAGATTGTGAGTCTGTCTCTGTGCGAGCTATTTCTGATGTATGTTTCATCTGGATGTCAACCTATTGAATTAACATTATTCATCAGAGAGGGTGACTCTGGATTTTGTATTGTGGATTTAAAAGATGGTACTTTTCGGTTTTAAGGGGCAGATTTATGAGGCCCTTGCGCCACGTTTACGCCGCTGTTGCGTCACGCAAGGCGGCGTAAACGTGGCGCATCCCTATGAACGATTTACAACGTGACGCATCTAGGCAGATGCGTCACGTTGTAAAGCCCTGCGCCGCTTGTGGGCGTTCCAGCGCAGGGTGGGCGTTCCGGGGCAGGTGCGCCTCGCAAAAGTGGCTGAGTGAAATCTATGACATTTCACTCAGTCACTTTTAAGCCAATGCTGCGTCAAAAGCCTGCGCCTGCTTGAAGCAGGCGTAGGTCTTGACGCAGCATTGTTAAAATGGGGCACCCCCGAGCCTTGCTGGAGCTGCGTCGTGCTTGAGACGCAACTCCAGCAATGCGCCACATTTCCGGCACAGATGCGTCACGCATCTGTACCGTTTTTGCACCATGGTGGGCCGCATTATAAATGCGGCGCACCATGGCTGGCGGAGCTGTGGCGCACTGTGGTGCATGTTAACTGGCGCATCCCTGGGGATGCGCCAGTTAACATAAATCTGCCCCTAAGTTCCTTGCGTTTTTACAGCAAAATCTTTCCCTAGGGACACATTAATGATAGTGAGATTGGGTTTCACTCCCTTGTTTGAGTTTAGTATAGCAGGCCACACACGGCAACTAGTCCTTTGCCTGTGTTTAGCGTCATGTCCCGATCAACTGGGATGCAGAGGCGCGTTATGAAATTCAAACGCGCCGGGTTTGCAGCTTCCAGTGCAGGCAGAGTGCAAAGAGACTAGTGATTATACACGTGTAGAGGCAGAAACAGGTAATAGTTTGTGGATGTTTTCTTGTATTACTTAGTATTGAGAAAGGAATTAGCTTACCATCAGTCGCATTTGAATTGAAAGCAAGTCGGGAAAGTAAGCCCTATCAAGCATGTGAATTTTCGTATCCGACACTTGATTGATGTATATAGATTTGGATCATTTTTAAATAGTATGATGTACATTAAAATAATTATTTTATGCTTTTCAGCTATAAATCTTGTACATTTATGTATGGTTTGAATTTGGTTCTCACTGTAGGGTATTTGGACTTTGTACATCAAGTGAGTGTACTTTTAGTGTACCCACTGGTTACACTGGGACTAGCTTATTGAGTTGTGCACATGGACTATGATGCATGGGGCCGTTTCTTACATTTACGATGGTGCACGTGGCCCCCCTCTTAGCACAATTGTGTTCACTGGTAGCCTACACAGTGGTTGAGGTGGTTTTTAATTCTTTACACCCCCACCCAGTATGCCTGCTCTTTTGTTTGTTGATATTTCCCCAGTGGTACATTTGCCTGGAGTGGTTCGCACAGAGATAGGGACAGTAACTGTGTTTGGTTGGTAAAATATGTTATATTATATTTATGTAGGTTTGTTTCTTCATCCTTGTCCTGTGGCGGCCAAGATGTAAATGAGGGCAGAAACGCATCCCCGTCAACAGTTTTTGACTAGAGGAGTCCAACTATAATTGATAAAACATTTTACGACTGAATGCACATTCTTAATTAAGGTCTTTAGAGCATATGAGACAACCTCACAGAGTATTGCCTTTATTTAATAGGCAAACACTGTTTTTCTATGAAGTGGGTGGGTGAACTTATGAATTATTTTGATTTGTGATTTATATGTATATATGTTGTTGCATAAATGTTTGTATGTTCTAAAAGATAATATCAAAATAACGATGACTAAGAAAATCAATATAAAGATAATCTAAAATGTTGTAAAATGTGTCTGTGGTATGTGATTTGTTGGATGGAATAAGGAACATGAACTAACGACCGGACTATGTACTGTTAATAGAGCAAAATGAACTTCCCTATGGTTATGTAGAGATATATATATATATATATATATCGAATCCAACCTGTTGCCGGCGGCAGCCGTCAGCCAGCACACACAAGTACACAGACTACTCCAATAATCTCCGCAAGCCAGGCTTCGATTTCAAAAGATATTTATTTACCGATCAAATGGTAAAAGGTGGCGCCAGTCATCAGACGCGTTTCGGACTTACGTCCTTGCTCACTGATGAGCGAGTGAAATGGAGGTCCACAATATATACAAAGTAAGTGCAAATGTAATTCGCGCCAAAACCAGAAAGCAAAACATAGTTGGTGGACTAGAAAATAAAGTCATATACCAAGCCCTAAATGGTGGGCGCCATTTTGTAACGGTATCTGGTAGGGCTATACATGCATGCTTAGACCATCAAGTGCATTGGTATTCAACATTGTTGTAGTTACATCGAGTAAAGTAAATCATGTCATAAAAATTAATGAAAGAATATTAACATATGTACATGACAGAGGAGGGCATTGTGGCACATTTCCCTGATATGCGCGGGCAATGCTATATACAGTGTTTACTCAAATGCTCGTTATTTCAGCAATTTCATAAATGCCACATAGTATGTCAATTACACTTAGACAATACATTGTTGTTTTTATATATATCTCCTCAAAACTGGAACTCTACACCATGGAAAAAATATTTTTCCCATGTCGTGTTTAAATCCTTTTGCCCGATGCATAATGAAAATACCTTTGCATGTTACTAGAATAAAAAGACGAGAAACAATGTCCGTACAAATACGTATGACAAACTCAAAAACCTAATGTGTGACCGCATATTCATATGCCTATGAATTTCTTTGGCAATCAGTGTCTAAAAACTAATTCAGACAAAAAGATACAAGTTGCAATATAATTACATATATAAACCGTACCCCTTGGTACTCGCTATGTAAAGATGTATACACCAATATCCCAAACTGGAGTATCTTACATTGGAAGATCCCACATATGTGGCCAATGGTCCAAACAATAGCTAACCATTGTAATGAGTTGGTCATCACTAAATAAGTTTACCTCGTCTTGTATTATGCAGAGATGGTCATTGCATTAAATGTTGGACACTCCAAAAAAGTGAAGGCTTAAAAACGATACTACTCATATAAATATCATGAGAGCCGTGTAAATGTGCATGTAAACTAATAAAGTGCTGAAGTGTAAATGTATGAAACAAACTTTGCAAAACAAATAAGATCTGAATGCCCCTAGGTACTATTACTGTACATTAGCTCAAAATTTCATATTAAATACAAAAAGGTAGTACTGGACATTTCTGATACATGTGACCTTTAGGAGAAATCCAAATGTCCGTAGACAAATTCAATGCGCAATAAACACATAGATCGAAACTATAATGCAGCCATGCATATAATCACCACCCATTGTAGCTCAAAGTCTATGTCTACTTTGCTTAAATTGATTGTCATATAGGTGCCTTAGATAAGTAATGGCCTACAAGAAATTGCGCAGATCTTCCCCTGTATTCAAACCCCCAGGGTGTTTACTGTTGAGTAAAACTATATATTTTGACTCCAGTTGGCGTAGGCGTTTTTCATTATCACCTCCTCTCTTATTGGGGATTATCGCATCTATCACGAAATATTTTAGGTGATTTAGATTCTGTTTGTGGACCAGTTGAAAATGCCTAGCCACCGGATAGGTGGGATCTGCATTAACTATGGCCCGCAAATGTTGTAAGATGCGTAGATATACTGCCCCTTTGGTGCTCCCCACATATATCAGGTTGCAGCTGCATTGTAATACATATACTGCTAATTCAGTACGACAGGTGTAATGGGACTTGAGCATGATAGGTTGTATGTCGAATGGAGTTGGAAAGGATTTCATATTCACTCCAAATTTACATGCCCTGCAGCTTATGCAGCGAAAGAAACCTTTACGCGGGGATAGCCAATTATCAGATGGTGTTTCCGGGCTGCTCTTGACTAGGTTGTTGCGCATAGAAAAAGCCCTCTTAAAGGTGACAGTGGGGGATTCTGGTAAAATGTCTCTAAGGACATTGTCGGTCAAAACAATAGGCCATTCACGCTTAATGAGTTTGGTGATTGCTTTAGCTTGACGGCTGTACCCCGTAATTAAACGTATGGTATTGCTGTTTTGTGTTTCAGAATGGGTCACATTGATTTTCGGTCTAAGGGGGTCTAACAGTACCTGCCTATCCATTCTATTGGCTTTTACCATGCTGGATAGCAGTTTTTTATCATCATAACCCCTCATTAATAGACACTGTTTTTCTATGAAGTGGGTGGGTGAACTTATGAATTATTTTGATTTGTGATTTATATGTATATATGTTGTTGCATAAATGTTTGTATGTTCTAAAAGATAATATCAAAATAACGATGACTAAGAAAATCAATATAAAGATAATCTAAAATGTTGTAAAATGTGTCTGTGGTATGTGATTTGTTGGATGGAATAAGGAACATGAACTAACGACCGGACTATGTACTGTTAATAGAGCAAAATGAACTTCCCTATGGTTATGTAGAGATATATATATATATATATATATATATATATATATATATATATATATATATATATATATTTCCTCCTTGCAATTCCTTTCTTCTTTGCCCCCTCGTTACAAGAGCAGCATAAACAGGAGGTAGCACCAAAATTAATACCAGGGAAAACCTGAATTTACCCTGGCAAAATGGGGAGAAATGCTTTTTTCTCCTTGTTTTTGCTTTTTCCACATAGAAACAGCAAAACACCAATGATTGTGTATGTGCAGGAAGGTGTCATTTCCAGCACATAAACAATCATTTAATAAAAAATTGCATTGTTGGAAATTTTATGTGTGATGAATTAAGCAGCACACATAGAAGTTACAAAACGGCATTTAAAGATTGTTCATGTTCAGGAAGGGGGACCTTCCTGCACATATACAATCTTACCCTCAACACAGGCACCCTTGTACTATGCTGTAAGGGTGCTTGCATTGGTGCTAGGCTGCTGAATTTAGCACCTGCTCAGGGGGAAATGCAGGGCTAGTGCATATTCTAGTAAATATGGTGCAGCCCTGAATTTCTAATGTGACAAAGGCTGTTGTTATGCTTCTTGTCTTAAGGACATGCTTTGCCACTTTATTGTAAAAATGCCTATGAGTCTTCTTATATCATCAGTAAATGTTGGATCGGCTAGATCACAGTACCACATCTAAACTCTACTAATCCTCCAGAGTAGCAAATGCTGCCGGAGTCCTCGAACACGACCACTCTTATTCTCAAGAAATTAGTGGAAACAGACATAACCCTTTTGTTTGTCACTTTTGAATGGACAAAGTTTCACAAAGATGAAGAGACAATAATACATTCTCAAATGTATATTGAAAACATCTATTCCTTGTAAACAAAACATGAACTGCCATTATTAGCTGGATGAGGCACATTGTTGGTATAATTGTTATTAGAATGATGAAATACACAAACAATTCAACCATGTTAATTGTTCCTAATGTTACTCCTATTTATCACTAATACCACTACACTAGCAAACAAGCAAGAGTATGGAGGGAGTAACTTTCTGCCAGACCCTGTTGGAATAATCGGTTCACTGACACAACATTGATGTAAAAAATATTGATGTATAAAATATTGAGTTATAAATATAGACAACAAAAATATCAACTCATTTACTTAAACAGGTATAAACATATTGACTAAAAATATCGATGTAAAACATAAAGATATATAGCATTTTGACTTTTATATAAATATAATATTAAATGATATATATTATATATAATAAATATTAAACATAATTTTAACAAAATAAAATACATTTAATGTATATTTTAATAAAATAAACCAAACGAACCTAATAAAAAAATAAACACACAAACATAATATTTTATGCATATATATTTCATTTAAAACAATTAATAACTATTATTTTTTATTTATGTTGAAAGTTCAACATTATATAAAAAATATAATTAATGATTTCAAATACAAACAATAAAAAATGTATATTAAATTAAAGCATTAAACTATTACAAAATATTTAAACTTAAATTTCACAATACAATCAGTGCAACAGTAGGGATAGCAAAGGGGTAAAAATAAAAGGTCCCACTCCAGTGAGTGCAAAAGTAGGGAAAGTGTTGGATAGCAGAGAAATAAAATGTCCTATTCCAACTTCAGTGAGTGCAACAGTACGGAGAGTGTTTGATATTGGAGGGGAAATAAATTAATATTCCCACTTGAAAGAGTTCAACAGTAGGAAAAGTATTGGAGAGCAGAGGGGTAAAAACTACCATTCCCACTCCAGTGAGCGCAACAATGGGGATAGTGTTGGATAGCAGAGAAACAAAAATCATTAGTAACAAATAAACAATTGGAAAAAAAAAAAACATATTACAAAATTTTAAAAATCATACAAATAAATAAACAATATTATAAAAATATAAAATAAATACACTAAACATATAGAAATAAAACATATCCTTTTAATTACATATAACAAAAAAATACAAACAATATACAAATAAATTAATACATAGATGTATAAACAATAAATATTTAAATATTAACAAACAAAAAAATGATTTAAAACATAAATGTATTTATTTTATTTTCTACCCTATGTCACCACACCAATAACAAAACACTTCATCATTTTTAATTAAATGTATTTCTATAATGAACATAATTAATAATCAATTACAAAATCGCATTAATAAAAAATTATAATAAACATTTATTGAGTACACATGCACACTATAATATACACAACACACACCTAAATTAAACTATAAACTAATAAAACACAATTAAACCCCAAAAAATAAAAAAATACCCAAAATAAATATAAAATATTTAACATTAATTAATAACTAAATATATTTAAACACTTTACTTCCCACCCTTTACTCTTATCAAAACCACAACACAACACACACCTAAAATTAATTACACAATTTCTATAGTTTTTTACCAATTAATTTATAAAAATTAATTAACAACAAATTATTGATTAATCAATAAAAAAGTAAAATACTTCCCACTCTTTACACATATAAACACCACAACACACCTATTATTAATTACAAATTTACCGACATTAATAAACAATCAATTAATTAAAATTAATTAAAAACCAATTATTAATTCTTAAATTAAAAATAAATTACTTCCCAAACTTTAAAACTATAAACACCATAACACACACCTACAATTCATTACACAATTACCATGATTAATGATCAAGTGATTAATTGAAATTAATTAATAACCAAGTATTAAATAAATAATAATAAATTACTTTGCACATTTAACACTATAACATATTTTTAAAACAAATATTAATAAATAAAAATTAATCATCAAATGTAATATAATTAAATTACTTCCCACCCTGTTTCCCTATAAACTCACAACCTGCTATGGAACTAAAAGCGCAAAATGCAAATACAAAATAAATAATCACTACTAAGAATGAAACACATTTATTAAAAATACAAACAATTTTTATACAAAAAACATACATCACATACATATAAAATATATTCTAACATACATAACAATAATAAAAAATCAATATTTTTAACAACTATATTTTTGCAAACAATATTAAACACCTCAATATTTTTTAAATCGATATATCTTACCTTAAATTGATATTCTTGACCACGATATTCTTACTGCCGATATTTCTGACCCACGATATTAATGACTCGATCTTTGTGCGACTCAATATTGTGTACTCAATATTCTGTCTCGGCACCGCTACCAGAACGTTAAGCACAGGTTAATTGAAAAACTTTTTGTGGTTCACCCTGGCATGAATTTTGGCGGTTACTGGAGAAGGCTTCATATCCCCCACAACCAACAACCCAATTTCCTACATTGGAGCTCATGGGTGGGATTCAGAACTTCTTTTCTGCAGTACTACACAGTGATTAGTGTAACACTGAAATCCCATTATACATATTTTGGTACAAGATTCAATCTCTTTAAATGCCAATTTTTTGCTTTTTCCCAGTTCACTCCAGTTCTACCTGCTGTGATCCTAGTTGCAAGTATGGAGTTTGATCTTAGGAACTTAGAGGGCTCAACTGCAGTTGAGCTCAGAGGTTTCGGCAAGGAGAGTGGCTTTCCAGAAGAAAGGAATTGCAAAAAGGGGACGCTTCAGAAAGACTTCAGGGCCTGTAAGTAGGGTCAACAGTTGCTAGACACAGCAGAGGAGAAGGTGGCTACAGAGGAGCAAGAAAATATCCTTGGCATAGGTCCTGATCTACTGCAGCCTGGAGAGAATGAGGTCACTTCTAGTGCAAGGAGCATTGTGTCTTCCAATGGTCTGTCCACAGAGGACCTGGAGGATAGAAGTACTGGAGAGAATTCCAGATGCAGGAGACCAAATTAAAATTAGTGACAGCCAAGGAGGATTCTGCTGCCAAGTGTGTTGCCGCTAAGGAGGAGGATACTGCAAAAAAGAGGCAGTCAAGGAGGAGTCTGCTGCTAATATATCCATTGAGGGAAAAGATGGCTATAGAGGAGACCCTTGAGGAAAATAAGTTGCACTTGGAGGAAAGGAAATTGACCCATAAGCTAAGTCTTAGAGAGATAGACAAACCCAAAAAAAACAAGTAGAGTCTAACAACAGTGGTGGCAATGTACTTAAAGTGCCCACTGGAGACAAGAGTATCCACATTCAAAAGGATCTGATGCCTAGGTTTGCTGTGGCTAATGATATAGATAAATGGTTCAAGGCCTATGAGGTCACCCTGTAGATGCACATGGTCCCTAGAGAAGATTGGAGGGCAGTTTCTGGCGACACATAGCTAGAGAGGCTAGGGATGTCCAGTTGGCTCTAGAAAAGTGGGACGGGGTGAAGCCCACTCCCCCCAAACACTGTATCAGAATGTGTGAGATTACCTCAGAGAATTATAGGCAGAAATTTAGGGACAGCCAGAAGTTGACCTAGCAGTCCTAGGTGGATTTTGGGCATCACGTTTGCAAGGCACTGGATGGTTGGGTGAAGGGGACTGATGTGAATGATTACAAGGAGCTGCACAGTTTGTGAGAGAGCACATGTTCAGCAATTGTTTTCCAGAGCAGTGCCAACAATAGAAGATAGTAAGCTCAATAACCCCAGGTAGCTTGCAAAGGACGTGGACCAGTGGCTCAGCACTATGTTCAATAAGAATATATCTGAAGGGATCACCCAGAGGGTGGATAAAATTCCCAACAGAAGAAAGAATGGGGCAACAAAGTAAAACAACTGAGTACTCAAAAGCCTCCTGAAATAGTTTCCAGGTGAAGGATTCCCAGACAATCCTGACCAGGTCACACTACCCTTAAGGTCCATATTAAAAATATAGTTGCATCACACTTGCACTATGCAACTGGGTGCATGCACAATGCAACTACTAAATGCAATCCATCCAGCCATTCAAGGCCACCTTGCTTGACCCTGAGTGACTTGACAAATCCAGGGTAACACAATGCAGCACACATTGCTGGTTTGTGTTACTCTGCCCCAGGGAGGAGTACCATGGGTGGTGTGTGGATAAAGGGTCAAACGCAAATGTAGATTGCATCCGCTGCTGTTTTGGAGACACCGTTGCTCTTCTCCTAAGTCAGCCCACTTCAGGATGTTATATTAGAAATTTTCTCCAAAATCCATTGGCTAAATTATAACAAATAACTTATTTTCATTGGTCTAGCCGATCTTTGGAGGAACTCTCTTTGGGGCTCTATCCCTTCTAAGGAATCCCTGGCAAAGATCTGTTGGACAAAAACCTAGTCTGGTGTTTCTCACGAACCTGCTAGTGCTAACCTGACTAGCGATTTTCTTGATTTTAAATTAACCTGTGTTTATGAGCAGTTTTGAGTCACTATTACTGTGCCAATGGACAGGAAGTTGTACTTTCAGTTTAGAGTGGGCAATTTACCATAAAAAATTGTTTACCTTCAACTTGGTTACCTCCAAATCCCTAGTTTGTTCTGAGTATACTCTTTGAAGGAAACTGTTCCCAATGTCCTTTTTGTTTGCCCTGCATATGCTTGAGCATGTGATATTTGACTTTTGCCTCCATTTAAAGTGCTTAGCATGAGAAGTGACAGCACTGCCCTCCACATATTTAGATCTGATTGTCAGCCATTATGTGCTTGTGCTGTAGCTAAATATTTGGGTGCTATGTGGCTAATTCATAGGAAGGCCCACTCCTTACAAATGGGCAAAGCTTGTTTCCATATTTGCTTCATGTATTATGCTTTTTGCTGCTAATGTTTGCGACTGTTCAGTATTTTAATGTGTATTTTATGAATATTGCTCTTATCTATTTGTATGTTATGCTATGTATTTTGCTAGTTTATTCACACACTTTCAAGGCTTTAGAAAGATGAAATAAAGTTACTTTGAATGTCATTGGTACTACACAACACCCATGGGCTTGGACACATTCTCAGATTTACTATAAATGGTAAACATAGGAAGGTGCCAAAACTGCTGCACCTCCCCAGGTGAGGCGTAATGAGAAGAACTATGTTTATTTCTCCTTGTTTTTTAAAAATGCCTCAAGGGAAGATGCCCCTTCCTGCACAAAACAATCCTGCTTACAACACAGGCACCCTTGCTCTATGGTGGCAGGGTGCCTGAGTCGGCAATAGGCAGCATAATGTGTGCCAGCACTGGGAAAAGACAGGAATGTGCAGCATGATGCTAAATACTGCACATTCCTGCCGTTCCTTGTCACACAGTGCAGCAAGGTGGCTTGCTATGCTGTGTGACTTTTCGATAAATAGCTTTTTAACGGTTTGAGTGTTACAGGTACAGGCTCTCAAAGGGAGACCCTACCTGCTGGAAATGACAGCAGCCTTCCACTGATGGGCCAACCTTGGGAATGGCTAGTGTAGTGCTTGGGGATGAGGTTGCCCGAGTTAGTATGACGTTTAGTGCTGAGGTCAAGTTAGTGCATAGGTCTTCAAACTTTTTGATACCGAGACCCCTTTGTCAAACCATTTTAGGCGTAAGGACCATCTTCTGACAAAAATCTCTAGTACCTGGTTCTCCTTTTCTTTGACAACTATCAACAACCATAAACACCCCCAATTCTCAAAGCAAATAGTTTTTATGGTGGGGAAATAATATTAAACTGTGTTTAGCAAACCAAAGGTCAGTGAGCGTCGGGACATGGTCAAAGGTGTAGCTAAAAACAAAGGGCCTCATTTATGAGGAATTGGCGTAGGGCAGCTCTGTAAGTCTTCTTGCTGTGCTGCCCTATACCAATGTGAAAGGGCAGGAATGCACCATATTCATGAAACACGATGCATTCCTGTCCTTTTATCTTGCATTGGCGCACAAATTGCTGTCTAGCACTAACACATTCGGGATTTTTTTTGTACAGGAAGGGGCGCCTTCCTTCACAAAAACAATCCCATTAGGCACACAAGGAAAGAGGGAAAAAAATTGGAGAAATGAAAACATTTTTCATTGTTATGCCTCCAAAAGGAAGGAGTCCATTTTCAGAGCTGCAACCGGTTTACGTGAATTTGTAAATATGAGGCACAATCATAATACATGGGTGTTGCGCGCAAAGCCCATGGAACACCTCCTTGATGCAGAGTAAGGCAACGCAATGACTTGCACTGCTAAGTCTTACACCATATCTATAAGGCCATGCAAAGCCATCCATGGGGACTTTGCACAACCTCATAGGTATGGTTGAGATGCTTGCACCACCGCCGGGCCAAAAAATGAGATGCTCTAGTGACGAAAACCTCTCATAAATAAGTTCCAAAATATCCTGTACACTTTTTGGGTATTTCACCATTAGCTATCTATATATACAATAATTGTCAGCTTAAATTAAAAATACATTTAAAAAAAATCTTATTCAGTGGGAAATGCACTGTAGTACATTATGAAACCTCTATTAGTCAATGCAATGCAGAGATCTGAATGTAACCAGAGGGCCACATAATTAAATCTTGATTGGTGCGGTGGAGGATAGGGATGCTTATTTTTAGTGCTAGAGGTCACAGCATGTGACAGAAAGCACTGTGAATATCTAAGTCATTACTTTATACTTGCATTCCTCACAGTGTGAGATAGATTGCAGCAAAATGTGCTAATAGTTTGACATAAAATGGTGCTTTCAAAATGTAGATTTTAATATTACCAGAGAGTATGTAATGCAATTTAGTTTTTACATAACTGTCCCTCCAACACCTCTTTAGGGGTACTAAGGGGTGTGTAGATGCAGTTAAAATTAAATGCAAGGGGGGTCTGTCCAGCAGCCGATCAAGATGGCTGCATTCTAGAGAAGTCCTGGGGAGAGAAGTAGAATCCCTGTAAAATCCACCACTAATCCGATTATATAATTGAACCAAAAAGACACCATTCGTGACCGGAATCCAAGGGGCATCAAATGCACCCTTCATTTGACTGGCAGGAGTTCTGACAGCGGCCTGAACCCCTGCCTGCAGCCGGGAACTGGGGTGGATCCACGGCCGGCGGCTGCAGTCTGGGAGGTGGCGGAATTTGCAGCGGGCGCCTGGGCGGGCCAGGGGGGCGGGAGGCGAACTGCGCCTCTTGATGCCATATAACCCCGCTGTATTACTTTCTCGCCTCTGTGGAGCCTGAGGTGGCGAGCTTCACTGGGCACTCACCAGCGAGGTGAGGGCCCCCAGCCTCCGGAGCAGTGCACCTACGCAGTAGTGTGGCTGAGGGGGTGAACGGACCCTGAGACGGCAGCTGGAGGCAGGAAGATACGAGCGTCTGTATTGGGGCAAGCAGTGCCCAATTCCAGCTGGTAAATGAGCCCTCAGAAGCGCCGGAACATATAAAGGCTTTCACCGTTGGTGGCAGCAGAGACAGTGATTTCTGCCCTGGGCCCAGGCGCCCTGTCCTGAAGGCGACAGACTGTGGGGACAACTTGCTCTTCTGTGGCCTGGGGAGCATAACGGGTTCAGGTCCCCCTGGCTACTTTGAAAAGTGACCAATTAGTGATAAAACAGTGCTACACTGTGCCTCAGAGCCCAGATGGACTGATACTGTGGCACGATCACCCATATTATTTGATACAGCACCATACCCCAAAGATTGACTGCGACCAGCTGCAGGCTCGTTGTCTGGTTGCCCCCAGAGGCTGAAGGAGGGCACCCAGAGCGGTGGACTACTCTGGGCACTGCAGTACACCAGCACTGATTACATAGTGACGGTCCAAGGCCCCATAAATTTGGAATTAGCGGCGCGGCTAGAAAACCGACAGGCCGCGTATGGAGTGGGATCCCGCGGCAGGCATTGCCGACTACCAGCCGGAGCAGCATTCAACGGGCAGAGATGAGGGCAGGGACCTTCACACACAATTGCAAGTCAAACTGGACACATACGCTTATAATAAGGACTTTCCTGCTCTACCCGAGCATACAGGCACCTCCGATAAAGACGCTGACCAGGAGGGGGTGACGAAAGTGACACTAGAAGATATCATGTCGGCCCTCAATAAGGTTCAGTCGACCGTGGGAACCATCTCCACTGATGTCTCATTCTTAAGGGTGGATTTTCAGAAAATGACGGCTAGAGTCACCGAGGTTGAGCAAGTGACGAAATCTCTGTCAAAAGACACTACCATGTTACTTAGTAGGGTCAGCCATCTATGGGCAGAAAATAAACTTATGGCATATAAGCAGGACGACCAGGAAGGGCGCTCTCGACGTAACAATGTGAGAATCATGGGTATTCCCAAAAGTGAAGGGAACCTGGCCATAGACCTCTATGTTGAGGAGCTCATAAAATCTAGACTTCAGCCCCGAGGACTTTCCAACTTTTTCTCTGTGGAAAGAGCTCATAGAGTGCCCAGGGGTAAGGCTAAACCTGGGGCGCCTTCTAGACCAGTCCTGGCCCGTATTTTTAATTTCCGCGACAGGGATGTTATATTAAAAACAGCAAGGGTGGCCCCACCACTGTATGTCCAAAACTCTGTTGTATCCTTCTTCCCGAACTATACAGCGGCTATATCTAAACGTCGCAAGAGCTTCCTTGAAGTAAAGAAGGAACTCAGGTGCAAAGAGCTTCTATACTCTATGTTGTTTCTGGCAAAGCTACGCGTGGTGGTGGATGGAAAGACTTGGTTCTTCGAGTCGCCAGAGGAATCACACGTTTGGCTCGAGGGATGGCGGCAAGTTAAGGGATCCAGGCGGATGGAGAGAAGACAGCAACAGCGCTGAGAGGCCGTAGATTCACCAGACCACAGACGGGGAAAGAGGTGGATGGTGCGCAACGGATTGAAAATGACGACTGACAAGCAGTGATAGTATGCAAAAGAGATAGTCCAAAACAGAAAAATGGATACATGGTTTGACCACGTTCAGGAGGAGACTTGTACTTGTAACTGAGGCCCAGATGATATCCTCCTCACGCTCGAGGGTGAGGGGCCAAGGACCGGAGCAGTGAGACTGTGCAATAGACTACAGCGCGCCCTGGTCTCCAAATTGTTTTTGAGGATGGGATAAACTACGGAACTCCACGGACTTCTCTCCCACCCCCTTACACGCAAGTACTGTTAATGGGGTTGAAGCACTCTGCTGTGTTGGGGTGGCGGATGGTCGGGGATCCGTCTGGCAGGGAGGTAGGGAGGGGGAGGCTGGGGGAGTAGTTTTACAATGTTGGTATTCTATGTTTTTTTCTGTACTTCATGGGTTATCCACAGTGTGAAGTCAGAGCAGACATTGGTACATTGGATGGGGAATTGATGCCAGGTGAGCTATTTCGGGTGTTTATACCTCTTGTGGACAATGTCTACCTTAGTAGACACCGAGATCAACACCTTAATGAACATTTCACTGCAGCCCACTCTTTAACTCAGAAAGGTTTGGGGTTGGGGACGAGGGTGGATGGGGCGTGACGGCGGAGTTGGTATTTTCCAATAGAGGGGGAGGTATGGGTAGGGGAGGAGGTGGTGGGTTTGTTTTTTCAGCGATGTTTTGTTTTTATTTAGTTTTAGTGACGTTTTCAGGCATGCAACATTCTTCCTCTTTGTCCAGCAACCACAGTACACATGGGAATCCTTAACTTTCTTTACATGTATCATCAAGTATGACAGCACAAACTTGAGATATCCCTGATCCCACAACGTACCCCACAACTCAGGTGACACCCCTGCCCATGCTCACATGGAACGTACATGGTCTGGACGACAAAATAAAGTGGGGCTTAGTTCTACAGTGTTTGAAACGGTGCTCCCCAATGGTGGCCCTTCTAAAAGAAACACACCTTACTGGTACTGCATGTAAGGCTATGGACAGATGGGCATTCAAAATGATAGTACACTCGAAATTCTCTTCTGGTTCAAGGGGCGTGGGCATTTTGGTTAAAAAACAATCCCCGCTGATAGTGCTTAACACAAAAACGGATGATCACGGCCGTTTCGCGGCCATAATATGCCTATGGGAGGGCCAATCTACAAATATAGTCTCTGTATACATTCCCCCCGCACTGCATGCGGTTACGCTTCCAGCTCTTAGTAAGTTCTTGCTTGCTCTTCCGGTAGGGCAACTGATGATTCGGGGGGACCTTAATGCAACCATTGATGGTACCCTAGACACCCAACCAGCGAAGACACATGCACCTGGCCTATCTTGCCTTGGGGGCTTTATGGAGGCACTTGGGCTTACTGACGTGTGGAGATGGCACCACCCCTCAACGCGACAATATACCTTCCACTCTGGGGTACACAAAAGCTTATCCCGGATAGATTACTTCCTATCTTCAGCGGATTGCTTACAAAACTTTGACAGTATAGAAATAAGGCCCAGAGGTATCTTTGATCATTCCCCAGTGCTATTGTTATATACATATCATCACAAGACTAGGCGACTCACTTACCCCATTTATCCTGGCTATTTACAGGTCCCAAAAATAAAAAAAAAGCCATTCTTGCAGGCGACAAAACACTACTTTCAGGAGAATGCTATGTCAGTCGACTCCCCAACTACTCTGTGGGAGGCGTACAAAATGGTCCTCAGGGGGAAGGCCATTGTCTCTATCACGGGGCATAAACGGGATAAGCAGCAGGACTTACATGATATAGAACTAGTATTACACGACGCTGAGGCCCAAGACTCCAGAGACCCAACGCCGGCTACAACCCTGAAATTGCATCTTACACAGCAACAGCATAGGAAATATCTTGAAGACCTGACCAGGTCGCGTCTGAGGGCTACCCGACACAAGATATACTAAACTGGGGATAAAGCCAGGAAGCTTCTGGCATGGCTAGACAAACGGGAACAGAGTAATAAATGGATAGCGAGGATTCGGACGGCAGAAGGGAAAATTACAATGAACACGCATACAATAGTACACACATTGGCACACCATATTCAGCAGGTGTATGCGTCGTCCTCCAAGATGTCAGTAGAAGAGGCGCTATCTTACATTAAAGATATTGCCATGCCCTGGCTCACCCCGAACGCAGTTCTCACACTTGAGGCGGACCACACAATAGAGAAGAGGCAAGTGGCTATCGGAACACTAAAATCAGGCAAAGGGACAGGACCAACTGGTATCCCTGTTGAACTATATTAAAAGATGGCGGGACTATTGCCCCACTTCTGCTGCCCATGTATATCGAATGCTTACAGATAGGAGAGTTACCTCTGGAACAGAGAATAACCACAATAGTGGCGATACCCAAACCAGTAACGCCTACCGATGACTGTACCTCGTACAGCCCAATTTCATTGATCAATGCGGAGGCTAAAATTTTAGCAAAACTGCTGCCGATCAGGCTGACGCCAGACCTTGCAACCTTGATATACCCAGATCAGTCCGGCTGTATGCCAAGCAGAAATACAGCAATAAATTTGAGGGGCCTCTACGGAGCGATATCTTCATGAGCCAGCAGTTATACTCTCCCTGGATGCTAGAATGGCATTTGATATGGTGGAGTGGCCATTCCTGTTTGCAGTGCTCGGTCACTTGGGCTTTGGATCTAAATTCTGTTCATGGGTCCATCTTTTGTACACCAAACCAGTAGCCCACGTGACAGCTAATGGACACATCTCCAACGACTTTCCTCTGGCGCAGGGCAGCCGCCAAGGCTGTCCCCTGTCTCTGCTGCTTTTCGCATTGATACTAGAGCCATTGGAGGCGTGGATTCGATCGGAACCAATGATACGGGGAATCAGAACACTATAGTCTTTTATCAAATGTCCATTCAATTCCGTCTTTGTGTACGTAGAGGTTCAGTCAGAACATTCCGGTATGTAATCTTCCAAATTTGTTTATTCACAAGTTCAAGTTTGTACTCCAAAGAAAACAGCTGCAAAAATAGCCAACACGTGTTTCGTCTTGCTAAATAAAGCAGTCGACTTGTTCAGGGCTGCAACCCAAATAACATTATATAAGTATAGCTAGGATGTTAACTTCAACAAAATTAACCTCAACTGTTTAAAAATAAAGATATTAGAAAAAGTTATACACCCCTAGCCACTACCCGTGTCAAACAAGAAAAAAGAAGGAAAGTACCAAGTTCCAAGAAAATCGTCATCCAAAGTATGTGCTCAAGACATATGAAATCAATAGTTCCTAATATAACAAATTCTACTGACCTTATATTCCACTTAATCCTCAGTGAATTATTCCTCAATGGCATCCACCATCTTATACATGCTCAAAATCAATCTGTCAAGTCCCTATACCAAATTAAACAACAACAGTCGTTTCTCGAAATAAGTAATCTTTCCAATCATTGCTTCAAGTATAGGACAATCAGACCTAATATAATGTCTCCCCACCATCTAGTTAACACTCCATCCAATGTGTACATGTACTTCAATACTAACTAGTACACTCTCCAGGTTCCACCTAGCTACTAACTCTCTAGTTACCCTTATCCTGTTAAGGGCTCTGAAATCTAATTTCATGTGCCAATGTCACAACCACATATCCTGATAATGCTCACCTTAGTAAATCGTCTGCCAAACTTGGTAAATTCGAAGTCACATCCCCGGTTTAATATCCAAAGGCAATTCCTGCAATAGACCAGTTGCTCAATAAGTATTTACCGCAAAAAGCAACCACCTCACACGTACTTACGTGGTTGCTAAACTAGCTCTCCCAGCTCACCTTATAATAGTCCGTTATCAAGGACTATCAGTCTCCCAAATACTTGTGTCCACAATAACCATCCCACGAGTACGCTTTCTGCAAGGTAAAAAAGCAAAATAAGACCGCGCATCCTACTATAATAGCCTAGTAGAACTCGGTGGAAGTTAATACATGTAGCTAAAATCTGTACTCACTCATATTAAATCAAGCATAAAGAAAAAACAAAAAATAATAAAGCAAAGTATTGCAGAAGACAGGTAGAGAAAATAGAGGGTGCTAGTCTGAGAGAGAGCAAATAAGAGGCACCATAGAGTGAAAGTATACAACTACATAGTCTTAATTCTTCAATAGTATCACAGCATCATAACCACCTGCCTATTTACATTAATATACAAAAACAATGGAGAGAGCAAGGGTTATGTTCACCGAAGTGAACTGGGAGTACTCCTGTACCCCTGGATACAACTGTAGAAAAAAACAAATGAAGGAGTACCACCAGTGAGAATTCACCAGTCGCTGTAAGGGTGGATGGTTTCTTCCAATTGGGGGAAATCTCCTTTTATTAGAAACCCCTCACTCATCACCTAGTGATGACATGCTTCATCATCGGGGTCCACCCTAATGACCTAGCGTCATCAGGGTGTGCTTCAACACCTGATTACAGTGGAGCAGGTTGTGAGTGATGGTGAGTGAAAGAAGAAAAAGTAGGTGTGTTAAAAATTGTCCTGGTTTGAACTTGAAAAAATAAAGAATTTTTATTGGCAAGCAACTGGACAATGTTAAAATTGTGGCGAGATAGAGTGAGGGCAGTAATGAGCCCGTGTATCTCTTTATGTGTTTGGTCTACATGTTTCAACCTTGAAGGTTATGTTGAACCAGGTTTTCGTCAAGACTGCTTCTTGCAACCTACTGCCTGCACCATACTAACGGGGCGGTGCAGGCAGTAGGTTGCAAGAAGCAGTCCTCGGCGACAAACTAATACGTTTATTCACGAGGGTAACCTCCCCTGCCCTATGAAGTCCTCGAACACTCCACTGAGAGTGTTTTGATTTTTAGAGCTCACCCACTGTGGAGCGAGCATACACCACAGGCACATTTTTGCCATCCGGTGGTCCCATGTGGTAGGATTGGGTGCGTCTTTTAGGGGACGCAGACCATCCACCATCTTGGTTTTAAGGTCCTGACGAAAACCTGGTTCAACATAACCTTCAAGGTTGAAACATGTAGACCAAACACATAAAGAGATACACGGGCTCATTACTGCCCTCACTCTATCTCGCCACAATTTTAACATTGTCCAGTTGCTTGCCAATAAAAATTCTTTATTTTTTCAAGTTCAAACCAGGACAATTTTTAACACACCTACTTTTTCTTCTTTCACGCACCATCACTCACAACCTGCTCCACTGTAATCAGGTGTTGAAGCACACCCTGATGACGCTAGGTCATTAGGGTGGACCCCGATGACGAAGCATGTCATCACTAGGTGATGAGTGAGGGGTTTCTAATAAAAGGAGATTTCCCCCAATTGGAAGAAACCATCCACCCTTACAGCGACTGGTGAATTCTCACTGGTGGTACTCCTTCATTTGTTTTTTTCTCTATTTACATTAATAGTCAGACAAAGTAACGGACAATCACAAAAGTAATTCCCTTCATAATATTAGGTCCATGTTCTGACCTGTGCATCCTACTATTTACATTAGCCTACACACATCAGTAGTCAACAGTATTGTTAATATACAAAAACATGTTTAAAGTTCATCTTCTAATCAAAACATCCTACTCATAACAACATTTGCAACATAACACAATTGGCATTTCCACGGTGGGGGATGTGTGGCTCAAGGGGGAGGTAGTAACATTTGAGCACCTCCAGCAACAGTATGAGTTAGTGCCCACAGAAATATTTAGATACACACAGATAAAGCATGCTCTATCGGTGGCCCTACTGCCAGGACGGCCCTACTGCCAGGTACTGAAGTCCCGGAAGCTAAACCTCTCGAGGACAGGTTGCTGACAGACTGCATGCATAAGCGGGCCACGTCATTCACTTACCGGAAATTAACTAACAATCTTTCGGACCCCACAACATTGATTAGGGGAAAATGGTCTTGCGATGTAGGTGACATTGACGACAGAGAAAGGCAGGAGGCACTAGCCTCACCAAAGGAGGTGGGAATACCCTCACGATTTAGGTTGGTGCAACTTAAAATTCTGCACCGAGTCTACTACACTAGACTTACCCACCCTGCATACAGCAGTAAAACATCACATCAACAGTGCCTGAGTTGCTGTGGGGAGGAGGGGACCTTTTACCATACTATATGGCAATGCCCGAAAATGATGGAACACTGAGCGAAAGTAATGAGAACTACATCGCAAGCAGAGGAGGTGTTGTTGATACCAGAGCCCAAGAGATGCTTATTAAATGTGTGAGAACAGAATGACCTTACTTATCCCGAGCAAGACTGGGCCACGCTGGGGATAATAGTTGCTAAGCGCAACATTGCGCAGAAATGGGGGGGCAGCAGAAGTACTGACACTCACGGCATGGTGCAACAACATAGACAAGGCAATGATAACAAAGAGAACGGTGTTCATTAATAATGACATTCCCCGAAAATGGAGCAAGATCTGAGGGGCAGGGAATACATTCAGGGGAAATATCTGTGAATCACCGCAGGAACATGCAGATGAAGGTTTTGAAGATGGACTCTAGAAAGGGTGGCATACGTGACAAGTGGAGTACTGTTTGTGAATTTGGTGTATTGCTTATCAAAGTAACAATGTACTGGGAATGTATTCTGCTGTTTTTTAATAAGTATGTATGCCATCTGAAAGAACTTTGCCTTGTTGAAGCTGATTACAATAAAAAAGAGTTTAAAAAACAAAACAATAAATGCAAGCACTTCCCAGCCCAGTTGTTAAATCTGGGCAGTTCCACTAAAAAACTAAATCTTTGTCATCACAAAGCTTGCAATGATTTGATCAATCAAAGTCAGAACTGCTCCCCAACACTTTCATATTAACTGGTAGGCACATTAGCATTTAATTCAGGCAAGCAGCAGATAACGATCTAAATTTGCTGTCCCATAAGGGCCGTATTTTTTCAAAAGGAAAGCAAATGTTTTGGATTGCAGGGACAAGTGAATCTGGGGAATGTGCAACCCTCTTCCCAGAAATCCACGACCCCCCTGAAGGTCGCATCCCTCAGATTGAAGACCTCTGACTTAGTGTGACTGGGAGACAGAGACATGGTACCCAAGTTTCACATGCCTAATAATAATAAGAAGAGCAGGAAATGGGTCAACATCAATGTACAGAGAGTGGAGGCTCTGGGAGACACAGGAGACAGTATGACTATTGTCCTGTGCCATTTGGTGACTTGGAAGGAGGGACTTCGCAATATAGTCCATCTTGTTGACTTAGGACTCCGCACACTTTACTAGAAGTAGGTGGCACTGTAACAGGCATGAAACATATTGACCTTTTTATTCACACCTATTGCAGCTAAATAGACCATCATATCTATTCTATGTTCAAACCACATTTTTATCTTTGATAATGGGTTTCTACCATTAAAATGTGGTTCCTGCTTGGATCCCCTTAGCCATTTTTAACACACATAGCTCTCACCCAATCTACTCACATTTTGTCACTCACTCATGCATATCACATTGGTAGAAAAGAAAAATCTCCGGCAAAGAGCTCCCTTGATGGGTCCATTGGGCATTGTAGTGCCGGCCCAAAAAAGAGCTGTCCGATGATGAAGCATGACACCCCTCAGTTGGGTTAGGGGACATGCTCCTAAAAGGAGCACACTCCTCCATTAACCACTCTCTTGACCTAGATACTCACATAGGAACAGTACCCTCCTTGTTCGCACACAACTGTGAGGGGCATGTGTACTGGACCTTCATAAAGCCCCAGTCCCTGAACACTTGTTTTGATAAATATTGGACCTTCAGACTCAAAACTTCAGTATACCTCTGGACCTGTCCCGGACTTAGAGGGATGAATGTGTTCCTCTCCTGCAAAAAGGATTGCTACTCTGCTGTGCTGCCCTGCTTACCCTGCTGCCTAAATAAGATGGAATTGAACTGCATCTTGATATCAGGATCACCAAGGTGACTCCAAGGGATAGTTGGCGGGCCTCCTGATCTTACCCTCAAGAACAGACCTATCTCTCATCCTGCTCCTAGATTCTGCCTGATGTAAGTCCTACTCCGCAAGTGGTGCCAACCAAGTCCTGGACTCTTGGAGGTGGACCTTTTAGGTGCCCTGCCAGCCCAACTGTGGTCCTAACAGAACTCTTGCAACATGATGCATCACCTTGCAGCACTGCATTGGAACCACCACTTTGTGATGCATTCCAGCCAAAGGACAGCTATTTGGAATCACTGCTGTACAATGCATCCCCAATGCAGGACCTCATATCACAGCCCCCCCAGCTCCTTGATGGAGCATGAGGAAGACATGGAGACAGGTCTTTAGCTGCAAACCCCGGAGGGGAAGGACAACTTGGCCTCCCTGCCAGGACGGCAAGCATTGTCCTTTCTTAAGGCCTGTCCCCAGAGTAGCTGGCAGACAGAAAAGCTGAAAGGGAATCACGGCTACAGATGGTAAATCTAAAAATGACACAGCTAGCTCTGGAGGAAAAGAAAGTGGACATGGAGGAGAGGTGAACGGCTCATGACTGTAGCCTCAAACAATGGGAACTCAAACCTATGAAGGCAGGTTCCTGTTGTAAAAGTGGCAGCAATACCCAAGTGTCTAAAAAAGATAAGAATGTCCTACTCCCTAAAGGCCTGGGCAGCAATTCATGAGCTGCTTTGCATTGCTGTTTCTTTGCACTACATGGTGCAAAAGTTGCGCAAACCTTACATTTGAATTATGAAGCCACGCAAGGATTCTTTGGGTGGCCCTGAGTGTTTCTATAAATGTGGAGTAAGGCACCGAAATGCAAATCACTGTTTTGCCTTACTGTGCCCTGCAAAGGCGTTCCACAGGAGTTGCGTGGTTGTTCCCACACAATTTGCATGGTTTTTGATACATTCACAGATTTAGCAGAACTGGTAAACCTGGAATGCACTAAAAAGATGCTCCTTCTCAGGTGAAGCTTAACAAGGCAAAATACCTTTATTTCTACTTGTTACTTCCTTGTTCTACATTCTGCATCCTGCAGCACAAATAGAAAGATAAATATGCATCTCAGGATTGTTTTTGAGGAGGAATATATCCCTTCCTGAACAAAACAATCCTGCCCTGCAACACAGGCACCCTTGCACCATGGTGCAAGGGTGCCTGCATTGGTGAAAGGCTGCCAAAAGGGCACCAGCACAGAGAAAAGGGCAGGAATGTGCCATATTGCCTTACATTGGTGCATTCATGCCCTTTCCCTGTCATTCAATGCATCTCAGCCAGGTGACTGGCTACACTGCAAAGCATGACATTCTCTTCAATAAGTCCCCTGGCACCTTGATATGTGTGGTGGGGGATGACATTGTCAAGTGATTCTCACCCTATGAGGTAGCTCTAAGGATGCACAGGGTCTCAGAAAAGAATTGGTGGGCAAGTCTCCGGAAGCAAATACCTACAGTGGGGCGTAACACTCTGCTTACACTAGGGATAGAAAACCAGATGAAGTATGCCACCATGAAAGCCATCCTTCTCACCAAGTTTGGACTCACCTTAGAGAAATACTGAATGAGAATTAGGGACAGTCAGAAACTGCCAAACCTGTTTTGTTTACATGTTTTCAATTTTTCCAGTAAAGAAATGGGGCCCAGTTTTACAAATGTTTTGCACTGCTGTGCTGCATTGTGTGACATGTACCTAAATCTGGGCTCAACCTCTTAGTCAGCACCAGTGTCCCACATTGTATCTGGAGGGGATCACCAGTAGGGTGGGCAGCTGTCCCTTTATAACCCAAAGAGAAAGGGGTTCTAGTATATGCAGACAATGATGTTTGTTCCTCAATTTACTGAGTGCTACAAGTATGGGCACTCCAAAGGGGACACCAAGGCCCCCATTAGGATGGTGGGCAGACTATGCCGGCCCACCATCCCTGTGATAAAAGGGACTGCCCCCAACCTGAGCGGCGGTCCCACCATGCCAATTATGATGCGCCCACCAAACTGGCGGGCGCATGATGCATTTATAACATTGCGGCGGGTGGTGTTTACACCAGCACCCGCCGCAATGTCATAAATGCATGGCATGCATTTGCATACACAAAGCGGCAGGCACCACACGGTGCCTGCCGCATTGTGTATGCAAATGCAGGGGGGTACCACAGGTACCCCCCATGTGCACCCCCCTCCCTCGCCTTCACCATGGGGGCCTGCAATGGGCCCCCAAAGTGAAGACCACATGCTTTTCCGGGGCAGCATTGCCGCCGCCCATATGGCAGTGGCGATCCGCCTGTCATCCTAATAGGCCCCAATATGTTCCAAGGGGTCACATTCCTCACCAGTGCACAGACACCTGAGTTGGCATGTGTAGTGCTTAGGGAGGAGGTGGTCCTAGTTA